>NC_016135.3:25188103-25809257 GCF_000005505.3 Brachypodium distachyon
TTATTTCCTTATTTTACCCTTGGCTACACGACATTCTTGAGAAAATGTGATCTCGTGCCATCCTAGTATAAGCCGTCTTCCTTTTGGCTTTTATTCGCCTGATTATTTGCCTTTTGTTGGCTCTTAGACCGGTGGTTCGAGCAATAAGCAGAAACAGCACAGCAAGAGGATGCCTCTTGCAGCAAGTAGAGCAAAGGCGGCACGTTCTCGCCAAGAGAAGAAAACTAAAGCAAAGCATTCAGCAAAGCAATTTAGGGGGCGTAAAGCATGGAAATAGGCTTTCGTACTTGCTTTTTCTTTGCAATTCGTGTGGCCAAGTGGCCGAAATTTTTGACTCTTGCAATGAAATTACATCAGATGTATTTCCACATGATATGTAGTTCTCGCTTCTCTAGCTCTCATCGTTTCTTTTGGAAAGAATGTAACCTATGTTTTCAATTTTCATATCAATGCAATATATTATTATGACAGGTTTTCAGTGTCAGTATATATTACTCCAGGATCCAACCTTTGCATCGCATTGAACAAAATGTTCACTTCTAACTTCTGCTCATTGTTCGAGTCTTTGGGCCAACTGTACGTATGATAAGTACACTGTACATAATTTCAGTGGACGCAAGTCTCGACCCAATCTATTGAACTGAATCCATATGCTCGAGGGGAATCAGTACAAATACGAAGTTGGCTATGCAAGACGCTATCGTTCGTGGAGTAGGTAAAGTTGCTCGAAGTGGTACTGATGTCGAACCTGACAGCGGCGAGCAAGCGCACACAACTACTCAAGCGCCACTACACCGACGCTTGAGCTGCCAGGAGAGGCAGGCCGGCAGGCAACATGGCGGCGGCAGCGGCGGCGGATGATGCGAGGAGGAAGACGGCGTGCGTCACCGGCGGGAACGGGTACATCGCCTCGGCGCTCGTCAAGATGCTGCTGGAGAATGGGTACGCCGTGAAGACGACGGTCAGGAACCCCGGTGAGATTTATTCTTGGTCTCCCTTCAGCTCGCTTGTCGTTGCGGCCGCGTCTCTGATCTTCCGCGAGCTTTGCTTTACTTTGTGATCCCAACAAGATAAGGCGCGCTAAAAAAGAACTTGGATCTCAGATGACATGGAGAAGAACTCGCATCTCAAGGACTTGCAGGCGCTCGGCCCCTTGGAGGTCCTCCGGGCCGACCTGGACGAGGAAGGCAGCTTCGACGAGGCGGTCGCCGGCTGTGACTACGCCTTCCTCGTCGCCGCTCCGGTGAACCTCAATGCAGAGAACCCCGAGGTATAAACAAAAGTAATTAAAACAACAACCCTTTTATATATATCAGAATGACACAAACTCTGTTCTTTTTTGAACAGAAAGAATTGATCGAGCCGGCTGTCCGAGGAACCCTGAACGTGATGAGGTCGTGCGTGAGAGCAGGGACGGTGAAGCGCGTGGTCCTGACATCGTCGGCGGCGGCCGTCTCCAGCCGGCCGCTGCCAGGCCACGGCCATGTCCTGGACGAGGAGTCCTGGTCCGACGTCGAGTTCCTCAGGGCCAGCAAGTCCGGTGCCTGGGTGGGTAATCATTCCGGCCCTGATGTGTTAAAAAGCAACGGGATCCAATGCTGCCGTCGTTAACTGCAGGCGTACCCCGTTTCGAAGGTGCTCCTGGAGAAGGCGGCGTGCGAGTTCGCGAAGGAGAACGGCGTCAGCCTGGTCACTATATGCCCCGTCGTCACGGTGGGCGCGGCGCCGGCGATCAAGGCCACCACCAGCGTCCCCGCCGTCCTCTCCCTGCTCTCCGGTATATAATCCCCGCTCTGGGGGGCGCCTTACTAACGAGACGACTAGCTCACCCAGACGCAGCAAGAAATGAACAATTCTGAACTGTTTGTACTCCAGGCGACAAGGCCATGGCCGGCATCCTGGAGGTGACCGAGAGGGCGTCAGGCTCGATCCCGATGGTCCACGTCGCCGACCTCTGCCGCGCCGAGATCTTCCTCGCCGAGAAGGAATCCTCCGCGTCAGGGCGGTACATCTGCGGCAGCCTCAACACCAACGCCGCCGAGCTCTGCCGCTTCCTGGCGGCCAAGTACCCGCAGTACAACGTCAAGGCCGACTGGTACGAACGTTAACTCACCTGAAAATAAAGGCCCGACGATCCCTGAATGAAAGGCTGATCGTTTTAGGTTTGTTTTTCAGGGCCAGTGGTCTGCCGGAGAAGCCGAGGGCCTGCATCTCGTCGGCGAAGCTCGTCGGGGAAGGGTTCCAGTTCGGGTACAAGACCTTGGACGAGATCTACGACGACGTCGTCGACTACGGGAGGGCCCTGGGAATCCTGCCGTATTAGTAGTACGCTGGGCGGCCTAATTTGGGTATCAGGACGAAATTGTTGACGCGGTTGTAAAATAAGCCAACGTACCTAAATATGCTGAAATGTGAGCGTTCAGCTAAGGTCTTTGCGACAGCTAAGCACTTTTGCTGTAAAAAATAGTCTAAAAATACTTGGGAGTGGTAAAGCTTATTGTTGAATTCTCTGTTTATGATTATGAACCTGCAAAAAGAAAAGTAAAACTCTGTTATGCTTGTTGAGATAAAGAAGAACCTCTATACGACATCGTGCGCAAGCTTCTCGGATTAGTGATAATTCTCCCCATAGAGACAGCGGGTTTTGAAAGAGTATTTTCTTCGATGAATTATGTCAAGGGTTGCACTAAAATCCGATCAGTATTTAGAAAAGGAGAGAGTATTTATTAAGAAACAAACAAATGGGGAACCAATACTCCATGATTGCTTGGTTGTTTTTCTTGAACAAGTATCTTCGTGCGATAAGTAATTAAGGATTGAAAATTTTCTTCTTATTGCTGCTACCTAAGTAATTCTTAGAGACATTCTCCTTCTGGAATTTTCTTACTGTATTATTATTTGTGTGATCTACTCAAAAACAACGTTGTGACGAGAAAATGAATCGTACCTATGTGAAACCCTACCTTAATACCCGCAAAAAAAAACCCTACCTTAATTTTTTATCATTATTGCGTGTCGGGTCTTCACGCCGCCGGGTCAGGCACGAAACAAAATTGAACCGGGCTTTTTCCCACGAAAGGCACGTGGGCCGGCCCGACAGGGCACGGACTGGTTTCGGGCCGATCCATGCCAGGTCGTGCCGGGCGAAGTTGGTGCCCAGCCCGGCCCGATGGCCACAAGTAGAGTAACTCAGCAAAAAAAAAAATCTCCATCTCGCTGCCGAGTGCGGAGCGCCCCAGTCCCCTCGCTCGTCTTCCTCCTGCCGCCGCCCATCCCTCCCCCCATCCTGCTGGCGAGCGCCCCCTCCCCCCCCCCCCCCCCCCCCCCACGAAACCTAGCTCGTCTTCCTCCTCGTGCGAGCGCCGCAGGTTGATCCCCCCTTCGATTCTCTCGCCCCCGACTGTTTCTCCTCCCATCGCCGCACGAACGGCAAAAATCAAGGTAGGGCCACTGCCCTACCTTGCCCTACTGGGTCCTCCACCCGTGGGGCCTGCGGCTGCCAGCGCCAACGGCGAGATGGCCGTCGGCGGGGAGACGAAGAAGGCGCCCACGGCAGCACCGACGCCAACGACGGGCGCCTCCATGATGGAACAACTCGTGCCCGAGATCACCACCCACGCGCTCAGCTACCTCGACTGTCTCAGCCTCTGCCGCCTCTCCATGACAAACTCAGCTATGCGTCGCGCTGCCAACGACGACGGACCTTGGAAAGAGCTCTATCGCAAGGTGCTGTGCCAACCCTGCCTTCCCCTCTTAGATTTTTCTTGATTAAGTTGCTGTCAGATTGTAAATATAGCTTTGCTTCCTGCTGTGTGTGCCATCCGCATATTTAGGCTGTTGCTTTGGTTGCAATGATTCATCTGTGCTGCTTTACACTGCTCTCGCATTATGCCATTTCGTATACTATACTGCTCAATCATATCAATGCTGGTTGGTTAGCATAGAGGGACTAAATTGCATGGGAAGTTAAGTGATTCGTGTCGTGCAGACACTATTTATTGCTACACGCTTAGCCATAGATCGGGGTGGTGATGGGTAGTATTTCTTAATGAAGTTTTAAGATTAATGATTTCCTCACTACTTGATGGTGATATATCTTCCACAAGACCATAGTTACCTGATTTGGTACAATGGGCCTCAAACGTCGACCCAGATCGATCGACTCAAGCCGGGGTTCGAGAACATCTGATAGGTCAGGATTCGGGCTCTGATTCATCCAGCAAAGGAACAAAATTGAAGGCAGCAGCGTATAGCACCAAAGTCGAACGAAGTGTGTGCTTTACCTGCTTCTGCGGAAACGGCAACTGTGGCAAAGGCGCAGTGGCTGGCGCGTTGCAGTCGTGCATGGCCAAAGGATAGCTTCCTGTCCTTATTTGTGCTTTCATGGCCAAAGGCGCAGTGGCTGGCTGCAGCTATGATCTAACACTGCACCTGCAAACAAAGACGGAAGCACACGGCGGCAAGGACATGGAGACCGGGCAGCTCCTCATCCGTGGTCTGCAGGGGGGCAGAGATGCGCTGCAGCCCTGAACCATGGGTTCTTCACAGATCGAGCTTGGTTCTCAGGAGGGAGTTGAGGCATTTTATGGTCAAGGCGAGGAGACTTGAAGAGGGAGGATGGGTTCTGGTGGAGAAGACGAGGATACATGAAGATAAGTGAGAGATGGGATTTTCTGAGTCCTCTGCTGCAGCTTTTTAGTGCAAAAATAGCTGTATTTAATACTTATTGCCAAACAATTATTTATTGAACTTGCAGCCTATTAATATCAACCAGCTCACGTATAACGTTTAAGGTCTTCTGCCACAGTTTTCTAGGTGTTACTATAAGTATACGTGCTAGTGTGTTTCTTTCGAATCGTAAACTGCGGGTTCTTTCGAATCGTAAGTTTTCTAGGTGTTACTATAAGACACGATAGAAAGATTTCAGATTGCTTTACTTTCTATACTTCCCTTTCTTCTTTGCAAGCAGTCAATTTTTTTGTATCGCAGTATGCGTGTTGGTTTGAGAACTTCTACGCTCTATTTACATATTTGGTATTTCATAGCAGCGCCCCTTGGATTTACAACTTTTCTGTGGCACTTAATAATATGTATTATCTAATCCAAACAGCTAATATGGTTTGCATTCCTCATGTTTTTTCGTTGGGAGTATGCGAGGTTATATATTTAATTGTTAAGATAACTTGTCCTTGAGTTGTGATATAGAACAAATTTAATTTTGTGTGTTAGTCATGCTATATATAAATCAATTTCTTCCTTGTAGGATTTTACAACTGAGCAGGATAATATAACTCCCCCTAACGGATGGAAGGCATACTATGCAGCTACAAAGGCCATCATTAATGTGAATGCCGAGTTCTATAATATCATCAGGGAGGGGTCGTTGCCAGCAATGAGTCAGTTCTGGCTTAATGCAGATTATGTGAAGTGCATCCATGGTACCGGAGAACTTTTTACAGGGTATGTCTTGAACTTCACTCTGATTTAGCTATGGCTAAAAAAGTATGACCTGTATGTCATGTACTGTTTGAAAAGGTACAAATGCGGTCCAGTTTGTTCCATTTTGGAAAGTCTAAATAGATTGAGAAAGTTTAAATTAGTTGCGCAGCTACATCGACATATCATTAAGTTACAGCAGATGATTTAGGTTTCTTTTATCAACTTGAATATCAGCAACACTTTGGAAAAGAGTCTACTGTGTTTATTACTAATATATAGTGTAGTGAATCATTTTGTGCAGCTGTTATATGTTGTCAGTGTCAAGTTACTCATCTCCAACATCCATTTCCTTGGATTTCCCCCTCTTTTCATCACGGTCATGTTGGTATCGCCTCATATTTGCAAACTTAGTAAGTCTGATTCAGCAAGTATACGTATAGATACACAATGGAACATCTAGGTTCCTCGTAAGGGTTTTCCCCCCTTCCAGATTCATGTTATTCTTTTTTTCCTTATAAAAAATAGTTTGCTTGCTCTATATTTATTTCCTTTTCCCTTGGACTATCTGCTACGAATCAGGATTTTGCAACTCAGCTATTCATGTTTGAGAAGGAATAGTAATTACTTTTTAGTTATTCATGCATTTGTGTTCTCACCTCATTTTTCGCAGTGTAATTTGGTAGGTGGTTGTTATTAAACTCTACATGCCAATGAATATTTTGGTCACCATACTGGTCAATTATTTTGTTCCATCTTGTGCTTAAAATTGCCATCTGTTCCATTAATGTATAGTAATAGGAGATTATCAAATCGAGTTCTGTATTTGGAATCCTTGGAGGCCTGGGCAGTGTCGAGATCGGTTACATCTTGTAGTAGGCTGTTCTTAACAATCTGTTGGTATCTATGGGTTCATTAACTAGTGGTTTTATGCGTCAGTGCGTAGAAATTAATACATTTCTTGATCTGTGTGGAATTTGAACCGTGTCAAATGCAGTATCGTACGATTTCTGATGTTGCTTGGAAGCATTCCAGTGTACCTATACCTAGGACAAAGTTAGTCTAATAGTCTATGCACTCCAGTTTTAAGTGAAAAACAGTGTTGAGGTCTGTTCTTCAATAGTTCAATGTAATTATTTCCATTTAAATTCTTTTGCTACTGTACCTTTTTTTGTTGTTGCATAAGCCTTCTGCCCCGCCCTCAGCTGGAAGACTTTTCTTATCAATTGTTTGAGTAGGCATTATCTGCTGGTCTTCTAGTGGTGCCATGGTACTATTTAACTCCTTGTTTGACAGATACAATGCAGTGATGGAGAGCTGGGGTTTGCTATTCAACTGGGGCCAAGCTGGAGGCCAGGGCACCGATTTTCAGCTAAGGGATGTCAGAGTCCGTGTGCTTGCTGACGTGGCCTGGGTTAACATGAAGATGCATGTTAATGTTGACCCAGGGCTATTCCATGTGACCAATATATATGAGTTCGGTAACGGCAGGTGGTATATGGTTCATCACCATAGATCACGCATGGCTGATGCTGCGCCACATAATATGTTTGGCTGAAGGTGAGAACAATGATCCGTGGGAAACTTCATGTCTGATTTTAATGTCGTAGTGCTTCCTTCTGCGGTTTAGACTGGTGACAGATACCGAATGTGTTTGTGGAGAGCTTTTCTTGCCAAGTTTTCTCCGTTCATTCATCCTGATGAATCGCCTGTTTGTTTATATTATCGCCACCAGTTTTGTATAAATGTGTCTAGGAGTTGAATTCTTGAATGGAAGGGTCTGATCTCCTGTGTGAGGCTGTCAGATTTATCTTGTGCGACATGATTTTTTTTTCTCTAGTGTTGTTTATAGCTGTTGCGATGAAGCTATTGTTCTTACGCAGGACTCCGCGTTTAATTGCCGATGAAAGAAAAAGGGAACCCGGTGAAGCAGGCCGGAGGCCCGGAACAAGACGACTCCGCGAGAAATTGATAGAGACAAGTGGATTAGCTTGGGTCATCTTCAATGTCGCCCCGCGGCAATCAGTAGGGAAACGAATGGGATCGATCGATTTCATCACAAAACCTAATGTGAGAAGCGGATGGTTCAGAGTCCTAATTAACACGTCTGAATGTTTTCCGAACGACGGTCATTTTTTAGAAACTTCTCCGAACCATGGTTGTGTATACGCCGATAAACACGTTGAAGTTTTGTTTGTAGCAAAAAAAGAAGAAAAAGCGCATGTTCAAGTTTTCCACCCTGGTAAAAAAAAGACTGTACGCCTTGACCATCCGGGCAGACAAACCACCCAATCAACGATTGTACGTGGGCCCTATTTCTTCTCCCCGCACCATTTTCCCTCACCATGTCCACGTCACGGCGTCACCTCCCTTATCTCCATGACTCCATCCTATTCAACATCTTCGCAAATCTCTCTCTATCCGTAATTCTGTATACACACGAGGCACACGTTCCCGATTTTAATCCCACAGACCAGCCACCAGGATATGCACGAGGCAATCATCATTCCTGTGGTAGGTAGAGGTTCTCTTTCTTCAGAAGTGGACCGGACGAGTATAGTAGCACGGGTAATGTAATAACGTCAAACGTGTAGTGATATCGACTTGTTGCGGGGCAAGCAGCAGGTGAAAGGAGAAGAGACCCCGACGGCCGGACCATTCGTCGTGGAGTGCTCGATCACAAGTTGTTGTAGTAGATCAATTTGAGCCCCCACAACGCGGAACATGATATGGACGTGCCTGGCCGCACGCACGCATGTGGAACAGTGAAAGCAGCTCGCCAACGTACAGTCCCGACGAATGATTATGATTAACCACGGGACTTACCGGATGGTCCTGTTCGGATAGCAGCTGTCACGACATGTTTCTTCCATATATACTGCAGGTGTTAGGATAAGAGAACCATAGACGACGCAGACAGTCAGTCAACACAGCCACAATAAGCACCAGGTGCTTGCCAGGAGAAGTATAGTTTTAGATCGAAGGAGAAGTATAGTTTTAGATCGAAGGAGAAGTATAGTAGCTGGTGATCGACCGGCCGGCGGTGATAGTTATGGCGTCGGCGGCAGCGCCTGCAGCGGGTGATGCGAGGAGGAAGACGGCGTGTGTCACGGGAGGGAGCGGGTACATCGCGTCGGAGCTCATCAAGATGCTGCTTCAGAACGGATACGCCGTGAAGACCACGGTCAGGCACCCAGGTCAGATATATATCCTCGATCTTGATTCAGTTCAACGTGATCAATTAATAGCCGTAAAGCTTCAGTTTCTATGGTTCGATGATCTTGATTTGGATCTCTGAGAGATGTGTCCGTGCACGCAAGCAGAGGACACGGAGAAGAACGCGCACCTCAAGGTTCTGCAGGAGCTGGGCCCGCTGGAGGTGTTCCGCGCCGACCTGGACGAGGAAGGCAGCTTCGACGACGCCGTCGCCGGCTGCGACTACGCCTTCCTCGTCGCCGCTCCCGTGGCACTCATGCCACAAAACCCCGAAGTAAACAGCACAACGACCAAACAAACTCGATCCAGTTCTACAGCACTCTCGTGTCGCGTTTGCATGTTTTGATTTTGGTTACTTTGGTGCATGAAAATGTCAGAAAGAAGTGATCGAGCCGGCGGTGCGAGGAACAGTGAACGTGCTGAGGTCGTGCGCGAAAGCGGGGACGATGAAGCGCGTGGTGCTGACGTCGTCGACGGCGGCCGTTTCTAGCCGGCCGCTGGAGGGCGACGGGCACGTCCTGGGCGAGGAGTCCTGGTCCGACGTCGACTGGCTCCGGGCCAACAAGATCGGCACCTGGGTGCGTACACGTTAACTGGACTGGATATATGGATAGAACACAATGGATTACTGCAATTTGCGTTCGTTGGATGCGCTTAACTGCAGGCGTACCCAGCGTCGAAGGTGCTGGCGGAGAAGGCGGCGAACGAGTTCGCGGAGGCCAACGGGCTCAGCGTGGTGACGCTGCTACCCGTCGTCGCCGTCGGCGCCGCCCCGGCCACTGAGCTGCACACCAGCGTCCCCGAGGTCCTCTCCTTGCTCTCCGGTAATACTCCTAGATCCCATCCAACATTCTATAATATTTGGCCTGAAAGTGAAAATGAACCAAGTGCTGATATTCTTACACGGATGGGTAATTAATTTGATTTGAGTTCAGGGGACGACGCGATGGTGGACAACCTGGAGCTGATCGAGAAGGCGTCGGGGGGGATCCCGCTGGTGCACGTGGACGACGTCTGCCGCGCCGAGATCTTCCTCGCCGAGAACCAGGCCTCGTCCGGCCGGTACGTCTGCTGCAGCCTCAACACCACGGCCATCGAGCTCGCGCGCTTCCTCGCCGCCAAGTACCCGCAGTACAAGATCAAGACCGACCGGTACTACGTGCGTTGAGTTGATTCTACTGACGATGAATTTAGCTCTTGATTATTGCTGTCTGATTTGATTTAATTTGCAGCATTGGTCATCTCCCGGAGAAGCCGAGGGTGCGCATCTCGTCGGGGAAGCTGGCCGACGAAGGGTTCGAGTACAGGTACAAGAACCTTGACGAGATCTACGACGACGTCGTCGTCTACGGCAGGGCGCTGGGAATCCTTCCCTACTGATCTATCATGGCGGATTGCCGGGCGGGGCCGGCATCTCCCTAGCTCCCTCCGTCATGGCTTGCAGAATAAAACTCGCTCTCCTGAAGCACAAATATGCTTGAACTGTTTGCCTGTTCGTGTGTTTTGCTATTTTGTAGACGTTTTCTCCGGTACCCATTACTCCAGGAAGTCTAGATGGAGTATTAGAAGAGGGCATAATAGACTTTTCACATTAAAAGAGAAAAGAAAAAGGAAAATCAGATTTCTCCTACATAGTCCGTCCCGATCCGCCGCCTCCGCCGAAGCGCCGGCGCCGCCCTCTGCAGCGTGCCGCCGCCGATGTCCTCGCCCTCCTCCAGCGCGCCACCGCTGTCCTCTCCCTCCAGCCCACGCCGCCGACCTCGGTGCCCTCGTTGCAGCGTGCCGCCGCCGCCGCTCTCCACCCAACCACGATGGAGAAGTTCAGGGCGTCGTTCGGCGCCGTCCATCTCGGAGAGCTTCTTCAGGTTCTTGCTCTTAATTGCTCGCAAACAGCTAGCAAAACAGGAGGCAGGAGATGGCTTCTTCTTGCTGAGCTTTTTGGCCGACAGCAACAGGAGATGGCTCGGGTCCAGAAACTGCAGTGATGCACCAGGTTCGGGCGTTCGGCCTTTCCCTCGCATTCGCCGGGCAGGCGCCCATCAGCGTGGCCGTCGGTGCCGCACGCGGGCACCTGCTCGCGGTGGCCGCGGCCTCGAACGCGACGAGGGAAGGCCGCAGCACTAGATGCGGCGGCAGAGGGAGATCGGAAGGCGTCCTGCAGCGGCGCAGGGAGCTCGCAAGGCGGTCAGCGGCGGACGGGGAGAGAAGGGGAACGGGAAAAAGGAGAGACGAGAACTGAGGACGGTTTTACCCCTGTTCGGCGATACTCCGTCCGGTTACTCCACACGTCTGAATTAGAGTAACAAAGAGTAGCAAACTCGTCCGAACCATTAGATCAAAACAAATGAACGCTCCTAATTAATTTCAGGGTAAAGTAGAGGAGCTCATTTTATAAGGCCACAGGAGAATTACTACTGCTGTTGTGCAAGGTCGACAAGTTTTCAGTCGCTAGTAAGAAGAACAGTTCGTGTGAGAACGATGGTTTGCTGAAAAAAATTGTTGTGTTTGTTTAGAGACCAGATGTCGACATGTTTGGGAGGAAGTTGTCACGTTCCTAGTAGTAGCTAGCTTGGACCACTGCAGGGGCCCTCTTGAGATTTCAACGGCACCGAGGCGAATTTTGAATGTTGAGCCTCGTACGTCGTAACTCTGTTCTGGCAGAGTAAAACAAAAAATGCTTCTACATTTGTATTGTACGGCACCAAAATTATTATCCAAATTTAAATGTAAATGGTAAATGTTTTTGAAATTTCAGTGGAGCGTTCTCCCACCGATACATAATAAGTGTGTCGGGTTTAATACAATTCTACTAATTTTATACTAAATCTAAGACACTTGTTATGATCTGAGAAAATACCTTTTTTTATCAGTAGCAAAGCGTGCAGATTTTGCCAGCATGTACAATCCTCGACTTAAATTCCAAATCTACTACTCCCTTCGACCCATATTACTAGTCAAAATATTACATGTATCCGGATGTTTTTTAAACATATATTCATATTTCAGTAAAATTGAGACAAATAATATGGGTAGGAGGGAGTAGCGACAAATCATTACCGGCTACTTCATCATTTTCTAAAGTAGCAGTAATGCGGGTCACTTTCAGCTCCTAAACAAAATCCTCCGTTGTTCAGATTATAGTAGAGCTGGCACACTTTTTACCTCAAACTTTTTCTTTTCCTGTCAACTTGCATTTTTAAATCGAGGGGATATGGTTGTACTTAGATAGTTAGATGCAGAGAGTGACAAGACAACAAGACCAGAGGGTCCTCACCTCTGTGCGTCAAGTCAGGTCAGGTGGGTGGACGAAGGGTCATTCCAATTTTTGAGGGAGAGGAACAGAGGAGCAGCCGATCGGCCGGCGATGTCGGCGGGTGTGGGGAGGAAGACGGCGTGCGTCACCGGAGGAAGCGGCTACATCGCTTCGGCGCTCGTCAAGACGCTGCTCCAGAAGGGGTACGCCGTCAAGACGACGGTCAGAGATCCTGGTACTTGTCCTAGTTTCTATGCTTTTCAGCGATCTTCCTTTCATAGTTTGAGGTGATCAAAATCTTGGGATTTATTCATACTCGACTGGATAAGTCAAGCTATTCTAGCTCGTGCCTTCTGATTTCTCTGGCAAATTCAGTCAGCAAAGCATAATTAGCTTAATCCTGTTGTGAAAAAAAAGGCGTTCCTTCCGTATGCTGAAAAATCGCTGCAAATTGGTACCACGATCCAATTTGTTTCTTTGCGTACGTAGATGACATGGAGAAGAACTCGCATCTGAAGGACTTGCAATCGCTCGGCCCCTTGGAGATCATCCGCGCACAACTGGACGAGGAAGGCAGCTTCGACGATGCGGTTTCCGGGTGCGACTACGCCTTCCTGGTCGCCGCTCCGATGAACCTCGGGTCAGGGGATCCTGAGGTAAACAACACCAAACTTCGTTTCCGTTCAGGAATCAGGAGTAAGTTCTTCCGTCATCTGACGGTACGGTGATCTAGTTAGTCCGTTAGTTAGTGGCCGTTCGGGAAGCAATTTTATCACGTTGTGAGTGACACGCAGCCTCCGACAGTAGGCGCCAGTAACAGTTCTCAGCTGTAGAGAAGACTAGTTCTGATCCAGTTCACCCTACTATTGGCAAAGCATTTCAGCGTTCATTTGGCAACACCCAGATTATATGCCAGTTTATTCATTTCCTCTTCTGGGAGGAGTACCATGTTGTACTGTAACTTTAATTGTTGTGCTTTGGTGTTGGATTGTACGGCAGAGGGATCTGATCGAGGCCGCTGTGCAAGGGACCCTGAACGTGATGAGGTCGTGCGCGAAAGCAGGGACGGTGAAGCGGGTGATCCTGACGTCGTCGGACGCCGGTGTGTCGAGGCGGCCGCTGCAGGGCGCCGCCGGGCACGTGCTGGACGAGGCGTCCTGGTCCGACGTCGCCTACCTCAGAGCCCACAAGCCACCCACCTGGGTACATCCACTTAAATTCCTTTTGTGAAAGTAAAGTAATACACGAGGGAGACCACCATGGATTGAAGCTGGCATCGCTGCTTGTTCTTCAGGCTTACGCGGTGTCGAAGGTGTTGTTGGAGAAGGCGGCGAGCGAGTTCGCGGAGGAGAACGGCATCGGCCTCGTCACCGTGCTGCCGGTGTTCACCCTGGGCGCCGCGCCGGTCTCCAAGGCCAGGACCAGCGTCCCCGTCACGCTCTCCTTGTTGTCCGGTGTGATTCAATTTTCTCCTGAGATCTCTATCCCTCTCTGTTATTCTACAGCTCGATCGACACTTACTGAAAAGATGCAGCATATTAACATGCATGTTCTTCTGAACTTTGTTGTTACTTACTGTCTACTGTGTATTTCTTCAGGCGACGAGGCGCAGCTGGACATCCTGAAAGGCCTGCAGTCGGTGACGGGGTCCGTGTCGATCAGCCACGTGGACGACCTGTGCCGCGCCCAGGTGTTCTTGGCGGAGAACGAGTCCTCTTCCGGAAGGTACATCTGCTGCAGCCACAACACCACGCTGCTGCAGCTCGCCCGTCTCCTGGCGGACAGGTACCCGCAGTACGGCGTGAAATCCGACCGGTAGGCCGAGCTCAATTCCTCTGTATCCACACGCATGTACTGTAAACACACTTTCTTTCTGTGAGCGGCGACACTGACTGTACGTGCGTGTGTTTATGCAGGTTTGATGGGTTCCCCGAGGAGCCTAGAGTGTGCCTCTCGTCCGCGAAGCTCGTCGGGGAAGGGTTCGAGTTCAAGTATGAGAGGCTGGAGGAGATATTCGACGATCTTGTGGAGTACGGCAGGGTCACGGGGATTCTGCCTCACTGATCCGATGCTCGTCACTTTTGTTTGTTGAGTCAATGACGACGTACTCTGTCCGTCCGTCTGATATCAAGTTTTTTATTACATGCAGTTAGACGTTTTTTAAACATATATACATTCATACGAGATCCGTTTAGTTTCCGAAATATACTGAGACGTATAAAATTGCACTCCGTAGTAGAGCTCTTCTGTGACACCCTGAATTGAGTACAGGCCGCTCATTCTTAAGGGTCCAACGGCCCATCTCGTAGTATACTGCTGGAACCAAATGAGCAGTATACGTGCACTGCTGGATCGCGTAAAGCGGTATAAGGGTAATTCGGGGACATCATAAAAGTTAGCCCATTCCTGCATGGGCCGCACGGCCCACTGCCCACATGTTGGGTTGCCGTCCTATTTGGTTTCCCTTCCTCCTCTCCCACACAGCCGCCGGCCGCCGGCGAGGTGTTCCCGGTCGTCACCGCGGTCCAGGCACCCGCTGAGCCAGCCACGACATCCAAACCCGCTGGTTCTGGCTACCACCGAGGACACTGGGTCTGTGGTGGGAGCACCGGCACCGCCGGCCGGGCGTCCAACTGAATATCCCGGCCGTGCATCAGGTTTCTGGCAGCCGCTATGAACCCTACCTCTTCTTCTTCCTGCTCCCGCCTCAGGTCTACGGAAGCCGTCGTGCGTGGCGGCTAGGGCTGCTGTACCTATTCCTCTGGTCGTCATTGTGATTTGGTTGAGAAGTAAGCACATAATCAAAGGCAATTTCTGCTGCAGTGCATGATTAACGCAGGCCAAGTCGAAGAGGGCTCGGGCCAAACGAGCGGCTTGCCGGCAGGGTAAACGACGGCCAGGGCGACGAGCGTGGAGGAGCTCGCGTGGAGAAACAGGATCACCTGAACGCTGATGAATAGACCAAATGGGCTGAAGCCCATCATGATTCATGATACAATTTACGATCCAAGAAGAAAAAGAGTTAACTGTTAATTCTTTTAAATGAAAATTCCTATTTTGTCCTTAACAAATGAACGGTTCAGATTTATATACTGCTCTTCCTTTTTAAGCAGCATAGGGCTACGGTAAAAATCCTCCCGTACTATTATTTCCAAAAGGCTGGAAGGCTGGCGCACCGAGGAATTCCGAGTCCGAGCGAGGGAGCCTCCCTTAAAAAGGAAAATCGGTTCCCCTAAAAAAGAAAAAGAAAAATCGGTTCCACTCCGACTCCGAGCTCTCTTGTGCCTTCTACCGGACCAAAACTGGGTCGGGGTTCCGCCTTTATAAGGTCGGGACGACACCGGCAAACCCCTCCCCAATCTCAATCGAAAAGCTAGGTTTCCAAACCTCGTCCGAATCGAGCGGCTCTGTTCGGTGAGACGCGAGAGATCAGATCAACAACCAATGGCCGGTGAGCAGGATTCGCGCCTCCAGCGGCGCACCACCAGGAGCATGACGGCGAAAGCAGCGGCGGCCGGTGAGGAGCGTCTGAGGTCGTGCCGGCATGGCCGGATTGGGAAGCAGGCGGAAAGGAAGGCGAAGAAGGCGGCAGCGGCAGGCGATGCGAAGGAGGCGAGCGCCATCAAAACCGAGGAGGCGCCGGCGCCGGCGCCGGGGAAGAAGATGACGCGGCTTCCGCAGG
Organism: Brachypodium distachyon; assembly: GCF_000005505.3. Lineage (NCBI taxonomy): Eukaryota > Viridiplantae > Streptophyta > Magnoliopsida > Poales > Poaceae > Brachypodium > Brachypodium distachyon. The sequence goes on from NC_016135.3 coordinate 25,203,691, forward strand.
CGGAGGTCAATTGGATCCTTGCCCGGGCGAACGACGGGGATGCTGGCTTGCTGAGGCCTCCGTCGGAGGAGGACGAAGCGGCACTCGCGTTCATCGAGATTCGGGAGGAATTCTTCAAGTTCCAGGCCTGGGTCCGCAGCGAGTACGAGAAGCGTGGCTATGTCGAGGTCGATGAGGACTACCTCGCTGACACGGCCCAGATCCAGGGATGGATCGAGGAAGCAAGGGAGGCGGCATTCAGAGACATCGATTTTTCAGACAGCGACGACGACCTGAAGCACCTTTGCATGATGGCGTGTACCTGAGTCTATATGTTATTGATCTTTGCACGTCTGTATTTTGTGCGATGATCGATCAACGACCTTTGTTGCACACTGATGAATGGTACTAGTAGGATTTATAATGTTGCAAATAATTCAAGTGATGTACTCCATCCGTCCAACAAAAGATATCTCAAGTTTGTCAAAATTTGGATATATAGAAATATCTCAAGTCGTTGTATTGCTGATAATTTCCTTTATGGCATGGAGCTAGTTCATGGCAAAGCATCACACATCACCATAAATAGAAAATAATCACCGCAAGACATGCATGATGCAAATAGAAAAAAATTTAACGCATTGCACTCGTACTAGTAGCCGTACCATGTGAGCCTCGACCCAATTAAACAGGGTACAGCATCACACATCACCATAAATAGAAGATAATCACCCTAAGCCATGCACGATGCAAATATGTACATAAGCAAACACGTATACTTGGTCTATATATATCAGCTGCAAGCTACTTCCTCTGATACTAAATTCTTGACTCAAATTTGTCCAAATATGGATGTATCTATTCTTAAAAAGCTCTTAGATACATGTAATATTTCGACAACAATTTAGGATCGGAGGGAGTACCATTGATATTCATGTCAACATATATGTATGTAAGATATTCAGGAGAGCTTTATTCAAAGTGAGAAGATGATACATGAAGTTACATAACGCGATTCACCCCACCAGTGATTGTGAGGTGGTACACTTGTAACCTATAGCTTGGACACGGACATGAGCTTCGTTAGGGACTAACGATCATTAACCTCAGGTCACGACTTTGTTGTTTCCGGTTACGATGTGGTTGCTCCCGGATACGGTATTGTGGCTCCCGGATACGGTATTATGGTCTCCGGATACGGTATTGTGGTGCCCGGATATGATATTGTGGTTCCCGGATGCGGTATTGTGGCTCCCGGTTACAGCATTGTTGTTGCCAGTTACAACATGGCGTCGGCGGAGGGCCCAGGCGGGGTCGGGGGAGTTGGGGCGACGGCTTCCATGGCCGGCGGCGGCCGAGAAGGAAGGAGACGGAGAGGGCGGGAGAAGAGGACTGAAATGGCGCGCATCGGGAGAGGAAGAAACCGGGCGGTTGGTTTTTGGGGCATGCCTTATCCAGTGCCCCAAATATACATCACTTGGGTTGAAATTTTAGGGCATACCCTAAAATTACTGGCCACAAGATACCTATAGATCATCAGTTGGAGAGTCTTTTTTTGCTGCCCATACCCTAAAAAACAGTTTTTTGGGCACAAGCCCTATGTTACATCATCTATCTGTTGGAGATGCTCTAACCTCGCTGCCCAGTGACTGGATACTGTTACGTGTTTTTTTTTATCGGGAGATACTGTTATGTGTTGGTACGGAGTATAAAGCTGAAACCAAAGCTAAAAATACTTAAACTTAAACGGATGCTCTAAATTTATTGAGTGATATCAGATCAAATCATCGAAAACTTATGATTTTGCTGCTGCTGGTGCCTCAGAGAAATCAAAACCATCAGCATTCGGTGCGAGTGAGTTCATCCACTTTCCAGGTCTTCCAATATTTTAGCCCACAAGTTGGCTCTAAATTTGCTGTTGGTATCGGCAATAACCAGCCTTTTTGTCTGTTAATTTCATAGAGTTTGTAATTGATTTAGTGTCAGCCAATTTGCACCGTCCATCTACTTAATGGTATACCAACGTTCCATTAAAAAAAATGTGATGATGCCTCCGAGAGGATCACAAAGCACAACTGACCAAACAAGGCAGAAGCACTTCATCAGGTGACAAACATATGAAATGTTACACGTGATAGAGATCAAAGGTACAACTCTCTCCTTTCATCTTCAGAGAGGCCTGACATACTAATTGGTTATTTACATTCAAAAAATAATGTGTATTCTCTTCTTGCTCTGTTAACATAAATCAGATTATTTGTTTACCAGAAAACTGACGCAATGGTTGGGTCAGCATTGCCAATTGGATACCAAAAGACAATACATTTTGAACATCAAAACATGGGCTCAGATATGAAGATATTGCAAAGAATTGCATTACACTGAAAATAGTTTTCCAGATTGAAAAAATAGACCCCTTTTAGTACAAATCATATGAAGCCTACTATACAGAAGCTAAAAGGAAAAAAAGAATATGTCACAAAACCAATCCGCTCTTCATTGTTAAGCAGAAAGTTGCTACAAGCAGAAATACAAGGTATGATTCATCGTAAGCTCTGGAAGGCCCATATCCGATAACCAGATTTAAACATGAGCTCTGGAAGGTCCAGATCGAAATAGTTAGTCAAATTGTGTTCTAACCTCGCTGCCCAGTGACTGGATACTCTCAAAACCCAAAGCTAAAATGCATTAATGGATGCTCTAAATTATTGAGTACCATCAGATTGAATCATTGAATATTTATGGTTTTGCTGCTGCCGGTTGAAAGGGAATTTCGATCTCCAAGTGTTTTGATGTTAATGGATCTTTCACTGGTGCCATCTTCAGATAGATTAAAACCATCAGGCTTCAGCCGTCTGTTTTCAGTGCAATTGAGTTCATCCACTTTCCAAGCCTTCTAAAGTTTTTAGCCCACGAGTTGGCTAAATTTGTTGTTGGTGTTGGCGATCACCAACCAGCGTTTTTGTCTGTTAATTTATCGAGTTTGTAATTGATTTAGTTTCAGACAATTTGCACTGGTCATCTACTTAATGGAATACCAACGTTCCATTAAAATATATAAATTTGTGTCATGCTTCCAGAGGATCACTAAGCAGAACTGACCAAACAAGGCAGAGGCACTTCAGTTGACAAACATATGAAATGCTACACGTAATAGAGGCCTTTCATCTTCAGAGAGGCCAGAATAAAAATCTCTCTTGGAGATCCCTTTCAAGTCCAACATATACTACTGACATACTAATTGGTTATTTGCATTCATAAATCATGTGTATTTTCTTCTTGCGCTTTTAACATAAAATCAGATTATTTGTTTATCAGAAAACTGATGCAATACTTGCGTTCAGCATTGCCAATTGGATACCAAAAGACAATACATTTTGAACGCCCAAACATAGACTCAGATATGGAGACATTGCAAAGAATTGCATTATACTGAAAAAAAGTTTTCCAGATTGAGAAGAACGGACGAATTTTTTTTGACCACTTTTAATACCAATCATAAGAAACCTACTACAGAAGCTAAAGGAAAAAGAATATGTCACAAAAACCAATCCGCTCTTCATTGTTAAGCAGAAAGTTGCTACAAGCAGAAATACAAGGTATGATTCATCGTAAGCTTCTCCCTTGCTGACTCTTCCATCGAGAGAAAAAAAGAGGTCTCAAATCACAATAAGTGATGGACCAGATTTTTCCACAGGTCTTCTGATTCAACTTCCCGACGTGCTTGCAAAATACCTGAAATCTTGCATAGAGAAATTGCAAACAAGTGTTCATGTGCAAACAATTATTAAAATCCACATAAACTTCGGGTAGAGAGACACTTCCCACAAACTTATCAAAGTAGCAAGCTAACAATTGAGCACAAGCTTAAATAACAGCATTCATTCATTGCCAGTAGGGAATGGAGAGTTATGAGATGGATTCTATTGTATCAGAGTGTGGATCACCAATTACAGCTATATAAGTTTTTTTAACACCAACTCACTAGGTTGTTTGACTTCATTGACATGAACAAAAGAAAACAAGAGTAGCCAACAATTTTATTCCCTCAATTTACCTTCCAAGAGCAGGTACTTAGTGAGTTACCTCGTCATGATCCGGAATTACTCTCATCACACAGTACTAGTCTTGACTGGCCAGCGCCCAAAGTATTTCCTATCTAATTTATATTTGTGGAAAGCTTATCTGGAGCTCGGCAAGGTAGTGCAAAGAATGAGCAAATCTGAAATCTAGATTGTAAAGCTAAATAAGAGTTCAACTCCAGTACAAAGAAGTTTTCATATTCCAGTCATAGGAAAAAATAGTGTGCAGGGGATGGGGGAGAGAACGGACTCACGCCAAAGAAACAATTGAGAGACCTATGCAATGTAAGGTGATCCCAGGACACAAAAGATGTTCCTGTTATCGATATTGCATAGGTAGTAGTTTGTTTAGCCCCTGGACATGAATATAGAAGCGCTGATGACTATTTCCTCCTGCTTGAGTATGAACCCTCAATCTTTTGAATGGTCGTGCCCCTCTCTTTTCATTTTTTTTTCCATTTTTTTTTCCATTTGTGTGTGAGAGAGGCATCAACACTGATGGTTATAGCTCTTCATGATGGTAGAATTTGCAGGATTGATGTCAATGACAATAAAGCAATTTTGAATCTTCTCGAGGTCTGACAAGTGTTCTTAAGGCATAATCAACTACTATGGAATAGCGAGAGATGCACTATATAGGTAGGTATGGTGTGAACACATGGAAGAACTGGTTTAATTTCTGGTATTGGGATATTTCCACTGGCGGATTATGCAATATTCCGATGGAGGAATGCAATGCCGAGTGTCAAAGAGGCTAGCAAAAATTAAGTTACACAAAAAGAATGACTGGCTTTGAAAGACTTCAGACTAGAGGAACATCAAACTTAACAATACGCACTGAAATTCAGATTGCAATAATAAAGGTTCATGAAATCTGCTCTCATTATGGCATTGGTGGGACAGAAAAAATATTCCGGATCAATTAGAGAATAAAATCAGCTTCACCATACTTAACTTGGGTGCTTTATGAATAAAAATTAGCAAGCTCATGCCTTTTTGCTCAATCAATGTTCACCACTCACCTAACAAGTTATCTCTACCTTTTTTGTATCAACTGAAAACTCTCTTATGACATTTAGTTGATTGTGTGGCAATGAATTCACATGTTATAAGCATGCTCAAAAGCTAGACTACCAACTAATCAAGAAAGTAGGAAGTTCTCTAACCAAGGTCTCATGAGGCAATAAGAGTTTGAGAATTGCACAGTGAGCACAATCCGGCACAACTCCTGCAGAACAAAGAAAAAAAATGTTAAGTACATCATAAATGTCTCTCCTACATTTTTCCCTCAAAAAACGTCATAAATGTTGTCCAGGGAGGAATACAAATAAATTCTGAACTGGTATTAGCTGAGAATCACATTGGTTTTCTTGATATTTCTTAATTCAGTAGGGATTTTTTTTTTGCTGGACTGAACTAAAAAAACATCTACATATTGGTAATTTGGTATGGTATAGCTGGATTACAGTTACATTTGCAAATACTTACCAGATTTACAGATTTATCCGTAGGATGAAGATACCACAGAAAACCCTCATGTGCCAACTGTGTATGGATGGAGAGAAGTGGCTAAAAGAACGTACAACTCCCAGACAGAGCCCTGCATAATAAATAAAATAAACTTTTCTCAGACTTCATATTATGAGGCAGTTATGAGGTAAACTAAACAAGAAAATTTTGACTTGATGCGTGAAATTAAGGAGAAGCTATGTTATGAGGTACAATAAACTTTTCTCAAACTTTGATCTTACATACACGTACCATATTTATCAATTTATGCTCAGGGAGATACCACTGAAACCTATGTTGTGCGAGCAGTGCATGAATACAGAGAATTCTTCAAGGATGGAAGAATGTACAGGCAACTCCATGGCCGAGCCCTGCTGGCCACTGAAATTAAAACACACGCTGTTCAGACTTCAGATAAGGAAGAACATGGGTAATGATGGGGGTATCCAAACAAGGACGTCTGTGTTTGTTCAAGTTAAACTCTTATACTCAGCAGGTCATAACAACATATGAAGGGAAAAGTGCCCCAGGGCAGGAAGATTAATTATGCATATACTAACCAGCATCATGTGCAGGATGCAGGACGGAAAATAAAATTTGAGACTGTCATGCTTGCCCTGCAGAACAGTTCTTGCCTTCATGGTATTGCACAGAGAGGATTGTTGGAGGCTAGAAGAATACGCCAATCGAAGAACCCTGCACGGTAGATGATAACAGGTGGGTCATTTAGTTAGATGAAATGATCAACAGCAAGCGCAATAAATCAAACAAAACAAAACAGTAGAATGACAGTAAGCTCAATGGGCATGTAGTAAGCAGTTTATGCGCACGATGGAAGATACAAATTGAAAACATCATGCTTCATGCTGGCAGCCGGAAACTGTTCTTTGATAGAGAGGGCATTCTAGGAGGCTACAAGAATATACAAACAGAAGGAGAACCCTGTACAGTAGATTAAAACAAATGGGTTACTTATACAGATTAAAACAAGTGGATATTGACCCTTACAAAGTTAGGAATAAAAAAAAACAGGGGAAGGAACTGGAAATAAGTACAAAGATTGAGGTAATTGTTTGTTCGTTACGTACCTTGGACTGCTCAGGCTCTGATTATCGGAATGGTTCCTGTTAGCTTGCGGCACTCCCTTTTGAGCTCCTCACTGTTGCCAGAACAGACAACTAACTCTTGCATTGAACTTGGAAGGCCGTCCTTGGGCAGAGACTTGATGGCACCACAGTAGAAGATCTCCAACCTTTCCAGAGAACTCGGGAGAGTGTTTGGCAGCGACTTGATGGCACCACAGGTCTGGATTTGTAATTCCTGCAGAGAGCTCGGAAGGCTGGGCAGCGACCGGATGGCAGAACACCACATGATCCTTAATTTCTTGAGGCTGATAAGCTTGTGTAGCCCTGCAGGGAGGCGCTGCAGCTTTTCCCCAAACAAAAAGCAGAGCACCTGGAGGGAGGTGAGGAGCTGAAGGGCCTCCTCTTGCTCCTTTGTCAAGCGCTCCGCCTCCTTGTCCAAACTGAGTTGCAATCTGGTGAGGGTGGAAGAGAAGAGGCTGCAGATGGGCGCGGCAAGGAAACCTGTGTTGCTGGCCGTCGCCAGATCAACGAGCTTGGAGGAAGAGGAAAAAACCTCAGCGTCATGCGGCCGTGAGGGATCGGAACCGGCGAAGAAATCGGAGGTAGTATAGAGGGATAATTGTGTGAGACGGCCGTGGGCGAGGAGAGGCCACAAGCCGTCGGATCTGGAATCCCCCGGTATGTTCAAGGTTAACTCGGTGAGAGAGGTGAGGTTTGAGAGGTCCTGTAGCGTCTCCATGTACTTCACCCTGCGTAGGGTGAGATGTTGCAGGCAGGTTGGGAAAGGGGGGAAGGAGGAGGAGGACGAATAGGAGGAGAGGAACTCGGGAGAATTGTATACATGCAGCGAGCGGAGGGAGCGGAGACGTCGGAGACCCCCTCCTCCTCCTCCTCCTCGTGCTGCTGCTTCTGCGTGGTCATCGGGCGGTGGATTGGGGAGTAAGCTCACCTTTGGACAGGCTTCAATCCACAACTCTTGTAGCCGGGGAGGCAAGAGCAGCAGTCCTTCGGCTGCAGCTGCTGTTATTGGTTCCTCCTCTCCAACTCCTGTCTGTTGCTGCTGCTCCCCAGAAACAGTTTCGGCATGCTCAACCACACCCAACGCAGTTATATTCTCACACTCGTGTATGGTCAGCTTTGAGAGGTTTGGAAGGAAAGAGAGCAGCAGCGTCAGTTCTTTCCCACTGGTATCAGACGTTATGATCTCGAGGTCTTCGACTGGAAATTGGTAACTGCCATGATCCTCACCTTCAACCGGCAGCAAAACACTACTAGAATTAGATATCGTGATCACCTTCAGAGATGTTAGCACTAGGAGGTCATCCAGCGGCAGGGGAGGGATTTTATTCATGTGCAACTCTTTTAGATCTGTTAGATTAGAGAAATTCAACGCATTCCAAAACACATCACCCTGACCACCGTCCTTTCCCGTAATTTGCAAGTTTAATTTCAGCCTGTATTTTGTTCCGTAAGCTAGCTGCTCAATAACCGATCCCACTCGTTCTATGCTAACAGAGAACGGAGCATCACCCCGCCAAGGGATAGGAGGCAATGACTCTAGGTTCGGGCAGTCTTCAATGATGAGCTCATGTAGTTTAGGAAACAAAGCCATTTTCTCCTCCCACTCCCCCGCTTGGCAGCCAGTAGGTTGAGAAAACGGCAACTCCATGAGTTTAGAGCAATCTTTAATGATGAGCACTTCCAAGTGAGAAAAAAAAGGACAAGTGTCATTTCCGACCCATTTTGCCAAAATAGATATTCCCTTTAATTCAAGTTTTTTCAAATTATGGAAGCTTGGAGGTGAGATACTGCTACAATCCTGGTACTCTTCACCGGGCTCAGTAACCATCCACAACTCTCCTACAAGTGGAAGATTCTTCCAAGATACACCATCGAGACAAAGAGATTCCAGATTTTTAACCGAGAGATTAGCACATAGCCATGTCGGGCAATTTGTGCCCCCATGCCCTTTAATGCATAGCTCCTGAAGATCGCAATGTGGCACAAGGCTTGCGAGAACATTCTCTTCTTGGACAGGATCCCTATTAGATTGCATAGCATCCCATTCTAATATGAGTTCTCTTACGTGGTTCTTGTGGATCAGTTTTAAGTCGTTTGCTTCCTCTTTTGTTTGTACCTTCTCAATATTATAAATGTGAAGTGATCCTCCAATCTCTCTCAATGGCCCGAGCTGACTCGGCTCAAAACCCTTACTCTCCTTTCCCACTCTAAATTCCTTTAGTTCCTGTAAGAATTTTAGTTTCCCCACCCCATAAATGTCAGAATGATATTTAAATCTATTTTTCGACACAAGAAAATGACGCAATTTTACAAGGTTGCCCAAATGTCTATTTGTGCTTAAGCAATAATACACATCTTTTAGATCAATGACCTCTAAGTGATACAATCTAAACAAAGAACTTGGCAGGCACAATTTCCCGTAATTCTTTGACTTTATTCTTAGGTAGCGAAGATGGACGAGTTTTGAAAAGTTGTGCAATATATCCTCCACATTATATGCCGCTTTGTTAAAAAATATGACGCGAAGGGCTCTAGCTTCCAAAAACAAATCACCAAACGTTTTTGCAAAGCTTCCATTGTAATCACCAAATAACATTAATGTATGTAGGTTTTCAACATTTAAACATTTAGTTAGTGCAGTCAAATTCCCATCATAGTCTTCAAAAGACATTTTATTCTTGACATCCGTGTTATCTACGATGATTGACAAGTGACGTACGGTCGGGGGGATTTGTATGCCCCTCGCGTTCGAACTATAGATGCTGATACACTCATGCGATGAAACATTTACAGCCAACTCGTGCAGTAGGTCATGGATGACATAATAAGGACGTCCATCTTCCTTTTTATTCATTTTGAAAAATCCATGATTTACCAATTCATTTAAATAGCAAAGTCCAACATCTTCAATTCTTTTTCTCTTCTGATCATATGAACGTAAAATATCTATTCCAATCCACAAGTGAACCAACTCTTCGCTACCAAATTCATAATCTTCAGGAAACAAAGAACAAAAAGAAAAACACTTTTGCAGATGGAAAGGAAGATAATCATAGCTAAGCTTCAAAGCAGGCATAATATCATCGTCGCTGGTTTGTGATTCCCATTCTTTACTTTCTAGAACGCTTCTCCAGTGGTTCAGTGTAAGTTTGTTTCTTAGTAATCTACCAACAGTTTTTGCTGCAAGAGGAGAACCCTTCAATTTGTCTACTATTTTGCTCCCAACATCAGATAATTTTGGATGATCAGCCCATGGTTTTTGGTCACCAAATACGCATTCTTCGAAGAATGACTTGATATCTTTAGGACATAGATGCTCCAGTTCTACTAAGCATTTAGTTGTCTTAACGGTGTTTGCCACGCCGGGTATTCGAGTCGTGACTATAACCATGTTACCTTTTGCTCCATCTTGTTTAAAGAGAGCTAACAGTTTTTTCCATTCATTCTCATGATGTTGCCACACATCATCTAAGACAAGTAAAACCCTCTTTCCTTTTAATCTTTGTTCGATAAGCTCTTCGTCACTACAATTTTTGTTTTCATTGTTAACTTCGGGGATTTTTTTCAAAATATCTTTTGCCAACCTATTTGCATCAAAATCCAGAGAGACACATATCCAAATGGGGACATGGAAATGGCTCTTCATTTGTTCATATATGTGTTTTGTGAAAGTTGTCTTCCCAATACCGCCCGGGCCAACAATGGGAAGCACGGTAAGTTCACAACATTCACCCTTAACAATTTCATCTATAACAATATCTTTCTGGTGTTCCCTCCCATATAACTTTGGTTCTATAATTTGTGGGCTGGTTTTGGGTCTGTCCACACCAATGCCTTTGTTAGGGGTTTGGCTAGAGTTCATTATCTCTAGATTAAGAATGTTGAATACCTGAGCACATACTGGCTTCAGCTGCTCCGTGATTTCCAATATCTTTCTAGACATTTCCACCCTATGAAACTTCAATTTTGGTATTTTTGTCTCGTGATTTGTCTGTTTTATCTTGGACGGCCCAGCACAAGCAAATCGGAAACGGTGTTTATTTCCATTCGTGTTGGAATTGCTCACCATGCCGGTTTGTGCATCATGATCGACAGATGGTAATAAGGAGCAGCAAGGTAAGTATTTACCGACATTGTGGGCAGCCTTAGGCATGCATCCACCGTTAACTTCCTGGACACCCAGCTGGTTGGCGGGTGGCGGTGAGGAGGAGCTGATCTCACGCCGGCCACACGAGCGGAGCCCTGAGAGGCATCCTTGTTTGCCACCGTCGTGTTGCTCGTCAGGAACGGCACGCCTGGCAGTAGGCGAGCACACAGGAAACTTGAGCTTGTTCACACAAGATCTGGCCGTGTGGCGAACGTTGAGGGCGAGGTCTTGGACACAGCCTGCAGCATGAGCGTCGGCGGCATGATAGGTGCCGTCGAGCTCATCCTGGATTCGGAAGTAATCGAGCTCATCCAGCACGTCCTCAGCCCCGTACGCAAGCTGCCGCAACTTGTCTAGCATCTCACCAAGGGCAGGGTTATGGATCTCCCTGCCTCGGACGTTGTTCAGCATCGCCTGTGCGTACAGCAGCTGCATCTTCAGGGCCTCCATGTTGGATCCGAGCATGGAGCTGGCACCCCATGCCTCCAGCACGCCACCGGACAGCGGGCTCAGCGCCTTGCCCACCACCCAGCTCGCAGCAGGGAGGCCGACCGTCTCCATCGATCGTTTAGATATCAATCTGTTAGCCTGTGTGGTCCTGCCTGCATATGATCAATCAGAAGTCAAGGTTAAGCTGAAGACACTGGAAGAGCCAGACCGGAGACGAGTACTCCTAGTTTGGTATCAGGTGAATGCGCGCTGCCTGCAAGACAGCTTAAAGAGGGGAGGGAAAACAAGATATGTACGTACCACCCGGCCGTACTGCTGCCACCGGGTGCCCGGATGGCAAAGCTGCAACTGTCAGTGATCACCAGTAGTCCTGATTATTGGCTGCTACTGTACTGCCAGAGGAGAATTAGCTGAAGGAAGGTGAAGGCAAAGTGTGGAGGAGATGCAACGGAGGAATGCCGGAGCAGGTCAGGTGCAAAGAGGCGGGACGTGTGAACTGTGGTCTGTGGAATAGTTCGTGCGCGCATATATAGAGAAGAGAGCGGGCAGCTTCAAGTCAAGTCACCTCAACGGATGGGATCAATCAAACTAAAATAATCCCTGCCAGCTACGCACTCGGTGGTGCGAAATTAAAACAGAGACCTGGCTTCAGATCTGGCATCGGGTCTCGTTGTTGTAGTGTCTCTGGGATGGAATCGAGTCGTTGGGGTTTGGAGACGCAGACTCCACGACTGGGGACTGCACGCGAAATACTAGAATACTCCCTCGTGCCACAGCCCTGCCTGCCTCGTGCACGCGTCTGACTCCAGTGGCCATTCGGGAGTCTGCCAGGCAGCTGCTTGTGTTCCTTGCAAGTGATGATCTGAACGGAAAGAGGGAGAAATCCGGAACCTTAAACTGACTGAAATCTCGAATTAATTCAAGAAAAGGGGCAGGGTGTTCGTCAGAAAAAGAAAATGGAGATGCGAGCAGCAGCTGCAGGGCAATGTCATGCCCCCAACGGATTCTCGTGTCAAGTGCTCCATCTGATCTCGCGCTGGTCTGGCCGGTGGCAACGGGCGGGAGGAATTAAACTAATCACGGTACCGATGCACTTGCAGAGAAAACAAGACATGGCTTCAGATCTCGCGTCAAGTGCTTTAGTTTAATTCAACGGGCGCTCGGGCACAATAGCTTAGGCAGAGGGGGAAGCACATGGTACTTTTGCGCATAAAACTGTTTTTGCGCGCTAGATTAATGAATAGAGGTGGTCGTATATTTGGTTATGGATGTGTTTTAGACCAGGATTTGGGTTGCCAAATTTTTATGTAATGGTTTGTTTTTATAAAAATGTTACTAGGCCAGAAAGGTGGGCGAGCTAGACATGAAAGACGAAGGCCAAGTGTGGACAGAACCAAACGATTCCCTTGCTGCAGCGGCGCATCCGCATCTTACGCTAAATTAAGAACAAAAAAGTAAGGTTTCAAATCTCACGCTCGAGTACTGATATACATCATTTCAGTATTGGAGTACTCCGCTCCACTTTCCAGCCTAGCATGTGGGCGGAGACTTAGTAGCGTTAACCAAAAAGCCGATGAAACGAGCGGGCGACGCTCATGTCGAAACCAGATCGACGCGCGTGCGGTTGCGCGGAAGAATCGAGGAACGAGGTGGGTGGGTGCCCCTGCTGCCTGGCATCGGGCCGGGTAAATCAAACGACGCGCGCAGGAGCGCTTCCTCTGCTTTTCCCGGTGGCGTCGAGGAATCCACGGGCGCTGGCGCGACGCACGAGCCACTGCGCGCCCTATGCGTTTGCACTTTGCAGCGACCGAGCACCCACGGGCTTAATTTAGTTTACTCTTCCCCGGGTGCTTAAGTTACTGCGCTGTGCGCTCTTGGCTTGGCAGCCTGCATGGGCTCGGATAGTAGAATACTGTCACTCACGAGTTACTTTTGTCGTTTCTTGCGGCCAGCCCAAGGCCTAGCCCAAGTTTACTAATGGCAGTACAGATCGGACTGATCGAGATGAACTTGCAAAGACCTCCCCCAACGCAGCAGCTCTAAAATAAGATGTGAAATGCTTGAGGTGGTCGAGATGAATGCTCCAAAATGCTTCACTTTTATGTGAACCATTGCAAGTCAAGCACACATACTGACCCACTAATTCGACGTTCCTACATGGTCTACATTCAATTTCACCTCAACATGGTCAGTCAAGTTCAAGGTTCCGTAGCGCTGTAGCAAGTACTCCAGTACCATAATTGTGTGTGTAGCGGCGACCAATAGCGAAATGTCTTTAGGACATGGCTGATTGGACGTGCATACAACACACCCTTTGCTATGTTCATCTGTGTCATCATCATCGCGTGGAACTTTACATGGAAAAAATCTGAGCCCTTCTTATCTTACTCTTATACAGAAAAATAAGCACTGATCAAAGCCAACATGGCAGCAGCAAGCTGCACACTGTCGTACCTGGAGCGGCTTGCTCGAGCGTTCTTTGTGCATCGGCATGCCAACACCATGTGACAAACAAGATTTGACAGAGATTTGCCCAAGGGGCTAACGACGGTCCAGGTAATTGGTAACGTTAAGCCTACGATTTTCTGGGATCTCATGTCCCCCTATGCGAGCGCTGCTATTTCTGCTGATGAAACGTGGGGTGTCCGAACTGCTAGCATTCCATTCCTCTTCGCGTGCAGATACGCGAGCGTTGCTACTTCCTCAGTCCTGGCGCCTTCAGGCATAAACAAAACGACAAAAGAGAACAAACGTCTCTGGGTTCAAGGGATTGCCCGGGGAGAGATGCGCATACGGAGTGGGCCGACCGCGATCTCCGGCGAAACTTTCGCGGGCCGCCTTGTGATTCCGAAAATTCTGAACCCTTCCTTTCCTACTGAAGTGAAACTTCGTCACTTGGTTGAGGGCCTACCAGAAGGAGCATGCCGCTGGACGCGGTGGACAGAGTAGGCGCGGCGGCGCAGCGCAGGAACAGCTTACGGACGACCGGGAACGCCCGCGCCACCATCTCGTCGTTGGCAACACAGGTCACAGGTCGGTCAACGACATCTCGCACACCCTCCTCACCTTCAACGCAAAGCAAACACAGGTCGGTCAGGGACCAAAACAACTCAAAGTCCGAACTCCTAATAACTCTGTCACATTTGATTTCGTTAATTAATGAAATCGGGAGCTTGTTCTTCATTCTAAAACAAGGACCAAAACAATCCGATTCAAACCGACGTGGCCGGCTCAGGGGAAGAATGGGGGAATTGGAGGGAGATGCGCTTACGGACTGGAGGAGTTTGGGGTCGGAGGCGGGATCGGCGGCGGCGGCGGAGTCCCGGGATGCGGCGGAGAGCGAGCGGAGGTGGAAGTCGTAGCTGCCGTCGCCGGCGGCGAGCTTCGGCGAGGCCATGGCCGTCGTCGTCGTGTTTGCCTCTGGCTACTGCTGGGTGGGAGATGGAGAAGCTTTGGACTTTGACCCCTAAGATTTTAATTTCTTAAACCCAATAAGAGCCCAAATAGTCTAGCCTTACAAATCTGGCTATGCAGGGCCCATATCAGAAAACCAAATCTGAGCTCCGTAAGGCCCAGCTCCAAATAGTTAGTCAAACTGTGTTCTAACCTCGCTGCCCAGTGACTGGATACTGTTACGTGTTTTTTTTTTGATCGGGAGATACCGTTACGTGTTGGTACGGAGTATAAAGCTAAAACCAAAGCTAAATATACTTAAACTTAAACGGATGCTCTAAATTTATTGAGTGATATCAGATCAAATCATCGAAAACTTATGATTTTGCTGCTGCTGGTGCCATCTTCAGAGAAATCAAAACCATCAGCATTCAGTGCGAGTGAGTTCATCCACTTTCCAAGTCTTCCAATATTTTAGCCCACAAGTTAGCTATAAATTTGCTGTTGGTACTGGCAATAACCAGCCTTTTTGTCTGTTAATTTCATAGAGTTTGTAATTGATTTAGTGTCAGCCAATTTGCACCGTCCATCTACTTAATGGTATACCAACGTTCCATTAAAAAAATATAAATTTGTGATGATGCTTCCGAGAGGATTACAAAGCAGAACTGACCAAAAAAGGCAGAAGCACTTCATCAGGTGACAAACATAAATGCTACACGTGATAGAGATCAAAGCTACAACTCTCTCCTTCCATCTTCAGAGAGGCCTGAACACAAATCTCTTTTGGAAATGCATTTCAAGTCATTTTGAACATCAAAACATGGGCTCAGATATGAAGATATTGCAAAGAATTACATTACAATGAAAATAGTTTTCCAGATTGAAAAAATAGACCCCTTTTAGTACCAATCATATGAAACCTACTATACAGAAGCTAAAAGGAAAAAAAAAGAATATGTCAAAAACCAATCCGCTCTTCATTGTTAAGCAGAAAGTTGCTACAAGCAGAAATACAAGGTATGATTCATCGCAAGCTTCTCCCTCGCCGACTCTTCCATCGAGAAAAAAAAAGACGTGTCAAATCACAATGATGGACCAGATTTTTCCACAGGTCTTCTGATTCAACTTAACCACGTGCTTGCAAAATACCTGAAATCTTGCATAGAGAGATTGCAAACAAGTGTTCATGTGCAAACAATTATTAAAGTCCACATAAACTTCGGGTAGAGAGACACTTCCCACAAACTTATCAAAGTAGCAAGCTAACAATTGAGCACAAGCTTAAATAACAGCATTCATTCATTGCCAGTAGGGAATGGAGAGTTATGAGATGGATTCTATTGTATCAGAGTGTGGATCACCAATTACAGCTATATAAGTTTTTTTAACACCAACTCACTAGGTTGTTTGACTTCATTGACATGAACAAAAGAAAACAAGAGTAGCCAACAATTTTATTCCCTCAATGAACCTTCCAAGAGCAGGTACTTAGTGAATTACCTCGTCATGATCCGGAATTACTCTCATCACACAGTACTAGTCTTGACTGGCCAGCGCCCAAAGTATTTCCTATCTAATTTATATTCGTGGAAAGCTTATCTGGAGCTCGGCGAGGTAGTGCACAGAATGAGCAAATCTGAAATCTAGATTGTAAAGCTAAATAAGAATTCAGCTCCAGTACAAAGAAGTTTTCATATTCCAGTCATAGGAAAAAATAGTGTGCAGGGGATGGGGGAGAGAACGGACTCACGCCAAAGAAACAATTGAGAGACCTATGCAATGTAAGGTGATCCCAGGACACAAAAGATGTTCCTGTTATCGATATTGCATAGATAGTAGTTTGATTAGCCCCTGGACATGAATATAGAAGCGCTGATGACTATTTCCTCCTGCTTGAGTATGAACCCTCAATCTTTTGAATGGTCGTGCCCCTCTCTCTTTTCATTTTTTTTCCATTTTTTTTCATTTGTGTGTGAGAGAGGCATCAACACTGATGGTTATAGCTCTTCATGATGGTAGAATTTGCAGGATTGATGTCAATGACAATAAAGCACTTTTGAATCTTCTCGAGGTCTGACAAGTGTTCTTAAGGCATAATCAACTACTATGGAATAGCGAGAGATGCACTATATAGGTAGGTATGGTGTGAACACATGGAAGAACTGGTTTAATTTCTGGTATTGGGATATTTCCACTGGCGGATTATGCAATATTCCGATGGAGGAATGCAATCCGAGTGTCAAAGAGGCTAGCAAAAATTAAGTTACACAAGAAGAAGACTGGCTTTGAAAGACTTCAGACTAGAGGAACATCAAACTTAACAATACGCACTGAAATTCAGATTGCAATAATAAAGGTTCATGAAATCTGCTCTCATTATGGCATTGGTGGGACAGAAAAAATATTCCGGATCAATTAGAGAATAAAATCAGCTTCACCATACTTAACTTGGGTGCTTTATGAATAAAAATTAGCAAGCTCATGCCTTTTTGCTCAATCAATGTTCACCACTCGCCTAACAACAAGTTATCTCTACCTTTTTTGTATCAACTGAAAACTCTCTTATGTCATTTAGTTGATTGTGTGGCAATGAATTCACATGTTATAAGCATGCTCAAAAGCTAGACTACCAACTAATCAAGAAAGTAGGAAGTTCTCTAACCAAGGTCTCATGAGGCAATAAGAGTTTGAGAATTGCACAGTGAGCACAATCTGGCATAACCCCTGCAGAATAAAGGGAAAAATTGTTGAGTACATCATAAATGTCGTCCAGAGAGGAACACAAAGAAATTCTGAAATGGTATTAGCTAATAATCACATTGGTTTTCTTGATATTTCTTAATTCAGTAGGGATGGAGAGAAGTGGCTAAAAGAATGTACAACTTCCAGGCCGAGCCCTGCATAACAAAATAAACTTTTCTCAAACTTCATATTATTATGCAGTAATGAGGTAAACTAAACAAGAAATTTTTGACTTGATTTGTGAAATTAAGGAGAAGCAAAGGTAAATACTATGGATTTAATATTTCCAAAGAGCAAACTTTGATTTTACATACACGTACCATATTTATCAATTTATGCTCAGGGAGATACCACTGAAAGCTATGTTGTGCGAACAGTGAATGAATACATAGAATTCTTCAAGGATGGAAGAATGCACATGCAACTCCAAGGCTGAGCCCTTCTGGCCACTGAAATTAAAACACATGTTGTTCAGACTTCAGATAAGGAAAAACATGGGTTGCTGTCAAAAAAAATAAAAGGAAAAACATGGGTAATGATGGGGGTATCCAAACAAGGACATATCTATTTGTTCAAGTTGTGCTCTTATACTCAGCAGGTCATTAGAACACATGAAGGGAAAAGTGCCCCAGGGCAGGAAGATTAATTATGCATAGACTAACCAGTATTCTGTGCAGGACGCAGGATGGGAAATAAATTTGAGACTGTCATTGTTGCGCTCCAGAACAGTTCTTGCCTTCTTGGAATTGTACAGAGAGAATTGTTGGAGGCTCGAAGAATAAGCAAATCGAAGAACCCTGCACGGTAGATTATAACAGGTGGTCATTTAGTTAGATATAATGACAGCAAGCACAATAAATCAAACAAAACAAAATAGTAGAATGACAGCAGGTGCAATGTGCATGTACTAACCAGTTTTTGTGCAGGATGGAAGATACAAATTGAGAACATCATGCTTCCTCTGGCAACCGAAACGACAGTAAGTGGGATGAACCAAATTAGAAAAAAAAGTTAGGAAAAAGCAAGTCGATTTGGTGTGGAATGTTTTTCCTAGTTAAGTACCTTGGGTTGGTCAGGTTCTGATTATCGGAATGGTTCCTATTAGCTTGCGGCACTGCCTTTTTAGCTCCTCGCTGTTGCTATCACGTACAATTAACTCTACCATTGAACCTGGAAGGCCATCCTTGGGCAGCAACTTGATGGCACCACAGTCGAAGATCTGTAATTCCTGCAGAGAGCTCGGAAGGCTGGTCAGCGACCGGATGGCACCACAGAATGAGATCTGTAATTTCTTGAGGTTGATAAGCTCGTGTAGCCCTGCAGGGAGGCGCTGCAACTTCGGCCCCTGTGAAAATCGGAGCTCCTGGAGGGCGGTGAGGAGCTGAAGGGCTTCCTCTTGCTCCTTTGTCAAATACTGCACCTCGTCATCGAAACTGAAGTCCAATCTGGTGAGGGTGGAAGAGAAGAGGCTGCAGATGGGCGCGGCAAGGAAACCTGTGTTGGTCCCCGTCTCCAGATCAAAGAGCTTGGAGCAATGAGAAAACGCCTCTTTGTCATCTGGCCGTGAGGGATTGGAACCGGCAAAGAATTCAGAGGTAGTATGGAGGATTATGATGTTAATCGGCCATGTGGGAGGAGAGGCCATAAGCCCTCCTCTCTTAAATCCTCGTCTGGACAC
This sequence comes from Brachypodium distachyon, assembly GCF_000005505.3. Classification (NCBI taxonomy): domain Eukaryota; kingdom Viridiplantae; phylum Streptophyta; class Magnoliopsida; order Poales; family Poaceae; genus Brachypodium; species Brachypodium distachyon. Next base: position 25,222,780 of record NC_016135.3, read on the forward strand.
AACTGTAAGAATGTGAGAGAGGTGAGGTTTGAGAGCGGCTGCAGCGTCTCCATGTACTTCATGGCGTTTAAGGTGAGATTTTGTACGGAGGCCGGGAAAGGGTAAAAGGAGAAGGACGAATAGGAGGAGAGGAACTGGGGGCAATGAATTATGCACAAGTAGCGGAGAGAGCGTAGACCTTGGAGCCCTCCTCCTCCCCCCCCGCGCTTTTGCCTTTGCGTGGTCGTCGAGTGGTAAACTGCAGAGTAAACTCACCTTTCGGCAGTTGAAAATCCATAAATTCTCTAGCTGGTGTAAGCATAAGGTCAAATTCGAATAGGTTTATTTCTGGTTCATACCTAGTTCTAGTCGGTTTAGGAGTTGTACAGGGGAATCAACGAGTTGGTCTCCTAGTCGTATTCAGTTAGGCTATTAGATGTTGAGTCGGACTGGCCTCTGGCCGTGTATAAGTACGGGCATACGGTGCCTTGTTATCCTAATCCCAAAAAATAGAAAAAGAGAAAAAACAGGCACGATACGTGCCTGTGGCCATCAATTGATCTTCGTGTGTGGCTTGGCGTGAGCGCTGGCTTGATTGATTTTGCTAGCTAGCTTGTACGTGCGCGTCTCGCCGGAAATCAATTAGCTTGCTGTTGTTGCTTGCGTGAGAGAAGTTTAGGCCTGAGTTCCAACATTTGGTATCAGAGCCAAGGTTAATCCGGCAAAACGGTCCCTAGTACACGGGAGCTATGCCGACGGATGCGGGGACGTCGGGAGCCGCGGCTGGAAGGAACTCAGCACCGGCGACGTTTCCAAGGCTCGATCGCAGCGACTACAGCATGTGGGCAATGAAGATGGAGGTGGCTATGGAATCTCAAGAGATCTGGGACGCAGTCGACCCTGGCGGCAACACGTACGCCAAAGGAGCGGCGAACTATCACATTGATCGCCTGACGTTGGCGGCCATCCATGCGGCTGTGCCGAACGATGTGCTACAACACCTGAAGGGAAAGAAATCTGCGAAGGATGCATGGGATACGATCAAGACCCTACATCAAGGACACGAGCGTGTCCGGGAGGCAAACCTTCAAACCTTGCTGAAGAATTATGAGAGTTTGAAGATGGGAGAAGACGAGGCGGTCGACGCGTTCGCAGCGCGTGTAAGGACGCTCGTTAACGGGATCCGCGACCTAGGCGAGACACTCTCCGAGATCTCCGTGGTTAGGCGGTTCCTACGCGCGGCATCACCAAAGTATATCCAGATCATAACCTCAATCGAGCAGTGTGTCGATCTGAAGACCCTCACGGTGGAGGACTTGGTGGGGCGCTACAAGGCGCACGATGAATGACTCCGGATGGTGTTTGGAGACGGCAAAGATGACGAGCATCTGATGATGACCCGTGCGCAGTGGTCTGCTATGGCCGCAAGGAAAACTGGCGATTCGTCATCGTCCAGTGGAAGAAGAGATCAAGCTAAAGGAGGAGGTCGAGCACAAGCAAAGAAAGCTCCTCAAGGTACCGAGGAGAAAGGTGCGGCCCCCAAGAAAAGGTTTGATTGCAAGAAGGTTAGGTGCCACAACTGTGGAATATACGGGCACTTCAAGTCAGAGTGCCGAAAGCCACAGAAAGAGAAAGCATATATGGCCAGGGAAGAAGATGATGATCCGGCGCTGCTGATGGTAGAGATGTGCGAGCTGATGGAAGAAGGTCAAGAGGAAGTCATCGAGGAGAAGTCTGAGTCCGTAACCCTTGTTGAAAAGAAAGTCTACCTACATGATAAAGCAAGAGTGAAGGCGGGCAATGTGTGGTACCTTGACACGGGCGCTAGCAATCACATGACTGGCGACAAAACCCAATTCGCAGAGCTTAACCTAGCCGTGGGTGGCTCGGTGCGTTTTGGAGATGGTTCCACGGTGGCGATACAAGGGCGAGGCACAGTTCTTTTCGAGACAAGATTTGGCGATCACAAGGTACTAACCGACGTATATTATATCCCCAAGCTGAAAAGCAATATAATCAGTCTTGGTCAACTCGAGGAAAGGGGATGTAAAATCGTGTTAGAGGATGGGTACCTGTGGGGCTACAACCGACAACGCAAGCTACTGATGAAGGTCAAGAGGGCAAAGAATCGCTTGTATATTCTTGACCTAGACAGAACAGAGCCGATCTGTTTGCTAGCTGGTCTTGATGATCCAGCATGGAGGTGGCACGCTCGCTATGGGCACTTGAATTTTCACTCACTTCGACAACTCGGCCAGAAGGACATGGTGGTTGGAATGCCGACGGTGGATCATGTTGAACAAGTGTGCGACGGATGCCTAGTAGGGAAGCAACGGCGAGCGCCGTTTCCCAGAGAAGCAAAGTACCGGGCAGAGAAGGTACTAGATTTGTTTCACGGTGATCTGTGTGGCCCAGTTTCACCTGCAACCCCAGCCGGCAATCGCTATTTTCTACTCGTGGTAGATGACTACAGTCGATACATGTGGGTTGTGCTACTTAAAACGAAAGCTCAAGCGTTTCAAGCATTCAAGAAGATCAAGATTGCTGCTGAAGTAGAAGCAGAGGCAAAGTTGAAGGCTTTCCGGACTGACCGAGGAGGAGAATTCATCTCACATGAGTTTGCTGCATATTGTGAGGAACATGGCATCAAGCGTTTTCTGACAGCCCCATACACACCGCAGCAAAACGGTGTTGTTGAAAGAAGAAACCAAACCGTGGTAGCAATGGCTCGAAGCATGATGAAGAGCAAAGGCTTGCCGGGGAGGTTTTGGGGAGAAGCGGTGACTACAGCGGTATACTTGCTAAACCGTGCACCGACGAAAAGTGTCATTGGCATGACACCCTATGAAGCTTGGTGTGGAAGAAAACCTTCGGTCGATCACCTTCGTACTTTTGGGTGCATGGCACATGTGAAGAATGTTTCTGGACATGTGGGAAAGCTGGAAGATCGGAGTAAGCCGATGATCTTGATGGGTTATGAAGCAGGCTTGAAGGGACACTCGAAGGCTTATCGTGTGTACGATCCACGAACAAGAAAAGTTCACGTGGCACGCGACGTCGTCTTTGAAGAAGAGAGGGCATGGGATTGGTCCTCAAACAAAGAAGAGAATCAACAAAATTCGGATGATATGTTTGTTGTATCTTACCCTGTCCCTGAGCATGCAGGTCATAACCGTGGAGAAGGCCACGACCATGACGCAGGTGGCGAAGATCCACCAGGAACGCCGCCGGGCCACGGCGCTACACCGGTGTTCAGCTTCAGTAGAGCACCGGCCTCATCCTCTGCCACGGCAGGATCCGCGGCAGGAACAGCGGCAGGAATCCCTCCCGCGGCAGGATCCGCGGCAGAAAATTCTGCCACGGCAGAAATCGCGGCAGGAAGATCTGCGTCTGCCACGACGCGAGAAACGGCAGGAGCGAGTGAAGGGGAGGATGCAGCAGCCGGCGGAGACGCTGAAACTTCTACCGCGGCAGCAACCTCTCAAAGGGCATCGACGATGGTACGATCGCCGGTGCAGACTCGGTCACGGACTCGACGACGACCTACGCCCGAACGACTTCGACCTCTATCGGAGTTGTACCCTTCTCCAAAGAAGATGATCCGTAAGACGAAGACGGTCAAGATGAAGCGCACAGCGAAGGAAAGGTGCTTGTTAAGTACCGAAGAACCAACCTCGTTTGAAGAAGCTAGCGAGGAAGAAAGTTGGCGCAAGGCAATGGAGGAGGAGATGGGATCAATCCAAGATAACAAGACATGGAGCTTGGTTGATCTCCCTGCAGGGCATAAACCCATAGGCCTCAAGTGGGTATTCAAAGTGAAGAAAGACTCCAATGGCAATGTGGTAAAGCACAAAGCACGCTTGGTAGCAAAGGGCTATGTGCAGCAACAAGGCGTTGATTTTGAGGAAGTGTTCGCTCCAGTCGCAAGGATGGAATCGGTACGGTTGTTGATTGCTTTGGCCGCTCAAGAATCCTGGAAGCTGCATCATATGGATGTGAAATCAGCATTCTTGAACGGTGACCTACAAGAAGAAGTATATGTACAACAACCTCCAGGTTTCGTCGAAGGGGGGGCGGAACATAAGGTGTTGCGACTGCACAAGGCATTGTATGGGCTACGGCAAGCACCGAGGGCATGGAACACCAAGCTGGATGCTACACTGGTGTCCCTCGGATTTGAGAAGAGTCCATTGGAGCATGCTATGTACAAACGAGGTGATGGGAAGGAACGGCTCCTAGTTGGAGTATATGTTGATGATCTGTTGATCACGGGTGCAGATGAGAGGGAGATTGCAAGATTTAAGAAGCAGATGCTAGATCTTTTCAAGATGAGTGACCTTGGTTTATTGAGCTACTACCTCGGGATAGAAGTATGTCAGCGAGGAGACTCAATAACTTTGTGTCAAGAAGCTTATGCGAGGAAAATCCTTGAGAAGTGCGGCATGAAAGACTGCAATGCTACCTCAGCACCGATGGAAGCAAGGCATAAATTGAGCAAACACAGCAAAGCAGATCCTGTTGAAAGTACCGAATATAGAAGTATTGTGAGAAGTCTGAGATACTTGGTGAATACAAGGCCAGATTTGGCATACTCGGTTGGGATCGTTAGTCGATTCATGGAGAACCCCACAACGGAACACTTTGCAGCGGTGAAGATGATTTTGCGGTACATCAAAGGAACCCTGAATTATGGGTGTGTTTACTCAAAGAAGAAAGAGGAAAAGACACAACTAGTCGGGTACAGTGACAGTGATATGGCCGGCGACGTTGATGACCGTAAAAGTACTTCGGGCATGGCGTTTTTCCTAGGTGGAAATATTGTGAGCTGGATGTCACAGAAGCAGAAGGTTGTGGCTCTATCCTCGTGTGAAGCTGAATACATTGCAGCAGCTACCGCAGCATGCCAGGGAGTGTGGCTAGAGCGATTGCTTGCTGATCTACTAAACCGAGAACCAGAAAAGTTTGAGTTGAAGATCGACAACAAGTCCACTATATCTCTGTGTAAGAATCCAGTGTTTCATGATAGAAGTAAACATATCGACACCCGGTTTCATTACATACGAGGATACGTGGAAGAAGGCAAGCTTGATGTTGATTATATCAGTACAGATGAACAACTGGCCGACATATTGACGAAGTCCCTCGGAAGACTGAAGTTTCAGGAGATGAGGAAGAAGATCGGCGTCGACGTTATCAAGTAGAAGTTCGTTTTGATCTTAGGGGGAGAATGTAAGCATAAGGTCAAATTCGAATAGGTTTATTTCTGGTTCATACCTAGTTCTAGTCGGTTTAGGAGTTGTACAGGGGAATCAACGAGTTGGTCTCCTAGTCGTATTCAGTTAGGCTATTAGATGTTGAGTCGGACTGGTCTCTGGCCGTGTATAAGTACGGGCATACGGTGCCTTGTTATCCTAATCCCAGAAAATAGAAAAAGAGAAAAAACAGGCACGATATGTGCCTGTGGCCATCAATTGATCTTCGTGTGTGGCTTGGCGTGAGCGCTGGCTTGATTGATTTTGCTAGCTAGCTTGTACGTGCGCGTCTCGCCGGAAATCAATTAGCTTGCTGTTGTTGCTTGCGTGAGAGAAGTTTAGGCCTGAGTTCCAACAGCTGGGGAGGCAATAGCAGCAGTCCATCTGCTGCCACTGCTGTTATTATTTCCTCCTCTTTTCCTGCATGTTCCTGCTGCTCTCCAGCAACATTATCGGCACGCTCAACCACACCCAACCCAGTTATATTCTCACACTGCTCTATGACCAAGTCCGAGAGATTCGGAAGGAAAGAGAGCAGCATTGTCAATTCTATGGCCGGATTGGGAAGCAGGCGGAAAGGAAGGCGAAGAAGGCGGCAGCGGCAGGCGATGCGAAGGAGGCGAGCGCGATCAAAACCGAGGAGGCGCCGGCGCCGGGGAAGAAGATGACGCGGCTTCCGCAGGCGGAGGTCAATTGGATCCTTGCCCAGGCGAACAACGAGGATGCTGGCTTGCGGCCTTTGGCGGAGGAGGACGAAGCTGCACTCGCGTTCATCGAGATTCGGGAGGAATTCTTCAAGTTCCAGGCCTGGCTCTGCATCGAGTACGAGAAGCGTGGCTACGTCGAGGTCGACGAGGACTGCCTCGCCGACACGGCCCAGGTCCAGGGATGGGTCGAGGAAGCAAGGGAGGCGGCGTTCAAGGACATAGAGTTTGCGGAGAGCGACGATGACCTGAAGCACCTTTGCATGATGGCGTGTACCTGAGTCTATATGTTATTAATCTTTGCACGTCTGTATTTTGTGCAATTATCGATCAACGACCTTTGTTGCACACTGATGAATGGTGGTAGGATTTCCTCACGTGGCAAATAATTCAAGTGATGTACTTCATCCGTCCAACAAAAGATGTCTCAACTTTGTCAAAATTTAGATGTATCTGGAAGGAGAAATATCTCAAGTCGTTGTTTTGTTGACAATTTCCTTTATGGCATGGAGCTAGTTCATGGCAAAGCATCACACATCACCATAAATAGAAAATAATCACCGCAAGACATGCATGATGCAAATAGAAAAAAATTTAACGCATTGCACTCGTGCTAGTAGGCGTACCATGTGAGCCACGACCCAATTAAACAGGGTACAGCATCACACATCACCATAAATAGAAGATAATCACCGTAAGCCATGCATGATGCAAATATGTACATAAGCAAACACGTATATCAGATGCAAGCTACTTCCTCTGATACTAAATTCTTGACTCAAATTTGTCCAAATATGGATGTACCTATTCTTAAAAAGCGCCTAGATACATGTAATATTTCGATAACAATTTAGAATCGGAGGGAGTACCATTGATATTCATGTCAACATATATGTATGTAAGATATTCAGGAGAGCTTTATTCAAAGTGAGAAGATGATACATGAAGTTACATAACGCGATTCACCCCACCAGTGATTGTGAGGTGGTACACTTGTAACCTATAGCTTGGACACGGACATGAACTTCGTTAGGGACTAACGATCATTAACCTCAGGTCACGACTTTGTTGTTTCCGGTTACGATGTGGTTGCTCCCGGATACGGTATTGTGACTCCCGGATACGGTATTATGGTCTCCGGATACGGTATTGTGGTGCCCGGATACGATATTGTGGTTCCCGGATGCGGTATTGTGGCTCCTGGTTACAGCATTGTTGTTGCCAGTTACAACATGGTAGGTCCCAGATACGACATGCATGTGACCACTTACGGCATTGTGACTCCCACTTAAGACTTTGTTGTGGTTCCCAGTCACAACGTTGTTGTTCCCAGATATGACAGTGTTATCGCTCCCAGAAAGAGCGTTATCTTTCCCAGATCTGACATGGTTGTTGGTCCCAGTTATTGTATTTGGTTCTCCGCCTAGTGTTCTTCGGTTAGTGGAAACCGCCACACCCAGTGAACGTTGACTAGGATTAATCTTGTGTACCTCATCAACCGATGCATTATGTGATAGATCCAAATAGCAAAGACGGTCAAGCTCACCAATCCATGATGGGATGGTGCCGACCAGTCTGTTGTTGGCAAGGTTGAGCGACTCCAGCTGTGCGAGGCCGGCCAAGGATGCTGCTCCTTGGATGGGTCCCGCGAGGCCCCGTCCGGGGAGCCACAAGGTCGTGACGCGGCCACTTGCGCCATCGCAGCCCACACCTTCCCAGCCGCAGCAGGAGGCGCCGAACCACGTGGCACGAAGAAGGACGGCTCCGCCACTGAGGTTGCCTGCAAAGCCCCGCAGCGCATGGAGGTCATCAGGGTGGCATGATGCCGCCGTGCTTGCCGCCGGTAAGAGGAGCGCCAGGAGAAGGTGCAGCAGCCAGCATTTTGCCATGGACTCAGCTCAGCAAGAAACCTGTTTTGGGATACAAGCAAGTGTTTGTTTGTTGTTGGCAAATATTAAGTGCACCCCCTATCTTTTATAGTGCCTGCTTGTGTGGTGCATCCTAGCGTATCTTATCGTGCGTGCCGTGTGTGTTTGTAAGCATGGGTGGCCACAATTCAAGTTTGTTTTTTGTTGTTTGTCGACTGAAATTGGTATATCCATTTATTGCTTATTGTAATCAGCTATAGCTTAATTAGAGAGAAAGAGGGACACGAATTGTTCGGCCCACAATAATTCTTTTTTTGCTGTACGTTATTTCAAATTTGCAAAGTTAGTAGCGAAATAATAACAGAATTAATTAAATTTCCTATCTAAAAGAAATAATTATATTGAAATATATTTCCACAAACTTATACAGTTCAATATGTAACTACTGTATTTATTATTGAGGAAGGAGTTCGCACTTACGCGAGGAATTAACGTCCCATCTGGCTGGTGGTGTAACATCATATCTCGCGGTGTTCTATGGAGTGGGCATGCCGACATCAAGCAACACAAACGTACGAACCTATTTTGGACCGATGGTTTGTGCCGACATAGCGCCAGATATGTCGGTACAAACGCTATGTTGACTTGCTCGTACGCGTGGAGTCGTTGGTGATTCGTTCGAAGATGGGCCTCCGTTGCTTCGATCTAAGTGCAAGAGTGCAATCTTCTACTACTGCTGGTACTGTTTGGGGCTGAGCTGCTCTTTGATTTGTTCCAATCGATCAACAGGATCTCTAGAGAGTAGCTGTGGTTAGCTGGTTACTAAGTAGTACTCGTGTAATCGACGAGCTAGAATTATGCAACGGAGTGAATACCAATCAAGAGTATAAAAATAAATGGTGGGACTCGGAAGAGCAAGGGGCATGCATTGCACGCACTAGGCAGTATAGTACAGTATACTGTAATTAATCAAGCTAACAACGGCATATACTGAAGTAGTTCTGCTGCTACAAAGTTACTACGACGTGTAACATCTCACTACCACGGTAACAAACTTTCTTGACGAGCTAGCTAGGTTACGGAGCTCGATCTGAGGTAATGTAATAGCTATGACTATCGAGGAATCAGCGCAAAAAAAATGACTATAGAGAAATCAAGCCTTGTAGACGACCACGAAGCATGGGAGGATGGCCGTTTGGTTGAATACCTCCAGTCGGCGACCCCGCCGCCAAGTCATACTCCTCACCTCCCTCTTCCTTCGACGCCGCCGTGGCCATCTTCGGCACACCATCATCCGCCGCCGCCTTCTTCTCGACTTCGGCACCGCCGTATCCTTCCCCTGCACCCGCCTAGCAATGACCCTGCACACCAGCATCGCCCTCCGGTGCTCGTCCTCATCCTCCTCCGACGTCCAAATTAATTCTGGGGTATTGTAAAAACAGTGGCGGACCCAGCTTTTCATTATAGGATGCAGGAACGCTGTATTTTTAATATTAGGCGGGGCAAATACACTCTGGTCCTATTTTTCTCATATATTTTTCAATAATTTCTACTATAAAATGGAATTTGAAAAATTATTGGGTGGGCGGCCCCACCAAACCACCCAGCTGGGTCCTCCCTGGTGTAAAAAATGACAATTATATTAAGTTGGATCATCGATGCATACTTATTTACACTATTAATTTCTGCTCATTTGCTCCATCTCCTTCATCTAGACCTTCGACATTGATGCATGTAACATTGACAATTGCACACGAGAAGTGTATAAGTAGCTGACATTAGAGGTTATGATTCACCATGTGATATCCACGACCGAATCAGGATAATAAAACATCACTAAAAATAGAAAACATGAAATAATCACCATAAGCAAACACACACTTGGTCTATATCAGCTGCATGCCGCCGTTGATATTCATGTCAACATGTATGTAAGATATTTAGAGGAGTTTTTATTTAAAGTAAGAAGATGATACTATATATATCCATGAAGTTACATAATGCGATTGGCCCCACCAAGTGATTGTGAGGTACACTTGGACGAGAACATGAGCTTCTTTACGGACTAAAGGTCATCAACCTCCTGTCACGACTTTGTTGCTCCCGGATACGATGTGGTTGCTTCCAGATACGGTATTGTTGCTCCCGGATACGGTATTGTTGGTGCCAGTTACAACATGGTGGGTTCCAGATACGACATGCTTGTTACCACTTACGACATTGTCACTCCCACTCACGACTGTGTTGTGATTCCCAGACACGACATTGTTGTTCCCGGATATGACAGTGTTATCGTTCCCAGAAACAACGTTACCGTTTCCAGATCTGACAGAGTTATTGGTCCCGGTTATTGTATTTGGTTCTCCGTCAGCTAGTGTTTCTTCGGTTACGCTTGACATGCAACGGCGATGCATTATGTGATAGATCCAAGTAGCAAAGACGGTCAAGCTCACCAATCCATGATGGGAAGGTGGTGCCGATCTGCAGCCTGTTGTTGGCAAGGTTGAGCGACTCCAGCTGTGCAAGGCCGGCCAAGGACGACACTCCTTGGATGGGTCCGACGAGGCCGCGTCCGGGGAGCCACAAGGTCGTGACGCGGCCACTTGCGCCGCCGTCGCAGCTCACACCTTCCCATCCGCAGCAGGAGGCGCCGGACCACATGGCACGGAGGAGGACGGCGGCCCCGCCGCTGAGGTTGCCGGCAAAGCCCCGCAGTGCACGGAGGTCATCAGGATGGCACGCCGCCGCCGTGCTTGTTGCCGCCGGTAAGATCAGGAGCGTCGAGAGAAGCTGCAGCAGCAGCCAGTATTTTGCCATAGCGAGAGACCTCTTTCGGAATACAAGCAAGTGTTTGTTGTTGGCAAAATTAAGTGCATCGTGATGTATGTCTTATAGTGCGTGCGTGTTTGTTTGTAAGCATGGGTGGGTGGCTACAATTTAAGTTTGGTTTAATTTGTTGTTTGTTCGTGCCGACATATTGTTGTCTTCGCCCATACTTGGGAGCTGTGCCGACATCCTTGGAGTATCCAGAATTATGAACAGCTGGCTGGCTGCGGCTCTTCTGTGGTTCCTGGCTTCAGATCGCGGTCGGATTCCCAATCAGGGAGCCCCGGAGCCCGCCGCTGGGAGGCGGCTGCCGCGTGGTGCTGGACGAGAGCTCCTGGTCCGACGTGGCTTACCTCAGAGCCCACAAGCCTCCGACACGGGTACATTTTCGTTGGCAGATTGTCTCTCGTTTGTTGTTCAGTTAAGCCCACAAGCCCCGTCACGCTCTCCTTGCAGTTCATCTTGTTGTGGAGTACTCCATTTACTTAGCTGTGAGCGAAATTCAGGTTTAATAATGCACATAGGGTCGGCGAATCAAATGTCAAGACTAATTACACCCATGAAAAGCTTGCTCAGAACAGGGCCACAGTCTAGCCACCTCCTCCTTTTTCTTTTCTCTCAGTAGTCGACCACTTCAAGTAAATTCAGATAGCTGCACAGCATGCCGAGGCATTCATCCTATTCATATTTTAGTGACTCATGAATTAAGTTGGGTCTTGCAAATTCAACTTTATTTGAGTCAATAGTTACATGTACTGCATTGTAGCAACTAACGTGCAGCATTGTAGGCTTGTAGCAATTTTTACAATATATGACTTCAGGTTATGTTTCCTGCAACCTTGACTTCTAAATTTCCTTTCAAATGTTATATTTGGCCTGGTTTGTTTCCCCTTCGAGAACAAGTAATGTGTTATTGGCATACTGCAAAAACGGGCAATGCAAAGTGTCAAGTATGAGGTGTTGCAATCTTTGAACTGAACAAAGTGTCTGACTGATTGTTGCAGCACATCAACCACTAACAGGAACAACAATGGCGACAAGGAATCAGCGTGATCCAACTGCCTGGAACACCATTAAGAACAACTGCCGTTTTAGAGGAGGAAAACAAAGTATCAATCCAACTTATCCATCTATTGCTGAATCCTCGAAGTGACAGGATTTAAAAATGGGATTCACAATAAATTGTAGTATCGAAAGCTTTACTGAAGTCCAATTTCAGAACAATTGTCATTTTCTTTCTGAACTTACAAGCTTGAACTAGCTCCATGGCATAAAGGAAATTGTCAGCAGTTGTTGTACTACCGTTCATCAGTGCGAAGCGACGACTGTACATCGATTATTGCACACAAGACAGAGGTGCAAAGACAAATAGGATAGAATCAGGGCCTAAAGAAAATCTTGAGGTCTTCATGTTCCTCCGGCAAGTTGAGTTCCTTTAATGATTGCCTCCCTTGCTTCGTCGCTCCATGCCTGGACCTGGGCCCTGCTAGCGACCATGTCCTCATCGACCTCGACATAGCCATTCTTGTCGTACTCGCTGCGGATCCAGTCCTGGAACTCTCCAAATTCCTCTTGAATCTCAATGAAGAGGAGTGCAGTATCGTCCTCCTCCTCCGTAGGCCGCCTGCCAGGGTTCCGGCGATACCAGGCCTTGACGCAAGGAGGGGCATGGTCGTCGTCGTTGGGCAGGGCAAGGATCAAATCGACCTCCGCCTGCGGCAGCCGCGTCATCTTCTTCTTCGGAGCCTCCTCCTCGATTTTGGCCGCCCCCGCCGTCTCAGATCCCGGATTCAACTCGGAGCAGCCGATCCCGGCCGCCTTCCTTTTGGTGGCGCGCCCCATCTGCTCCTCGTCTGCCGCCGCCTTCCTTTCGCTGCTGCACGACCTCTGTTTGCGCTTCCCTGTCCGACCACGCTGGCCTTCCTCACCGGCCACCGCTGCCTGCGCCGCCGCCGTCATGCTAATCTCGCGGCTGGATTTCAGGGGAGTTCGGAACCCCAGCTTTCGATTTCGATTTCCTTAGATGCCGGTTTCGATTTGGGGGAGGACTAGACGGTGTTGTTCACGACTTATAAAGGCGGAGGAAAAATCCGTTGTCCGGTCGGCGAACCAGCGCTAGCGGAAGTCGGAGTCGAGCCCATATCGGACTTTCTTTCGTCATTTCTTAATGGAGGCTCGGAGTCCCTTTTGTGGACCGGGCTTCCAACTTCAACTAAACCGGGCCACAAATTTTGCAAAATAAACGAATTGCGTATAGCCCAATATTTCCTAGGAATTAAACGAAACTCTTAATCTACTATGGCCCAGTGTCACGCTTTGGGTGGGCCGTGGGCGCGACCCAAAGCCGCACCACGCAACATGTACATGTCGCGGCTTGCAACCAGGAGCCTCTAAGGATGTGAGATTTTCTTGTTCTTTTTTTGCTCCGTACACGCCACCCGAATCCTTTGAGCCCATCACATTCTCCTGTGACCGATCCCGCCGCCAAGGATCCTGCTCTAGGAGTAGCTTGCACACGCGGCCGCGCGGTGCATCATCCGTGTACTCCGTAGACACCTGCGGATCAATAGAAAATCAGGAATCCGGCCCGTACTTTAGTGCGACCAGCAGCGAGCGCATGAGCGGCGCGGCGGCGGTGTCGGGCCAAGCGCACCAATCGTGCCGTCTTATCCTCGTGCACACGGGGCCGTGCTACAACATGCATCATCAAACGCGCGGCCATGGCATGTGATGTTTTTTGTCTTCTATACTCCTGGTACGTATTGTGGCATTTTCATTCAAGATTACTAAAACATGCATGTTCCAAAAAATGTTATTGTACCTTTTCTGATTCGACGGAGAAGAGGAAAGCAAGAGGTGAAGAGAGATCCAAAAGAAGCGCTGGATTCTCGGTTACCCAATCATTAGGTGTTAGGATCAAGTGGATTCCACTTTGTACCGGTCATTTCATACTCATTTAGTTTGATTTTCTTTCATTCCATTTAGTCCTCTTCTGCGAATTATGTTCTAACCAAGATGAAACCCTCTCGTCGAACCGAGCTAGGAAATTATCGGACGCCACGTTGGGTTTGTAGCGCGTCGAGTCTTTCCATCTTGGCTTGGTTCCCTATACGTGCCGCTACGCCGCTCCGCGCTGTCCCAACCGTCACCATCGCCGGTTGGCCACCACCCCCACCATATTGATCTAGACATAGGACCGGTACCTCCACCACCGTCCACAACGACCTAACCTACGCCGTGTCGCCAGGTGTTACCTCGCAGAGTCTCGTCGATGCCTCGCCTCCACCGTTGCCGAGGCGGCCCGCCGCCTCCTACAGCTCAATTTGGCCTCGGCATTGCCATCGTCGTCGCCGTCCTGGCCGTGCCTCCACCATCGCCGACGCGGCCAGCCCATGTCGCAGCCGGCTGCAGCTTGAGAGAGAGAGAGTGTGAGGGAGAGGAGAGGTAGAGGGCTTGCGCCCCATGTGGGCCCATGTCGACAAATCGACCGCCCGGCACAGAGCGTCGTAACAAAAGGGGTTTCGGAATTTAGAATTATGTATATGCTTTGAGTATCAGACCGCAACTTGGCAAAAATATGAAATTTTGCCAAGCCCGCAAAAATATGGAACTTTGCTAAGCCCACAAAATAGAGTCCACATGGAGCCAACCGCGTGGTATATACCGCAACTAATAACGCTGTTACCGCAACTGGTGAAAATAATGACGCCGTAAATGATTTCCCCATAAACACGCGCCTTGACAAGCTGCGTAGTCACATGGTACCTCCCGGACATTCTGGCGCCGCCTAGCTAAAGCTTACAAATAGCACGCGATTAAGCATTTAGACGCATCGCCAACAGCACAGCACAGCACAATACACGCGCACAAACACGCTCGACCCCGACGAAAGGCCATGTCGACGGAGGCGCTGCTCGCGGGCGGCGGCGGCGGCGGCGACCGGCGGCGGGTGAGCATCGACGAGGCGCTGGCGGAGCACGCGGGCGAGTTCGGGCGGTGGCAGCTGCGGCACTTCGTGCTGGTGTCGGCGGCGTGGGCGCTGGAGGCGCTGCACAGCATGGTCATCATCTTCGCCGACCGCGAGCCGCCCATGTCCTGCCTCGCCGCCGCCGGCGCGTCCTGCGGCGCCGACCGCTGCGCCGTGGGGTCCGGGTGGGGGTGGGCCCAGGGGAGTGCGTCGTCGACGGTGGCCGAGTGGGGCCTCGTCTGCGGCGAGCGCTACAAGGTCGGCCTCGTCCAGGCCATCTTCTTCGCCGGCTGCATGATCGGTACGTGCATACTCCTACGCCACCATCCATGGCCGATTATCCTTTACTTGCTCGTGCCGTGCTACTGTTTGATCTCCCTGACAATTAGCGGGATCGTGGTAGGGGAAAGTCTGAATTTTGCTAGAACAGGTTGGGGGGGACTGAGCATGTCATTCTTGCCTTGCCATCGGTTTGCGACTGCGGCACGACGAGGGAATTCGTGATGCGCTCAATTTTGGCCTTGTTTGCTTCTGTGGTCCATTACTCGTTCCTCTGCTTGTCTTGTCTGGCTGGCTGTCTTCACCTCTGGCTTTCCATTTCTTCTCCTCATCCACTCCTCCAATCGCGCGCACCTCTACAGATTTGCAATCCAGCTCCTATCGGTGGTTGTTTGGTGTTCTATCTACATGTTCGATCCGGTCAGACACGGTGTATTAATAGCAAGAAGACGATGGAGTAATAAGTAAGCATGGGCATGCGTGATGATCTGTCGCGGTGTGCATGGCGCTTTGTCGTGCCATGTGATCATCGTAGTTGGGTTTGGGTACTTCAGCATTCAACGCTCTACCGCCGATCCGTCAGAACTCAGAACAGTGGCATATTCTAAACTAGTTCGTCGAAGCAAAGCTCGATCAGCTAGCTTGTTTGACTATGTCCCGTTGCCCAGTGGAATTAAAGCCAGCTGTCGGTTTCAGTGATCTGATCTGAAAATCCACACCGCCAAGACCAAGTACAGACCTTCGTTTATACTAGTCTCGTATACGTCATTGTGCTAGATAGCCTGGCCCTGCGTTACGGCCAGGCGCGTGCATGCGTTGCATCTGTGTGTGGGGGGTTCTATCCGTTATCTGTTTCTTCATGGGGCCGTACACACTGTTGTGTCTCCGTTCTTCTTCCGTTTGTTTTCCGCTCCGAGCTTCTCTGTCGAGTCATCCGGCAGGTTGCTAGCTTCTTTGAATTGGTGTCTTTCGCAGAATATTTATGTTCTGGCGGATAATGTTTGCAAAATTCGTAAGGTACACAAAGTACAAAACCTCGATCGATCGATCGTGCCCTGCCGCGGCAGCGCACGTCGCGTCTTCGATGGCACAACTTGTCGTGGCACCACCACCAGCTCTAGCTAAAATTCGGCCGTCTCGACGAGTCGACGGCACCAAAATTCTTCAGATCCGGCTTTATTATCCACCCGTTACATCACGGGGGCCGTATACATACATGCCAGCCTCTGGCTTTCGGCCTGTCGATCGACCTGGTAGTGCATATTTTGGACCCATTCGTGACCTGTGGGTCA
Organism: Brachypodium distachyon; assembly: GCF_000005505.3. NCBI lineage: Eukaryota > Viridiplantae > Streptophyta > Magnoliopsida > Poales > Poaceae > Brachypodium > Brachypodium distachyon. The sequence continues at coordinate 25,238,947 of NC_016135.3, forward strand.
ATAATAGTTGTAGTTTACCTCAGCCTTTCTTTGACTCTTGCCGCTTCCCTTTTCAACTAACTACAGTACCAGTTAGAGCCAATACCAATCTTGTATTCTAGTGCGTTTTAGTCCAAATTCAGCTCGATAGCATGCACGCATATGTTGCCGGGTCTAGCTTTGTGCGTCTGTCAGCACGATAATCTTATTAATTAGCAAATTGATGCGCATAGCAAGACTTGATCGGCTCGTCTGGTTACTTCTTGTCTCACTTTGGCAAATGGAAGGCCAGTAGCTGTCAGTTTCATTGATCCGATCTAAATCAAAGCATACTTCTGAGACTAAGTAGGAGTAGAAGCCTTTTTTAGACTAGCCAGTAGCCTCACATGTAAAGGTCGCATTCTGGTACGTGATTTTCTATCTCTTTTGTCATTTTCTGGGATCAGATATACCTGGGATCTCTTGGCTGATCCCAAGCATCCCGCGGATTCCACTTGCATGTGGCTGCGGTGTAGTAGAATTTAGTCCATTAATTTGGAAAGTGAAAGCCTAACAGTGACCACTGACAACTAAGTAGCTACCAATTGGTTCTTTATTTCAAGAATATACCTTTGAATCGGTATGCTAGGAAAGCTGCAACAGTAGTAACTACAAGAACACCACAGTACTTAATTGGAAACTCGTGCACCTGTTACTGTCATCCAATAGTTCTTTCGATTTGATTAACATACAAGTTCGAGCGTTGGTATTTACATAATTAGCTAGCCATAATAACCTCCTTGATCAATCTCTTTTCACCAACTCACTGGGTTTTTTTTTTGATAGCCAGCCATATTGTCCCTTGTAGAATGCGATTATTAGAGGAAAGGAGAGCCAGGGTAGTTTCGCAGGAGTTTGTCTGACAACCGTCATCTATACTTCTTCAGTTCAGGAACCGATAATGCATATATATCTGCAGAGCTTCCGTGAATCGATTGGTCCCGGAAGACGGCGTATGGGCTGCGCAGGCGACGGAGCACGTACCCGACACGTGCACGCATATGTGGAGTTGCTTCACTTGGATAGAATGTCTACGTGGCTGCTCACCCCGTGCAGATTTTCCCAAGGCTGTCAAGACCATCATCGGTCGCCGGCGTCCGGATACGGCCGTTGGCTAGCTGTCCAACTCATCCAGATACTATCTCTCGATCTGGTTGGGACTCGCACGAGAGATGTGCCGCAAATTGGAAACTTTGGACTCGCTCGGTCGCTCCAACCTACACAGATCCTGTCGTTGTAACGCTACTGTTTGGAACAATCACGAAATGGTTTAGGCTAGTTTTGGGACATCTAATTTTCTGAGTTTATCGTTGCTAGCTGTTTCATGTGACTGATGGTGTCGTTGGCTCGGTTTTTCTTTTTTCTTTTTGCAGGCGCGGGCGTGTTCGGGCACCTATCAGACTCATTCCTGGGCCGAAAAGGTTCCCTCCAAGTGGCCTGCTTCCTCAGCGCCATCTTCGGCCTGCTAACCGCCCTCTCCCCCAACTACTGGGCCTACGCGGCCCTCCGCCTCCTAACAGGCTTCAGCACGGGCAGCGTGGGCCTCTGCTCCTTCGTGCTGGCCACGGAGCCCATCGGGCCCTCCCGCCGCGGCGCCGCGGGGATGTCCACCTTCTACTTCTTCTCCGGCGGCATCGCCGCCCTGGCCGGCGTCGCGGCGCTGTTCCAGTCCTCCTGGCGCGCCCTCTACGTCTTCACCTCCCTCCCTTCCCTCGCCTTCGCGCTTGCCGTGCTCCCCTTCGTGTCCGAGTCCCCGCGCTGGTTCCTCGTCCGCCACCGCGCCCACGACGCCCTGCGCGTCCTCCGCGACATCGCTTCCAAAAATGGCAGGGTGTTCCCCGACGGAGTCACTCTCAAGCTCGACGATGATGTCGAGGAGGACGACGAGAATGTCGACAAGAACAACAAGGTCGAAGAGCAAGAGAGGAATTCGGCGTCGGATTCGTCGATCCTGGACGTGTTCAGGTCGCGCACGACGAGGGCGCGGCTGGTCCTGTCGGTGCTCATCAACCTGCTCTGCTCCGTGGTCTACTACGGGCTGAGCCTCAACGTGGTGAACCTCAAGACCAACCTCTACGTGAGCGTGGCCATCAACTCGCTGGCCGAGATGCCGGCCTACCTGCTCACGGCGCTCCTCCTGGACCGATTCGGCCGGAAGCCGCTCGGCATCGGCACCATGCTGCTCAGCGGCGCCTTCTGCATCGCCGGCAGCCTCATCGTCCCAGGAGCCGGCGCCGGTGGAGCCATGAGGATCGTGAGGATGGGGTGCGGCGTGGTGGGGATCTTCGGGATGGCGGCGACGTACAACCTGCTGTTCATTTACACGGCGGAGCTGTTCCCGACGGTGGTGCGGAACGCGGCGCTCGGGTGCACGTCGCAGGCGTCTCAGATGGGGGCCATTCTCGCGCCGCTTGTCGTGGTGCTTGGGGAAAGGGTGCCGTTCGCGGTGTTTGGAGTGTCGGGTATCGTTGGTGGGTTGCTTGTGTTTTATCTCCCGGAGACGATGAACAAGCCGTTGTATGACACCATGGCCGGGCTGGAGGAAGGCGAGAAGACCGTGTTGAAGTGACAAGGAAGGTGCAGCGGATAGCGGGAAACTCGGAGTTTTCATCAGTTTTCGTGTTGTGTCTCGCCCCTGGAGCCATGTCACTCCGTAGCATTTTTTTTTTTCTTCTTCTGAAGGGGTCTGTATAATGTTTCTTTTTTCTGTAGAAAATATAGAACGCTCCACTTGTAAATCAAAGGGGAGTGTTCATACTTCGTGTAGCCTAAATTTCTGTATTTCTTGTTTAAATCACGTAAAATATTATCGAGAATTCGAGATACACAGATTATCTATCTGGGCCAAGCTCAGCATGCTTGCGGCACCACGAGCCACACAACAAGCCCGGCCGATTGGTAACCAAAAAGGCCCGGAGAAGAACGCATGTAGGCCTCGCTAGTGTACGGCTGCGCCGAGACGGACGCAACGGCACGATGAGCATGAGCCAACCCACAATTGCATAAATTGCTGTTTGTGTTTTTGATCCGGTCACATACTCTCAGAAAATTGATGGTCACAGCTGAGGAAGCAGGAATCATGATTGAAAATGTACACTTATGATTTAAACTCACCACGGTAAACAGAGTTTGCACTTTGCACCCGCTGCTCCTGCGTCTCCCTCCTTCTACCGCGTTTCGCTCATCAGTCTGTGAACTCGAGCAGGTCCATCTAAGTAAGAAGCAGGGTACCGAGTTGGTACGTACCTTCAACCAAACCCACTGTGCTTGAATCTGAATCGACCAAAACTAACAGCGATGCAGAGTGACCCAACCGCAATCATCTTCAGATTTTGAAACGGATGTCCGACGGCAGATTATTTCCGTGGACACGGGAGACCTACGGACGTTTGATCCGTACAGGCAATGATATCGGTGCGTCACGAGGCCAGCCAGCGCGGAAGGCATGAAGCTACGCCTGCGAGGTGAGCCACGGTTCAGGAATGGAAGCAGCAAGCCATTCCTAGCGTTGCTGGCTATGTGAGGCCAGGCCACCAATGCTGCGCGCGCCATTGGCGTGTGAGGATAGGAGACGGTTTTTATGGTGCCGGAGGGACGCGACGCGACGTGACATGGACAAGGCCGTAGTAATAATTTCGCACGCCCGGCCGGGGGGAAGGGGATCATTCATGGCTTTGCTCACTGCACTGCGCGATGCTGACCCCGGGGCCATCATATCGTCCGTCATACATCATCATAGTCATTCATGATGGTACAGGTACAGCATGTCCTGTGCCACTCACACTAAAAACTCTTGAAAAAAAGAGTTACACATGGGTATGTGAAATTCCAGTTCTACAGGTCGGATGAAATTGCACCAGAGTTTTTACACATGCCGGGGAATAATTATCTCGTCACGGGAACACAGAGAGAGATAGAAGGAGAGGGACGAAACGCGCACGAAGTACGATTTTACTACGGACCACGCTGCAGCGGCAGCGCCCACAAATCGTTGTCGACCGAGCGGGCGCGCCCGCGCGCACTGGAAACAAATCCGTCACGAGCGCTCCGGGACAAACCCACTGCTGCTAGCTCCCGCTGCAGGCGCGCGCCAGACGGAGACGTAGAAATGGTGATTTTTACCTAGAGGAGGAGGAAGGGATAGATAAATCCGACGACGAAGAAATGGCTGTCCAGAAGAGCCCTCCTGGGAATTTTGTTTGGAGCCTTGTGGTTGTGCTGCTTCTGACCCTTCAAAAACACAATCTCAAACAAACAGCAATAAAATTGATCAATGTTTATGGAAATCACTTCTCTCGTGTGCACTAGAAGCACGGTGCTTTCCAAGCTTCCCACCTGCTTCTCACTCTTCCCGCTCACCCCCGTAACTACAAATAGAATGCCACGGTCTTTATAAGAGAAAACACTTCTCTTTTTCCCCCTCTCCCCCACCCCCACCGATTCCCCACTTCTCACTGCCCCTCTCCTCTCTCTCTCTCGTACGCACATGGGAGGCGGCGGCTAGGGTTCTCGCCGCCGGTCTCCTCCCCGCCCACCCCCGCCGGAGCAACGGTCCTCCCTGCTCTCATCCCCGCCGGCGCCGCTCTCCTCCCCGCTGGCGCCGCTCTCCTCCCTGCCCTCCTTCGCCGAAGCAGCTCTCCTCTCCACTGCCGGATCTGAGTCCCCTGCCCTCCACCGCCCCTCCCTCTGCAGTCTCGTGGAACCCGCCGCCGTGGGCGCCCCCGACAACGAGCCCTCCCCCGCCGGTCACCACTGCTTCGTCGGCGTTCTCCCCGACCGTAGAACCTACACCATCAGTGGGCCTTCCTGTTCTTCATCAAGGAGTCCATAATGCCAACATGGATGTGCTTCGTGAAAGGATTGCTAATGGTTTGATAGGTCGATAGGAAAGTTGTACGCTAGAGCCAGTATGTATTTTGGACCTCATATGTTGGACTACCTGTTATTATATTTTCTACTAGTGGTTCGTGGTGATGTACAAGCACTTCATATTTTGGGCTATTTGTTATTATATTTCCTACTAGTGCCTGGTCTCAATGTATGAGTACTTCATATTTTGGATTACTTATTATTATATTTAACTAGTCGCTTGTGGTAAAATCTATATGCAATTGTGTGTGTTGCACTGTATGTTCGAATTCATTTTTGCGCTTCATTATTTTGCTTTTTGCTCTTCAACCCAAATAATATTATTTATTTATTTTTTCGAATCCCAAATGATACCGAGATCAATGAAAACAGATAAACTGTGCTAAATTAGTACTTAATCATTACATTCAGCATACAAGGACGTTTCAGACTTTCGGCACCAGCTACAGTCCCACGAGCTGTTTTCAGAAACAGGTTGGCAAACAATCGTCCAGCACCAACACAATCTGACAATCTGCAGCAAGCAAAAAAAACGGTCCCTCGATATGGCACAACCGCAGCTCCACAAGCACGAGCGGTCACGTCGATTGGACAAAACCATATTTACTTGTTTACAGCCCGGAATAGAAAACCCGTCGTATACTCGTACACTGCACTCCTCTACTGCACTGCCGCTGTTTACGACGGAGATCATTAGTGTCACAGTGTCTGTATGTGCGCCTGAGGTAAGAAGGTACACCCGTTTGTCGCGCTAGTCAGCTGCAAGGCTACATTACTGAATCTCTTTGCTGCACCTGGACGTCAATCGATCAACGGCACTATTTTTGAATTTTCGAAAACGCATACACCAAAACAAGCTGACACGAGTTGGATTGGTCCCCGGAAGATTAGTTTCGAAAGAAAAGATGGGTCCAAACTCCCAAAACCTTTCTCTTTTCACTTTTTTATGCTCTGCTCTGCCGCAAAGGAGCAGCTGCAATATGATCACCATGAATTGTACTACGGGTGACGTCACTAGGCCCGGCAGCAAATGGCCGCAGGCCCACTTGGCAGTGGCACTAAATGGTCCTTGCGCTGCTGGTTGATTGGTACGCTAACATTAGGGCATCCCAGCGGGACTTACCAAATCGATGACATTTGTCTGTTTTTGTCCGTGGACAAAAAAAATCAACCTAACGGGGCTTGCCGAATCAATGCTATATGTCCATTTGGTCATGGACATGTTATACTCAAGCCAAATTTAGCATTGGTTTGGTTGTCCGCGGACAAACCACGTAGGCATATTGTCACAAATATAAAAAAAAAGCTTTTAACGTGGACATATATCAAATGGACGGATGACATGTCCATTTGATGTGTATTTAAGTGGTAGCTGTCTGAGATGCCCTTTATCAGCTGAGCATATGATTTTGTGTGAGTAAACTTTTCAGCAGCTGCTTTCATAAAGAAAGATGACGTATTAGGACACCCAGACCACATGGCAGGTATCCGTTGGCCGTGGGGGCAGATCGAGCTTTGTATGTACAGACTGGTTAAACTGCCGTAGAAGGGTACGATCATGTTCTGATCACGCGCTGAAACGAATTTACGTTTTAAATTGTTCGGGTGCCAAGATCAAGAGAGAGACAAGGATTATGCTGGGGCCTCGATCTTTGCGCCACGAAAGCGAAAAGAAAAGAAACGAAAGGAGGGCTCGTGGGAATGATGGCTCGCGAGTATTTCTCGTTCGTTCCCGCTAAAGACAGACATGTGCATGTGCGTACGTACGTACGTGTAAACACACTATCATCGTGCCTTGCACCAAAAAAATGTGCCTAGTGTTCGATGAAAAAGAAAGAAAATAAACAGAGTACAGCACGGAGGAGCTCATTTTGCTCCCGTTCGATAAAGTAGACATGGCCTCTCTCGCTCATTCACGTACAGCTGGAGCCAACATCCGGATGCTCCCTCCTCGGGAACTGTCCCTGATGAGGAGTACTTTGTCTGGGATTAGCATAGGGAGTAGCTTAATTAACAAGTCCCTAGACCACTAGATACGGTACTGGCATCCTCTCTGACGTCACACAGCTGCTAAAGATCTTCGTTGTTACAATAAGTACTCGACTACGCGAGAACTGTTTTTTCACCGGTTCCTACTGCTACCATGATCCTTACCAGCGCCTTTTTGTTCACAATTAATCAGATAATCAGAGTATCTTCTGTCAAGAGAGCCATCTTTTTGGAGCAATGGACAGCACGAAACACACAGGTCAGATGCTCAACGTTTTTCAATGCTCCTGCACCCTGCTGCAGTCCTGCTTGGAGCATTGAACAGCACTAGCACTGTCTTAAAACTAGCCTGCCTCTCGCTTGCTTCTCCATCAAGCCATGCCGTGCCAGCTGCTACAGAGCGCTCAGCGGTACGTACGTACTTGATGGGAATCAGGTCACCTCACACATATCTTTACTCGACCTTATTACATCGGCATGGTACTGAGTAGTATTGAATTGATACAGCTTGCATGCAGAGCTGAGCGAGCTGCTGCTGTACGAGCGCCTGAACGGAGGGAGTTTACTACGACGGTACAAATAATTACACATTGAATTTACACTGCTGTACTCTTTCTAATTTTCACACTTTGCCCTTTACCGTGTCACGTACTCCGCCCCCATCGCAAGAGCCAGCTGGAACCAACTACGCTGTCTGATCGTACTGAATGATGCGTGTACTATTCCATTCGGCCGTATAGCTAGAGCGAGTAAAAAAGAAGGCTAGCTAGAGGCTAGAGCCGCAGCAGGATTGCAGGAAGATGGGCTCCGCCAATGCCGTAAAAGTTGCCAAGGGAGGCCCACAGGCCCAGCTGGTACGTGGGGTCCGTCCTCGCCCAACGGCTAGCTCGGCTTCCTACGTGGCGCCCTCGTGTCACGTGCCACCCTTCCCCGGCAAGCCAGCTCGCCTAGTCTTCTCCCCGACCTATATAAACACGCCATGGTTCACAGGTTCAGTACCCCACACAGCAAGCAAGCAGGAAACAGCACTAGCAGTAGAGTACAGGAGGAGCGTTTGCGAGTGAGTTTTGCAGCAATGGCGGCGTGGAACGGTGCATTGCTCGCAGCGGCTGTGTTTGCTGTTGTTTTCTCCGCCGGTGTGCCAAGGGCGGCGTTGGCGGCGAGCAAGTTCGACGGCGTGGTGCAGCCGAGCTGGGCCAACGACCACGTGGTGTACGAGGGCGACCTCCTCAAGCTCCGCCTCGACAGCTCCTCCGGTAAGATGATACGACATGAGATGAGATGAGCATCTCGCCTGCATTTGGTTCAGAAACCAATGGAGTTCTTTGTGCTGATGTTTTTGTGTTTTGTTTCTTTTCTCTATGGTTCAGGCGGAGGCTTCGCGTCGAAGAACAAGTTCTTGTACGGCAAGGCGACCGCGGATCTGAAGCTCGTGCCGGGAGACTCCGCGGGCGTCGTCACTGCTTTCTATGTGAGTGAGTGCAGTGCAGGCTTTTGCTCGCTGTTTAACATCGCTATTCTCAGTTGCTCGTGACATTTGATCTGTGAGCTCCTGCATTCATTCTGCATTAGGAAACAAATGCCTGGAATGCGTGGGGTTTCTCGATTTGCATTTTTCTGTGCTCGTTTCCATTTTGGATTACTGTGAATAAAAAATCGGGAGGGGTAGTAAACAAATGTGTGGAATGCCACTGCTGGGACATGCTTGCTATCTCTGTCGGGGTCAGAGGATGCTGCCAAGAGCACATTTACAAAGAACACAGCACGTGAACAAGTGCAGAATGCCGCAGTACACACATTATCTGCAACTTTCTTAAAGGAGCCACTTTTAACCAATCACCCTGAAAGAGTTACCATTCACTAATTACAACTACTTGACGGCATATTTTCACTATTAACCTCGAGTTAAAAGGCCAAAAACTTACTGATGCTGATGATTTGCAGTTGTCGTCGGCGGGGGACAAGCACAACGAGTTCGACTTCGAGTTCCTGGGCAACAGCTCCGGCGAGCCGTACCTGGTGCAGACGAACCTGTACATCGACGGCGTGGGCAATCGGGAGCAGCGCATCGACCTGTGGTTCGACCCCACCGCCGACTTCCACACCTACTCCGTCCTCTGGAACCCCACCCGGGTCGTCTTCCTCGTCGACGACACCCCCATCCGCGTCTACGACAACCGCACCGCCACCAAAGGCCACCACCGCCATCGCCACCCAAACACCACCACCGATTCCAACGCCGTGGTGCCGCAGTTCCCGGGGCCGCAGCCGATGTCCGTGTACAGCTCGATCTGGAACGCGGACGACTGGGCCACCCGGGGCGGGCTGGTGAAGACGGACTGGTCGCACGCGCCGTTCGTGGCCACGTTCCGGGACGTGAGCGTCGACGGGTGCCTTTGGGCGGCCAACGCCAGCGACACGGACGCCGGGGAGATCGCGCGGTGCAGTGCTGGCGGCGGGGCGTGGGGGAAAGAGGCGGAGGAGGCGCAGGAGCTCACGGTGCACCAGAGCCACCAGCTCGTGTGGGCGCGCGCGCACCACCTCGTCTACGACTACTGCGTCGACACGGACCGGTTCCCCGTCCCGGCGCCCGAGTGCAGCCGGTGACCGCTGGTCATCGCCGCCGGATTCTTCAGTAGGAGTGATGGATCGATCGATCCATTTAGCAATGGCTGGTTTCTTCTGCTGCTTCAGTTTAAGTTGCGTTATTAGCTTTCTCTCCCGTCTTTCTCTCCGGTGAAATTCGATCGATCGTTCGTGGTTGCCATGCCTGTGCCGTGGAAGGTGTAATTGTGGTGCAATTTGGAGGTGTCTTTTGTAAAAAGATCGTCTGTGGACTGGAAATGATGTGCTGTCTGTTCTGAAAGTCTGGTTTTCTTCTCTGTCATCTGCTCCGTCTTTGCAGGATAAAGGCTGAAGTTAACCCGTTGATGCTGTTGTTCCTTCGTGTAAACTTCCATGCAGACGTAACCCAAAATGCCTTGATAGAGCAGAACTATACGGTCTCCCTTAGCTAGATCAAGTACTCCGTTGTTACACTTAATTTGTTAATCAAACAAGTAACTGAGTAGTAGGAGTAACTCAGCGGTCCATTTCAGTGGTAATGAGCCGGTGGTCCATTTCAGCGAGTACATAGATGCACTGTTTGCTCGCAGTAAAACTGTAAAAGACCCAAAAGATAAGGCATCAGTACTGACCACTGATAATGATCAGGACAATGAGCTCACAAGTCACTAGAGAATGGTTTGGACGCACACCACCCTACCGGACCCTGCGTGAATGGATGAATCTCTCTGATCACGAGCTCGACTGCGCCTCCCATCCTTTACCTGCTCGCTTTGGTCGCTATAGAGGATGGCCTTTTCCTTTTCTTTTTCGCTTTTTACAGAGACCGGCGGCTGCGATGATGGGCGCATCTGTGATCTCTAGCTCGACTTGTCTTTTCTTTCGCCAGCTTCTCAGGGCTGTCTGTGCTGGATCGCGAGTGAGCTAGTGAGTGCATATTCCTTCAATGGCCCGGCTTCGACTTTACCCATCATCGAACGACACCCCACTGCATCTTTGTTCTTCGGGCAGGGAGTCGGAGAGGACCGTGGGGTATGTGATAATGTGCACGCGATTGATTGACACTGTCCGAAGAAGTGTCGCATACGCATAGCCCTGAAGAGAAGAAACATACGGAAAACATTTCTAATAATCTTTTTTTTAACTGAATATATGTATTTTCTATTATTTATATGATATGTCGTTAGGAAGAGATGATTAATCAACCCAGATATATGTAGAGAAGTAGAACTAATTAATCTTAGAACCCGTGAAAGTATGATGTTTTTAATTGACTTTATATTAAAATATAGAACTAAACGTTAGACCGTGTGTCGGATGGTTGATCAACTTTTGCATTAGACTGATTGATTGTCTGTAGGTTATATAACTTAGTATAGGTCATTGAAGTTCAGATCACGTATTGACCGCTGGTCTTTACTTGAGATAATTGATCATATGTGATGTACATCACATTTGTAACAAAATTCAAATTCAAACGTGAAATTGATGGATTGGTTGTTTGGACGGGTAGTCGTGAGTAGTTGATTATGTTAGTAGGTTGAATGTCCGTAGTGAGTCATAATGCAATATTAAAGTTTTACTTGATTACTCTATCGATACTCGGCTTAAAGTTTAAATCATTTGAGCTAACTATTTGTTTTCTACGGTACTTTATAGCGATATTACATAAAACATGTTTGTTTCGCTAGCCGACCATTAGCTCGTACATGATGTTAAATTAGTAGTCAGAGTAAAATTTGAGACCACACATGCAATGCAATTCAAAAATTTCTTAGCAATAATAAAATGTTTTATATAGAGTAATAATTTTCAAATACTATCACTAACTCACTTTGCAAAATTATATATTGTGAGGACTCGTAGAGGTCCTGTGTAGCCCACGTTTATCTTACTAACAGTATATTGGTATGCAGAATTAAAATTTTCCAAACACTATTATTGACTCGTCTTTGAAAAAAAAACAATGAATAGAGCTAGCTTTACTACTAAATATTCTCGGGATTCACGAATAAAAAGAATAGAAAAATTACATCTGAGAGGTCATAACATATTCATTGCCCAATGGTGTTTGCATTTTGTGTTTGAAACCATAAAAAAAGTATTGCGCTACTACTAATTACAATATATTTGGTCTATGTAGGTCTTAAACTACTTTGATGTCTTATTGATAGCCCATCAAATATCATCCTCATTAAATCTTGACAGTTAAATATCAAATCTAACAGTTTACATAATTCAGATGATCATATAGATTAATGTGGTGTTTTCTCTCTACAATCGCGTATTGTGCTTTCATTATATAATGGTTTACATAATTCAGATGACATAAGTCAGAGGAGGTGATATTAACTAATTAAAGATCAGAACACCTATCAATCTCGGGTTTTTATCGCATACGACTAATTAAACGTTATAACCCATCCATACACAAAACTAAAGTTCATATGAGAAAACTGACGAATCAATTTGTTTGAATTGATAGATCATGTGTACGTCAAATTATATTAGTAGATACAATATTCATGATAACGAAACATAATGTGAGTTTAAAATTTTACGTAATTCTTCTATCTATATTCAGATAAAAATTTAGATCATGAGCTACTCATTTTATTGTTTATAAAGATATTTATAAGTGTTTGCTTCGTAGCAAATCCTTTATTTATATTTAATGATAATTAGTAGCCGGTCTTGAAATTAGGGACGCGTGTTGACACACGTAGACTTATAAATATTCAAATACACGTTAATATCTTATTTTTTTGAAGAAATATAGATATAGATTATAACTAATAGACTTAACTTATTATTTAATATTTTCATGACCTGTGAAAACAATAAAATAATGTTGAAATGCCGTCGCGTAACAGAGTAGTTACGTTTGGCACCATAAAAACAAATTATTTTAATTACCACCGACTATAACATATTAGACCTATTTGGGCCTGGAATTATTTTATGTATTATAGCCCATCAGATATATCTCTAATTATGGCTAATTCTACAAATTGGACCTACTTGGGCCTGAAACCACTTAATGTTTAGAGATAGCCCATCTAACTGACCCCATCATTAAATCTGGACCGTTAGATGCAAGATCTAATGACCAGAATAATTGAGGTGATGTGGATCAACGTCGAGCCTCTCCTCGGTACCCTCATATTGCTTTTAGTATATAATAAAAATAGATGTGACTAGGGGAGAAAAAAAGAGCAAAGTGCGGATGAGAAGAGCGAAAAAGACATTGTCCGCCCTGAGTACCGACCCAACCTGGAGAAATTTGGGTTGGAAATAGATGGCGTCCAAACAAAAAAAAATCTGTTTGGCACAAACGGACAAAATGCGTCTTTGTCACAGAGTCATGGACGAAAGCTCAGATAGATTACATGGAGGGAAACACCATGTCCAGAGTTGCGTAGAAAATCTTTGGCCTCCTTCTGGTTCGAAAAGAAAAACTATGGCTACCACTGTTGCATTCCACCAACAAGCCCGGCCCAGTACAAAGTGTAGGACGTGAATGGGCCATACCTGCAGGGACGTGATATGCAGACGCAGTCACGCAGATCTGTACACACACCGCAAGTCAGCGTTTGTTCATTTGCATCTTCATTCTTCAGAAAAGTTAGACACTCGTACTTCAGACGGCAGGAGGTTTCTTCCATTTTCTGAAATAAAACGGCTCCAGTTTGTGAAGCTCTGATCATGATTACCCCTCAGATTCATATATGCTTCACAGAACCACGCCGTTAGCGTTTGTCAGATATCACGAGGGTTTTGCCCCAGTTGATTTGGTTGCACGTCTTGAGTTTGTCATGGAAGTAATTAAATGGCCGGTGGTTGTGAGAAATCTGCAGAAGGAAGACCTCGCTGCTCACAGGCGTACTTGTGATTTCTAGATTAGAAGAAGGGATATATCCTAGAAGCAGACGGTGATGATGCAGTGATGGCGCGATGCATTGCGTTGCCTAGCCTAAGGAATCCACATCTATCGTTGGACCGAAGGCCCAAGGCCTGAGGTACGCAAGAAGATTTGTAGCATTGTCCGCAAAACACTAGTGAACACACCCAAGGCCGAGCAGCTGGAAGCAACGGCATGTTCTGATACCTCTTCGCTAAAACGGGCCACAAATGTACTGGGCCTGTATAGTGCCGGGATGTCCCGTTACACGCAGTGTACTGAGCAGAAGTGATTAGTACCACCTCGGCTGTTTAAGGGAAGCTGACCCAGTTTAAAAGGAGAGATTATAGACAATGCAGCACGACCTTACTTGAACAGGATCTGTTCTATAGGATCGTACCGCTATATCCTTGACTAATAAGGAGGCAAGAACTTAAGCCTGGTTGATGACTCATGACCTGTGGGCCAGAGCGTGATTAACTGCACGGGTTAGATGATGAAATCCAATCCACGGCAGTAGAGGATCGTTCCTGTTCAGCTTTAGCTGACCAGGGTGGCTCTCAGGTTGTCTGACAGGCTCTTTTTTGTTCCTTACTGTCTTTTTACCAGGGTATCAATTGCAATGCACACAAGAAATCACTGCCTTTTGCATAGTACCAGGATAACCAGAGGCTTCATCCAGCGCCTAATCGAGCCTCACATGGGTCGGGCAAAGATTTCCCGAAAGCCTGAGGCCTTTTTTCGCAGCGAAATGAGCATGGGCGTTGTTGCCCCATGCGGGGTCAGAACCCTGAAGCTAATGGAGCTGATTGAGCCATATGTCTCGCTGCAAAGCCTCTCGAGCTCTCTTCCTTTTGCTGGCCCGCCAGTAAAGTAACCCTTCCCGCCTTCCCGCCCCGATCGAATCCTCTTCGATCGATCTGCTGCTACTCATGTCCCAAAAGCTCTCGGTGCACATGCTCTCCGGCCTCCGGGCCGGCGGGGCCAATCCCGCATTGTCTCACTCGATCTTTGCGAGGATTCCCCTGACACCGGCCATGCCTTGAGATTCCTAACGGCACAGTCACTTCTCAAACAAGACTCCTCATGTACACATGCTGTATGATTCTCGTTTCCCTTTTTTCTGGAACAAGACTTCCCGGATGATCTTATGAGCCCTTTGACTACCGATCGAGGCCGTAATAATTCGCAGATACAGTGCCGCCACTTCATTCATGCATGCATGCGTGGCTCCATACATACAGAGTGGTCAACAAGCGGTCGCCTCGATCGCTACCTTGGTCGGTCGGTCGGTCTAGAGTTCCAGACATGGCCATGAGTACCCCTCCGTGCTCCTGCGACTTCCGTGTTCGCAATCACCGAAAAATGGCTGCCCCACGCGGTCGTTGTGGTTAAGGAGCAATTGCCGGCTTGGAGGGTCGTCGCTTCTAACTTCTAGCTGGATCGATCAAGCTATACATTAATGCTCACAGAATACCAAATCGTCGATGTGTGTAGCAACTCACAGAGCACAAGTGGCAAAAGGGCTGTTCCTCCTGTTCATGGTGGTTGTTCATGAGCTACCCTACGAGCCACCCCATGTACCCAAAAATGGTGCAGTCCAGGCGTTTTGGACGGGGGGATATGTATTATTGTCAGGTAGAGGTAGGGACGTACAGTACGGTTTTGCATGGTGCGGCGGCCGTCACGGCCGCGATCGTCGGGCTTGTAAAACTTGCCGCTCTTGAGCACAGTTTACTTTTATCTCGAAGGACTGTGCAGTGATACTGAATACTGCATTTAATGCAACCTCGGACGTACGAGAATATTCAGAAAGTCCAAGCCTCACGTGATCCGGAGATAGTAGTGCTACGTAGTGTTTCCGTCAGCAAAGAATGAGGAACTAGCTTGTGTTACGTGGTGCACAGGAACTTGAGCAATGTGAGAGTGACTCTAGGGGGGTATTCGGAGGCAAAGTTGGACCGATGTTTACCGGAAAGAGAAAGCGAAAGCGGGAGGTCAAAAAGGGTTTGACCCGTGCACCCAGGCTGTGAATGCGATGGACACTGGCTCCACGCAGGCCCATCGGTCTGGCCCAGCACACCTAACGCAACCACGAAGCCGTGGGCCAGCCCTGTCAGGGGGGGTAACCGGCAGGCAGTGGGCCTCTCTTTCTATGGGCTTGTGGCAGAGCCCACCTGGACTGTTTTCATGTGCCGTTCGCGGGTCCAGGGAGTGTTGACCCCGGGAGGCGGGTGAGCTGGAGCGTTTTTCTCACTCGTTTCACACTGGCTAGTGGCACTTGGCTACATCATTAAAGCGGGAGAATTTTACGAGACAGAAAAAGGCACTGTATTATTGTTCGATTCGCTCGTTCAGGAGACGCTTTTTGTTTGAGCTGCATCTAAGTTTTACTCCTTTTCTTGCTGTGGTTATCCGTTCGCGGAGTGTGCATGACGTAATTAGCGTACATACCGCACAACGGAGCTAGCTTTAGCTCAAGACACACTCCTACTTATATGAAAAGCCTGCAGTGTTATCTAGGATCGAGTATCAATATAAACAACCGTATGTGTAGCATAGCAAGTGTGTCTAAGTCAATTGCTTACCTAAACCACATGGGAAATTTTTGGAATGATCGAGTTTTCCTAACTCCTCAATTGTACGTACGTATATTTCAAAAGAAGTCGATCTGTGGGTGCATGCATGGTTGACTCTTTTGGTTGGACGGATTATCAGTCACGGGATTATCTCCGGGGGTCACTCCCAACGTGTGTTAGGCGCGCGCACACACTAGCTACTTAAATTAATGATACACTAGCTTACATCGTACAGTTAGTTAGGAAGAAAAAACAAGATATAATCCGGGCGACGCTAGCTAGGCTCCAAACAAGCAGCTAATCATGGCCACGGACCGATTTCGGCAGCTGCCGGAGAGAGATCGAGATCGAAGATCAACCGAGCAGACCCGGTGTCGATCTATCGATGGAAAAGTCAGACCACCTACGCTTTGACCCGCCGCGAGACCGCTGATATTTTTTTACCAGATCGCTGGCAGGAAAATCAAAAAAGAATGCCGTGTCAACGCCGAGCCTAACAGCTCAAAAGTCGCATGCGTCCCTCCATGGCGTCGATCGTCCGGCCAGTCCCAACACCAACACGTCAATCAGTCCCTCTGGCGCTGTCGCTTAACTTTGTGAGTTTTGTCCCTTGGTGCCGTGGATCGGCTCGCCTACCCCTCCGAAACCGACGTGCTGCGGCCGGGCCGGGTCAACGTGCGCCGGCCGTGCCGTGCCGTGCAGCCGGCACGTGTTACAGGATGGCAGCCAAGGAGCTAGCTAGCGTACGTGCTGCTGCACGCACTAGCTAGCTAGCTGCACGCCTGCCTGCCTGCGTTTCTGCGAGCGCGCCGTGTCTCGCTTTGACGGCAGAAAACAGCGGATCGCGGCAGGCTGGGGCACGGGGGTTTCCCTGGGTAGCACGGCAGCGGGGGGGCTTGCCGTCTACGACTCGACCGATATGGATGATTCAATTCACCAACACTCCAACAGATGGAATAGTCTAGCCGTCGCGTGTGCTGGCTATGTGCAATGCACGATTGAGTGGCCGGGTGCTTTTGCGAGAGTAAATTTATGCATCCCTGCCGCGCTTGTGGCTGATATGGAGCCGGGAGTTATGGTATACCAAGACAGGATAATCTTCATATATGTATTTCGTGCTTGATCACTAGTAGGAGTAGAACTCTAGAAGAAATTGATTAGCTATACTAACACTGGATGCGGATGGGGTAATCGATTCACTAGGTTGTGCCAGTGGTTGGTGAAGAATCAGTGAATCACTCACTCGATCGATCGGCCGGGCGCGCGGCAGGGAAAGAGAATCTGAACAGATTCGAGTTTGTGCCTGAAGTCTGAACACTGATCGTAACTGCGCTGGCTAGCTAGCGGGAACGGAATGATTCCTCGTTAATTTTGTATAGCTACGAATTCACGCATGAACTGCTACACTGTCTGGGCAGGGGCAATGGAATGAATGAAATGAATAACAAGTTGACCTCTCCCCCAACTCCATCATCCATGGGATCGATCCCGACAAAAAAGAAAGAAAGAAAATGATTAGCATCCCATCGCATCCTTGGATCGATCCATCGATCTGCCGGGCGGCCGGTCAGAGCTTTGTCGTCGATCGATACGTGGCAGCGACGTCTTCGAGTCAGTCAGGACACGGGAATGACTGAAACGATGGCGATGAGCCGGTCTGCTGCTGTCCCCGTCCAACCTTTTGACTCGGCCTTAAGCTTCAGCTATAGCCAGCCACTGGAGTGGAGCTACCGGAGTGCATGCATCGCATGCTAGCTAGCTGACATGCTGCGTTGTGTGGCCTAGCTTGGCTGTTCTCTGCTCTCGGCGTGTGTGTTGTGTGTTGTGCTGTGTGGATGGGGTGAGTGGGCGGCTGCCTTTTTCCCGGGCACGCGTGCGACCCCGCGGGCCCCGCCGCCGCGCTTTTCACGGGTCTCCTTCTCTCCAGCGATCTCCTTCTTTGCTAGATCTCCGTGGATCGAAGCATGACGTCAACGGGGTCGTCGTCGCTGGGAAATTAAGCTGAGCTACCTCTGTGTGCCAGTACTTTGGCTAGGGGCTAGGCTTAATTTAGGCCGGCCGGCGCCGTCTTCTGGAGGAAATTCTCTGACTACGTACGCGCGCGCCGAAAGGAAGAATGTTGGCCGAAATTAAGGTCTTGACGTCCGGTCGTCTAGCTAGCTACAGGGAATAATTAACAGGACACTCCTTTGCTCGTGTGTCGTGTGTACGTACTGCTCTGTTTTGAGTTCTCGAAAAGTTTCGTTTGCGTACGTATCTGCCTTAATTAATTCACCGTATGTAGTGCCTGCCTTGATGAATTCAACATGTATACTTCTCCGTCGTGTTAATACGACGGGTCGACGGTTTTCAAGGCCACATGCATTGTACGAGAAATCGTGTTGACCGTGGCGTGGTAGGCGCGCGTATAAATAGCGATCTGGCTCGTATGCTACTTTGCTAGATCTCTCACTTCCTGACTAGGGATAAATGACAGTATAAGATTCCTTCAAACTACATTTGCAAATTGCAATGAGGGAAAAAGAATGACGGGCTATATGCATTTATAGCGTGCAGTGGCTGGTCTGAACTCACAAGGGAATAAAAGTACATGGAGGAAAAATCCAAAAAGGAAACGGGAGAATCATAACGATCCAAGACAAAACATGGGGTGCCTAACGCGCGATAAGACGTCAGCTTTCCCTAACGAAACTGACGTGTGGTATCTCATTTTTCAAGTTCATGCTAGCTAGTAGTACTAGCGGTAGTTCATTTATCGACGGTTTTGCTATCTCACAGTCAACCAGGAAATAGTTATTTCTAAGTTAGCCAAAAAAGAATCTAAACATTAGATTTACACAACTACAAAAAAAAAAGGTGGAAACAAAATTCTGATTCTGATCTGACAACTAATTGACTGAGAAATATATCTCTAAGCAAACTAAGCTATAAACATAGTGTTTATTTATCTAGAAAAAAAATTGAATTAAATTATGACATGCAAGAAGTAAGGCTAGGATGAATTAGTGCAAATTCAGTTGTGATACATAGTGGCACTATCACTTTAACTTGCAACCTTTTGCCTTTTCTTTAAAATCACATTAAAATTGGCTGCCCTGCTCTGCTTGTAAAATAACTTAAGTACCATATCACCCTTTTCAATTCAAATAGGTAAAGTCTAATTTTCACCATTAATTTACGAGAAGGGATGTACCGAAGCACACCTAAATAATTATAGGATTGAGTACGCACTAAACAACATGCTCCTATTGAACCGCATGCGCTAGCCATCTGAACCAAAAGCCCGAGCTGATGGAAAGAGGCTAGACAATTTACTTCAACACTCACCCTACGTCTTTGTGTTCTTTGGCTATTTTGACGTTTGTTTGGGGAGACGCAAATATTTGTTTAAAATACTGCGTTGGCCAGGAGTCGAACTTGAGACCTCCCGCTCTGATACCATGCTAATCGGGAATAGATAGATTGTCTGTTGTTTATCTGATGGAAGTTGGGTTACAGAGTACTTATAGATACAAAACTATAACTGCAGCACTACACACGATTACAAGGGATGTGGAGGACGTGGGCAGAGTGGATAATGGAGTCATCAGAGCCGTCTAACACCCCCCTGCAGTCACAGCGTCAGGCTGGACGACGCTGAGACTGGAGCGAAAGTTGATGAAGCTTGCAGAGGAGAGCCCTTTGGTGAAGATGTCGGCAAACTGCTCATTGGTTGGCAGAGTACACGGACTTCGCCCAAAGCCACCTTCTCGCGTACGAAGTGGATGTCTATCTCAATGTGCTTCGTCCGTCGATGTTGCACTGGGTTAGAGGACAAGTACACTGCCGAAACATTATCATAGTACACAATAGTGGCATGAGTGATAGGACGATGCAGTTCTTGTAGAAGCTGAGGAAGCCACACAGTATCTGCAACAGCTTGTGCGACAGCATGGTACTCAGCTTCAGCAGACGAGCGGGAGACAGTGACCTGCCGTTTAGAGCTCCAAGAGATCAAGTTGTCACCAAGGTATACGCAGTAGCCCGTCGTAGATCGACGAGTGTCAGGGCAACCGGCCCAATCTGCATCCGAGTATGCTGTCAACGTAGTCGGTGAGGAGGAGTTGAGGTGGAGGCCAAAATCAAGAGTTCCATGAATATAGCGGAGAATGCGTTTGACATGGTTAAGATGAGGTACACGGGGATCATGCATGTATAGACAGGCTTGTTGGACAAAGTAGGCGAGGTCAGGGCGAGTGAGAGTGAGGTACTGGAGGGCACCCGTGAGGCTGCGATAGGAGCTAGGATCTGAGATGGGTTCTCCATCAGCAGAAAGCTTGGAACCGGTTTCAGTAGGTCCGCGACAGGGTGACAGTCTTGCATGCTAGCCCGAGCAAGAAGACCAGTAGCATATTGGCGTTGAGAGAGGAAAAGGCCACGGGCGGAACGAGTGACGGCAATACCAAGAAAATGATGAAGGGGGGCTAGATCAGTCATGGAGAATTCTTGGCGAAGAGAAGAAATGATAGAGTCTAGGAAAGAGTTAGAAGAAGCTGTGAGAACAATGTCATCGACATAGAGAAGAAGGTACGCAGTGTGATGGGAAGAACGATTGATGAAAAGGGAGGTGTCGGACTGTGATGGAATGAAACCAATGGTCTGAATATAAGAAGAAAATCTGGTGAACCATGCCCGGGGAGCTTGCTTGAGACCATAGAGAGATTTACGGAGAAGGCACACATGATTAGGTTTGGAGGGATCTTCAAAGCCATGAGGTTGTTGACAGTAAACAGTTTCATGAAGAGAGCCGTGCAAGAAAGCATTCTTAACATCGAGCTGGTGGATAGGCCAAGAAGAGGAGGTAGCAATGCTGAGAACAGTACGAATGGTGCTTGGCTTGACAACGGGTGAGAAAGTTTCCTCAAAGTCGATGCCATGTTGCTAAGAGAAGCCACGACAGACCCAACGAGCTTTGTACCTAGAGAGAGAACCATTCGAGTGAAACTTATGGCGGTAGACCCACTTCCCGGAGACAACGTTAGCACCAGAGAGTTTAGGCACAAGATCCCATGTATTGTTGGCTAGAAGAGCATCGAACTCATCGCGCATAACATGCTTCCAGTTAGAGTCCAGAAGAGCAAATTTATAAGTGGTAGGGAGAGGAGAAATGGTGGAGGCCATGAGGTTCCAACGACGTTGCGGAAGGCTGAAGCCACGCTTGGCACGGGTTTGCATGCGGTGGGAATTCTGAGGTGGTGTGACACGGATTGCATGGGGAGGTGGAACTGTAGGGTGGGAGGCAGAGGTGGTGTTGGTGTTTGAAGGGGATGTAGTAGAACGAGTTGGCGAGGGAGTGATCGGGGCAGGAGAAGCACTGGTAGTTGGAGATGGTTGAGAATCTGCCGCGGCAGGAGCGGCAGCAGGCGAAGGCTGGTTTTCTGCCGCGGCAGGAGCGGCGGCAGGCTGAGACACGAAGTATGGAGGAGGAGAGGGATGGCGGGCAGATGGGGCTGGGTTGGAAGTGAGACGGTGAGCAAAAGGAAAGTAGGTTTCGTCGAAGGTGACATGTCTAGACAGGATGACCCGGCTAGTAATGGGATCAAGGCAACGGTACCCCTTGTGCTCGTCGGAGTAGCCAAGAAACACGCAGGGAGTAGAGCGAGGTTCTAGTTTGTTTGCTGTTGTGGCTGTGAGGTTAGGAAAGCAAAGACATCCAAAGACACGCAGCTCAGCATAGTTGGGAGAGGAAAAGAAAAGAGACTGGAAAGGAGTATAGAAGGGAGCAGATTTAGTGGGGCGAATGTTTAGGAGGTATGTGGCTGTGCGAAGAGCTTCTGCCCAGTAACAAGCAGGCATGGATGCTTGGATGAGAAGAGTGCGGATGATGCCGTTAATGGTGCGAAGTGAGCGCTCAGCTTTGCCGTTTTGAGGAGAGGTGTAAGGGCAGGAGAAGCGAGGGAGAATACCATGAGAAAGAAAGAAATCTCGGTTCCTGGTGTTGGCAAATTCACGGCCATTATCGCACTATGTATTTAATGGGAAGAGAGATGTGAGTTTTGACATAGGTATGAAAGTTCAGAAAAAGAGAGTGGACGTCTGCCTTGCTGCGAAGAGGAAAAGTCCAGACGTAGTGTGTGAAATCATCTAAAACAACAAGATAGAATTTGAAACTGGAGACACTGGGTATAGGCGATGTCCATATATCACAATGAAGTAATTCGAAAGGAGTACAGGTGGTGGTGGTAGAACTAGGAAAAGGTAGACGAACATGCTTTCCTAATTGACAAGCCTCACATAAACTAGGATTGTGAGGAGAACAAGTACAGTGAATAGAAAATTCTTTAAGCAAACTATATACAATGGCACTATTCGGATGCCCTAAGCGACAGTGCCACAGGTCGACGGAGGCAATCATGGCGGAGAAACTGGAGTAGGAGTGCCACGGAGAGAGTAGAGGTCGCCCATGCTATTGAACCGAGCGATCACCGCCCTGGTTAGAAGGTCCTTCACAGACAGACCAAAGTGATCAAATTCCATGGAAACATTATTGTCAGTAGTAAATTTGCGAACAGAGATAAGATTGTTGATGAGGGATGGGGCAACAAGAATGTCACGAAGAACAAGAGGATTGCGAGAGGAGGGAAGGGAGGCATTGCGAAGACAATAAACAGGAACAGAAGGGGAAAGCCGACACGTAGACAGCATACCAGAGTCTGCAGACATGTGCACGGAAGCTCCCGAGTCGAAGATCCAGTTTGAGCCTTCTGCTTGCGCCGTGAGATCATTCATGGCTGTAAGGAAAGCCGCTTGGTTCCACTGAGGTGGTGAAGGAGTCGCCGCTGCTGCTGTAGGCACCGCGTGATTCCAATACAGAGGCGTTGGAGTTGTTGCCCCTGGTGCGGCAGGTGTCGATGAAGCCGCAGGTGGAGCGGGCACGAAGATGGGCGCAGGTGGTGGAGCCGATGCCTGGTACACGGGGCGAAGCTGGTGTAGGCCTGTGGAGGAAGGCGCGACCCGAGCAGTCCCGAGGCACCATGAGCGGGACGCATGCCCGGCATCCAAGGAGCACTAGGAGTCGTCCATGGGAACGGCCAGGCCTGGACGACGCCGGTCCAGGGATCTTGCTGCAGAGTTGGGCACCAGCCAGATGGCGTCAGAGGCGCTGGAGGTGGAGCTATTGGTGCAGGAGGCGCGGGGGCGCCGCTTGATGCGTAGGAGCACGAGGCGCCAGGAAGCGGGTCGTCTGTGGTTGGTAGCCGGGGATGGGGTTCTTGCCCTTGTATTTGGGATTGATGCCCGGCGGCCGAGTGGATGAAGACGCCGTAGACGATCGAGGCTGCTAGTTGGCGGAGCCGTATCCAGACGAGGAGCTGCCGCCTGGCGCACCCGAGGGGCCGTAGTTGGTGTGAAAGGCCTGCGGATTCCTGGCCTTGCGCGCCAGGTTCAGGTCTTCAAGTTGCAGCATCGATCGAGCTTCTGCAAACGTGGGAAACGGACGCAGAAGAGGGATTAGTGTGGCGACCTGCGCGTAGCGCTCGTGGAGGCCGTTCAGGAGGGCGTGGATGAGGCCGCGATCGTCGACACGACTGTCGAGTTCCTGGAGTTCGTCGCTGATCGCCTTCACGCGCTGGCGGAGTTGTTGCCCTGGGCCAGGGTCCGCAGTTCGGTGTGGGGTTGGGTGATCCGGGCGTCGCGGTTATCCTGGAAGAGATCCCGAAGCGCCGTCCAGACGTCGCGTGCCGTCGCGCCATCATGCACAACGAGATGGAAGAGCTCGGTGGAGATCCGCTGGTAGATCCACTGCAGGATGGCGTAGTCGTTCTTCACCCAGAGGGAATCGGCCAGGGCAGGCGCATCGTCGCCCTCGACGTGGTGACGAAGAGAGCAGCGTCCGAGGTGCACCAGAAACAGATGGTCCCAGTGGTAGAAGTTGTGCACGGGCAGATCCAAGACGATGGGGACGAAGGGAGTTACATCACTCACGGTGTCAACAATGGAGGCAGTTGTGGTGGTGGATGGGGAGGAGGAGGTGTTTCCGGCGACGGCAGTAGGTGCAGCACCGGTGGTAGGGAGGGCCGGCGACGCTCCGGTCATTGTTGCCGAAGCAAAAAATTTGGGAGCTTATCGCTCTGATACCATATTGAACTGCATGCGCTAGCCATCTGAACCAAAAGCCCGATCTCATAGGAACCAAAAGCCCGATCTCATAGAAAGAGGCTGGACAATTTACTTCAACAGCTACAACGATTAAAGAATAATTTCCACCAGAATGTTTTAACAATCAAATTGCATCAGATTGCGACGTTGAGTTTATCTTCCAGTGATCGGAAATGCTGGACAATAAAATAAGGCAGACTGGAGGATTAACAATAATTACCAGCGAGAAAGTAAATCGCTAGGATCAATTGGGGACGACAATAGCACACACAAACAAGACTTTTGGTACAAAGATTAGGTGCAACAGTACTACTACAAGAGCTCATTGCTCCTTTTATATCTAGCAGTTAGGCGATTTCATCATACATTCCCTCCAATTGATGTAATTTATTTGCTCCAGTCGCTGTCACCAGCAAGACTTCCTTTCGGAGGTCAATGCATGGCTTTGATTACTTCGAATTTATTCTCTAGTCTTATTCCTTCGTTTTATTTGTAAAAGATTAGATATAGTATTTGCAGTGATTCAGCATATTTATCTATTCTGATTCTAATGTGAGAAACTTATTGGCGCGCGTGGCCCGGCATAAACCAATTATTGAAGCACTGCTTGTAATGTCAATATTCCTAAGTCCTAACTAGTACATATATATGTTATGCCCTGACTGGAACATATATAATTAAAGAGAAGAATCGGAGGATCAGAATTTCTTGAGGGTCTAGCTAGATGTGACTTGTCTGGAACAATTAAAGACATAGGAATTTCATTTTTGTCTGAGATCTTTTAAATCAGCAAAACGTATTCATACATGACATACACATGCATACGTGTACATGGGAAATGCCGACCTTTTTATTTCTCGAACTGGATGGAAAAACTTTGCCTCAGTCCACTTATTATGTAGAAATGGGCTGCCCCTAATATTTAGAGAAAACCAGTAGAAAACCCGATATAACAAAACATATATATGCACACAAGCTAGCAAAACTAGTCCGTGGCATGCCACAAAGAGACAAGAGCCACGACAACACAAGCGAACTCAAAACTCATCACAAATCGCCGAGAAGTGCCCATCCATCGACACCGCCACATCATAGCTGCAACCCGGTGGCTCTTACTTTGCCACGGAAAATTAAACCACCAAACACCAAAGGCAGTCGCACCAAGCCCACGCCAACCAAGATCGATTGGAATTGTTAACTAGTCTCTGATTAATGCCAAAACCCTTTATCAAGCTTTGGTGTTCTCTTTTTATTTCCAGCGTTCTATCATTAATCGTAATCCTATGGTTATATAATTAAATTTCTTCCAATCATGTTTGGCGATAAATAGCTCACTCGGACTGGTTCCCTAAAGAAAATGATCAACCTAGCTACAAGGTATAAAGTTTTTTCTGTTGGTAGGACAATGGTTAACGTCAAAACCCTAAGAGGTTACTACAAGACAAAGACAAAAAAAATGCTACCGGTATGCATGCATGCAGATAGGCAGCGCCTGTGTAGTGTAACGCTCTACTCTAGTACTACGATATGCTCTGGGTTGTTCAACAAAACAACGTAGCGATGGATTGATCGTGATCAGTTGCACCAGACGGACCGAGATTTAATTACCAGCTGCTAGAGCTGACGCCGTGACGCAATGCCGGAAGACCGCCAACGACCCCTCCGTCCGTGCCCGGGCCGGCCGTCAGATACCCCAAATTCTCTCCTCCATCCCCCCTCCCTTCTTCCTTTCCATTTCCCAAACGGTTTATATATACCAATCCAACACAACCCCATCTTTTCCTCCACTGCGCTGCCCTGCCAGCACCACTCACCTCTCCACAGCTCCACACATCTCCCTTTCCCCTCCCTTGTTCTTCCTCTCCTTGCACGCACACGGCCAAGATCCACACCAAGAAACGGAGATCCTTACTTGCTTGCTAGCTAGCAGCAGTTGAAGATCGGCATGGGAGATCACGAGCTGATGCATGCTGCTCATCCGGCCATGTACAACAGCAACAACGGCGGCGCCGGGGCCGTCTCGAATGGCGCCGGCGCCATGTGGTGGAACACGGTGCCCGCGGCAGCGTGCTCCACGGAGCAGCTCGCTGCCGGGTTTGGCGGCACCTGGCAGTCCGCTCTAGCAGGTTCTGGCTACGACGTCGTGGCGGCGGCCGACGGCGGAAAGGCGAAGAGCTGCGCCGCTGCCGCCACCCCGGCCTCCTCCGAGTCTCCTGGCAACAACAGCTCCATCACCTTCCAAGAACCCACCGGCTGCTGCCTCAACGATCCCGCTGCTGCCGCCGGGTTCACCGATTGGAACCACACTTACATGTAAGCTTTAAGCCCGGCCGAGATTATTGATTCTATTGTACTACCCTTGCCTCAAGACCAAATATGTATCACATGATGATTGATGATCCTCGATCTATATGTCTACTTGTGTTTTGATTAACAGGAGCAACGGTACTGGGGCTGGTAATAATCTTCATGGGTTTCTGCAAGTTGGCCACGTCCAGGACAACAACATGAGCGCCGCCAGAGCCGACCACAGCATGAACGCGTCAAGCTTGATGAGCAACAACCTAGACCTAGCGCTGCAAGGCAGCGGCAGCCACCAGGAGCAGCAGCTGCTGTCTGGCCTCGGGCAGCAGGCGGAGCTGCTGCTGTCCCCAACCTCGCCCTACGGGTTCCACTCCTCCTCGCTGCTCCGGAGCCTCATGGATAATCAGCCCACGGCCAAGCCGGGGATCCAGCAGCAGCAGCAGCAGCAGTATAATCAGTATGGCCAGCAGCAGCAGATGGTGCATGGTGGCCAGATCAGCTCGCAGGCGGCAGCTGGGGCCGGCAGGGGTGCGCTTCAGTTCACCAACGACGCCGCGTTCTGGAATAATAACCCTTCTGCTGCTGCCGGGTTTGGTGTCATGATGGCTGCGCCGGCCGCCGATCAGGCTTCCATGCGTGCCGTCAAGCAATCGTCGCCGGCGCCGCCGCGGGCGGCTAACCTTGCATTAAAGGTTAGATATGCAAATATGTCATACCATCATATGCATGTATCACAGTTAGTTTTATTTGTATTAGTTTGGTGCATATTATATGTGGTTTGCTTAGGTGGCTGATTAGTTGTAATTGTTGTCTGCATATAGACTGTTTTAGAAGGAGTAGGAGACTCCAGCTCAATCACTACCAGCAGGAAGAAGGCCAGCGGCGAGCCGGCGTTCAAGAAACCAAGAATGGAGACGCCGTCGCCATTGCCCACCTTCAAGGTACGTACACACGAATCGATCATCACAGATGGCTATTATGCATGGTTAACTTAACCCGACCAACTGGATCTCTTAACACATCGTCATGGGCATTGTTATTCCACGTTATATTACCTGTATCATATCGACCATGCATGTTAACAAAGCTGTGCACACATTTCAGGTTAGGAAGGAGAAGCTAGGGGACAGGATCACAGCACTCCAACAGCTCGTCTCTCCTTTCGGAAAGGTGAGCAAGCTACTACCTAGCTAGGCTTTTTCATGTCCAATGTGCACTATACTTATATCTTAATAAACAAACCACTGGTACGTACTGCTTGGAAGTTTGAACTACATCGATCTTCTCTCTGATCTGCCACAAAAGAGTTCTCCCTTTTCCCCTCCTTTCGAGATCCAACTTAATACTCCATGAGTAGCAGTATCTAAAACACAATCTGAATATTTCTCGTTGTGTGTGTGCGTGCAGACGGACACTGCGTCGGTGCTCCACGAGACCATCGAGTACGTCAAGTTCCTCCACGACCAAGTTGGTGTAAGTGCATGTCCCAACTCCATCTTCCAAAGTACTCTCACCCACGCTTTAATCATGGCATACGCTGCACGCACGCACGCACGCACGAGCTCGATCCGGCCATCGGTTTCCTCACACGAATCATCCGTCAGGAGACTTACCATTTTTTTTTGTTTCTGCATGCAGGTGCTTAGTGCTCCGTACTTGAAGAACGGCAATCATCATCACCATCAAGTGCCACAATACCTCAAGGTATGTTACATGGTGTGTGGCTGGTGTCAGTGTTAACATCCTGCAAGCATGCCTTGCTTAATTGCTTTCACTATCCATTTCTGGTCATCAAAATGTCTGATAGCTTTGTACATGAATGTGTGTGTTTTGGGGTTTCAGAGCTCGAGTGCAAGCCCTGACAAGCCGTCGAAGGACGGCAGCGAGGTGTCGCTCAAGGGCCGGGGGCTGTGCCTGGTGCCGATCTCGAGCACGTTCGCGGTGGCCAGCGAGGTGCCCGTCGACTTCTGGACCCCGTTCGGGGCCGGCTTCAGGTAGAGGAGAAGAAGAAGACGAAGAAGAAGCCTAGCTTAATTGGATCAGAAGCTAGGAACGTATGATCATAATTGATCTGTAACAGATAATAGTAGTACTACTGCATGCTGAAGACGAAGGTAGCGAACGAGAGCTAGATAAGCCTTTGGTGAAGATGAAGGTACGTAGCGATGGAGCTAGGTGAACCTTTGGAATGAGTGCTTGAAGACTTGGATTCATTCTTCAGGTTCATCAGGGAATAATTGTCAATGAGTTAAATTAGTTAAGGGGAACCAGCTGCTAGCCGAGACAAGACTGAAAATTATGCATGGACTCATCAAGTGATCATCGATTGGGTTCGTACGTATGATTTGGTTGTTAGGTTTGCATCATTGAGCAGTTGTGGAACAGTTTGTGTAAGAATTAGTTTGTTTAGTAGTACTACCACTTTAATTTCAGTGATGGATGGATCAAAGTCGATCCTGTCTGTAGCAGGTTTAATTCTCTACGGATTATTGTAGTACCAAATAAAAGTGGCATGCACCTCTCTTTGATTGATCTCAGCTGTGTTGGCTTTTGGTAGCTTCTCTTTTGGATCTGACTTAATGTTTTTTCTAGTATTAAGTAGGGTTTCCTGCATTTGTGTATGACTGTCTTTTTCTCAAATATGGCCAGAATCTTCCAGGTTAAATCTATTCCACTTCTGCAGTAGTGGATATCAGCATGCGTCAGTTAGAAAACAAGCAGTGCACATATTCCACGACATGTTTAAACCAAACGATAAAATATTAGACCAAAAAGCATTCCTGGTTTGACATAATAATTACAGAAAAATGCGCTAACCAAGATATTAGCCACATTCATTGTCTTTTACTGGTAGCTACAGAGTTTGAGACCGTAGCAAATGACTGAATCTCAACTACGGTGTTGTATAGAAAGCTGACTACTGACTGGAGAGTTCTTCGCTAGCCACAACACTACCACCGCACCATATCCAATACACTTTTGGCCTTTTGGGTCTTGTTTAGTCTACCTGTGTTGATCTCTGTTGAAATGAAAAGAGCAAAGCACCCAGCTTTTCAGAGTAAACTGAACGTTATTTGTAGTGGGACGGTTGGCATAACATCAAATGTTCTTGAAAACAATAATAAAAAATTGAATGCAAAAAGGTACTTGGAAGATATACACGGATGAGTGAAATAAACTGCTAGTCCATAGACTCAAAACAAATGACACTTTAGTACCTGAACTCCCTATACCCATCTTAGACTCTTAGTGCTGCACATTAGTAAAAAAAAAAAACCCGGTCCGAGAGGGGTAGAAATGGTCACATAGCTGCTATATATGTTAGACAACGGCTGGACAGCGGATTGAAGGGGGGAAATTGTGCAGTGTTTTTAGTCTCCACCTATAAATTTTTCTCCGAGTATAGTGTTTGAAAGAAGAACTTATGTACTTGTCATAGAATTTGACTCTGTTTCCATGCAGCTAAACACTCTGCGTTAGTGTAATGGTCGAACACAAAGATAGCTTGCAGGAACAAGGTCAATATCATGGCAAACTATATACAGTACAATTCAACACCTTTACCTTGGTCCTTCGGCAGCACCATGGGTATCTAGAAGACATGTCCTTTGAAAAGAACTCCGAAAAGTTACCGGAAGATCATTATAGACCATCAAACCAACGCAACACTAAAACTGCAAATGATAGCAGCTTTGTGCCCCTTGTTAACAGTTGCTGACGGACTATTGATCATATGCAGACATAGTTTGAGATTGTTGTTTTGAATTAATATAATAATGTTTTTGTTTTGAAGTTAAAATAATACTATCTGACTGAGGAAAGAGGTACAGCATATGCAAAGGATAAAGATCTGAATGTGATTCCTGAAATTTCAGAGAAAGTATATCCAATTTTCATGAGTTAGACTGGCAATATTGAAATGGACCTCTGAAAAATGAGCGAGGAATTCTAGTCTTACAGATTCAAAATCACTTGAAAAGGCCTTTCAATCTTCTTGATAGATGCCAAAGATTGCAGAAGCCTCACTTTTCTGAATTTTCCATCTAGGTTGAACCTGAACTTTCAACAATGTCTATACCTGAATAAATAAAGATTAGTCCCAAATTCAGGCTTGCAAACCTAGCATGCTTTTCAATAGCAAAAGTTAGATAAAGTGATTTCCATAGTTAGATGTATTGCACAGCTCAGAGTAAACATGGAATTATACCAACCTTATTTGAAAAAACAGTTCAGAGTTTCAGACCAGTTGATTGCACGAGGAAGCTCACAACAGAAAATAAACACGGAGAAAAAATTGTATGAAAGAATGATCAGCTTCTTCTACTGGACAAAGTGGAAACAAGTGCACAAACGAGTAAGGTTCACAAAATATGGAAGTCCTCTTTATGACAATAACTCACATATGGGATTACAGTGTATTCACTGGTGTCTGTAGAACCAAGAATTGCTGAATTGTTCAGCTGTGCAAATTAGATGATTTTACAAATAGGAGAACAATGAAATTAAACACTTAACGCCCCTCTGGTATTGTGATGGTCATGTTATTCACAGATATTCCCAGGTTATCTCTTTGGTCTTCAGTTTCATAATTCCGTTGCCTAAAATATACAGGCTCCTTCGGAGTAGGAAGCTGGGCAGTTTCATTTTCTAACATGAACACAGTGGATGACATGAGTGGCCTGGCATTTGGATGGTCTTGAACACACAAGAGACCTATATGAATGCATCTTAGAACTCCGTGGAGTGGACAGTTCTCCAGAATGGATGAGTCCACCAGTTCTCTTGCATTTCCATCTTTCCATAAGCTCCATGCCTGAACCAATGAAATCAATTTTTGCGTAAGTTATTATGAGCGTTTGAGTTGCTGAAAATTAAAGCACGTTAGTATACTTACATAAGCTATAAGGCTTGGAAAGTCCATTATGAGATGGGATGAACTGATCTTTAACCCACTTACAATCTCTAACAGTAGAACACCAAAGCTATAGGTGTCAGATTTGACAGAAAAGGAACCTTCCATTGCATATTCAGGAGACATGTAACCGCTGTTTGAATCATTCAAAGAAACTTGAATTAGTTAAACTGTAAATAATTACTCCCTCCGATCCTAAATTCTTGTTGTTGTTTCAGTTCAAATTTGCACTAAAGCAATGATAAGAATTTAGGATCAGAGGGGGTACCATGCCAAGTCTTAACTGGTGCACATATTACTTACTATGTCCCAACAACCCGGATAGTGTTCGCTTGTTGCTCATTTCCTCCAAAGATCCTTGCCATACCGAAATCTGATATTTTAGGGTTCATTTGTGCATCTAACAGGATGTTGCTTGGTTTGAGATCTCTATGAATTATTGTTAATCTTGAATCTTGGTGGAGATAAAGAAGTCCTCTTGCTATCCCTTTAATTACCTTGAAACGGGTCGGCCAATCAAGCACAAAATTTCTTGTAGCATCTTCAAAGACCAATGCAAAATGAAATGCGTTATCAGTGATTACTAATCAAGTGAATCTAAGAATGTTTTGCAAGACATGACCACAAATCAGAACATACCAAAAAGGAAGGCATCCAAGCTTTTGTTAGGTAAGTATTCATAGACTAATAACTTCTCATCTTCATGAGTGCAGTAACCAATAAGCCTAACTAGGTTTCTATGCTGCAATTTCGCAATCAGAACCACTTCATTTCGGAACTCATTGGCCCCTTGCCCGGAACCCTTACTGAGTCTTTTGACAGCAACTTCCTTGCCATCTCCAAGCAGTCCCTAAATGAGCACATCATTCTTCAATTGAACAAGAGACGGGGAAAAAATAATTCTACTGAGATTATCATGCTAGAATTTCTTGTTACCTTGTAAACTTTTCCAAAACCACCTTTTCCAAGCAAGTTATAGTCTGAGAAATTGTCTGTTGCAGTAACAATGTCTTTAAAGCAAATAGGTGGAAGTTCTATATCTGCATTCTCAAGTTCGCTGGACTTGGAATCTTTCGAGTGTTGTCGTGTATGTTTGTTCTGAATTTCCTTGATTCGCCATTTACCTGACAGGAAAACCTTCATATCAATATTGTTCCTTACGAATATCTCATGAATATTGTATCCTGAAAAGTGAATTAAATCTTGTATTACCTCTTGATTTGCATATCCACGCAAGGCATACGCATAAGAGTATTAGCAAACTAACCATTACCGGAAGGACAATCTTCAGTACATTACTCTCCTTGTCAACTGCAGAAGCCAGAAATATAGTCCAGGAGAAAATGTCACTTTTAAAATTTAACATGATTTCTTGGAAGTGCTATTTTTATTATTTACCATGATCAGTAGTATATTATTCTAATCACATCTAGCATTCAAAACAGAAGGGATTGATGACACGGTACAATCAATAAACGCATAAGCAAAGATAAATACCTGTTGAACTGGGAAGACGTAGGTACAGGTTCTCACCACTACCATCATGAAACTTCGCAGTGTCAACAAGCTCTCCCGTCCAGATCAAGCACCTTGACTGTTCCACAGTAGTGCTGCCATTTTTCAGGTTAGCATAAGCATATGCTGTGCATAAACAATTGCGGCTGCACTCTGCTGCACATTGGTCAAAGCTTCTGTTCCTAACGTACAAGAACTTGTCGGGTGTCTTCATGCCCCTCAAGGTCAAGAAACTATCTCCATTACCGCATTTCAGATCCTCCTTTCTCATACATCCTCTTGAGAAGTTAACACCATCAGGCTCAAACCCACTTAGGCAGTTGCATATCGGAACGGTTTCAGTAGCATCACAGTAGCCAAATGGTCCACAAAAGGCGTAGCGCTCACATCTAGGGCTGGGCCTCTCTATGAAAACCTCCCATGATAATGAGTTGTTGTTCCATGCAAGAAATTTAAACATGCCTGTGTAGTCCAGCATCATGCGCATGCTTGGCGAGCCGTCTGAGACGGTGAATGTCATGTAGAACTCACCCCCTCTGTCAACAATTGTCTGGGTCATGATGAAGCCAGTGCTGCTTTGATACAGGGCAGTGACCAATGCACCATCCCACGCAGCTCTGCGCCAATAGGGCCTCGTCCCATTCCAGATGACAACCTGGAGGTCTGAGCTAGAGTCACCACCCATGGAGTAGTCACTGGTGGCTGGGTCATTGGGGCCCCTCCAAGCAATCAGTCGCGTGTAGAGATCATCAATTTTGCTTAATGGTAAAGGCATGTTGGGGAGGATAGTGTCGGTTGGATGCTGGAAGCTCTGCCATATGTCCGTGCCGTTCGGCAAACGGACAACCAAGTTTCCGGAGTCAAGCAGTATAGCAGCCGTCCCGACGGTTCCGGATGTGATGTTGTTCATGGCTGTCCAAAGACTGCGGCCTTTGGAGTCGGACAGGACAAGGTCGGAGTTGTCGGTCAGAACCAAGTTCCCAGGAGAAGTGCTGGTGATCGGATTGTCGCGGTTAGCAACCCACACATATGTTAGCTCAGGGATTTTGTTGTACCATATGCCAATGTATAAGTCTGCAGTTGAGTTTGTCAGGGAGAAGAAGCCAAGAGCAAAGATGCCACCTTGAGAGATGAGCTTGTCGCCAGGAGAGAGTGGCTTTGCAGGAGTTATGCGATCATCGGATTTGCAGAAGCAAATCAATGAAAGAAGGAAAAAAACAGGGAGGGGAGTGATATCCATTAAGCCTTCTTTTGTGTGTGCTTGTGAAGAGGAAGGGGATATTTTTGTTGATATGTAGCAAAGGAGGGCGATGGTGTGAAGAAGCTTAGAAATTTTGTGTGCTTGCTGTTGAAACGAAGCTCATGAGATTTGCGTGAGTTGAATATCCCAGGTTGCCCGGAAGCTTGATTATTCCAGGACAAATTGCACAATGACAATTGACAGACGAAACAAGACCACACAAGATAAGAGTTGATTATTCTGCATTGCTGCTGGTCTCCGTGGGGAAATAGCAAATCAACAAATATATGTGGCTCACTTGCAACCACCCGGACCAGCATCAGAAGACACCTCATATCGGCGCCCATCACATTCGGAATTTCGGATGGGCCGTTGAATATCCAGCTTGCCTGGAACGCGTGATTGTGGTGCAAGAACTTGGAACTCCGATCCTTTCTAAACCCCACAAGATAGCAAGAAAAGTAGCCCATCACATTCGGATGGGTTGAATATCCCAGCTTTCCCGGAAGAAGGTGCAGCAGTCAATTATTCAGCATTGTCCCCATGGGGAATTGCACATCAAGAAATATCTAGCAGGCTACAGTTTGTCGCTGTATGTCTGAATCAAGCATTAGGCACCGAGAAACTGACCTGTGTGAACACCACGTCGGCCGAGACCACCGCACCCCGGCCGCCATCACAGTCCCTACGGCGTGAGCTGGTCCGGGTAAATACTTGGAACTTGGAACCTGCAAGGCAATTAGCTAGCTGACTCAGGATTCAGGAACTGTGGGTTCGGACTTCAGAAGTACAACTACTTAACAGAAACACGGGGGAGATGCTTAGAAAAGGGTTACCGCCAGGGTGGAGCTTCCACTGTATAGTTCGCGCCGGCGGCGGCTGCCCCCGACGTCGTAGGACGACTATTGGGGCCTCACTTGGTTTGCAGGCAGAACGCGCCGACGGTGAGCGCGGTCGCTGCTGGAGACGACGCGGGGGCGGGGCGAGGGGGGATTGGCGGAGGATGAGCACGACGGCGCGATAAGGGCCGGCTGGGAGGGGAAATGCAAGGCAACAAAGATAAGGCGGCGGTGACATGCGGCCGCCGGGAGTCGTCGGCGGCGGCGAGGAAGGGGAATGTGCATGTCGGTGTGGTGCGAAGATATCTCGAGCAGCCGCCATCGGAGAGCACGGCACAACTCCCGCCGTTCCGCGGCGGAAGGAAGCACGAGCGGCCGGCGGTGAAACAACTTTTTCTAAACAATGAACAGCGATACTTGAAAAAAAACCAATGAACAGCGAGACTTGGAAACTTAAAATTCCTCTTAAAATAATTTTTTTTCTTGGTACTTACGTGGGAGTGGTGCAGGATAATTTGCCCAAAAGAAATTAGGACGGTAGCAAGAAGTGTGTTTTCTGTGATCAAGATAAGACCATTCAACATCTTTTTTTCCAGTGTCCGATGGTGCGTTTGGTGTGGCGAACCGTCTTTGTGATATTTAATTTACCATCGTCATCTTGTGTTACTAATATGTTTGGACGGTGGCTTAGGGGTGTTGAGAAATTTTTTGCCTCGCTCATCCTTGTAGGGACGTGTGCGATATGTTGGTCTATATGGAATTGCAGAAATGATTTGATTTTTCATAACAAGAGAGTGGTTAACTTCTTGCAGGTCGTTCTTCGGGCATCCATTGGCTCCGTATGTGGTCCCTACTGCTTCGGACGGAGGCTCAGAAATGTATGGATTTTGGGTGCAACCGTTTGGAAACGGTCACATGAGAGTTATTTAGCCGGTTTAGATGGCGCACAGGTCTTAAGCTGGAAGAATTTTGATGTTTTCTTTTCACTCTATGTAATTTTCTTTTGGTAACCGGCTACTTGTTCATTGGATGATTTTGGATGATGGATGATTTTAATAATATACGGCTGAGAGGCCGGTGCATTTCTCTTTTTGGAAAAAAAAAGGCAGTGAAACAACTTTTTCTAAACAAAGAAGAAACAGCTTCAAGCATCCAGCCATGGCAGCCAAAAGCACTTCCTCCTCCTCATGCTTTTCCTTCCTCAGGGAAGCCCTGCTCCTCCCCACGCGAAACCCGAAGCTCTTCACCCCCGTGCTCCTCTTTCTTTTCGTCGCCTCCATGGTCGCCCCCTTGACCAACGTCCTCTGCATCCAGCCGCTCGCCGCCGACTTGGGCCACCTCGCCGCGGAGACGAAGAACACGGACCCTACCAGCGCCGAGTACGCCAGGATCCTCGAGGAGACACAGCGGGACGCAACGAAGATCCTCGCCGCCGCGGCCGCGCTCCTGCTCGTCGCGCTGCCACTCGCCTTCGCCAAGCAGATCCTCGCCTTCTCCGCGGCCTCCACGACCCACTCCGGCGGCCGCTACTCGCTGGCCGAGCTCCTCCGCGCGCTGACCACCAAGGGGAGCGGCGCTCTCAACCTGAAGGGCCCTTGCATCACCATCGCCGTCGTCACCGTGCTCGAGGTCTCGTCCATGGCGCTCCTGGGCGCGCTGCTCTACGCCATGATCGGGGGCCGCGGCTCCTCCAAATCCGGAGTGATCTTCGTGGTACTGGGTCTCCTCTTCGTCCTCGCCGTCATCGCCTTCCTCTACCTCAATGTCGTCGCGATGGTGGGCGTCGCAGCGTCGGTGGTCGATGGCGAGGGTTGCCGGGGCTTGCGCGCGCTCCGGCGGGCGTGGGGGCTCATGACGCGGGTGAAGTGGAAGAAAGGGTTCGTGCTGCTGCTGCCGGCGTACCTCCTGCCGACTCTTGTGGCTCCGTTGTATGCGTTTGGCATGATGTATGCGAAGACGAGCATGGCGATCGGGCTGTGCCTGCTGTCCGTGTATGCTCTGCTCTCCTCTGCGTGCGAACTCTTCGCCATTGCGGCAGCCACGGTGTACTATTACCAAGCCATGGAGGGCAGGGAGGGGACGACTGCTTGTGATCATGATGCCAAGATTCCTACAGGGGAAACAAATGTCTGATCGTATCATTGTGTTTATTTTTCTTTTCTGGAATACACCAAGGCGGGTGTATTATGTATAGTCTGAGATTTCTTTTCAAGTTGGTAACACTAACACCGTTGTTGCTTTGAAGTAAATATAATACTTTGTGAATGAGGTTGTGCAACTGCAAAAGGATAAAGATTCCAATGTGATTTTTGAAATTTCAGAGAAACTATAAATGACTTTGGAAGTTAGGCTGGCAATATTGAAAGGAATTTCTGAAACATGGAGTGAGTTTGAAGCGGAGCTTCAGGTATGATAATCTCATGTTTGACCTTTTTGATTAGACACGGCGCCATCGGCCAGGGCTGGCCTAGGATTTTCAGAGTTGGTGTTCAAATTTTCAGCCTAGCTAAAACCATGTCTTTGGACACATGGCGTGTTTGGTTTTGTGCCAAAACTAGCAATGCCAAAATATTGCCAGCCCATGATAATTTGATGCTTGTTTATTTTGTCACGAAAATTTTTGGTTGCTACTGCGTACTTGCACATTCCTCTGATACATTTTTGCCAAATTTTTGGTCAAGCGTGGGCTTAAGTTTTGCATAGAGTTTGTAGAGCCAAAAAAATGCATTGGCCAATAAGATGCTCAAGTGTTGTTTAATTTGTGTGGTTCCGTTGAAAAGTAGGAGTAGCGAATGAATATCCAGCTTTCCCGGGACGTCGATTATTCTTGGACCACAAAAGATTCAAGAGCTCGGATTATTCAGGATCATGAACTGGAATCGTACATCAACAATATCTAGCAGTCTACAGTTTTCGCTAATGTTGTGAAGAATTGTCTGCATGGGGCACCGAGAAACTGACCTGCGGCCACTAGCCCACTAGGATGGACACCGCGTTGGCCGAGACCGCAGCCGCGGCCATCACGGCACGGGCGCTTGGAACCTGCAAGACGACGGTGAGCGCGGTCGCTGCTGGAGACGACGGGCGGACGGGGCAAGTGGGAATTGGCGGAGGATGACCACGACGGCGCGCTAAGGGCTGCCTGGCCGCCTGGAAGGGGAAATGCAAGGCAAGGAAGAAGGCGGCCACCGCGGGCGTCGGCGTCGGCGCCAAGGCAGGATTTAAGGGGACTGTGTTAGTGCGTGGTGCAAAGAGATCTCTCGAGGAGCCACCATCGGAGCGCGCACGTACGGGGCACAACTTCCCGCCGTTCGGCGGCGGAAGCACCAAGCGGCCGGCGGCCACGCTGAAGACTCGTGCCCCAATGGGTTATGGGCCATGGGCTGTGCAACTTTGGGCTGTGCGGCCTGCTCCTTCAGGAATTTGTTGTTATCCAGACTCACACTCGTGTATGCTATCCCCGAAATTGCAGAAATCACATTCGAATCTTCGTCCTTTGCATTTGCACAACCTCATTCACATACGGAGTATTATTTTAACTTCAAAACAACAACAGTATTACCATTTTAACTTCAAGACAACAATCTCAAACTACGATCAGACATTTGTTTCCCCCGAAGGAATCTTGACATAATCACCAGCTGCAAGCGTCTCCTCCTTGCTCTCCATGGCGCGGTAGTAGTACACCGTGGCTGCCGCCATGGAGAAGAGCTGGAACGCACAAGAGAGCAGAACATACACGGACAGCAGGCACAGCCCCATCGCCATGTTCTTCTTCACATACACCATAGCAAGCCCGTTCAGCGGACTCGCAGTAGTCGGCAGGAGGCACGCCGCCAGCACGAGCACAAACCCTTCCTTCCTCCTCACGGTCGTCATGAGCCGCCACGCCCGCCGGAGCGCGCGCACGCCGCGGCAATCCCCGCCGCCGTCGGCCACCGACGCCGCGACGCCCACCAGCGCGACCACGTTGAGGTAGAGGAAGGCGATGAAGGCGAGGACGAAGAGGAGGCCATGGATCGCGGAGATCACCCCGGATCTGGAGGAATTGCGGCCGATCATCATCGTGGCGGAGAATAGCGCGGCCAGGACCGCCATGCCCGAGATCTCGAGCAGGGTGGCGACGGCGATGGTGATGGAAGGGCCCTTGATGCTCAGAGCGCCCCCCTTGGTGGCCAGCGCGCGGAGGAGCTCGGCCAGCGAGTAGCGGTCGCCGGAGAAGGTCGTGGAGGCCGCGAAGAAGGCGATGATCTGCTTGGCGAAGGCGACCGGCAGCGCGACGAGCAGGAGCACGGCGCTGGCGGCGACGACCTCCATGGTGTCCCGCCGTAACTCCTCGAAGATCCGGGCGTACTCGGCGCTGGAAGGGTCGGTGTTCTTCATCTCGACGGCCAGGCGGCCTATGTCGGCGGTGAGCGGCTGGATGCAGAGGACGTTGATCAAGGCGGTGACCAAGGAGGTGACGAAGAGGATGAGGAACACGGGGATGAAGAGCTTCGGGTTTCGCGTTGGGAGGAGCAGCGCTTCCTTGAGGAAGGTGAAGCATGAGGAGGAAGCTCTTTTGGCTGCCATGGCTGCTGGCTGCTTGAAGCTTCAAGGTGAGCGAGGGAAGAAGAAAGGATCGATGGAGGATTTAGTTAGCTAGTACTGCTGCCTACAGCCTACTGTTCGTGGATCATCGTTGGATCAATCGAGAGATTTGTAGAGGCGAGGCGTGGTCAACGGTCAATGCAAGACTTGGAATTATAAGGGCTAAACATAAAACGTCGTTGTATTGCCGAGTGTAGACTTGGAAAAACTTGCACACCGTGCATATAATTTTCCAAGATATGATTTTTTATTATTCGGTATTATTATTTTCTCCGTTTCATAATTCTTGTCTCAAATTTGCCAAAAAATGAATGTATTTATTCCTAAAAAATGTCTAAATATATGTAATATTTCGACAAGAATTATGAAACGGAGGGAGTAGCATTTTGGATGCCTCAATTGGTATTTTTTTCGAGTCCGGCGTTGCCATTGATGGATGCAGCCAAATATTTATCGATAGATCCAAACCTTGTCATTACGAAGAAAAAATCACTCTGATACGTAGATCAAGTAACATTAAGCCTATAGTTGGCACACAGCTAAACTAACTAACATTTCCCGTGCGACGTCTCCGACCGGTTATACTCAAAGTCCATCAAAGTCTGTGTCTTCGCGCTTGTATGGTTCCACCGGGATGCTCGAAACAATTGAAAACTTTTTTCTTATACTAAATCTTTACGACGCTATCAAATAGATCAACAAATAGCACACGCCTCATTCAGAATAAGCGATTTGATAGGTCTGGCCGGTCAAATTTGAAGTTAGCCAGCCAGCGTGAATGCAAAATTGTTAGTTTTCCGTTACAGATTAGCAGAAAGGTTCTGGCTAGCTAAACTAAGTTTAAAAGTTGTGGTTTTATGATACATAATTTCCAAACATAACGATTCCTTGATATTTACTCTAATAGTACTGTAGAAAACATAAGGAGCAATTCCGTCCTACAGACGTAGAAAGATAACCGAAAATACGAGGAGCAATTTCGTCCTACAGGTTAAGAGCCCTTACTTTTCCAAGTTTTGCATTGACTGTTGACCACACGTTAGCCAATCACTCGGTTGATCCATTGATGATCCACGAACAGTAGCTAGTACCCCCCATCGATCCTTTCTTCCCTCACGTTCGAGCTTCAAGCAGCCAGCCATGGCTGCCAAAGGCACCTTCTCCTCATGCTTTACCTTCCTAAAGGAAGCCCTGCTCCTCCCTACGCGAAACCCTCTTCGTCCCCGTGCTGCTCCTCCTGGCCGTCGCCTCCTCCCTTGTCAATCTCCTCTTCGTCCAGCCGCTCGCCCCCGACATGGCCCGCCACGCCGCGGAGATGAAGAACGCCGACCCCTCTAGCGCCGAGGAGACAGGACGGGACCGGGAGTCACGGGGCGGCGTCATGGCTCTCCTCGCCGCCAACGCCGTGCTCCTGCTCGTCGC
The DNA here is from genome assembly GCF_000005505.3 of Brachypodium distachyon. Classification (NCBI taxonomy): domain Eukaryota; kingdom Viridiplantae; phylum Streptophyta; class Magnoliopsida; order Poales; family Poaceae; genus Brachypodium; species Brachypodium distachyon. The sequence continues at coordinate 25,279,826 of NC_016135.3, forward strand.
GCTGCCGCTCGACTTCGCCAAGCAGATCATCGCCTTCTCCGCGGCCTCCACGACATACTCCGGCCGCCGCTACTCGTTCTCCGCGCGCTGACCGCCAAGGGGGGCGCTCTGAGCATCAAGGGCCCTTCCATCACCATCACCATCGCCGTGGCCGCCGTGCTCGAGCTCTCGTGCGCGGCGCTCCTGGGCGCGCCGCTCTCCGCCATGATGGGCCCCGACTCCTCCTCCAGATCCGGGGTGGTGATCTCCGCGATCCAGGGTCTCCTCTTCGTCCTGCTGTCCATCGCCTTCCTCTGCCTCAACGTGGTCACGCTGGTGGGCGTCGCCGCGTCGGTGGCAGACGGCGGCGGGGCGTCCGCGCGCTCTGGCGGGCGTGGCGGCTCATGACGTGGGTGAGGAGGAAGGAAGGGTTCGTGCTAGCGCAGGCGGCGCACCTCCTGCCGGCTCTCCTGACTCCGTTGTATGCGAAGAAGAGCTTGGCGACGGGCTTGTTCCTGCAATCCTTGTATGCTCTGCTCTGTTGTGCGTTCCAGCTCTTCTCCATTGTTGCAGCCACGGTGTACTACTACCAGGCCATGGAGAGCAAGGAGGGGGTGTTAGCTTGTGGTTACGTTAAGATTGTTTAAAATATGATCCACGAACAAATGTCTGGTCGTAATTTGAGATTGTTGCCTCTCTTTTTTTTTGATAAGAAAGCAGACAATTGTCTACCTTCATATATTCCAAAGCCTCAGAGTTGAGCTGAGTTACAAAATGACCCTAGAAATGGGCCCGAACAAAAAAGAAAGAAAAGAAAAAGGCAGGTTTACAGGTTTATATCACATATGACATTTTCACCCCACTGAACCAGGCAGAGCCTGAGTGCCTCTTTATTTGCCCTAAAACTCCACAAGCGGAGATTGTTGCCTTCAAGTTAAAATGATACTATCTGAATGAGGTAGTGCAAATGCAAAGGCTATAGGTTTGGATGTGATTTCTGAAATTTTCGGAGAAAGTATATATCAATATAAGGAGTATGAGTTTTTTTTTATTAAAAAAAAGAGTTTGGATGTTGACATGAATTTCTGAAACATGAGCAAGGAATTCTGGTCTGACTCTGACATGGGGTGGGGGGGGGGGGGGGGGCGATGGGGCCGTTGCAGCTGGAGGCATTGGGTGTTGATCGGGCCAGCGAGGCAAAGAGGAAATTGGGGATAATATTTCGACACGGTTCCTGGGCTGAATTTTAAGAACAAAACTAATATTTCAATTTTATACACTAGAGAGTTCATACAAAATAAGCTTGTCAACTATTATTTTCAAGATCACAATGTTTATAATATGACAAAAATCATTTTATTAAAGATATTTTTCTGCTCTGCTGGAATATATTTTCATTAATGTAAAAAAAAGTTCATGCAACTTTGATTTTTTTTAGAAAACTAAAAATGTGTGTGCAAGGAATCATCATTTTGAAATATGTTTCGCCGTCCATGATTTTTTCATGTATGTGAAATAAGATATCCACACTTCTGACAATAGTTTCAATAAATAAATATGACCTTCTCTCTTTTGTGTTTCTCCGTCCTCAACCACGGGCTTAGGGTTTCCATCGGCTGTTTCCTGCCATCTTTGGCGCCGCGGGATCAGAAAACATCATTGCCACTCCCCAATCTATTCCCTCCATCTGCCCCTCTCTCCTCATACTCTTCTGCGTAGATCCGGCTTCATCGACGCCAGGACAATGAACTAGGTAGTCGAGTAGTAGTGATAAAAATACGAGGCGGTCTTGATACATCGATGAAGCAAAAATGGCTCAAAATATTTTACTTCTAATCAAATTGTCGTGACACATACAAAAGTGTTCAAACCACTAGTTCCGGCAGAAATATCCATGTTGGCCCCTCCAAGTCAGAGAAGCGCCACACTATCATATAGTAATCTTGGTCGTCTTGCGGCACACTAATGATCTGGGATCTCATGTTGAATGTATCGCGGGTGTCGATAAAGTGGATAGTATCCTCATCTATCTCTTTGCATGCCGCAATGGATTTGCAGAAGGGTTTGCTGATGAAAATTGCCTGACCGTCTAGCCCGTCTAACACCGGCATCCACATACCTGAGATGACGTCTGCCTGGAAAACCTCCACCTTTCGGGTGTAGTTGTGATGGTAGGGAGGGCATTGCATCTGTCGTCTCACCATGAGCAACTTTCCACGCGATTCGACGAAGTACCAGATGGTGTTGATTTCATCTTCTCCATAGACGATGCCATCAAAAATTTGGTCCATGTCCACCTCCTCACCGTCATTGATCTCGGCGTCCTCACTGTCTCTCGCATCCTCGTCCTCGTAGTGGCCCTCAACGTCATCACTGTCGCTATCATCCTTGTCCTTGTCACTGCTCTCGATCTCATTATTGTCATTCTCATCCTTGTCGTCATTGCTCCACTCATAGGTATTATCGTCAGCCGCCGAGCCCTTGATGATGACATGATGAATACTAGCAACCACAGGTATGCCATCACCATAAAAGGTGATATCGAAGGAGAAGAGGTCCTCCGCCTCAGTGATCCCATAGAGTATATCTCCGAGGAAGGCAACATCAACAATGTAGGTGAAGGGAGCTGTGTGCGGTTTGGGTAGCCACACACCCTTCCCGGGGCGAACCAAGATGATCAGGTGATTCCTGTTGTTGGGCATGAGGACGACAATGTCGTCAGGGGGCGACCGCATGAGCACCTTGCGTATCATGAAAGACTCCGGAACAACGCCGATGATAGCTTCCAACTCAGGGAGTGGCACGGTGGTGTTAGAGAAAGGATTGTGCAACAAGTAGCTATGCCTTTTCTCACCGTCCACGCAGTCGAGGGCGAGCCAGCCGTCGGTGGAGCCAACACACCTCGCATCGTCGGGGAAGGTGTGGGAACGATAGTGCGAGGAACCTTGCGGTGAAGTCATGAAGCTCCCGTCCTGCAGGACTACCCACGGCGGTAGCTGTCGCGCCGGGGAAGTGTGGTGGCGCATAGCCGAGCGCCATGACCGGCAGACTGTGCGAGCGCAGGCACAATCGTCAGCGGTTGGAAGGCGGCTGAATATGGAGCCCAAGAGCTCCGGCGGCAGTTCCAACCATTGCAGAATCATCTCCATCATGTGCCTCCCTCTCTAATCGAATTGATCAAGCTGCGCTAGCTAGTAGCAAGCTAGGGGCAGGAATTTATAGAAGCGCACGTATCAAGTCCGGGTCGGAAAAGTACGTGTTGATCTGGTCGGGGGAAAGGTTGTGTTCGCATCGGTATGCGCCCACTGGCCTGTTTGGAGGCATAGATCGAACGCGAAAGAGGCGGCTCGATCAGATCAGAGGAGCATGTTGGGCAGCTCTGCATCCATGTAGGCGCGCGAGAGGGCAGATCGACAGCGCGGAGGAAAATAGAAACAGGGATTTCATCGATCTGTATAACGCAGGTGGCTCAGATCGAACAGGAGTGGCATGTTGTTCATGGCGAGATTCATAGGAGGAGGAGGAGGAGTATTTTTTTTAGAGGGAGGAAGAAGATAGCCAGGGGGAGAAACAGAAACAGGGCAAGAAAAGTAGTCGAGCTAAACAACTTGGCTGCGACAAGAGCGGGAGGTGGTGATCATGCCTCCCCCTTCTGGAAGGGTGTGGCATGGGCTACTGCTGCAGCAAAATCTGGATATTGTTGGAAGGTTGGTAATGGTACTAAAATCAAATTTTGGAAGGATATTTGGTTTGGACATTGTTGTTTAGCTCCCAGTTTTGGGATTTATACACTATAGTTAATGAACACAACTGCACCATTGCTGAAGTGTGGGATGGTTCCTAGCTGAAGCTTTCTTTCAGACGTTCGGTTGATTCTGCTCTGATGGATAGATGGTTTGAATTAGAAGATATAGTTCACAGTGTTCATCTTAATTCTAATCCTGATGCTCCCATTTGGATGTTTCATCCATCTGGGGTTTATACTGTTAAATCTTTCTGTGCGTTTGTAAATAATGGGGGCATTCAGAGAACATATACCCCTGTGATGTGGAACATTACTGTTCCCCCTAAGATTCATGTTTTTTTGTGGCTTCTTACCTATAATAAGTTTCTCACAGGGGATAATTTGGCGAAGCGCCGGCATGTGGATGACCCCACTTGTGTCTTATGTGGGGAACAAGAATCAGTCTCCCACTTATTCTTTGACTGTCTTGTTTCCAAGCTTATCTGGAACTTAATATCTGATATCTTAGGTATCACTATTGGGTCTGATTTTGAATCTGTTGGGAAGTGGTGGATTAGTACTAATCGTCATGCTCTCATAATATTGTTTATGTTGCTATCTTGTGGACTATCTGGACTTATCGCAACGCTATTTGTTTTCAGGAAAAACAGTGGAGAAACGCCCAGGAACCGTGGAACGGGGCGATTGCATTGTGCAGGAAATGAAAGATCCTCTGCAGAGAGAAGTGCTCGCTGGAATTGGAGCAGTTCATTCGCGCTATGGAGCGCAGGCAGAGCGAGCTGCTTCGGTTTGCTTGACGTTAGCACTGCGTGGAGAGTGCTGGACTGTGGAGGAACTGCGCCATCAGCTGTCGACTACTTGGTTTATCAACGCAGACCAAGTCTTCACTGATGAGATTGACAGGAATTGTCTCCCTCCCTTGTGGGCAGTTATTCTGCTGTCATCTGTTTTCATTTTCTGTTTTTTGGCACTGTGTGGCCAGATGGTCTCACTGAATATTTGATCTCGGACGACGGTTGGTCTCGTTAATAAAATGGGGCCGGGGAAACCCCTGTATTTCTTTTTTAAAAAAAGAGCGGGAGGTGGAGCTTTGTTCGGCTCGGAGCGTAGGGCTCTTGTTTCTTTGGAGCGTAGGGCTCCTGTTGGCCGCACGCGGGTCCGGGTTACGTATGAGATCAGAGGGAGCGGCTGCGGCCATGTCGTGTTTCCTTGGCAACAAGGACTCGTTCCGACCAAGGAGGCATCTGAGATTTGACTCCGCCGTCCCAAAAGAAGAAAAATGTAAAAGCGAACACGTATATCTGACACCTTAACTGAGTGTAAAAAAATTAACGCTAGGAGAACATGAACTATATGAACTACTCCAGGCTCCAGCTTACATTGGTGGCCGAACTTCAAATGTACGGTTTGGCAGGTAAATCATTGGCCACTGATCTTGCAATCCTTGCAAGTACTTTTTTTTGAAAGGTTTTTTTTTTCTTGGAAAGGCCTTGCAAGTACTGAAGTTCGTGCTGATTTGCTACCTTCCGTGGAAAAAGAACATGCAGACTCGAAAGAGATCTGGGAACAAAGAATATAAAATTAATTTAGATGCTGAGGTGCTACACAAACATTACGGTAAAGCTATACGTACTAACTGAAGAGAAAAGCAAACCACATTAGAATAGAAAAACATCTTGTTTGAAATGAGACATTTCTTACTGTATAGTGTTTTATCCACGGTTGTACAGTACAGAGTAAGGTCCACTTCAGTGCTTTACAAACGGCAGACTACATTACCACCAGCACTAAGCTGGAACTCACTGTCCATTTTACAGTACATTAGAGGCTTTTACACCAACATTGAGATTCCAGTGTATACTAAAAGTTCACGATAAACATCTAGCGCCCCATTAGTGTCATACTCATCGTATTTGAAGAATCTTCCATGTTTTCACAAATATGCCCAATTTCAAGATTCCTTGTTGCAAAATATGCAGGTTGCTCTGGTGCTGGAAGAGAAGTGGTTTCATTCTCCAACATGAACACAACTGATGACATGAGTGGCCTAGCATCCGGGTGTTCTTGAACACACAAGAGTCCTACCTGAATACAACGTAGAACTTCATGAATTGGACAATTCTCATTAATTGATGAGTCCACCAAACACCTTGCGTTCCCATCTTCCCATAATCTCCATGCCTGGTCAATGAAATAAGGTTTCAATCAGATAACTATAGTTATGTTAAGGTTGTTAGGAATTTGAGTATTTCACGATACTTACATAAGCTGTAAGGTTTGGAAAATTCATTATGAGCTGAGGCGAGCTGATCTTCAAGCCACTTACAATCTCCAAAAGAAGAACACCAAAGCTATAAGTGTCCGACTTGACAGAAAAGGAGCCAATCATCACATATTCCGGAGACATGTAACCGCTGTTTAAACCATTCAGTTTGCTTCAATACACTTTTTAAACAAAATTTGCGAGCCCTAAACAAAGTAGTTATTAATGACAAGGGTAGTTTGGTCGTAATATGAGTTAGTCTGGTTTCACACTTAGTGAACGATCTATATATCTTTAATGAGTTCTGCTTTAGCCTGAAAAGATCCTGATCAAATATGAACAAATGAAACTAACTTATCATTAACCAAACATAGGATTATAATACTATTGGTTAATATGATGGGACGACTATGGATACAACATTCACCGTATTTATATATTTCATTTGGCATGGCAAGGGTGCGAATCGAATATAACAAGTCTAACCTACAGTTTTAGTTTTGTCATGTCTGTCCTTGCTTAACAGCAATAGCCTCTCTTTTTTCAGATTCATATAAAAAAGAGGTAATAACGTGGCTGGTACATTAACTTGTCCCGCATGTGCAATCTGGTGCATCAACTACAAAAGTGGTTCAGTCACATCCTTAAACTTGTCCAGCGGGTGCACTTTGGTGCAAAATGGTCAAACTCGGGGAAATCCTGCTGACGTGGGCGTGCCGCATATGCAGGGCGGCACACACGGTAGTGAAATTTTGTGGTTATAGGCCCACCAGTTCCGACAAATTGGTACAACGGAGTCCTTACCGGTTCGAAATAGAAGAAGGCAAATCGAAATCCCTAGTCTGATCATCAAGAGCATCAACCTCTTCCACCTCTTCAATTGGTGCAGCCCTAGTCTGATCATCGAAATAGAAGAAGGCAAATCTAAATCCCTAGTCTGATCATCGAAATAAAAGAAGGAAAATCGAAATCCCTAGTCTGATCATCGAAATAGAAGAAGGTAAATCGAAATCCTAGTCTGATCATCAAGAACTGGTGGGCCTAAGCACAAAATTTCACTCCCGCATGTGCCGCCCTGTGTACGTGGCATGCCACATCGGCAGGATGCCCGAGAGTTTGACCGTTTTGCACCAAAGTGCACCCGCGGGACAAGTTTAAGGATGTGACCGAACCACTTTTGTAGTTGATGCACCAGTTTGCACATGCGGGACAAGTTAATGCACCAGCAGCGTTATTACCTCTATAAAAAATATAGTGAAGTAAACCCATCAAAGCATTTCACTAGCATTGAGAAAACAAATTGAATTCAACTAACCCATAATATGCCCAATAATGAGTGTAAAGGTGTTCATTTCCACAGATTTGAGTTTTATCCCTACGAATGAAATAATGTGTATTATCTAACTACAGTAAGCATGCTTGCACGCTTCGATCGGAAAGTGTGTGCTTTATTCCTTCATGAGGTGCTGAAGCTTCCATAAAATCCCTACCATATGTCATAGGTGAGCGTACATGTGCCGTGAGTAAGATTTTGCAGCCTGCATAATCTTAAAACAGAAACTTAATCTCTTACACATTGCTTAGCACATGAAGTACTTACAATGTTCCAACAACCCTAATAGTGTCTCCTTGTTGCTGGTTTCCACCAAAGATCCTTGCCATACCAAAGTCTGATATTTTGGGATTCATATCTTTGTCCAACAAGATGTTGCTTGCCTTAAGATCTCTATGAATTATCGTTAATCTTGAATCTTGGTGGAGATATAGAAGCCCTCTTGCCACCCCTTTAATTATTTTGAACCGTGTCAGCCAATCAAGGACATATTTTCTTGTATCATCTTGCAACAAGAACAATTTGAAACAAATCTATTGTTAGTTATCATGTCTTTCAGTTTACTAAAAACAGGTACTTCTCGGTTACCGTACGAACTTTCTGTAATATTTGATCAGAAGTAGGAACATACCAAAAAGAAAGGAATCCAAGCTTTTGTTAGCCATGTATTCATAGACCAGTAACTTCTCATCTTCATGAATGCAGCAACTAAATAGTCTAACTAGGTTTCTGTGCTGCAATTTGGCAATTAGAGTCACTTCATTTCTGAACTCCTCTATGCCTTGCCCAGAACCATAACTAAGCCTTTTGATAGCAACTTCCTTGTTACCTTCCAGAACTCCCTACATAATTGTATCATATTTATGAGGAACATAACTCCATCATGGTGAAATAGGGAACGATGAAAACCATGACTTACTTAGTATACTGAATTTTTTTTTCTCGAACACGCCGAGCGGCGTGTCATTTTCATTAAGAAGAAGGCGCAAGAAGCGCAAGTACAAGGCAACCCAAGAGCAAAAAAGCTCAAAAAACAGCGAAAAGAAAATAAAAGAAAGAAAAGAAGAAGAGGAAAAGGAAGGGTGGGCTCCAGGCCCCTATACTTAGTATACTGAATTGTTTTCACAATTATACCAAAGATTATTTGAACGAATTGACAGGAGTATTATCAGATGAACCAAAAAGGAAATAAAAGAAAATACATAAAAAATCAAGTATGATTCCGACGGACATTCTGTGTCCTACTCGTGGACGTTAAACTTATTGTTACCTTGTAAACTTTGCCAAAACCACCCCTTCCAAGCATATTGGAGTCGGAGAAATTATCCGTTGCGACCACAATGTCTTCGAAGCTAACAAACAGAGCTTCTAAATTTTCGCCTACAAGCTCACTGGAAGAACTCAAGCATCCTAGCATCAGTTTCTTCTGGATTTCTTTCTTTCGCCGTTTCACTGTTGGTTGGTACGTTCGCACTTAGTTAATCAAAATTACAGAATAATAATGCATGTTGAAAGCAAGACACTTGTTATCCTACCTCTGTATTTGCATCTCCAGGCAAGGGCTATGCACATGAGTAGCAGCAAGCATGTTAGAACTGATAGCACAATCTTCAGTAAATTGCTCTTGTCGTGAGCTCCTGAAATGTATCCCATCAGAATTTACTGCATCAAACATTACTTGCAAGAGCATGGATTAATTACTTGCAGATAGTACCATGACTGATAAGTGTACCTATGTACTCTTACATTCAGTAAGTTCTCCAGCGGTGCTGCTGGGTACGTGGTAAAATTGAGGGTGTCATCGTATTAGAAAACTTTCAGCTTCCCTTGTATAATGGAACTCTATGATAAATGAAAAGGCAAGATGCTGCCATTTCATGAATAAATAAAGAGTTACTGATCAAAAGAAAACTTGCACATTCACTCTTCTAAACACATAAAAGTAATTTGTATTGTCAATGAAAGTACTAATTGGCCAATTATATATTTGGAGAAAAAAAAATATTATGTCTAAAATTCCCCTGTTTCATCTCTCTTTCCCAGATGGCGTGACAATATTTCTGCTGGAGGTTAAAAAAATTATTGTTGTGTAATTTTATGCAATTCAAGTGAAAGAAAATACTGATCAATATCGTCTATACCAGAAGGGTTGGCAAGCCGGATATACAGGTTCTCGCCATAGTTGTTGACCTTCCACGTATCGACAAGCTCCCCTGTCCAAATCAAGCACCTTGTCTGATCTGCCATAGTGCTAGAGCTGCTCAAGTTGGCATAAGCATAAGCTGTGCAAGAGCAGTTGCGGCTGCACTCGGCAGCACACTGATCAAAGCTTCTATTCTGGATACGCAAGAATTTGTCGGGGACCTTCATCCTAGGCAAGGCTACAAAATGATTTTGCTTGCCACATTTCAGCACTTCCACTCTCTGGCATCCGCTCGAAGAGTTCAGAGAGTTGGACTTGAACCCATCTAAGCATTGGCAGGTTGGGACGGCCCCAGTGAAGTCAGAGTAGCCGAACGTACCACATGAGCCATAGACACCGTAACCGCCAGTGGGGCGTTCAGATGTGGCAACCCATGAAGAGGTGTGGCTGTTCCAGGTAAGGAGCCTCATCGTGCCAGTGTAGTCAAGCATGATGCGTGCATATGGTGAGCCGTCTGAAACTGTGTACATAAGGTAGAATTTGTCCCCTGTGTTGACGATTGTTTGGTACACAACAGAACTGGTATTGCCTGGGTATGTGCCACCGGACACCGAAGCACCATTCCACACCTTCATGCGGCAGTATAGCTTGGTCCCATGCCATGTGACTATTTGCATTTTCGAGCTTGGGTCGAGGCTGAAAGAAAATTCTCCGACTGATGGGTCATATGGGCCCTTCCAAGCAATTAGGCGTCCAACAACATGATCCTTATAGCTCAGCAAGAACTTCATGCCTGGCATGATGGTGTCTGTTGGGTGATCAAAGCTCTGCCATATGATTGTGCCATTCGGCAACGATAGAACCAAATTCCCTGTGTCGAGCAGTATGGCAGAAGCATTCGCACCTTCTTCGGCAGTGATGTTGTTCTTCGTCATCCAAAGAGTGCGGCCTCTGGAATCTGACAGCACAAGGTCAGATTTGTTGCTGATGGTTAGCGTCGCAGGTGAAGTGCTGGTGGCAGAGTTGTCGCGATTGGCGACCCATACGATGGTGCGGTTGGGCTCGCGGATATTGTAGAACCAAATTCCAACATACAAGCCCCTGTTGGAGTTGGTCGGGGAGAAGAAGCCGAGAGCAAAGATGCCGCCTTTTGAAACAAGCATGTTACCAGGGTAGAGTGGCTTCCCCTGGGTCAGCGAGTCATCCGATTTGCAGAAAGAAAACAAGAACAGGAGGATGAAAATGGGAAAGTAGGACATATCCATCATGGCTTTTTCGCTCGCCGCCCACAAGTGAGGAAAATAGCATACATATATAGATGATTGGCACACGGTTCTTTGAAACAGGAATTGGGAGTATAGTTGGGATTGCTCTGTCCATCAAACCAAGGTTTTCCCTTTTTAAAAAGCGAAACTCCACTATCATCACATAAGAAGACTCCGGGAAATGGAGGATGTCAAAGTCCAGATTCAGATTTCAGTTTATAATGGATAAAGAAAGCAAAGATCAAGACCACATCAATGCTGATCACGCGCTCTCTAATGATACACTCGAAGTATAATCTAGGGAAAAAAAAGATACTCGAAGTCTTCATTGATGATGCGCACGCAAAGAAAAACTGCTACTACGACGATTCAGTCTGGACTCTGGAGTAGGTGACAGGGCGAAACCGAGACCTCAAGGCACGCGCGTCAAATTTACAAGCGCACCTCCCTGAGGCGCCACATCACATTGTTTGCAACTCTGCATCGTCACCTCCCCGTTTAAAAGTTGGAATTCAAAAAAAAAAAATCCCCTCTTTCAGTTCGAATTATTTCAAGTTTCAGTCCTTGAGATTTCAGCTTCATGCTTTGATATTTTGATTTTTTACCTTGGAAAATCCAATTGAAACTAATAAGAAACAAACAAAGACGTAAAAAGAAGAAGCTGAAATTAAGGTTAGGTTTCCGGCGAACCTCCGGCGGCGCTGCGAGGGGCGGTTCGGAGAAGGGGCGGCGGTTCGAAGGGACTCCAGAAACGCGAGGCTTCCCATCAGGTTCTAAAAAGAAGAAGGGGCGGCGGACCGCGGGGGCGGGGCCGGCGGCGCGGCCAGCGGTGACCTATGCCCGGGCTCTTCAGTTCACGCTGGGATTCAGTTCCAAAACTAGAAACATGATCTCTGAACCGAAGCGACGCTGTGTACTGACAACAGCTCTGAACTTTCTTCAGTTTCTCCGTCCGAACTCTGACTCTGATATCAAAACCAGTTTGACCAAAATATACTGACATTGAGACCAAATTTACTCAGTTTTAACAGTTGGTGGCAGAATTTTCTCAAAAAGGAAGGTCAAGGAATGAGACCTACGCTTTGGCAATAGTCGAAAGACGAAAAATACATTTATCTCCGAAAATAGAGACGTGTATGTGACCGCATCCTTAAGAACACAAACTTGTGAAAGAATTATAACTAAACAATGAAAATGGGCATAAACACAAGCTCGAAGGACATAAAGTTTTCAGGCGTGAATTAACATATAGGCATAAACACAAGAAAAAAAAAGGAGAAAAATCCACTTGTCTCCTTGCTCGTGTCCCGTTAGTGCGTGAATTGACATTATAGAATGTTGTGACGCGAAGGTGTTGGTCAACCTTGAAGAATAGAAATTTTGTAAGCTATGTCAGAGATTCTGGAGATTAAAGAGAACAAGCAACATCCTGAGGTCGGGAAATTGCAATGAGAAAATGATTGATTTTATTCATATTGCAGCATGTTCGTATAGCCAAACATTACACTACCCCCAACTCCCTACAAAGCTCTCAACTCAAGTTCACGCATCGCGCTCTCAACGACGCCATCGGCAGCCTCAAGCCGCGCCAGCACGCGTCCATCGGCGAGCAGCTCAGGCGTGAAGAGGCTCCTCCACCCGTCGCACCACGCGCGGGCCTCCCCAAGAGACGGCTTCCTGGCCCTCAGCCAATGCCGCAGCGCGCGCTCCCAACTTGAATTCGAGTCCGACTCGATCTGGTGGTGTCACGAGACCGACTCGGTAACCAATACGCCGGGCATCGACAATCCCCAATTCAGCTTCGTTAATCGAAAAAAATCCAGATTCCAATTCAGTAAACACACAGAAATTACAACCACAAATGAGGAAAATCATTGTTTTGATAAATAAATAAATCACTATACTTGCATAGGAAGTAAGACAGGTTATACGTGCAATTCATATTCAACAAAAGTTTGAGCGTCAAACATCTAACGCCCCACTAGTGTAGTGATACTCATGGCATTCAAAGAACTTTCCATGTTTCCCCTTGCATGTGCATTTTCATGATTCCTTGGTGAAAAATATGCAGAGCAGAACAGGGGAAAACTTGATGTTGCGAAATGCATATCATCTGCAAGATAGGAGCAACACCAAGCAAAATATGCTTCAGCATGTATCCGTGAGCTTCTACTAAAGAATTGATCAATGTCGATTTCTTACCAGGCGACAACGGGAGTGGAATTGTGTCGTCCTCTGCATCGGCTATCGCCGTCGCTTCGGTCGCGTTGCCGGTGCCAGCCCAATCCATGCTCGTGTTGCCGAATCTCGGTGCTCCCATGGATGACGATGACGATGATGGACTGCCGCCTGAATTGATAGAAACAAAAGTGGAGTTAACTTAACATTGCCGTGGCGTTCCGAATGCAGCTGTGCGTGTGTAGAAATGGGATTTGGATGACAAGAGTTGTGTTGCAGCTGTTGGTTGAGGCTGGTTTCCTCCGTGGCTCACCCAGGCTGAAGAAGGGCCCGAACTGCCTTCCCAGTTGAAACTCTGCATGTCTGGAAACAACATTCAGAACAAGAGACCGTCATGTTAAAATCACTAGTAATCGTACGCACGTATAATCAGAAAAAGGCTCATGGTTGCAATGTGAAGATGCACATTGGTCAGAACAGCACACTAGCTAGTTTTAGAGATCAGGATACTGGACGAGTCTCTTGCCATTGGATGCGGGAAGAAGGCCGGGGCAGCTCCACCCGATGGAACTCTGAAGAAGGGCACCGGGTGGACACTCCTGCGGCTGCCCGTGGAGAACCATCATCGGACCTGGAACCGCGACGCTCGCGGCCGCCGTGCTCTGCGCCACGCCGAGGCTGCGAATCGGGTGGTGCGGTGGCAGCCCGGCGGCGAGGCCGAGCTTCTGCACCTTGAGGAAGTACTTCTGTGCATGGCTGCGTATCTGCCCACAAGTGCACAGTGCATCAGAATTCTACAACCCTTTGCATGCATTTCTCGGAACACAGAAGAGTGATAGTGCAAGGTTGATCCTCCGAGTTAGTAGTACCTGTACGGTGGTCTTGGTGCGGACGTGTTCCTCGATCTTCTTCCAGTCGCGGCCGAACCTGCAGCAGGAACAAACAAGAACTTCTTTCAGGCTTCTTCAGAAGAGAGCAGAGAGAACAGAGTAATGGAATCGCTCGTGCTCGTCGGGGCTCCATCGCTCCCTTGGCCTGGTGATGGTGTACGGCTTCCTCGCCTTCTTCCCCGTCGTCCCCGCTGGCGTCTGATCCATGCTTCCTTGGATCTGCTGCTGGCCGGTCGTTCCCGATTCATGGGCCGATGAGCACCAACACGTATATATACTAGGCGTAAGGATAGAGTTAAGAGTCGATTCGCGGTCTGGGGTTTGGAGGGCAGCAAGCTATAGTAGTTAAGGAAGGATGCAGCCCGTCGACGAGGGTGCGCAAGGTGCACGACCGCTCAGGACCTCCAAATTTGTGGGGCCTCAAATCTGGGATTAGTTATGCTATTAACCGGCTAATTACGCATGGAAAAAGCGAAGCGTCGTTGGACTCCTGGGATTCCTCAGCTCTTCCTTTCCTCCGTGATCCATCTGCACGCGATCGGCCGGACGGCCGCCCCTGCCTCTCCTGCACTGCACGCGATTGGCCGCCCCTGCCCCTCCTCAACTGCACGCGATCGGCGGCCTGAATCCTGCGCCCTCCTGCTGCCTTTGCTCTTTGATCTACAGGCTCCAGCGGCCAAGCCCTGCAGCCCCTGCTCAGGATTGCTTTGGCCCTAAATTCCTAATTCCAGTTTCGGTCAGACCCTCTCATCTATTGTATTGATAAACCTGTAGTTCATATGATGCTTGAATTTATTTAGACTATTTTTGTTTGCTATACAGTACAGGAAGAATCATGAGTTCTAGAAACAGAAACAGGAAGTTTGATTCTGGTGCTGAAAAACGTAAGAAGAAACAAAGACTAGAAGCAGCAGCTCTGTCTCAAAAGGGTTCTCTTGATAGATTTGTTGTGAAGGAGTCTGAAATTATTTCTGAAGATGAAGTTGCAGATATTGTCGTGGGCGTTGAAAATGCAGATGAAGGCAATGGTGGATATGCAAATGAAGGTGATGCTGGACATGGAAACATTGCAGATGAAGGTGGCGATGGAAACGTTGATAAAGCTAATATTTCAGATGAAGGTAATGATGCTAATATTGCTGACAACATCAATAATTCCACCCAGCCTGATATATTTGATCCAAGAACTTGGGATGCTCTTGATCTTAAAATGATTGATATTTTGCTGCAAAAGGGACCTAAAAGAGACTTATCTATTCAGTATGGTCCTAAAGACAAATTGAATAGAAGGTTTTCTGCATTGTCATACAATAGAGTTCTCCCAAATGGAGAAAAGTGTGACAGAGAAGGGCTTGTCTACAACAAAGAGCTTAATAGAGTATTTTGTTTTTGCTGCAAACTATTGAGAAAAGGGCATGTCAAAGGACTACTAGTAAATGAGGGTTTCAACGACTGGATGCATCTTAATGTCAGACTTAAAGAGCATGAAACTAGTAGAGAACATGTCACAAATATGGCTGCATGGTATGAATGTCGTCTGAGGTTCCAGAATAATCAAACCATAGATAAGGTTGCTCAGCGAGAACTTGAAAAAGAAAAGGAGCATTGGAGAAAAGTTTTGCACATGATTCTTTTGATTGTACAATTTCTGGGTGAACGTAACATAGCATTTCGTGGAAGTAATTGCAAGCTGTATCAAGACAACAATGGAAACTTCTTAGGACTGATTCAGATGTTGGCTCAATTTGATCTAGTTATGAGAGAGCATGTTGACCGCATTACCAATGATAGAATTCGTGATCATTATCTTGGTCCTTCCATCCAGAATGAGTTGATAAATTTGCTAGCAACTGCAATCAGGTCTGAAATCATTGGAAAGATCAAGAAAGCGAAATACTTCTCAGTTTTACTTGACTGTACACCTAACATAAGCCACCAAAAACAGATGTCTTTGATAATAAGGTATGTTGATGTGTCTTCAGATTTTGTTTCCATTGAAGAGTCCTTCTTAGGTTTCTTGGAAGTGAATGATACCACCGGGCAAGGATTGTTTGATGTTCTAAAAGATGAATTGAAGAGTCTTGACCTTGATATAGACAATGTGAGAGGGCAGGGATATGATAACGGGTCGAATATGAAAGGACCCAATAAAGGTGTACAAAAGAAACTTTTAGAATTAAATCCAAAAGTTTTTTATTTAGCATGTGGTTGTCACAGTCTGAATTTGACATTTTGTGACATGACAAAGTCTTGTCGCAAAGCATCTGATTTCTTTGGAGTTATTCAGCGCATCTATACATTTTTTGCTAAGTCTACTAAAAGGTGGAAAATTCTAAAGGACAACATACCAGGATTGACTCTCAAGTCATTGTCAGCTACTCGTTGGGAGAGTCGTATTGATAGTGTTAAGGCCATAAGGTTTCAGATCCCGGAAATAAGAGAGGCATTACTACAAGTGGCTGAAACTGATACTGATCCATGTACAAGTAGTGAAGCTCAATCACTGGTAGAAAATGAACTTTGTGGCTTTGAATTTCTAGTTTTTATAATTATTTGGTATGAAATGTTGCTTGCTGTTAATTTGATTAGCAGGGAGCTGCAATTGAAGGATATGCTTATTGATATTGCAATTGAGTCTGTACAAGGGCTGATTTCGTTTTTCAGTAAATACAGAGAAAATGCCTTTTCAAAAGCGTTGGAAGCTGCAAAAGAAATTGCATTGGAGATGGATATTCGTCCGGGGTTCCGCACTAAACGTAAAATCAAGAGAAAAAGACAATTTGATGAGGTAGCAGCTGATGCATCTGTTGATTTACAATCTGAAGAGGAGTCATTTAGGGTCAATTATTTTTTACCTGTTGTTGATCAAGCTATACCTTCACTTACCAGAGGTTTGAACAATATCAGGGGTTTGAAAAAATATTTGGTTTTTTGTTTACTTCAGATAGGCTGCGATCTTTGGATCATCAGAGTTTGATGGCTGCTTGTATCTTAAGAATTCACTGAAGAGTGGAGAACAAAAAGATATTGATGGGCCAGAATCGTGTGGGGAGTTAACTTTCCTCCAAGATCTACTGAAAGAATCTATGGGTCCTCTTGATATTCTAAAGTTTTTGAGGAAGCGTCCCTTATATCATAATACTATGATCCGCGAGTCTCACGTAGCCGCACTCGGTCACCTGGTCGCGGCCCGCTTGCACTTGATCGCCGCAAAGGTTGCCGCCGTGTACCACTACCTCAACGTCCCGCCCCTGAGCGAGAGGAACTCGGAACGAGCCGTCGCTTCCATGGTCACCGCCACGAACCAACTCAGGCCCGCCGTCGTCCGGATGAAGCGCGTCGGCGAGGTCCACGCGGCATGCGGCATCGCCTTCTCCATCTTCGCCTCGCACATCGTCGGGCTGCCTGGCTGGCTCGCCTGGCAGCAGCTCCACGCCGCCACCGCCGCCCACGCCAACACGGCGCTGCAGAGGCTGCGAACCGCCATCTTCTTCATGCGGCGGCTCAGGCACAGCCCGCCGCTGTCCCCGCTCTGGAACCAGTGGGGACCCGGGGTCCTGCTTGCCCTCTGCGTCGCCACCGCCTATCTGGACGCGTCCACGGACGAGCTGCGGCCCATGCAGCGTGCCCTTGTCCTTGAGTTGTTCGCCGCCCGGAGGCTTCTGCTCCCATAGCCTTGCACCCACTCGGTGAGTAGTTGCGCTTCTCTTCTGTTCGTCCATCCTTTGCAGGAATCGATCGAGTTTTCCCCATCCACGTACCGATTGCAATTGCTATGTCTGTGATGTGACTAGGTAGAGAGTTTCAGTTTGTTGATCGACTTGGGGATTCGATGCGCAAGATTAATTGCTCTCTAATGTTCGGCCCGCGGCTTATTAACCAATCGACTCAAAACTACTCTTGATCAGTTAGATAGAGTGCACAACATTGCTGCTTAGTTTCTGCTACCACTTGTTTCTGCAAACATCTGTAATCTGAGTTGCGTCCAAGTACAATTGAGACTCTGCAATTATTCTCCCTTCTGCTCTGTTCATCGATCCTTGCAGGAATTGAGTTTTCTTTTCCCCGCCGGGCTTTTCCATCCATCAATTTGTTATGTGTGTTAGTATGTACAGAGTTTCAGTTTTGCAGACCAACTTTAATTGGAGCTTCAGTACGTTCGTCTTTGTAATGCTCGGATTATCAAATCGACGCAAATGTCAAAACTACTCTTGATTGATCAGTTTGATGTATACACTATACAGTGCAGAAGCTTGTGCTTAGTTTGTACCGCATTTGTTTCTACAATCTTGAGTAATCTGATCCCGTTCTGAGTTGCATGATCCATGTGACATGACTGATCATTCTTGATCAATTGCTATGTCTGTGAGTACGTAGAGAGTTTCAGTTTGTAGATGAACTTGGGGATTCGATACGCAAGATTAATTGCTCTGTAATGTTCGGCGGCTTAACCAATCAAGTCAACTCTTGATCAGTTAGATAGATAGAGTGCACAACATTGCTGCTTAGTTGGTGTTGTGCTACAACTTAGTTCTGCAATCTTCTGTAATCTGACCCTTTTCTGAGTTGCGTCCAAGAAAAATTGAGTTTCTGCAGATTGAGATTTCTTTTCCCTGCCGGGCTTTTCCCTCCATCAATTTGTTATGTGTGTTAGTATGTACAGAATTTCAGTCTGTAGATCAACTTTAATTGGAGCTTCTGTACGTTGATCTTTGTAATCTCGGTTTAGCAAATCGACTCAAAAGTCAAAACTACTAGTATTGATCAATCAGTTAGATCTACCAGTGTAATCACTGATCATTCTTGATCAATTGCTATGTCTGTGAGTACGTAGAGAGTTTCAGTTTGTAGAAGTTCAGGATAGGTTGATGTAGAAAGAACATAGGAGTATCTCCCTAGGAGTATATACTTGTAGCAGTAGTAGGTACTAGTATAATTCTCGAGACGAGTCTTATAATAGTACCTCGATCGTATACAGGCTCTAGCTCGATTTTCTAGAAAAGTACTAGGCTCTAGCTAGCTCCAAGCTGCCATGTGGCCAAGGAAGGAGGGGCAGTGCACCTCGTAGAGCACACGGCAATTATACGTGCACTCGCTGCAACTATCGTAGCCTTGGCAGGTGCTCGACCTCCGACACACCTCCGTGGGATAGTAGCAACCACGGCGGCCACTAGCTCCTACGGGCTCCGTCTCCCCGCTCTCAACATCAAGCCACCACAAGGTCCACAACCTGTCCACGCTGCACACCAGCAGTTTGCCTGCGCTCTCCGCGAATCCCACCACCTTGAACAACCGATCCGATGGCAATGGCGCCCGCAGCTCCGACCGCACCCAGCTTCTTCCATGATCGGCCGTCTTCCAGAGATGTAGCCCTCCGCCGCCGACGCCGGTGCTGTGGAAGAACAGCGCGAGGTCGCCGCCTCTGGTGACGCAGGGGAACAATGTCTGTTGTTGTTGTTGGAGATGGCGTTGGAGCGGGGGGATGAAGGGGAGCTTTGTGAGGGCTGCGCGTGTGGCGTCGCCGGTGACGGCGAGGATGTACAAGGAGGAGGCGTCACGGTAGAGCCAGTGCGCCGTGCCGTGCGAGTCGTCCACGGTGCCGGCGCGCGGCCCGGACATGTCCAGGGATTGGCAATATTCGATGTCGATGGGGGCGCTCCAGAGGCCCGCGGCGGAGGAGTAGGAGTAGGCGCGGTGCACGAGCTGGTGGTGGTCGCCGGAGCTGAAGACGACGGCGGTGATGAGCACCCTGAAGGAGCCAGCGTCGGTTAACAGCAGCGCGTAGCCGGTGAGTTCGCGGTGGAGCTCCGGGTCGAGCTCGAAGGGGGGCGGCGGGAGGACGCGCGTGCGGCCGCCGAGGAGAGGGTGCGAGACGGCGAGGTGGAGCTTCCGTTGGTCCAGCGGCGTGGGCGTCAGGCGGGAGAGCAGCAGCCCGCGCCGCGAGGCCAGGGGCTTGGCGGAGTAGCTGCTCAAGACCCCGTCGTCGGAGCTGGGGAAGAAGCAGGAGCCGGCGGGCCGCGGCGGCGCGTGGAGCCTCACGAACTTGGGCGGCAAGGAAAGTTTGTCATTGTTGTGGTAGAAGGCACCGAGGACGGAGGAGGAGCGGTGGAGCTGGAGGCCGAGGTTGGCGTTGCCGGCGGCGTAGGGGTGGAGGTCGAGGATGAGGCGGAACCAGCGTGCGCATGTGGCGGCGCAGCGGAGGAGGTCGATGGGGTCCGGGAGCCGCGAGAAGATGTCCAGGAGGAGCTCGTCATGGAGCTCGGCGGCAGCAGCGGCCATTGATCGATCTGATTAGATTGATTATAATTTGTAAATTAAGTACATATATACATGCAGCATGCATATATAATACCCAATACGTTGATCCGTGGTCCGACAGCATTGGGGTTAATTTGTGCTAATAATCTTGAATCCGAATAGGACATGTTACGTTTGTGTTTCCGGCCTTGTGTTTGAGTCGGTTTTTGAGTCCGAGTCTGAAGATACTTAAGTTAAGGCGTACTTCCTCTATTTTATAATTCTTGTCGAAATATTACATGTATTTAGCGTAGCCGGTAAAATCGCCGTTTTAAGGAGCCCAGTCAACACAAGAGTTATTTTCGACTAGTCGGTTAGCTACGGAAAAAATGTAACCTAGCCGTCAGCAGACCACGTGTCTCGTCCCAGCCGGCTGGCGACCATTCCAACGGTCCCTGGCTTCTCCGCTTGCCACTCCAACGGTAGGAGAGGTTAGGGACCCTGGACCTGCGCTTGGCCCAATAGTAGATCTCTTAAGTTAGGTTTAGTCAAACGGCATCGGCGCTATGGTGGCGATGACGGCACTGTGCGGGTTAAGAATAAGGTTTTCTCAACTCCCTATCCACCTCGTCGATGGCGATCTCACCGTTGACATTGAGAAGTGTGGAGCGTTTGGTTCCTACTCTTTTGAAGTGGTGGATTTAGTTTTGTCTTCGTGTTTTGCAAGTAATCTGCGTGCTTGGTTCGTTGGTTCCTATCAACGGATCCTATCGCATCAAGCCCAACATTCTGATTTTGGAATCGATCACTGGAAAATACAAGTAACTATCTCAGACAAAAGAGACAAGAGCAAGAGCAAGTATTGACGCATGAAGTGCGATGGTAATGGCAGGAAAAAACACGGGCCATTTTACAAGCACTAATCCCCTGCAGTAAGAACATTTACACCCATCTATTCAGGTTTGGATGCAATGCGACCCATTCATCTTGGAAAGAAAATCTACGAGTCCAGTTAAGAATTAGCACACCACACATGGTCGACCAGATAAAACAGTGAACATGTATCTAGCCGACAGAAATTAGGGCATCTGAAAATTTTACAGCGCAGCACAGAAAACAAATACAGATCAAGCGCCATTTCCGGATGTTCTGATTCTAAACTAGGACAGTTTCAATTCCAAGGATGTATCTAAACAATACGGCGAGCTAGAATTAAGGGAAGCAGTAGCAGTTATTGAGACTCTGATTAAACTGTTCCTGCAAGACCCGAAAACAGGGAAGAAATAGGCGAGAAAACTAATCTGTCGTGTTTGCGCGCAGCAAGAAGTGATCCTCTCGAAAACCAAGCATCATTGACGAAATTAATAACTTGTCGACAGTTAGAACAAGACACACAACTCAACAATAAAAAACGAAAGCATTATGCATGCACAAATTAAATCGGGTCGAATTGCTGCATCACATCGCATCGTTCATATACAAGGATTCCAGGTGATTAACAGCAAACATCCACGAATTGATCTGTACTAGTACGTAGCATCTAAAGCAATTAATCCTTGCAAGAAACAAGAGAAACAACACACACAGGAGTTGGAATTGGACGGACGCAATCAAATCAAGAGACCTGGCCAACAACGGGCGATTAAGAGAGACTGCTGCTGCTGCAGAGGGAAGGGAGCGGAAGGAATTCAGATGGACCTGACTGGCTGTACGTCGTGGATCACTGGACGGGGATGGGGATGGGGATGCGGGCGAGGGCGAGAGCAGGCTCGGTGGCGAAGCCAATAAGCGAGATCATATTGAAGGTGTTGCCATACGCGACTGGGAGCTTCTCGGCGACGGCGTCGACCTGCTCTTCAATGGAGCGGCGCGCGTGCGGGGCAGGACGCGGAGCACCAGGGAGGCCGTCAAGCATGAGCGCGAGCGTCCAGAGGCGGCCGGTGCAGTCGTCGAGGCAGCGGAGCGCGTCCTGGCCGTGCTCCCTGGCGCCCTCGAGCCTGACCAGAGCGAGCCACTCGCCGTACTTGGTGCCCTCGTCGATGTCGTGGAGGAGCTGGATGCTGGCCACCGGCTCCGTCGGCTCCGTCGCGCAGGCTCGCAGCACCAGGAGCTCGGTTGCCTCCATGCGGGCCATGGCTTCGGATAAGCACCGGGATGCCTTGCAGATGTCCCGCCGCGCCGAAAGCAGCAAGCCGTCCTTGCCGGTGCCGGTCTCCAGCACCTCAGACGGCGACTTGAGGACCTCCATCGCGGCTTTGACATGCTTCTCGGCGGAGCGGCAGCCGTCTAGTGCCCTGGCCACCGCACCCTGGAACAACGACTTCCATTGCTCAGACATCTCTCTCTCTCTCTCTGACTCAAACACACACACGGTGACGGCGCAGGCAGAGGCAGGCTCTTCTCTGTTTCGTCCTCCCAGCAAGAAATAGCCAGGAGAGACGACGAGTCTGGAAGTCAGGCAACTACCAATCCCGTGACGCATCATCGTCACTGACAGGTGGGGCGCTCTCATGCGGGACCAGAGGTTCAGTGAGACAAAAGTGTACAAAGACCGTGGATCAGGACGTGGGATTCTGCACGACGCGCGAGGTTCACTGACATGTGGGGCTGGCCCTGCAGTGGACCCCACGTCCGTAACGGAATGTGCCCTGCCGTCTCCAGCTGGAACTACCTCACGGTGACGGAATGTTTACCTCTCTGCCGCCCTCTGCAGGCGGCGCAGTAAAGAAATGCAGAACCTACCGCGCGAGGCCTGGTAAAGAAATTTCGATCGAGCCTACAAATATCGCCTCTCTCACACACATACACGGGCATACAACTCACCACCCGCAAATTACGGAGATCGAGCACGCCGCCGGCTGCCAGCAATGGAGGAGCTTCGGTGGACGGCCAAGGCGGTGTCAGTTCAGAGCCTCGCCTGCGTCCGCATGCCGCACCCAACAGTGGTCGGTGCCATGGAACGTACCCGCGCGCGGTTCATGGTGGCCACCGGCGATGGCGTCCGCCGCGAACAAGCAGTCGCTGCTCTGGAGACCTCTTGGCGTCCCATCGTGATCGCGGGCGAGTGGATCGAGCGCATCCTCCACATCCACAGGTCATGCCGCAACGTTCTGTCTCTCTGCGCGCCGCACATCGGGCTCCAGCAGGGCGTCATGGCGCCGGGCTGGCACGCCTGGGAACGCCACCACGACGCCGCCGCCGACCGCGCCAGCACGGCGCTGCAGAGGCTGCACTCCGCCTGGTCGCGCGGACTTGCGGCCATGGACGCCCTATCCATGATCGAGGAGAGCCCGGCATGGGGAGACGCGGCCCGGGATCTCCTGCGCCTCGCCACCCAGGAACTGGACATGGCGCTGGACGCGCTGCGCCTCATGCAGCATGCCCTGATCGTTGAGTTCGCCGCCGCCCGGAGGCTTCTGCTCGTCATCAGCGTGCGGCACCCGACGCATAGCACGGAATCTTTGTGCTAGTCTCTGGTCGTCGATCCTTGGAGCCGCCTTCTCCCATCGACGTACCAATTGCTATGTCTATCTGTGAGTACAGTACGTAGCTAGAGAGTTTCAGTTTGTTGATCAACTTGGGGATCCGATGCACAAGATTAATTGCTCTGTGATGTTCGGCGGCTTAACCAATCGACTCAAAACTACTCTTGATCAGTTAGATAGAGTTTGCTGCTTAGTTTCTGCAATCTCCTGTAATCTGATCCCTTTCTGAGTCGCGTCCAAGTACAGTTGAGTTTCTGCAGGTTGAGATTTCTTTTTCCCTCCATCAGTTTGTTATCTGTGTCAGTATGTACAGAGTTTTAGTTTGCAGATCAACTTTAATTGGAACTTCAGTACGTTCATCTTTGCAGTGCTCGGTTTAGCAAATCGACTCAAATGTCACAACAACTCTTGATCGATCAGTTAGATGTATACACTATATACAGTGCAGAAGCTTGTGCTTAGTTTGTACTGCATCTTGTTTCTACAATCTTGAGTAATCTGATCCCGTTCTTTACTGCATTATCCATGTGACATCACTGATCATTCTTGATCAATTGTTATGTACGTAGAGAGTTTCAGTTTGTAGATCAACTTGGAGCTTCAGTGCATTGATCTTTGTAATGCTCGGTTTAGCAAATTGACTCGAAAGACAAAACTATTTGATCGATCAGTTAGATTTATACACTACACAAGACTTGTGCTTATTTCGTACTGCAACTTTTGTTTCTACAATCTTCAGTAAGTTCTGAGGGTTCTATTTAGGAAAACCCCTTTCTGAGTTGCATGATCCATGTGGAATAGCTGATCATTCCATGCGTTGAGCTACAGTTCGCAGGCATTGATCCATATGCGCCCAAAAGCTTGTTGCATACTATGCAGAACTCTATACAGGTTACAAGTTCAGGATAGCTAGATGTAGAAAGAACATAGGAGTATATACTTGTAGCAGCAGTAGATACTAGTAGTATAATTCTTTTTTTTTTGACAGGAATGGCAGGTGCTCTGCCTTTTCCTTTAGAAGAATAGAAGAGTACAAAAATGTTACAACACCTAGTAGCAATGAAGCGCCTGATGAAAATAGGAATACACAGAGATCAGCCAGCACCGGCTGAGAAAACTACAGGTTTACAATTTCTTCGCCTCCTTTAGGAGGCCATAGTCCTCCATAATCAGCTTCATTAGCATTGTCGGATTGAGCTCTTTCTGCTGAAACACCCTTCTATTTCTTTCATTCCACAAGTGCCAAGCTCCGTAGGCCGCCATGCATCTCAACTCATCTTTCTCTGGCTTCGGCCTGGAGATCACCTTTCTCCACCAGCTTTTGATCGAAGAGCAGCCATTCGCAGAAGTTGCCAACCATGGCCATCGGTGCCGTAGTATAATTCTTGAGACGGGTCTTAATCCCCTTGTCATATGTTTTCTAGTTGGAACACATTAGTTACACATGCACGCCACACATCCGATTGGGATGCGAAATCGCAATGAACTCGTTGGAGATTTCGTCGATGCAGCGCTACGTTGATCTGTTATCTTGGTTTAACAAAACGACACGAAACCACTCTTGGACTTGGTCAGTTAGATAGAGTGCGGCAGAACATTGCTGCAGCTTAGTTTGCACTGCAACTTGTTACTAATTTCTACAATCTAAACTTCTGACCAACCACCACTCATCGTATCTGAATCTTGCACTAAATGGCTTCCTCAACTTGAGAAGCAACGAGTCTGAATTTTGGATGCAGATCGATAACACTCATATGTGAATGACTTCTTCCTCAGCTTCCCTCTTGCAGCGAGCCTTCTTCTTCGACACGAGGAAGACGTCTGTCAGCACAGTCTTGGACTTGAGCGCAGCAACGAGTCCAGCGCCTGTATTCCCATTTCCAACACAACACACACAAATCAAAGAGTCCATCCCCTAATAAATACTCAAAACTGAAAGGACATCACTGTATAATAGGAGTAACCTCTTCCTTGCCGATCTTGACCGTCTTCTCCTGCAGCACGCTGAGGTCCTTGACGTGGCACCGCGACAGCATCGAGATGCCCGACAGCACGCCGCCGGACGCCGGGGTCACCGACAGGTCGTCTCCGATGGTGTACATCGTATTGGTCTTGGCTGACGTGCGATCATTGCCGCCGGTCTGCACGAGCGCCATGACCTTGATCATCGGACTCCCGCAGCCCTGGCAGGCCGCGCCGTAGATTCTCGAGACGTACGGGCAGCTGGCGTAATTGGAAGTGGTTCCGTAGGGGTTGCTGCTGTTGCTGACACCGGACTTGCCTTGGCACCCGTAGAGGCAGCCGCTGGTACTGTCGCCGTTGGTGATGCTTACCTGCTTCTGCTGCGCGCCGAGCAGCTGCTGCAGGCGGGAGAGCGCGGCGGGGGAGACGGCCGGGCTGAGGTGCCGTGGCTTGCTGCTGTAGTTTGTGCCCATCTTCTCCACGCTGCCGAGCAGGCTGCCGATGCTGCCGAGCATGTTGTGCTCCTTGGCGAGGAGGGCGGCCATGGTGCACAGGGGAAGCGAGAGGAGGCCGGCGAGGAACTCGACCACGTCGGTGCCGGCCTCCGTGAAGCAGACCTTCTGAGACTCTTTGTTGATCAGGAGCTTCATCGATAACTCGTCAGTGGCCATTCTTTTCTCAGCTTTCTTTCCTGCCACAGTTAAACTTCCAAAATTAATCACGGTTGATGGTTCAAAAACTTCTAACTAAACGGGCAGTACTTGGGAGCAAATGTGCTTGATTTTCACTCGATTCACTGTCGCAACAAAAGAGTTCATTTCAAAAGAGAA
Organism: Brachypodium distachyon; assembly: GCF_000005505.3. NCBI lineage: Eukaryota > Viridiplantae > Streptophyta > Magnoliopsida > Poales > Poaceae > Brachypodium > Brachypodium distachyon. Next base: position 25,306,136 of record NC_016135.3, read on the forward strand.
GTTTAAAATGGAATAACAGATAGACTTCCATGTGTGTGCAGAAAACTTCAGAGTTGAGATTAATTAATTAGTGGACAACATCAAGCGTAACCACAAGCTAATTAGTACAGCCACGCAAGCTATACAACTAAATCAACATGAAAAATTGACAAAACCAAGGTCATGTTAACAATCCTAAAAGCAAGACCACGCACATTATTGAGATACATACATATTACAGTCAAGCAAACTATGGAACTGAATTCTAGTGTACATTCAGTACGTAGATATCTGTCGGAAAAATTCCCAACACGTGGAAGCTAGCTAGTAACATGGAAATCCCCAATGAGATGCGTGCGTACATATTACATCTACATCAACAGTGGGTACTACGATCACGCAGCAGTTTCTAATCGAGCATCGCACAAGTAGCCAAGTACTTGGTACAAAACGCAGAAGAACATGACAAAAGCAAAGGTAAATAGAGGAGTCGCTCACAGCTTTGACGTCCGTCGCTGCCGGCGGCGCGAGAGGAGGAAAGCAACCGACCGATCGAGACGAGGGTTTTGCCGTGAATGTGTGAATTGTTTGTGTTAATATATGGTTGTTGTAACTAGGAGTACTAATTTTGGCCCATTAGAGGTCCGGACTGGTTCCTGGCCTCGCCCGTTAACAAGCTGGGCCAAGTTCCTGGCCCGTGTGCCAAAAAATCTATGGCCCGATAACAAGCTGGGCCTGGTTGGTGGTCTGTGTGCCAAAAACCTACAGCAAAGAAACGGAGACCGACCCGGAGAAAAATCGAATCCCTCTTTAAAATTCCACGCTCGCGTACGTGTTGTGCAAGAAAGATCTCCTCTTCTTCTCTGGCAATCCCCTCCACAAGCGCCGGAGCCCTAATCCCCGGCCCATGGCAACGTTCTTGGGCCTCCGCGATCCACTGTCCGTCGATGGTGATGGCCGGTTCGGAAGCGTCGAGCAGATCATCGAGGCCACCATGCGCCGCCCCTGCCCTGCTGCATTGACCAAATCACCGAGGTACGTATGCTGTAAATTTCTCCACTCTATTTTTCTTGATTTTCACAGCTAAATATATATCTATTACTATCTATTAAATTCGAGTTGGTGGTTATGGTTGGGCGTCGTTGGTCGGTCAACTTCGTTAAAATTACAACCAATATACCACTGCCCCTTATTTTCTTTCCCTCCCGTCTTATTCACGATTTCTCCTCCTCCGTCTTACAACCGACGCCACCATGCCCGCATGCCGACCTCGACGGCGTCATGAGCTGCCTACACAGAAAAAAAATAGTTTGTGATTTTGTTGACCCGTAGCAACGCGCGGGCACACCTGCTAGTATATATATACCAAAACGCGCGGACCGTTTTGGTATGTATTCTCCACTTTTGATGAAGTACAATCTAATTATCATGTGGACAATCTAAACTAGGTGTGTGGAGCAAGCCGGTGTTTCTCAAGCAGAGATGGGTATACGACGGTGTCTTTGCTGGCCTGATGGCACACGGAAGAGACGTACAAGATCACACGTGCTTCGGAAAGGCCTTGAACAAATGCACAAATTGGTTTCCGCTGTTGTGGACCAGTATAACGAGGATCACAATCTTATAGGGGTTTGCTTTAATTTCTCTCTCTCTCTCCCCCAAGATTTGCATTATATTATTCATATAACAGTTGCTTATCTGATTCATGCTTCTTATTCCAGGATCTTGCATACAAACTCAAAGACGTTGTGCACCATGAATCATTTCGTGAGAAGAAGAGCATCTGGTACCGTCACTTGAATTTCACCGCAAAAACTAAAGGACCTGATGGTTTGGACTGCTGCATCGACAAACTATTCTTTCTTGAACTCAAAAGTACAAAACACGATGGAATAAATGAAGAATGGACAGTCAGCTGTTTTTGCATGGTCGAACCTTCTGATAATGGTATTCCATACTCTTTTCTTAAATTAAATATTTTTGAAATGCACTATGTGCTTGCATTAACTTTAATATATCTGTACGATATAATTTTACATCTTTTTTTAGCTTTCTTTAATAAATGGCATCTGTGCCTTAAGGTCGAGGAAGTAATAGCCTGGTCCTAATATATCGCAGTGGCATGCATAGCTTAATCAATGGTTATGTGTTCTCTTGACCTTTCCGTTGTGTTTACTTTCACCTTCATATCTCGAGCCTTACATTTGTACGTAATATTTAGCTATTAATATGTGTGCCTGCTTGGTTATTAGGCAGCTAAGTGGAAATTAACCCTTCTTATCTCTCTTTTTAACTAAGGTTCATGCAGTGGTTGTCTAGATGGTATGAAGCACCCCAACAAAGCTGATGTGTACAACGGTAGTCATGTGCGTCCAGATGTTTTATTTGGACTTCCGGCACAGCGGAGTGACTCCGACGAAGATGTACGTTGATTCATATATATCTTGTTGTGCACTTAACATGCTTTGTTGTTTTAATAACATTTTTGTTTCCTCCCCTTAATTTGCAGGATAGCAGCAAGGAGCGTAGGATAAGATACTTGTTCGAGGTAATAATGTATCTTTTTTTAGTAATATAATATGTATCTGATGCGATATATATAGTACCATTTGTATTAACATGATGACTATGACTACTTAAATGTTTATAATACTTTGCTTGTATTTTTTTTAGGACTATGAACCTTTTGTAGTCCCTGCGCATGCCACACTTAAGGTGAAGACCGAGGACGACACTGGAGTCTAAATTCTAATTAGGAGGTTGGCGTTGCCGCTGCTACGTACGTACTCGGTCGGAGAGATGAGGGCGGAGGGGGTGTGGTTTATGGCATGGGAGGCGGAGGTGGGTGCAATGGGTCGTGACATCAACCGATAGACATGTGCTTGTGCTTTCGTTATACGGCCGGAACGAAATGAAATTGAGTCTATCCAAATTTTGTTTCATAGTCTCGATCTGTTTTATGTTTTAATTTGTGAATTTTAAATCATGTAAATATCACCCTGAGTTCCTATTGGAAAGATCGATAGAAACAATTCGTGTAAAAAAAAGAAGAACAGTACATTCAGTAATATAATTATTGAAATATAATAAATTCGTAGATGGCAAGGACCAAGTCAAAGAAAGTCGCATAAGGCTCCCAACATTTCCTGTAGATAATATGTGGCAGGCATACCAGTTTTCAGTGTCGAAAGCATCTATCTCGGCCGGTATAGCTAGGGCCAATAATCCTGAGAAAATTAGCTTATGATCTGAATTTATTTTAAAAAAGGAAAATTAATATACCACGTAGCTCGATCTGTCGTGAGTTGGATGTAACACCCGAGTCGCCAACTCGCCATCGTACTGTTGCAGTTCGGTAACATGATCCGTGGCCGCGGCGCGTATACGTGCGCCAGGCCACCAAATGTATGTACGTACTTTGGGCCCCTGGGCGCTTCAAATTTCCAGGCCGGCCGTTTCTGCACGTCAATGTATGTGCCGGCGTTGCAGGTCTCGGAAACGGCGTCTGAATTCCCGTTAAAAGCTTCAGTTTCGATCCCATTAATTCCCGTCCGAGCATGCATGCATGCCTGTAGAGATTCTTCCCGCCACACTCTGAATTGAAGACGTGTCTCCTGTGTGTGTATAAATAAAGAACGTCTCTCAGTCGATGATCCATAGCCTACATCTGTCGGAACACGTACGTACACGATGGCTTCGACAGAGAAAACCACGCTGAGCATGAAGCTGCTGGTGGACAGCAAGGCGCAGCGCGTGCTGTACGCTGAGGCCGGCAAGGACGTCGTTGACTTTCTCTTCTCCCTCCTCACCCTCCCCGTCGGCACCGTCGTCAAGCTCCTCACGGCAGACTCCATGGTCGGCAGCGTGGGCAACCTCTACGGCAGCGTCCACAAGCTCGACAGCACCTACATCTGCAACGGCGACGCCAGGAAAGCCCTGCTCACGCCTGCCGGCGGTAATACCCAAGGCGGCAAGCTGCTGCAGCTACCATCGGGATCATCGGAGCCCGAGGGTGCCATTTTCCGCTGCGACAGCTACATCCGCAGCTACCCGGACTAAGCATGATCCTCAGTACGTTACACTGTCGGTACCCCGTAGCCAATTAACACCTGCAACTTAACAAGACAAATCACTAGACGATGCTACGAACTACCCCCAACTCCCTACAAAGCTCTCAACTCAAGTTCACGCATCGCGCTCTCAACGACGCCATCGGCACCCTCAAGCCGCGCCAGCACGCGTCCATCGGCGAGCAGCTCAGGCGTGAAGAGGCTCCTCCACCCGTCGCACCACGCGCGGGCCTCCCCAAGAGACGGCTTCCTGGCCCTCAGCCAATGCCGCAGCGCGCGCTCCCACTTGTCCCAGAACCCGCCTTCTTCCTCCAGCATCGGCACCACGACATCCCGCTGCAGCTTCGCGGGCACGAGCGCCGCCCGCCGCATCGCCCAGCGGAACGAGCAGTCGGTCTGCTTGGGCGGCGTGACCGTCAGCGCCCTCACCAGCCGCGCCACGTCCGGCAGGACGTGCCGCTCCGCGAAGGCGGCGAGACACGCCGGGCTGAAGTAGTCCTTCCACGGCTCGTAGACGTCCAACTCGCCGATCCTCGTGAGGATCTTGCTTTCCACGGCGGGGTAGAAGTGCTCCGGAAGGTGTCCGACCAGCGGCATCCACCGGCGCAGCCAGTTGTGGCAGTCCGGGTCCCACGCCGGCTCCCAGCCTTGCACGCCCATGGCGATGCTCGGGATTACGATCTTCTCCACGACGTGCCGTAAGGCGGAAGACGGCAGCGCGGCTTTCCACTGCCCCGGAGCGCGGCCCGGGTCCCCGAGCACGCCCTCGGACGCGAGCACCGCCGCCAGCGCGTGCGCCGTCTCGGCGCTGCCGTCGCCCTGGAGCGTCGTCATGTCTTGCAATGCCGCGAGGGCCGTCTCGTAGCACTCCTGCTCGAGCCGTAGCGCGCGTGAGAGCTCCTCCTGTTCGCGGAGCCACTCCTTGTCGAACGGCGACGCGCGGGGTGCGTCCTGGGAGGACTGCAGGCCGTTGTCGTGGTAGAGGGACAGGGCCTTGCGATGGCCGATGCCGGTCTTCTTGGGCCACGCGTTGGGCTGGATCGGGTCGACGATGCCTTGGCCCTGCACGCCGAGGCCGGAGCCCTCGCGGTAGTTCATCAGCCGCATCATCTTTGCCACCGCTGGGCTCGTGAACGCGAGACTGCCTGGCATGTCGGACGGGTACGGGGCCGGCTCGTTTTCCGGCGGCGGCGCGAAGAGGCTGCCGCCAGGATTCAGTAACGCCATGCCTGGGCGAGAACTCGATCTTACGAGAGGCGCTTTAATATCCGTTCGTGTCGCGGTGGTGCGTGCGATAACGATATGTTTGCCGATGAACTGCTGCTGAATTTATATAGCCTGCGGTGGCCTGCGGGGATGTCCGAGCACTTGGTCTGATTTGGTAATAAAACACGAGATCGGCTGCGTCCCCATGGCCGGGCAGGGGCATATGTATAGGACGCTGGACAGGCGCGTTGCATGCAATTCCGAGACCGACTCTTAAATGGATTGTGTACTGTCCGGTTCCGAGACGAACCGAGACACGGGAGTTGACATCGAATTGGACGATCTAACGGCTACAGACTAGGTCCACTGGATCGTACTGCTAAAAAAAGACACATGTGTGACGGCATATCAGCGTCGAGCATGCCATGCCCGTCACTGATGTAGAGCATCAGTGCCAGGCGGGTCCAGCCCGCCACTGATAATAAGGTGCAGACTTTCGATTTTTCACCCGACATACATCAGTGGCGGACGCAATCTACGACCGTCACTGATAAGCACCTATCATTAGCGGGCACAATAAACCCGTCACTGAAGACCTATCATCAGTGGCGGGCGGGCAACACCCGCCACTAATAGCCACATGTGGAAACATTGAAAAATTCACAAAAATGTACATCGTTGGCGGGCGTTGTACCTGGGCCCGCCACTGATGACACAAGTCATTAGACAAAGCCTGCCACCGATGCTTGTTTGAGCCATCTTTTTAATTGGCCCGGCCCAACAAATTTAGGGTTTGAGAGGGTGGTATAAATAAACCCCTCCCCACCTCTTCTCTCTCTCCTTCTCCCTACTCTCTCCCTCACCCTTGCCGCCAACCCCTCTGTTCTTTTCTCTTCCTCTCTTCGTTCTATTGCCCAACCCGGCCGCCGCCAAGAACCCTAACCGCAACCCCGGCCACCACCATGAAACCCCATCCGCCACCTTGGTCGTGGCCGCCGCCGCCCCCGGTGCCCCCGCCCCTGCCGTCGTACATGGAGCCCCGAAGCCGCCGCCATGGAGCCCGGATGATGCCTCCGCCGTGAGTCCCGCGCCCCCGCCACCGACCATGGAGGGCAGCCCCGCTCTCCTCCAACTCCGGCCCTCACCGTGTCGCCAAGGAGCCGCGCGGATCCGGCCGTCCCCGGCCTCCCCGCTACCAGATCCGGCCCCCATCGGCCTCCCCGCCTCTGGATCCAGCCGCGTTGGCCCTTCGGCCGCCGGTTCGTCCCCTCTCCTTCAATTCTCTATGTTCTCTCTGCCTCTTCCTCCCTCTCCCAGTTCTCTCTCTCACTCTCTCTCTGTCTATCTATCTTTTACTGCATGACGTGCAGCACCTCTGAGCGGCGCCGCCATGGAGGGCACCACCGGATCTGCCTCCCTGCGCCATGGATCCGAGGAGGGCACCACCGGCCGCCACACCACCTACACTGACGGATCCGGCAGCCACCTCTCGCGGTAAGTTCTATCTTCCTCTCTCCTTCTCTCTAACTTTCCCTCTCTAACTCTCTCCCTCGCAGGTGCCGTGGTGCCGCCGGATCTCTCTCTCTCTGATTTTTCTCTCTCTGTAGCCGGAGGGAGGCGCCGTCGCCACCGACGAAGAACCGCACGTGAGGAGGAAGTTCCGGCTCTGGCCCGCCTCGACCGCGTGGATCCGGCGTTCACGATCTCGACCAAGGAGCCGCCGCTGCCATGGAGGGCGATGCGGCTGAATCCGGAGAGCTTCGGATTTTTTTCGTTATTTTTTGCGATTTTTACTGCTGTAATCCGTGATTTGGGATGCTTAATATGTGATTTGGGATTTTTCATTCGGCCACGATCAAAATATGCCGGCTTGCTGCCGGCTTTTTTTTTAAATCGTGAAATATGTATTAGTGTCGGTCGTGGGGTGTCAACCGCCACTGATGGTGGCATCATTAGTAACGGGTAGAACGACCGTTACTGATGATGCATCATCAGTAACAGGAAGTTAGTGACGGACGGGACGTCCGTTACTGATGCACTTTTTCGACCGTTACTGATGACCGTGTAGGATCTTTCTCCCGCCACAGAAAACCGGCCGGCCTCGGCCATCGCGACGTAAGGCATGCAATCGATTGGTTAATTTACTTCTCTGGTTGTATTGGGTCGACTAAATCTAAATTTTTAAAGATTAGCGTGCTCTGATCCAAACTTTGTTTGAGTGTATTCCTTTAAGATCACGTACAAACATAACATGTCAGCTCTTATAAATGGCCGAGAAACCTACCATAACCTGAGTTCTACTTTCTTAGACCGGCCTAACATCACATACAAATAAAATAGAAAAAAAATAATGATTAGATATTTTTCGTGCAATTGCACAGGCCGGACACCTTGCTAGTTTCATAAACAGTAAAATCCAGCTTCCAGTTTAGTAAACACACAGAAATTACAACCAACAATGATCAAAATCACTATTTTGATAAATAAATAAATCACTATAACTGGCATAGGAAGCAAGACAGGTTACAACATATACATGCAATTCATATTCACCGAGAGTTTGCGCGTCGAACATCTAACGCCCCACTAGTGTAGTGATACTCATGGCATTGAAAGAATTTTCCATGGTTTCCCTTGCATGTGCATTTTCATGATTCCTTGGTGAAAAATACGCAGGCTGCTCAGGTTCTGGGAGAAAAGTGGTTTCATTCTCCAGCATAAACACAACTGACGACATGAGTGGCCTAGCATCAGAATGGTCTTGGACACACAAGAGTCCTACATGAATACACCGTAAAACTTCATGAAGTGGGCAACTGTCAAGAACTGACGAGTCCACCAATTCCCTTGCGATTCCATCTTCCCATAATTTCCATGCCTGGCCAAATAAAATCAAGTTTTAATCAAATAATCGTAGTGTTGTTTAGGTGGTTTTAGAAATTTGAGTATTCCACAATACTTACATAAGATGTAAGGTTTGGAAAGTTCGTGATGAGCTGAGGTGAGCTAATCTTCAACCCACTTACGATCTCAAGAAGAAGAACACCAAAGCTATAGGTGTCTGACTTGACAGAAAAAGCCCCACTCATGACATATTCAGGAGACATGTAACCGCTGTTTAAGTCATTGAGTTTGCATATCAGAACACATTTCTAAAGCAAACTTTGGGAGTCTTAAACAGAGTAATTACTAAAGATAAATGATAGTTTGGTCATAACATTAATACGTTCATTGTCACATTTATCCAAAACCCTGTGCATCTCTTTTATATGTTCTGTTGAAGTATGAAATATCATAATCAAATACAAGTGAAACTATGTGTCCCTAGGGATTGCAGGAGGTAAGTTTAAAAAAAAAGGGATTGCAGGACGAATTGTGTAGGCTTTCTGATGGCAGAAAATATATGAACCTTGGGTAAAAAGACAAATAGGAGCATAATGTGTATTATTGATGCACAGATAAGGTGAGATCAAGGAACATCCGCCACAAGTTTCATTCAGCACGGATGCCAAACATTTGTACCTTATCAAACTAATAATTACCAAATTTCCATTTTTATACTTAGTCATGAACAATAACCTAATCTTATGTCCCGCGATTCACATATAAGAAATTGTTGTGAAATAAATTATCGAACCATATGATTATCACTACATGAACAATCTGAATTAAGTATTTAACTGAACCATAAATCAACAGGTAATGGGAGTAACGGTGTTTAGTCCCACTCAAACAGATACAATCCCTAAAACTGAACACACGAAGGTATGCTTCGGTTTGAAAGCGTGTGCTTGAACTTCATGAGGCCCTAGATAGCCTCCACAAAATCACTAGCATGTGTAGTAGGTAAGCGTGTGCGTGCATGTGGCATGCGTAGTGAGGCGCCATAGAAAATAAAAGCTGATGTTTTAAATATTGCTCACTACATGAATTACTTACTATGTCCCAACAACCCTAATAGTGTTTCCTTGCTGCTGGTTCCCACCAAAGATCCTCGCCATTCCAAAGTCCGATATTTTGGGACTCATTTCTTTGTCCAACAAGATGTTGCTTGCTTTAAGATCTCTATGGATTATTGTTAATCTTGAATCTTGGTGGAGATAAAGAAGCCCTCTTGCAACCCCTTTAATTATTTTGAACCGTGTCAGCCAATCAAGAGCATATCTTCTTGTAGCATCTTGTAACAAAACCATTTCCAAACAAAACCTATTGTTAGTTATCAGTAATACCATATTCATCAATGTAAGAACTTTGCTATATACAAAGTCAGAACATACCAAAAAGGAAGGCATCCAAGCTTCTGTTAGGCATGTATTCATAGACTAGTAACTTTTCATCTTCATGAATACAACAACCAAGAAGTCTCACGAGGTTTCTGTGCTGCAACTTGGCAATTAGAACTACTTCATTTCCAAACTCCTCTGTACCTTGCCCAGAACCATTACTAAGCCTTTTGATAGCAACTTCCCTGTCACCTAATATTCCCTACATGGTCACACAATTTTTTGTGGCAAGGACATGATTCCATCGTTTGAATTGGGAAATGTTGAAAGCTGTAATTGTTTCCATAATACAATACTATTTTATTTTATTTATTAAAAACATAAATAGGGGTGATAACAGAGCATAAATGGACAGGACAGTGTGCTATCACAGTTGTTTCCATATATTTTAGCAAAAGTGGAAACGAATATGGAAATCCCAGAAATGAAAATGAAAGCAGACATTGCCAGAAACGAATAAATAGGCAAAAGTTGCGGACACGAACATGAAATCGAATATTGGCCTGAACAAACCTCTTGAACCATGCAAAATAATAACAATACAAAAACCCAACAAACTTGTTCAAATTGTCATGATGACTACAAATATTATCATACTTTTATAATCATGTATACTGTTCTGCATAGTTTTCAACTTTGGCAATATAACATATATCATAAAAAATCAGAGCCAAACATGAAGCAGGAGCTAACAACCTGGAAATGCTGAGTAGATCATGAAAATGGTTGCGGCATGTGCGTTGATATGGACACGGCAGTGTGCGTGAGTTATGGATGACACAATTAGGGATAGACACTACTACTCCCTCCGATCCATAATAAGTGTCGGAGAGTTAGTGCAAATTTGTACTAACGCTAGTACAAATTCCCGACACTTATTATGGATCGGAGGGAGTACAAAACAACCTATCAATGGCGGGTTCTTAAACCCCTCCGCTGACGGGTGGAACTTCCATCGGTGACTTGGAGTTAGTGGTGAGTCCGTCACCACTAATGGGCAGGCCAACTGTCGATGATTGGACTGGATTGAGCCATAACATGGGCTGCATCTACATGCCAAAAATGAAAAATTGTATGTATGAAAACTGAACATTCCTCTTCCGCAGGTGTTCTGCCAGAGATCAGTCCACTTCCATTCCTATTTCGCAAAAGAAAAGTTTATGTTTTCATTCCGCAAATTTCCCTTTTTTTTTTTTCCCGGAACGGATGGATAGTTTCTTTACTGTTTTCACCCCTACACATTAGTACCGCAGAGTATTTTAACAAACTAGTATGAGCACGGTCTGATCAACAAGGAAAGAAAATAAAATAGTTATAAGATAAAGTCACAGTTCTGATTATTGTTACCTTGTATACTTTGCCAAAGCCTCCTCTTCCAAGCATACATGAGTCAGAGAAATTATGTGTTGCAGAAATTATGTCTTTGAAGCTAAGAAAGGGAAATTCAACATTTTCCCCTCCAAGTTCACTGGAAGGGCTCAAGTATCCTAGCATCAGTTTCTTAAGGATTTTCTTGTTTTTTCCTGCTTGTTGGGACATCAAGACTTGATTCATTAACAGTTACACAATAATGCTGCATACTGAAAACAAGGTACTCATCATTCTACCTCTGTTTTTGCATCTCAGTACAACAGCTATGCACAGTATCAGCAAGCATGCTATAATTGGGAGTACAGTCTTCGCTAAACTGCTTTTCTCGTGAACTGCCAATATGTATCCCGTCAGAATTTACAGCATGAATCATTACTTGCAAGATTATGGATTTAGTTAATAGCATAAATAGCACGGCTGATTTGTGCACCTAAGCTGCTAAGCGTCACAAAAGAATTGGCTACTGTCAATAAAAAGGTAAAATTTGGGAATAATGTATTTGCATCACGGACATGCAACATGTTTTGAAGTTCAGAAGATTTATGTCTACAGTCTTACTATGTCTAGAGACTAGCATTCCCCTGTTTAGTATATTTCATTAAGTCATTATGCTGTTCTCTTACCCAAAACACTGTAATGGCAGTAAAAAATATAAAGAGTATTGCTGTGCAGCTTGATGCTATTCAAGTGATAAAAGTCCATAAATCAAGAATACTAATGTCGTCCATACCAGGAGAACCCGCAAGGCGGATGTATAGGTTCTCGCCATTGAATGTGGTCTTCCACGTGTCAACAAGCTCCCCAGTCCAAACCAAGCACCTTGTCTGATCAGCCAAAGTGCCGGCATTGCTCAAGTTGGCGTAAGCATAGGCTGTACATGAGCAGTTGCGATTGCACTCACCCGCGCACTGCTCGAAGCTTATGTTTTGGATGTGCAAGAACTTGCCAGGGACCCTCATCCCAGGCAACGCCACGAAATGGCTTCGCTTGCCACATTTCAGCTCTTCCACTCTCTGGCATGAGTTCAGACCATCGTGCTTGAACCCATCGAGGCATTGGCATGTTGGGACAGCCCCAGTGAAGTCGGCGTAGCCGAACGGGCCACATGAACCGTAGACACCATAGCTGCCAGAGGGTTTCTCTGATATGGTTGTCCACGACGATGAGTAGTTGCTCCAGGTCAGGATCCTGAAAGCGCCTGTATAGTCAAGTGTGACCCGTGTGTACGGTGAGCCATCAGAGACTGTGAACATCATGTAAAACATGTCCCCCGTGTTGATGATCGTTCGGTACATGACGGAGCTCGTGTTGCGCAGGTATGTGCCACCAGAGACTGACACACCATTCCACACTATGATGCGGCAGTACGGCTTGGTCCCGTTCCAAGTGATTATTTCCAGATTAGAGCTGGGGTCAACGCTGAAAGAAAACTCTCCTGGAGATGGGTCATTAGGGCCCTTCCATGCAACAAGGCGCCCGACGGCATGGGCCTTGTTGCTCAGCAAGAACCTCATACCTGGGAGGGCGGTGTCTGTCGGGTCATCAAAGCTTTGCCATATGATCGTGCCGTTCGGCAACCGGAGCACAAAGTTCCCCGTGTCGAGCAGCACTGCATAAGCACCCCCCAATCCTTGTGCCGCAGACATGTTGTTCTTTGTCATCCAAAGTGTTTGGCCCTTCAAATCCAACAGCACAAGGTTAGAACTATTGCTGACCATGAGTGTCGTCATGGCTGAAGAAGTGGTCGTAGCCGGCTTGTCGCGATTGGCGACCCATAAGATGTTGCGGTTGCGCTCAGGGATGTTGTTGTACCAAATTCCAACATATAAGTTCCTGTTGGAGTTGGCCGGGGAGAAGAAGCCCAAAGCAAAGGTGCCTTCCTTCGAGACGAGCATGTTGCCAGGGGAGAGTGGCTTTGCCTGTGTAAGCTGGTCATCTGATTTGCAAGAAGAAAACAAGAAGAGAAGGATGAAAACAGGAAAGTAGGACATATTCATTATGCCTCCTCCGTTGCCTACCATGCATAATTGCACATATATATAGCCATATAGGTGAATAGATTATTTTTTTTGAAAAGTCCAGCAAACGCTGGCTTTCGGTGTATTAGCAGAGGAAATAATTACAAGGCTGCCTGAGGCAAATGAGTAAGAAAAAAGAAAAGAAAACCCGTGGAAAAGTTAAGAAAATCAAGGTGGTTCCTATATGGAAGTAGGTGTGTAGCCGGGATCGCGCTGTCCGTCAAACTGAAGTTTTTCCTTAATAAAAACCTAAACTCCAGTATCATGACTCTCAGACGAAGATTCCAGGGAAATGCAGGAAGTGCAAGTCCAGATTCAGATTTCAGTTTATAATGGATAAGCACAGCAAGACCACCTTCCAGATTCGGAAGAACAGCTGCTACAACGACCATTCAGTGTGGACACTGGACTTTGAACATGAAGATTTTAAACTTACTGTATCGTTCGAGTGCCATCAGACATGACTTTACCAGATATAGCGTCGGTCGTCCGCGCCCGAAGTCAAACCCTTTCTAGACATGACTGCATATCAATTCGTCCCGTTAGTCACACGCGTACTTGGCTACAGGCTATCTCGTCGCTGTTTCTTACCCAGACTGCAGGGCTTACTTGGTGCCGGCGGAGGGCGGAGGCCTTGCAAGCAGGCCGCCCGCTGCTGCTTCTGAAGTGCGTAGGCCTGCGGTTCCGACTGAAACTAGCAACGCGATCAGCGCAGGTGGCGCAGTATTGTTATCAAAAACTGAAATGCCGCCATAAATGGCCACCACGCCGACCACCTGCCGGCCGCCGCCGCCGCCGCCTTCCTCTCAGTGCCGGAGCTGGACATCGAGGACGCCATGGTCGATTGGGACCCCGAGCAATGCCGTAGCATCTCCCTTCGCGCCCGGATTGATCGATCCTGACGAGATATCGCGGTAATCGGCACGGATTTGGTCGAGGAATCCGTCGAACCGCGAGACAGGGGTTTGGGGTTTGTGGGGAGGCCTTTCTCCGTGGGACGGTGGGAGTGGTCCTGAGCGTTCATGGGCCTCGCTTCAGCCATTATGGGCTTTCGACCAGTAAATGCTTTTTCTTTTGAAAAAACAAGGGTTTGGGCCAAGGCCCGACCAACTTAGAGAAGGTTCAGGCCTTGGTGGCCCAGACGCGTAGAATTGGCCCATCGATCAATATTCGACCGATTCCGTAAGCCCGAAGCCGAGTTATCGGGGACAATATTCGATCTTCATGGTCTCGGCTTGAGCCCAGATGTTTTTGGATTTCCATTCCAACCCTTTATTTGGTAGTGCTATTTGCTTGCGGTGTGAAGTTGCATTTCGAATTTTTGGCGCAAGTTTTTTATGAATCGATGGCGTGTTAATTAACGATGATTGGCAGATCTCTGCAATGTTTCGGTGGAGCATAGAAATCTCCAGACGGTTGAACTGTTGAAGGTGATAAGTGATAACTACTCCTTCCTCTGTCCCACCGTATCAGCTCCTCTTAAGCCTGGACGGGCAAGAAACAAAGGTCGCATAATCTTTACATCCCTGAAACATCAAGTGGTTCCCTAAAGAAACAAATAAGAGTCACCGCACGGCCGCGTACACGACCACACCCGCTTTATACCTTTATATGTAGCCTCGGTGGCGTGGTGCTGACCGCATGCCGTGTGCCCGCTGAGGTTTGAGTTTCACTGCAAAATCAGACCTGAAATTCGTCGCAACGATTTCTCTACCGTGTAGAGACTTGTCTGCTCATCTGTGCTGTGGTCCAGGTTGACCTTTGTTGTCTTTGTCCGTATTCTTGTCCGTCTAGACTTCACCTTCCACACTAATTCCTAAGGGTGATGAGTGTCTAATTTCGATTGGACGGACAGAAAATTCCACAGCACACACTACCACACGGTCTTCTGAAGATTGGATGGGCAGAAAATTCCTCACCACACAACCACAGTGAAGAACCATATGGGCACACACACCACGGTTCTCTGTATCCGTGTGCTACTTCCCTTGACAGACACCCGAAGCAGAGGGAGGAGACGGCCTAATGGCTAAGCACTATATTATTCTCATCTTCTTCCTCCTACTCATTAGTTCATTCTGCAAATCCGATGATCAGCTCACACGTACAAAGCCACTTACGGACCATGACATACTCATCTCCAAGGACGGGGACTTTGCTCTCGGCTTCTTCTCCCCGGACAGCTCCAACAAGAGTTTCTACCTTGGCATATGGTACCACAGCATCCCCGGAGCACGCACAGTTGTGTGGGTCGCCAACCGAGATGACCCAATCACCACCCCTTCATCTGCCAAGCTCGCCATCACCAACGGTTCTCAGATGATATTGTCCAGCTCCGAAGGTCGCAATATTTGGGCGACGACAAGCAATATCGCCACAGGAGGGGCTGAAGCTTATGCAGTGTTACTCAACACGGGGAACTTTGTTCTCCGGTTGCCAAACACCACGGATATATGGCAGAGCTTCGATCACCCAACCGACACAATACTCCCAACCATGAAGTTTTGGATGAACTACAAGGCACAAGTCATCATGCGTCTGGTCGCTTGGAAGGGCCCGGATGACCCGTCTTCTGGGGACTTCTCCTGCAGCGGTGACCCTAGCTCGCCGGGCCTTCAATGGTTAATTTGGCACGGGACCATGGCTTATGCCCGTGGAACCACGTTGAATGGTGTGTCGGTGACTAGTAGCCCATACCTAAGCAACGCCAGCTCGGTCCTATATGTAACCGGCGTCAACCTCGGGGATGAGTTCTATTTTATGCTTACCGTCTCCAATGGCTTGCCATTGGCGCGCGTGACACTTGACTACACAGGCGTGCTAGGGTTCACAAGCTGGAACAACCATTCATCATCATGGTCAGTCATTTCTGAGAACCCCAAAGCTCCATGCGACCTCTATGCCTCATGTGGCCCGTTCAGCTATTGCGACCTCACTGGGACTGCCCCCAAGTGCCAGTGCCTCGATGGGTTCGAGCCCAATGATTTTAACTTTTCGAGAGGATGCCGGAGAACATTGGAGCTGAAATGTGACAAGCAAAGTCGTTTTGTGACCTTGCCTAGGATGAAGGTCCCTGACAAGTTCTTGCACATAAAAAACAGAAGTTTCGATGAGTGCACGGCCGAGTGCACCGGTAATTGCTCGTGTATCGCATATGCTTACGCCAACGCTGGCGCTGCGACCGACTCGTCAAGGTGCTTGGTTTGGACAGGGGACCTTGTTGATACAGGGAAGACCGTCAACTACGGTGATAACCTTTACCTTCGGCTTACAGGTACGTGTTGTCTTCTTCTAGCACTACTTGCAACTGCATTTTGTGGATAAGTATTTCCACTCAAATTGTCGACATCTTTTTTGAGGGATAGTGTGGGCGCATCAACTTAATAACATCACATTTCCTTGGAGCATATGATAGGATATTTTCGCATGGTGGGGTACTAACTAAAATTTAAATAAATAAGGCACGATTATTTATTCAATTTAGAATGAGTAGATTGTAAAACTGCAAGTGTTCTATAAAAGTATATTAAAACACCAAAAACCATTTTTAGATTATCAAAACTTTGATTTACCACAAGCCCTGTAATTTAGTTAATTAAATTTACTATAGTCTAGGACTGATCTGTCATGGTATATAAAGTGAATCCATACAGTTGCAATTAATGCTTTGTGCGGTAGACTCTGAATTTCTGTTTTCTTGCACTTCTGCAGTTGACAAAAAGAGCAGTGCAATAAAGATTGTACTCCCGATTGTAGCATGCCTGCTGCTACTTACGTGCATAGCCCTGGTCTGCTTTTGCAAATACAGAGGTAAAGTAGCAGATTCCTTGTTTTTTACATATAACTTTAGTATTGCAAGAGTTGAGCAAAAAAAAAATCAATATGGATGTCCCATGATCTAGCAGGCAAACGGCGAAAGAAAGAAATCGAGAAGAAAATGATGTTGGAATACTTTAGCACTTCCAATGAGCTCGAAGGTGAAAAAACAGATTTTCCATTTATTAGCTTTCAAGACATCCTTTGGGCAACAAATAGGTTCGCTGATTCCAATTTGCTGGGACAGGGAGGTTTTGGAAAAGTTTACAAGGTAACATAAAGTACTTAATGTCTAATTTACGCTTCAATTGTCATCTGAGTCCAGAAAATGAGTCTGAAATAGTTTGATTTACACAATCCCCAGTCTGTTGTCATAAAAACATACCACGCTGATTTTGGACAATGTGTCATCCACAGTGGTTTTGGATCACGTGACATCAGCATCGACAAGTTGATAAATTAGGCACTTTCTTTCTAATTGAAGGCTTTGCTGGCCTCGATTAATACCTGTAAGAGTGCACGTCAAATTAGTGAAACATGTTTACGTTCATGGCACCTTATAAAAAATTGGTGTGGTTTAGGATGAGTTGGCGATTTGCACAATTTTCTATAGTCAAGGATGCAAAGGAATAAGGTTTTATAGTTGAAAATCATCTTCAGTTCTCAGAGTGAAAAGGGGTGAAAGTTGACTTATTCATGGCAAAAGTGTAACTATACGAGCCAGCAAGGTTGATTTCCAGGTCTTATTCAACTAAAAAAATAAGCACTCATGTAGGGAACATTGGAAGGTGGAAATGAAGTTGCTGTCAAAAGGCTTAGCAAGGGTTCTGGACAAGGCACACTGGAGTTCAGAAATGAAGTAGTTCTAATTGCCAAACTGCAGCACAAGAACCTAGTCAGACTTCTTGGCTGCTGCATTCATGAAGATGAGAAGCTACTGATCTACGAATACTTACCTAACAAAAGTTTAGATGCGTTTCTTTTCGGTATGTGTTAATCTGCTCATCACACATAGCTGAAGTTCTTACATTAAGCAAAATATATTATGATGACAATAGCTTCGTTTTACATTGATCATGAAAGATGTTGCACGAAAATATGAGCTTGATTGGTCTACAAGATTCAAAGTAATTAAAGGAATAGCAAGAGGCCTTCTTTATCTCCATCAAGATTCAAGATTAACAATAATTCACAGAGATCTCAAAGCAAGTAACATCTTGTTGGACAAAGAAATGATTCCCAAAATTTCAGATTTTGGTATGGCAAGAATATTTGATGCAAACCAGAACCAAGCAAACACTATCCGTGTCGTTGGGACATAGTAAGTATTGTTGTAGATTCCTTACCGACACTCCTGTTTTTCTGTATATTTTGTTTTGTGCGTTTCCCTTACTAACTTGTTGAATGTTTTAAACAGTGGTTACATGTCACCTGAATATGTGATAGGAGGTGCTTTTTCTACAAAATCGGACACTTATAGCTTCGGTGTTCTTCTCTTGGAGATTGTTAGTGGCTTGAAGATCAGCTCACCTCAGCTTATACCGAACTTTTCTAGCCTTATAACTTATGTAAATACTGTGGAACACTTGGAATTTCTTATTAATCTCCCGTCCCTATTTTTTATATATGGTAACTCCATCATGATTTCATTTTGTTGGTCAGGCATGGAGATTATGGGACGACAAAAAAGCAACTGAACTGGTAGATTCTTCGGTCGTTGATAGCTGCAAGATTCATGAAGTTCTACGGTGCATTCATGTGGGTCTCTTGTGTGTTCAAGACCGTCCTGATGATCGGCCACTTATGTCATCTGTTATGTTTGCGTTAGAGAACGAAAGCGCGGTGCTTCCAGCTCCAAAGCAACCAGTATATTTTTCTCCGTTTAATTACAAAGTTGGAGAAGCAAGGGAAAACATGGAGAATTCTGCCAATCCAATGAGTATCACAACACTCGAGGGCCGTTAGATGTTTTCTAATCTAGTCTATGTAAAATTTAGGATAGCTAGTTATATACTTTATGAATTTACACTTTCTGAACTTACTTTTTCTTAGGTAGTTGTAATACTTGTGAGTTTTATTGTGTGGGAAGAGCTGTGAACAAACCCCTGGTCCTTAATTGACACTCCGTATATGCTATTCATATGTCTATATCTTTTTATAATAATTGTCCCTAATTTCTGTTATCGAAAACTAGAGATGTACTTTGAATGTCCTATACTGAATATGGTTATCACCTCAAACTGTCCGACAGGCTGGAAATTTGTGAAACTTTGCAACATCTGCTAATCATCATCAAAATTCCTGTATGTAACTATGTCACACGCCATCGATTCATCAAAAAATGAAAAATAAATTGGGCACAGGGAATTCAAAATTCGCTAGAGGACGATTGTTCTTTAGACTCATCACTAGCAGGAACCGAGGCAAAACCAAATCGGAGGAGGAGGGTATCTTGGCTGTTGACAATTGAGGAAGGAAAACCGAATGTCGGGATGAAAGAGCTGCAGGGCGTGGCGGCCACCACGTTCACGCCGGGACGGCAGCAGCAGGAACAACTTCAATGAGCTACTCAAGATATATATATAGTCTGTGCAGCTGCAGTGCGATCTTTTAAGTCTTTACATTCAGGCTATATATATACTACTTTACCGTTATTGATCCATTATCTGAAAGTTGAACTAGTCATGCCCCTCAAATAAGTAGTAGAATTGGCTGTGCCGGTGTGGCCGTCTAGAAGACGCACGCGCACCACGTAGATTAGGCAACGCTGTTCGATCAAGACATCCAACGCGACCTGCCTTGAGGTTTCCCCTGTCTCTTTCTCACTCAAAACTCCAAGCAGATTTTTCCCCTTGCCCCGAGCAGCACTGTTCGAGACTTCAAGTCTGCTCTCCAAGTCTCCTGCCATTCGTCTTGTGGTCAGTTTTATCACTTCCCCATGCTACGTACATTCTTCTACTGCCCTGCAAAACCCAACTATTCCCCAAAACTGTGCACCTGCGTTCTAGTTCTGTCCTCCCCCCATGCATACCAAGAAGATCCAAGACAGCCTAATGGCAACTTCATGCATTAGAATTTTTATCCTACTATTGTCGAGTTCGTTCTGCAAATCCAGTGACCAGCTGACACACACAAAGCCGCTCTTCCCCAGCGACGAGCTCATCTCCAAGGGCGGGGATTTCGCTCTCGGATTCTTCTCCCCAGCCAGCTCCAATAGCAGCTTACACCTTGGCATATGGTATAACAACATCCCGGAGCGAACATATGTGTGGGTCGCCAACCGTGATAACCCAATCACCGCCGCACCATCCACAGCTCTCGCCATCACCAACAGTTCTGACATGGTGTTGCTCGACCCCAACGGCCACTCAGTTTGGACGACGATGAGCAATAGTATCGCTAGAGGAGCGGGAGCTTACGCAGTGCTGCTCGACTCAGGGAACTTTGTTCTCCAGCTGCCAAATGGCACGGAGACATGGCAGAGCTTCGATCATCCCACCGACACAATACTTCCAACCATGAGGTTTGTGCTGAGCTACAAGGACAAAGCCGTTGGGCGTCTTGTTTCATGGAAGAGCCCAGACAACCCATCGTCCGGGGACTTCTCCTACAGCAGTGACCCCAGCGCACCGACCCTTCAGGCCTTCGCTTGGCATGGGATCAGGCCGTACTACCGTAACGGTGTAGCGAACGACGCTTCGGTGATTTCAGCCGGAAAGTATCTCCCCAACAGAAGCTCCATGTTGTTTGAAACGGAGGCTGAACTAAGAGACGAATTCTACTTTGTCTTCACAGTCTCTCCAGGCTCACCTTTCATGCACATGACACTCGACTACAAGGGATGGTTCAAGCTTCTAGTCTGGAACACTCACTCATCCTCATGGACAAGCTTCTATGAACGCCCTACTAATACCTTTGACCTCTACGCCTCGTGTGGCCCTTACGGCTATTCAGATTTCACTGTGGCCCCTATGGCATGCAGGTGCCTTGATGGTTTCGAGCCCAATGGTCTTAACTTTTCAAGAGGATGTCGGAGAATAGAAGAGCTGGAATGCGACAAGCAAAGTCAGTTTGTGACCTTGCGTGAGATGAGGGTTCCCGATAAGTTTTTGCATATCATGAACAGAAGCTTCGATGAGTGCACGGCCGAGTGCAGCAACAACTGCTCATGCACGGCTTACGCATATGCCAACTTGAGCAAAATTGGTGCTATGGGCGACTCGTCAAGGTGTTTGGTTTGGTCGGGGGAGCTTATCGATGTTGCGAAGCTAAGAGGCGGCGAGCCTCTGTACCTCCGGCTTGCCGGTTCTCATGGTATATAATCAGTCATCCAAGCCCCCTTTCCTCTCTAGGTCATTACTGTTCTTAAAACCGTAGAGCTAGTCATAGTGGAGTTCTCCACGTAAATAGCATGTGTTCACCAAATTAACACCAATATTTAGGGAGGGGGTGTACAACCATGCAACCATCAAGATATTTCTATTGACATAATTTGACAAATACAATAGATTTTTTGTTTGCATTACTAAGTTAAACCATAAAGCATCTAGCCTTCAATTTCAAATGCGCTGACAATTCTTTTCAGATTTCATGCCTTAGCTTTTCCATGCGGCTGTAGCCAGTAGCTTATTTTGTGCCTTTGTGTTGACAAAAGACAATTATTTATTTATTTGGATTGAGTAGAATCAGTAAAACTGCAAGTGTTCTATACAAGTATATTACAACATCAAATAACCTTTTTTAGATGATCAAAATATTGATTTACCACAAGCTTGGTAGTTTAGGTCATTAAATTTACAATAGTCCAGGTACTCCCTTCACAGATCCGTCATGGTATATATGCAAGTGAATTCATACAGTTGCATGAAATGCTTTGTTCAGTAAACTCTGAATTTCTGTTTTGTTGCACTTATGCTGAAGACAAAACGAGGAGTTCAATAAAGATTGTACTCCCGATTATAGCATGCCTGATGCTACTGACATGCGTAGCCCTGGATTTGCAAATACAGAGGTAGACAAACAGATTCCTTATTTTTTTTACATATTATAGGTTAGTGCAGGAGTTAAGAAAAATAAATAAATATGGATGTCCCATCCAGCAGGCAAACGGCTCAAGAAAGAAATCCAGAAGAAAATGGTGCTGGGATACTTTAGCACGTCCAATGAGCTCAAAGGAGAAAATACAGAATTTCCATTTATTAGCTTTGAAGACATCCTCTCGGCAACAAATATGTTCGCTGATTCCAATTTGCTTGGACAAGGAGGTTTTGGAAAAGTTTACAAGGTAATTTACGCTTCAATTGTTGTCTGGGTCCAGAAGACACCCTTGAGTATGAAATCGTTTAATTTACATACCTCCCAGCTGATTGCCATAACCAACACACCCAGCCTGTTATGGACGACGTGACATCCACATGGATTTGGGATCACGTGGCATCAGCATGGGCAAGTTGATGTCTTAGCCACTTTGTTTTTTCTAAAAGCTTTGCTGACCCATAATTAATACCTGTAAATTTTGACTTCAAATTAGTGAATGTTTACGTTGGCGTGGCATTATCCAAAACTAGTGTGGTTTAGGTTGATTTGGCGATTTGCACAACTTCTTTTATTCGAGGATGCAAAGGAATCAATTTTATAGTTGACAAATATCTTCTGTGCTCACAGTTAAAAGGGGTGAAAGTTGACTTATTATTGGCAAAGGGTGACTATACGAGTCAGCAAAGTTGATTTCCAATTCTTGTTCAACTTAAAAATATGCGCTCATGTAGGGAACACTGGAAGATGGAAATGAAGTTGCTGTCAAAAGGCTTAGCAAAGGTTCTGGACAAGGTACACTGGAGTACAAGAATGAAGTAGTTCTAATTGCCAAACTGCAGCACAAGAACCTAGTCAGACTTCTTGGTTGCTGCATTCATGAAGACGAGAAGTTACTGATCTACGAATACTTACCTAACAAAAGTTTAGATGCATTTCTTTTCGGTATGGGATAATTTGTTCATCGCATGTAGCTGAAGTTCGTTCATTAACCAAAACGATACTTATGATGACAATAGCTTCGTTTTATATTGATCATGAAAGATGTTGCACGGAAATATGAGCTTGATTGGTCGACACGGTTCAAAATAATTAAAGGAATTGCAAGAGGCCTTCTTTATCTCCATCAAGATTCAAGATTAACAATAGTTCACAGAGATCTCAAAGCAAGCAACATCTTGTTGGACACAGAAATGATTCCCAAAATTTCAGATTTTGGTATGGCAAGAATATTTGGTGCAAACCAGAAACAAGCAAACACTACCCGTGTTGTTGGGACATAGTAAGTAACTATTGTACATTCCTTATTGACACTCCCGTTTCTTTGTATAGTCATTTTGTACAGTTCTCACTGACTTGTTGAATGTTTTGAAACAGTGGTTACATGTCACCTGAATATGTGACGAGAGGTGCATTTTCTATAAAATCAGACACTTATAGCTTCGGTGTTGTTCTCTTGGAGATTGTTAGTGGCTTGAAGATCAGCTCACCTCAGCTCATACCAAACTTCTGTAGCCTTATAACTTACGTAAATATTGTGGAATGTGTGGAATTTATAATTAATTTCCCTTCCCATTTGCTTATACAGTAATTTGATCGTGACTTCATTTTATTGGTCAGGCATGGAGATCATGGGAAGATGGAAAAGCGACTGAACTAGTGGACTCTTCGTTTGTGGATAGCTGCCCACTTCACGAAGTTCTACGGTGTATCAATGTGGGACTCTTATGTGTTCAAGACCATCCAGATGATCGACCACTTATGTCATCTGTTATGGTTACATTAGAGAACGAAAACACGGTGCTTCCCACTCCAAAGCAACCAGTATATTTTGCTCTATGTAATTGTGAAGGTGGAGAAGCAAGGGGCGGCATGGAGAATTCTGCAAACCCAATGAGTATCACAACACTCGATGGCCGTTAGATGCTTTCTAATTTAATCTATGCGAAATCTACCATAGCTAGTTATATACTTTATGATTTACTATATGTGAACTGAACTCTTGTGTAGGTTGCTATCATGAGTTTATCAGTTGTATGGTAAAATCTGTGAATAATTAGGCAAGGTATCCCTGTACTGGTGCTCGGTATGTGGTACTGATATTCCTGTGTCATTTTTATGAGAGAACCTCCCCTGTTTCCCGTTACTGAAAACTAAATGTTCAGCTGAATATGATTAACTGATTATCACCTTCAAACTATTCTTTTTCTGTTGCCATCACCTTCAAACTGTTCGATCGCCCGGAGATTTGTATGTCAAAACATTGCAAAATCTGTTTAATCATCATCAATTCCTATAAGGCTATAACAGTGCGATACGCCATAGATTTTATCCAAAAGAAAAATAAACTGCACCTTCGCACCTCAAGCAAATAATGCAGCGAAATTAAGGTTTGAACAGAAAACCAAAAGTGAACCGGTACCTGGGCCATGGAGATCCTGGAGAGGAATCTCCTCGGATGGCTTGGGTTCAGGGGATCTGAAGATGCAGAGCACGGCCGGACCACCGCCCCGTCCTTCCCCGCATCGGCTCCGCGCGCGACTGCCATTGCGCCACCGCAGCCTGAGCCGGCCGCTACCTCCGGGGCCTATGCGCCTCAGCCAGGGCGCCGAATTGGCGGTGGCCGACGCTACCGCAGCGACCCGCTATTGTCACTGCTCGAACTGACCGCTTCCTCCGAGGCCCTGTACGCCGCCTCCGGCGGGGCGCCGCATTGGCTGTCTGGCCGACGCAGACGGGCCGAGCATTCAGACCTTCCGTCGTCAGCACCATCCCTCACGGTAAATTACTTAGTATCAGAAGGATTTGCCTGGTTTCTGACCAGATCTCTGGTGGGACGAGCGCTGCCGTAATACCATTGAATGAATCCGGCGGGGGGCATTGCGGCTCGCGGCGGCAGAGGAAGAGGGGAAATTGGGAGGGTGACCGCCGTGGTGAGATGGGAGGGGAAAGTAAGGCAACGGAAGACGAGGCCCAGGAGACGCGTATCAGTGGGAGCGGCGTCATTAGCGGGAGAGCGCCGGCGGCGCCCGATAGCAGCGAGTTCGACGAGGTCGAAGCGGCGCGGATATCACCCATTCGCTGGCGGCAGAACCGCAGAAGTAACGAGCGGCCGGGCGGGCCGCAGTCTCGAGTTTTTTTTTGGACATCGGCCGTGTTCTAGAGCTTTTATTTTTAATCCACCATGGCGTTGCAACGGCCCGCCCCGTTTTCCTTCGTCACACCGCCCGGGCGCAAGGCCGCATTGGTTATACTTCAATGGGCCTCCAGGAAGAATATTGGGAGCTCCATCAAAAGAAAAGGGAAGACATTCTCCAAAAAAGAGAAGGGGGAAGAGCAGGAACATTCGAACCAGCTATGCTAAACAAAAAGAAAACGTGCCATGATGAGTAAATAAAACTGGTAAATCTTGCATACATTAGAAGTTAGAAAACATCTAACGACCCTCTTGTGTAGTGATACTCATTGCATTATCAGAGTTCTCCATATTTTGACTTGTAGAAAAATATAGAGGTTGTTTTGGTGCTGGAAGGAGTGCGTTCTCATTCTCCAAGATAAATATAACCGAAGACATAAGTGGCCTATCATTCGGATGGTCTTGAACACACAAGAGTCCTACATGGACACACCGTAGAACTTCACGAAGTGGGCAACTCTCAACAATCAAACAGTCCACCAGTTCTCTTGCTTGTCCATCTTCCCATAGTTTCCATGCCTGGCCAATAGAAGTTGGTTATCATCAAGTTCCTATTTTTTCTTGTTTGCTCTATTAGACTTTTTGCGTTCACAAGTACTTACATAAGCTGTGAGGCTAGAAAAGTTAGTTGTCAGATGTGGTGAACTGATCTTCGAGCCGCTTATAATCTCCAGGAGAAGCACACCAAAGCTATAGGTGTCTGACTTCACAGAAAATGAACCGCCCATCACATATTCGGGCGACATATAACCACTGTTAAAACAATTTTAGCATCAAGGAGTTCAAATAGTGAGTTAAAACTAGGCCATAATAATTGAAGTGCTAAGGAAAGGATTGACTACAATATTAGTTACTTACTATGTTCCGACAACCCTGGTAGTGTTTGCTTGTTGCTGGTTTTCACCAAAAATCCTTGCCATACCAAAATCTGATATTTTGGGATTCATTTCTCTGTCCAACAGTATGTTGCTTGTTTTGAGATCTCTGTGTATTATTGTTAACCTCGAATCTTGATGGAGATAAAGAAGCCCTCTTGCTATCCCTTTGACTATTTTGAAGCGTGTGGGCCAATCAAGCACATATTGTCTTTTAGAATCTCCAAAGATCAATAAGGAACAAATTGTGTCATTAGTCAGAAAGGATACAATTTTAGTTAGTCTAAAAAAATCTTATAAAAAGTTATCAAAGACCAGAGCTTACCAAATAGGAAGGCATCCAAGCTTTTGTTAGGCAAATATTCATAGATGAGTAACCTCTCATCTCTGTGAATGCAACAACCAAGAAGTCTAACTAGGTTTCTGTGTTGTAATTTCGCAAATAGAACTATTTCATTTTTAAACTCCTCTATCCCTTGCCTAGAACCCTCGCCAAGTCTTTTGATCGCAACCTCATTGCCACCTTCAAGCATTCCCTACATGATTGTACATCATGAATGTTGAAACAATTTGAATCACAATAATGTCCTGCTAATGTAGTCATTTATTAATTAAGAGTCTAGTATATTTCAGTTGTGTAGATAGGACCTGTTCTTACCTTGTAAACTTTGCCAAAACCTCCCCTTCCAATTAGGTTTGAATCTGAGAAATTATTGGTTGCAGCAACAATGCTTTCAAAGTTAACAAATGGGAACTCTATGTTTTTGCCTGTAATTTCATTGCAAGAATGGAACTATCCTAACATCTGTCTCTTTTGGATTTCCTTCTTTCGTCGTTTTCCTGCTAAAGATCAATACATTTTGCTTACATTAGTTAATACAGTTGAATTTTAAAAACAAGGGCTCTTGTTCTACCTCTGTATTTGAATATGCTTAGAAGTGCTATGCATGTGAGCATCACCGTGCAAGCTGTAATTGTGAGTATGATCTTTACTAAATTGATGTTCTTTCGACCTGCAAAAATTGCATTCTGTTAATTTAAATTTGATATTAATTTGCTGTGCAGATTAGTTAATTAAGTGAAAAATGACCACGAATACACTAAGAAAATAAGCTAAAATGAGATTAAAGGATCACCAAAAAGAACAGAAAATAAGGCTAGAACACAGCCCCTGATAGAACGGACGGTGCATACCATGAGAGTCAGCAAGCCGGAGATACAAGTCCTCGCCAGAGTTAATGGATTTCCCTGCAGTGAAAAAAGAGTCACCATTGTATTTCTCAGTGTCGATAAGCTCCCCTGTCCAAACCAAGCACCTTGATGGGTCGGCCTTAGCAAGGTTACGGCTGAAATTGGCATAAGCATATGCCGTGCACGCGCAATTCCCAGTGCACTCGGCCTTACACTCGTCTAAACTTCTATTCCGTATATGCAAGAACTTGTCGGGGACCTTCATCCTAGGCAATGTCACGAAATGAGCTTCCTTGCTGCATTCCAGTGCTTCCTTTCTCCGACAACCTCCTGACGAAATGTTAACACCGTTAGGCTCAAACCCATCGAGGCACGCGCACATCGGCCCTCTCGTGGTGAGATCGCAGTACCCAAACGGTCCACATGAAGAGTAGATGTCACAGGGAACAGCAGGGTCAGGGCGCGAAGAGATGACTCCCCATGATAATGACTGATTGTTCCAGCTTAGAGACGTGATCTTGCCTGTGTGGTCAAGCTTGATAAGCGTGAAGGGTGAGCCATCAGAGACCGTGAATGTAAAGTAGAGTTCATCCGGTGGGTCGACAGATGATTGGGAGACTACGGAGCTGCTGTTGCTCAAATACGTGCTGCCAGACACCGTCTGCCCATTCCACACGCCTCGGTAGTGCCGTCTGGTTCCGTTCCAGATGATCATCTGAAGGACCGGGTGGCTAGGGTCACCGCTCATGGAGAGTTCCCCGGAAGATGGGTCATCCGGGTCCTTCCAAGCAACAAGGCGCCCCACAACCCGTGTCTTGTGGCTCACCACAAACCTCATCTTTGGAAGGATGATGTCGGTCGGGTGATCAAAGCTTTGCCATATGATCGTGTTGTTCGGCATCCGGATGACAAAGTTCCCTTCATCGAGCAGCAGTGCGGCAACTAATTGGGTACTTCTTCCAGCGGTGATGTTGTTCTTGGTCTTCCAGTAAGTGACGCCTTGGGAGTCTGACAACACCAGGTCAGAACTGTTTGTGACGGCGAGCGCCGCGGATGAAGGGGGAGCTATTGGTTTGTCGCGATTGGTGACCCACACGACGGTGCGCCGACCAGCTGCCGGGAGGTTGTTGTACCATATACCAAGGTAGAAGCTCTTGTTGGAGCTGGCCGGGGAGAAGAAGCCGAGAGCAAAGTCCCCGCCCTTGGAGACGAGCTTTTCGCCGTAAAAGAGTGGCTTTGCGTGTGTAAGGGTATCGTCGGATTTGCAGGATGGACTCAAGAGCAGGAGGATCAAAATGGGAATGCAAATGGTCATATGGCGTCTCTTTGTCTGCCTTGCCTTGTGCCACTGCCAAGTGAAGAAATAGAACGCGCGCCGGGTGAGCAGTTTAGCAAGCTCGACTCTTTGTCAGTTCGGCGAGCGTGTATGTGTGGTTGATGAATTTTCCTTTTTTTCCGTCTTTCCAATCCATGTCCGAAGTCGACTCTTATGACTTATTGCCCTTGTAAATTGGAACCAGGATGGAATACATCATGTCAAAGTCTGGAATTAATTGAGAAGAGGAGTACTACTGATGGATAAAGACAACACGGTCGACCTAGGCCATAGCAGGGATGACCGGGCGACCGGCCGGCCGGATCCCGGAGAGCTGATTCAGTCTCCAGCGACGGTGCTGCACGCGCAAAGAAGAATCGTCACTACACAACTTGGGCCGATCTCACGACTTTACAAGTTACGGCAGACTCCGGACTTCAGATATTTTCCCGTTCTGCAGAACATGCTGTCCACCGTCGAGGTATCCATGGAATCGAACCGAACCCCAGGGGTTTGGGGGAGTGGTTTCTTATTTTCTTCTTGGAAGGGTCGTGAGCGCTCAATATGGGCCGGTCCTCCTGGGCTTTTGGCCCGTAAGCACTTCAGCGAAGGCACGGGAGCAGGTAGTATAGGCCCAAGGCCCGAAGGGTGAGACATTACGAGAACGGCAGGGACGACGACGAACGGCCTGAATGTCCCGGGGGCGGGGGCGGCTCGGCCCGTCGTCTGCGTCAGCCAGACAGCCAATGCGGCGCCCCGCCGGTCAGCTCGAGCAGTGGCAATGGCGGGTCGCCGCGGTAACGCCGGCAACCACCAATACGGCGCCCTGGCTGAGGCGCATAGGCCCCGGAGGTAGGGGCCTGCTCAGGCTGCGGTGGCGCAATGGCAGTCGCGCGCGGGAGCAAATGCGGGAAAGGACGAGCCGGCGTTCCGGCCGTGCTCTGGCGTCGTCACTCGTCAGATCCCCTGAACCCATGCCATCCGAGGAGATTCCACTCCAGGATCTCCAATTCTCCATGGTCCCGGTCTTGAGCCCAGGTACCGGTTCACTTTTGGATTGCTGTTCAAAACTTCAAACCTTAATTTCGCAGCATTATTTGGTTCAGGTGCGACTGTACAGTTTATATTTCTTTTTGATGAATCGATGGCGTGTGACATGGTTATAGGAATTGATGATGATTAAACAGATTTTGCAATGTTTTGTGAACATACAAATTTCCAGGCGATCGAATAGGTTGAAGGTGATAATCATATTCAGCTGGACATTTGAACATCGTTAGTTTTCAGTAACGGAAATGGGGGGAAATCCTCTCATAAAAATGGCATACCAGTAGCACATATAGAGGACCAGTACAGGGGTACCTTGCGTCGAAGACGTCTAATTATTCACGGATTTACCCATACAATTGATAAACCTCATGACGACTGCCTGCGCAAGATTTCAGTTCACAGAGAGGACATCATAATATGTTAAATTTCACATAGACTAAATTAGAGAACATCTAACGGCCCTCGAGTGTTGTGATACTCATTGGGTTCGCAGAATTCACCATGCTCTCCCTTGCTTCTCCACCATCACAGTTACGTAGATCAAAATATACTGGTTGCTTTGGAGCTGGAAGCACCACGCTTTCGTTCTCTAACGTAACTATAACCAATGACATAAGTGGCCGATCATCTGGACGATCTTGAACACATAAGAGTCCCACTTGGATACACCGTAGAACTTCGTGAAGTGGGCAGCTGTCAACAAACGAAGAGTCCACCAATTCAGTCGCTTTCCCATCTTCCCATAATCTCCACGCCTGACCAACAAAATGAAGTTATGATCGAGTTACTATATACTCCCGCCGTCCCGAATTAACTGACGTGTATTTGTATAAGAATCTATATACAAATCCACGTCAGTTAATTCGGGACGGAGGGAGTAGAAAAGGTAGGGAGGGGAGATTAATTAGAAATTACATGTGTTCCACAGTATTTACATAAGTTATAAGGCTAGAAAAGGTAGGTATAAGCTGAGGTGAGCTGATCTTCAGGCCACTAACAATCTCCAAGAGAAGAACACCGAAGCTATAAGTGTCCGATTTTGTAGAACAGGCACCTCCTATCACATACTCAGGTGACATGTAACCACTGTTTAAAACATTCAGCAAGTCAGTAAGGGAACTTGCAAAATAAAATATACAGAAAACATGAGTGGCGGTGAGGAATGTATAACAATACTTACTATGTCCCAACGACACGGATAGTGTTTGCTTGGTTCTGGTTTGCACCAAATATTTTTGCCATACCAAAATCTGAAATTTTGGGAATCATTTCTTTGTCCAACAAGATGTTGCTTGGTTTGAGATCTCTGTGAATTATTGTTAATCTTAAATCTTGATGGAGATAAAGAAGGCCTCTTGCTATCCCTTTAATTATTTTGAACCGTGTCGACCAATCAAGCTCATATTTCCGTGCAACATCTTTATGATCAATATAAAACGGAGTTATAGTCATCATAAATATCATTTTGGTTAATGCAAGGACTCCAGCGATATGCGATGAACAGAGTAGCACATACCGAAAAGAAACACATCTAAACTTTTGTTAGGTAAGTATTCGTAGATCAGTAACTTCTCATCTTGATGAATGCAACAACCAAGAAGTCTAACTAGGTTCTTGTGCTGCAACTTGGCAATTAGAACCACTTCATTTCTGAACTCCAGCGTGCCTTGTCCAGAACCCTTGCTAAGCCTTTTCACAGCAACTTCATTTCCACATTCCAATGTTCCCTAGAAGAGCGCATATTTTTGTTCAATGAAGTGCAAATTAACTTTTACCCGTTGCCAAGAATAAGTCAACTTTCACCTCTTTTAACTTTGAGCCCAGAAGATATTTCTCAACTATAAAATTAATTCCTTTGGATCCTCAAACATAAAAAATTGGGAAAATCTCCAAATCATCCTAAACCACACCGATTTTTGGATAATGTGCCATCAACATAAACATATTTCACTAACTTGACGTTCACTTTTACAGGTAGTAATCATGGGTCAGCAAAGGCTTTTATTAGAAACAAGAGTAAAATGCACCGGAGGTCCCAATTCTTTCGCAAATGTCCCAAGTTAGTCCTAATTCTTTAAATCTGCACATTTTAGTCCTAAAAGTTCATAAGTGATTCATCCCAGGTCCCTAACTCGCTCTGGCGCGTGCCGCCTGCCGACGTAGCTGTTCAGGCCCACCGGTCAGGTGCCACGCGGACTGTGCTTTTGCAAATAACCCCCTCATTTATCCTCTTCTCTCCCCCGCGAGCCCCACCTCTCCTTCTCTGTTCCTCTTCTCGGCAACGCAGAGGCGACACAGAGGTGACCCGACGACGACGCGTGCGACGGCAAAGAAACCGCAATTGCCGGGCGGCGGACGACGTTGGCCACTCCGCCGAGATGGCCCCAGTCCGTCGGGAGCTAGGCGCCAGCCAGCCTCTGTACGGTAAGTAAAATCCTAGCCTGGCGGAAATTTCTGAACCCTAACCTAACTCCATTGCTGTTTTCGCGTAAATTAGTATGAATTAGTTGTACTGGATGATAGGTAGAAGTAGTTTGGTATGATTTTGGGCACAATTTTTGTCATTTCTTTGCTTAGGACCAAGTGACTCGCTGTTCTTTGTAAGCATTAGTCATGGGGGATTCTTTTGTGGCTTCGGGGCGAACAAGTCTTATGTAGATGGCAGTGTTGCTTGGTTTGATGGATGTGAGGTTGATACTTGGTCACCTCTTTGGATTAAGGACTTCATAAAACAGTTGGGCTACATTCGCAACAAGTGCAAGGTGTGCTGGCTTCTTCCTGGGAAGAACATGGGTGATGGATTACGCATTGTTGATAGTGATGCAGACACTTTAGCAATGGCTTCGCGCGATTGTTCCAAAGTTTATGGTTTTCTCACTCTATGTTGACCATAAAGATGAGCTTTATAGCAACCTCTATTCGGATTATTGCACGCTGGAGTGCATGCAATCACCTGAACATAACAAGAGGAGGTGTCCAGAATTAGGAAGGGGTACTGCTGCTACTGCTGATGCTCAGCAAGCCCAAGATGCTGCTGATCAACAATCCCAAGATGATGCTGCTCAAGGTCAAGCTGGTTCAAAGAAGAGTAAACTACCTATCAGAAGAAATATAATTCTTGCAGATGCTCCAGCTCCTCAGCCTGCAAATGCTCTAGCTGCCAGGAAAAAGAAGCAGATTCTCAAGAAAAACCTCAGTTCTAGCTGCCAGGTAAAATGATCTCCATTTTCATGTATATCAGTACTAATTCTCTTGCATAAACATGACAAATCCTTACTATCTAACAATTCTTGCAAGGCATCAACAAGCCCAAGTGTTGCTTTGTCTGGAACAAATGACTTCCATGGAGTTCTCCCCGGAACCTTTCAGTGCTACAAATATTGTCACATGTATGCATTTCAATAAGAGTAAAATGCATCAGAGGTCCCAATTCTTTCGCAATTGTCCCAAGTTAGTCCTAAATCTTTGAAACTGCATGTTTTAGTCCTAAAAGTTTCATAAGTGGTTCATCCCGGGTCCTATACTGTCTTCGGCGCGTGCCTGGCGCCTACGTGGTTCTTCGGGCCCACTCGTCAGATGCCAACGCGGACAGCTTTTTGCAAACAACCCCCTCCCTTCTCCTCTTCTTTCCCCCGTCACCCCCAGCTCTCTTTCTCTACTCTCCTGTCTCCACTTCTCTGCGACGCAGAGGCAACCCGACAGCGACGAGAGCGACGTCGAAGAAACTGCCATTGCCGGGTAGCGGACGACACAGGCCACTCCGTCGAGATGGCCCCAATTCGGCAGGAGCCCGGTGCCTACCAGCCTCTACGGTAAAACCCTAGCCTGGCGGAATCTCAACCCTAACCTAACCTGTCTGGTGGGTTCGCGGGGGAGAAGACAGAAGGAGGCAGGGGGTTATTGGAAAAAAGCCGTCCGCGCTGGCATCTGACAAGTGGGCCCAAAGAGCCACGTAGGCGCCGGGCACGTGCCGAAGCCAGTATAGGACCTGGGATGAACTAGTTATGAAACTTTTAAGACTAAAACGTGCCGTTTCAAAGATTTATGACTAACTTGGAACATTTGCGAAAGAATTGGGACCTCTAATAGATTTTACTCTAGAAACAAAGTGCTAGGTAAGTTATCAACTTGCCCATGTTGATGAAACGTTATCCAAAACCCTTGTGGATGTCACGTTGTCCAAAACCGGGGTAGTATATGTTGGTTATGACAACCGACTGGGAGTTGTGTAAATCAAACGATTTCAGACTCAGGGGTGTTTTCTGGACTCAGACAACAGTTGAAGCATGAATTAGACCTTATAAGTACTTTCTGTTACCTTGTAAACTTTTCCAAAACCTCCCCGTCCAAGCAAATTGGAATCAGCGAACATATTTGTTGCCGAAAGGATGTCCTCAAAGCTAATAAATGAAAATTCTGTATTTTCTCCTTCAAGCTCGTTGGATGTGCTAAAGTATTCCAGCATCATTTTCTTCTGTGTTTCTTTCTTTCTCATTTTTCCTGCCGGATGGGACATCCATATTTATTTATTTTGTTGAAGTCTTGCACCAAGGTAATATGTAGAAAACATGGAATCTGCTACTATACCTCTGTGTTTGCAAATCCAGACGAGGGCTATGCATGTCAATAGCAGCAGGCATGCTACAATCGGGAGTACAATCTTTATTGTGCTGCTCCTTTTGTCAGCTGCAGAAGTTCAGAAAACAGAAATTCAGAGTTTACGGCACAAATCATTTCTTGCAACTGTATGAATTCAGTTGCATATATACCATGACGGATCTGTGAAGCTAGCGCCTAGACTATCATGAATTTGATTACCTAAACTACCAGGGCTTGTGGTAAATCAAAGTTTTGAGAATTGATGTTTTAATATACTTGTGTAGAAAACTTGCAGTGTTACTGATTCTACTCACTCCAAAATAAATAAATAATTGTCTTATGTCAACGCCCACACACACAAAAAGCAACTGGCTATGACCGTATGGAAAAGTTAAGGCATGAAACCTGACAAGAAATTTCAATGCATTTGACATTGTAGGCTAGATATATTGTATAGTTTAAGGTCGTACTAGAAAAGAAATATATTGTATTTGTAAAAGGATGTTAAACGAAATATCTTCTTTCTTGTCAAATGAATCGCCGTACTAGAAAGCAAGACATAATACATACCAGGAGTGTTAGCAAGGCGAAGGTAAAGGTTCTCGCCGTAGTTCATGCTGAACTTCCCTATGTCAACAAGCTCCCCAGTCCAAATCAAGCACCTCGACGAGTCGGCCATAGCACCAACGCTGCTCAAGTTGGCGTAAGCATATGCTATACATGAGCAGTTGCTACTGCACTCGGCCGCGCATTCATTGAAACTTATTTTCTTAACGTGCCAGAACTTGTCCGGGATCCTCATCCAAGGCAAGGTTACGAAATAACTTTGCTTGTCGCATTTCAATTCTTCTTTTCTCCGACATCCTCTTGAAAACTTAAGATCACTGGGCTCGAACCCATCGAGGCATTGGCACGCCGGGACAGTCCCAGTGAGGTCGCAATAGCTGAATGGGCCACATGAGGCGTAGAGGTCGCAAGCAGCTTTGGGGCTCTCAGAAATGACTGTCCATGAGGATAAATGGGGGTTCCAGTTTAGGGACCTAAACATGCCGGTGTAATCTAGTGTCAAACGCGCGAATGTTAAGCCACCTGAGACTGTGAACATGTAGTAGAATCCGTCACCTAGACTGAGGGACGTTTCAAACAAGACAGAACTGGCGTTGCTTAGGTGTACACCCCCAGTCACCGACACACCATTCAACACGTTACTGCGGCAATACGGCCTGGTTCCATTCCAAATCATCCTCTGCAGAGTCGGCGAGCTAGGGTCACCGCCACATGAGAAGTCTCCAGAGGACGGGTCATCTGGGCCCTTCCAAGCAACGAGACTCACGGCGACCTGTCCCTTGTAACTCACCAAAACTCTCATGTTTGGAAGTATTGTGTCGGTCGGATGGTCGAAGCTCTGCCACATCTGATCCTTGGCATTCGATAGCCGGACAACAAAATTCCCCGAGTCGAGTAGCACTGCGAAAGCTTCGGGCCCTCCAGCGACAATATTGTTTGTGGTTGTCCAAATATTGTGACCTTTGGAGTCGGACAATACCATTTGAGAACCGTTGGTGATGGTGAGCACGGCAGACGAAGGGGTGGTGATTGGCTTGTCTCGGTTGGCAACCCACACGATGGTGCGCGGTCCGGGGATACTGTGGTACCATATGCCGAGGTAGAAGCTCTTGTTGGAGCTGGTTGGGGAGAAGAAGCCGAGAGCAAAATCCCCACCCTTGGAGATGAGTATGTCATCGTGAGTGAGTGGCTTTGTACGAGTGAGCTGGTCATCGGATTTGCAGAACGAACTCAAGAACAGGAGGAAGAAGATGGGAGTATAGTGCATAGCCATTAGGCCGTCTCCTCCTCTTCAGACCGTGGTTGTGAGATGGAGAATTTTCTGTCTATCTCATCAAATTTTGGCACTCATCACATATATGTGGAAGATAAAGTCTAGACTGACAATTCTACGGACAAAGACAACAAGTTCGACCTTGACCACAGCACGGATGAGGAGACGACCGGCGAGGGAGCAGACTCCAAGTCTCCCCACGGTAGAGATCATCGTTGCTACGTGAGCGCTCAACATGGGCCAATGCTCGTAGGCTTTTGGCCCGTTAGTACGCCAGTGAAGACATGGGAGGGAGTATTGGGCCAAGGCCCAACAGGGTGTGATTGCCAATACGGCCTGACCGGGGGGCGCCTCGGCCCACCTGCGTCGGCCCGACAGTCAATACGGCGCCCCGCCGGAGGCGGAGGAAGCGGTCAGTTCGAGCAGTGGCAATGGCCGGTCGCCGCGTTATCGTCGGCGAGGCCAACGCCAATGCGGCGCCCTGGCTGAGGCGCATGGGCCCCGGAGGTAGCGGCCGGCTCAGGCTGCGGTGGCGCAATGGCAGTCGCGCGCGCGAGCCAATGCGGGGAAGGACGAGGCGGCGGTCCGGCCGTGCTCTGGCGTCGTCAGATCCCCTGAACCCATGCCATCCGAGGAGATTCCACTCCAGGATCTCCAATTGTCCATGGTCCCGATCTGAGCCCAGGTACCGATTTACTTTTGGATTTCTGTCCCAACCTTAATTTCGCACCGTTATTTGCTTCAGGTGCGAACGTGCAGTTTATTTTTGTTTTTGATGAATCGATGGCGTGTGACATAGTCATAGGAATTGATGATGATTAAACAGATTTTGCAATGTTTTGGGAACATATTCAGCTGGACATTCGAACATCGTTAGTTTTCAGTAACGGAAATCGGGGGGAATCCTCTCATAAAAATGGCATATCAGTAGCACATATAGAGCACCAGTACAGGGGTACCTTGCCTCGAAGATGGCAACGTCTAATTATTCACAGATTTTCCCATACAATTGATAAAACTCATGACGACTGCCTGCGCAATAGTTCAGTTCACAGAGAGTACATCATAAAGTATATAACTAGCTATGTTAGATTTCGCAAAGACTAAACTAGATAACATCTAACGGCCCTCGAGTGTTGTGATACTCATTCGGTTCGCAGGAGTCACCATGCACGCCCTTGCTGCTCCACCTTCACAGTTACGTAAAGCAAAATATAATTGTTGCTTTGGAGCGGGAAGCACTGCACTTTCGTTCTCTAACGTAACCATATGCCAAAAATAGATGTATACATATCAGTAGCATATATCGAGGACCAGTACAGGGGCAGAGCTCCCTTTTCTTGACAGTGGCTCCGCCTAATTATTAACAGCTGTTCCCACACAATAGAACTCACAAGTATTACAACTACATAAGCAAAAGTTAAGTCGACAAAGAGTAAATTTATCCTAAATTTCACATAGACTAGATTATAAAATATCTAACGTCCCTCGAGTTTTGTGATACTCATTGCATTGGCAGAATTCTCCATGCTCTCCCTTGCCTCTCCATCTTCGTAATTACACAGAGAAAAATATACTGGTTGCTTTGGAGCTGGAAGCACCGCACTTTCGTTCTCTAATGCAAACATAACAGATGACATAAGTGGCCGATCATCAGGACGGTCTTGAACACATAAGAGTCCCACATGAATACACCGTAGAACTTCATGAATCTTGCAGCTATCAACAACCGAAGAATCCACCAATTCAGTTGCTTTTCCGTCTTCCCATAATCGCCATGCCTGGCCACCAAAATGAAGTCAAGGTCGAGTTACTATTAAAAAAATCAGGGAGGGGGAATTAATTAGAAATTCCCCGTGTTCCACAGTATTTACGTAAGTTATAAGGCTAGAGAAGTTCGGTATAAGCTGAGGTGAGCTGATCTTCAAGCCACTAACAATCTCCAAGAGAAGAACACCGAAGCTATAAGTGTCCGATTTTGTAGAAAAGGCACCTCCTGTCACATATTCAGGTGACATGTAACCACTGTTTAAAACAGTCTACAAGTCAGTATGGAACGTACAAAATAAACCACGCAGAAAAACAAGTGTCGGTAAGGAATGTACAACCGTACTTACTATGTCCCAACGACATGGATAGTGTTTGCTTGGTTCTGGTTTGCACCAAATATTCTTGCCATACCAAAATCTGAAATTTTGGGAATCATTTCTTTGTCCAACAAGATGTTGCTTGCTTTGAGATCTCTATGAATTATTGTTAATCTTGAATCTTGATGGAGATAAAGAAGGCCTCTTGCTATTCCTTTAATTATTTTGAACCGTGTCAACCAATCAAGCTCATATTTCCGTGCAACATCTTGCATGATCAATGTAAAACGAAGCTATAGTCATCATAATATTATTTTGGTCAATGTAAGAACTTCATATGTGTGATGAACAGATTAAAACACATACCGAAAAGAAACGCATCTAAACTTTTGTTAGGTAAGTATTCGTAGATGAGTAACTTCTCATCTTCATGCATGCAGCAGCCAAGAAGTCTTACTAGGTTCTTGTGCTGCAGTTTGGCAATTAGAACTACTTCATTTCTGAACTCCAGTGTACCTTGTCCAGAACCCTTGCTAAGCCTTTTGACGGCAACTTCATTTCCACCTTCCAATGTTCCCTACATGAGCGCATATTTTTTTTATTTGAAAAAGAGCTGGAAATAAATTTTGCTGGCCCGTATAGTTACCCTTTTGCCATGAATAAATTTCACTCATGGACGTTTCATACACGAAGGAACTGGCGTTGCTTAGGTATGCACCACCAGAAACCGACACGCCATTCAGCACGTTGCCACGGCAATACGGCATGGTCCCATTCCAAACTATCCTCTGCAGGGTTGGTGAGCTAGGGTCAGTGCTACATGAGAAGTCCCCAGTGGACGGGTCATCCGGTCCCTTCCAAGCAACGAGACGTTCGACGACTTGTCCCTTGTAACTCACCAAAATTCTCATGTTTGGAAGTATTGTGTCGGTCGGATGATCGAAGCTCTGCCATATCTCCGTGCTATTTGACAGTCGGAGAACAAAATTCCCCGAGTTGAGTAGCACCGCGGAAGCTTCGAACCCTCCAGTGACAGTATTGCTTGTGGTCGTCCAAATATCGTGACCTTCGGAGTCGAACAGTACCATCCGGGAACCGTTGGTGATGGCGAGCATGGCAGACGAAGGGCTGCTGATTGGCTTGTCTCGATTGGCGACCCACACGACGGTGAGTGGTCCGGGGATGCTGTGGTACCATATGCCAAGGTAGAAACTCTTGTTGGAGCTGGTTGGGGAGAAGAAGCCAAGAGCAAAGTCCCCGCCCTTGGAGATGAGTATATCATCGTGAGTGAGTGGCTTTGCATATGTGAGCTGGTCATCGGATTTGCAGGATGAACTCAAGAATAGGAGGAAGAAGAAGGAAATACAGTGCGTAGCCATCAGGCCGTTCCTCCCTCTGCTTGTGTCTGTTAAGGGAAGAAAGTAGCACACAGATACAGATATGCATGGTCCTTTCCTGTATGGTTCTTCAGACCGTGGTTGTGTGGTGCAGAATTTTCTGTCCATGTAATCAAAGTTAGGCACTCATCACCCTTAAGGAGTTAATGTGGCAGGTAAAGTCTAGACTGACAATAATACAGACATAGACAGCAAAGTGGACCTTGACGGCTTGGCCACAGCACAGAATTGCAGACGAACGGCGCGGGAGCAGACTCCAAGTCTCCCCACGGCAGAGGAAATCGTTGCTATGAATTTCAGGTCAGATCTTGGAGTGAAACTCACACCTCAGACTCTGTTCGGTTGTCCCCAGCCCGGCCCGATTTGGGGCCCGATCCACGTGGGTCACCTAGGCCGGGAAACAATCCCGGCCCAACCAAAATGTTGCTCTTTTTTTTTTTGGAGAGGACCATAATGTTGCTCAGGGGGCCATGGCATGTGCATGTGGTCGGCTGGGCTAGCGAGGATGTCACCATGGTCTAGCGAACATATATTTGTCTAGTACGGAGTATTAAATATGTCGGTGTCTTTATCTACAAACTCAGTAAAATTTGGCAAATTTAACTTCGGACAATCCCATATGTACAAATATTTAGAAATGAAGGGATTACATTTCCACAAAATGCAGTTGCATGGGTAAGGATAGTTAAATAGTGCTAGAAGACGATAGCGTACCAGGAGAGTCAGCAAGGCGAAAGGTAAAGGTTATCGCCGTAGTTGACGAGTTTCCCCGTATCGACGAGCTCCCCAGTCCAAACCAAGCATCTCGACGGGTCGGCCGTAGCGCCGGAGTTGCTCAAGCTGGCATAAGCATATGCCATACACGAGCAGTTGCTGCTGCACTCGATCGGTCGCACACTCATGGAAACTTCTGTTCCATAAGTGCAAGAACTTGTCAGGGACCTTCATCCCAGGTAAAGTCACAAAACGACTTTGCTTGTCGCATTTCAATTCTTCTCTGGCATCCTCTCGAAAAGTTAAAATCATTGGGCTGGAACCCATCGAGGCACTGGCACGTCGGGGCAGTTCCAGTGAGGTCGCAGTAGCTGAACAGGCTACATGAGTCGTACAGGACCGTTGGTGATGGAGAGCATGGCAGACGAAGCGGTGATTGTTGGGTTGTCTCGGTTGGCGACCCACACGACGGTGCGTGGTCCGGGGATGCTGTTGTACCATATGCCGAGGTAGAAGCTCTTGTTGGAGCTGGTTGGGGAGAAGAAGCCGAGAGCAAAATCCCCGCCTTTGGAGATGAGTATGTCACCGTGTGTGAGTGGCTTTGCATGTGTGAGCTCATCATCGGATTTGCAAAATGAACTCAGCAATAGGAGGAAGAAGATGGGAGTATAGTGCATAGCCATTAGGCCTTCTCCCTCTGCTCGTCTCAAGGGAAAGTAAGTAGCACACATATACAGATAGCCGTGGTGTGTGCGCTGTATGGTTCTTCAGACTCTGGTTGTGTGTTGGAGAATTTTCTGCCCATCCAATCGAAATTAGGCAATCATCGTCACCCTTAGGAAATAATGTGGAAGATAAAGTCTATAGTAGACTGACAATTCTACGGACAAAGACAACAAGGTCGACCTTGACCACAGCACGATGAGCAGACGACCAGCCGGAGAGCAGACTCCAAGTCAGCAAGTCTCCCTACGGTAGAGAAAATCGTTGCTACAATATTATTTATCTTATAATGTAGTAGCTTTATGAATTACATGACTGCGAAAAGGAAAAGTTTTACACTAAATTGTGCCATTGTGGAGCCTGCAATTCAGAGCTACCGCCCCTCCAACACGGTGAGGCTCATGTTATTCATAGAGCTGCTAGTATTCTCTTCTGTTTCTTTTGCTTCAGAGTTCCTTTGTGCAAAATACACCGGTTGTTTTGGGGTTGAGAGTGTCGTGGTTTCATTCTCCAACATAAAAACGACCGACGACATGAGTGGCCTATTATTTGGATTGTCTTGCACACATAAGAGTCCTATATGGATACACCGCAGAACTTCAGTTGGTGAACACTTGTCAACAATGGATGAGTCCACCATATCCATTGGCTTACCATCTTTCCATAAGTTCCATGCCTGAACAAATGGAATCAAGTCCCTATAAATTAGTAACTTTCATTTGAATTGTGGAGAAATTCAGCATTTAATTAATGATACTTACATAAGCTAACAGGTTTGGGAAGTCTGAGAGGCGGGGTAAGCTAATCTTCAGACCACTTATGATCTCCAAGAGTATAACACCAAAACTATAGGTATCGGACTTGACAGAGAAGGCACCATCCATTGCATATTCAGGAGACATGTAACCGCTGTGTTGCAGTGTGAGCAATAAGAAAATGTAACAAAAAATGTTTAACTGCACAAATATCATTTTGCATGAATTACTCACTATGTTCCAACAACTCGGTTAGTGTTTGCTTCTTGTTGGTCGCGACCAAAGATTCTTGCCATGCCAAAATCCGATATCTTCGGGCTCATATCCACATCTAACAAGATGTTGCTTGATTTGAGATCTCTATGAATTATAGTCAACCTTGAATCTTGGTGGAGATAAAGAAGGCCTCTAGCCACTCCTTTGATTATTTGAGACCTTGTTGACCAATCAAGAACATGTTTACTTGAAGGGTCTAGTTGGAACATCGTGCAAGTTATAAGCATGCAGCGTAGTTCCTTAAAAGATGTCTTAACTTTTGACAAACATATAGTGATTGAACATACCGAATATGAAGACATCCAAGCTCTTGTTGGGTAGGTATTCGTAGATCAGCAGCCTCTCATCTCCATGAATGCAATAACCAAGAAGTCTGACGAGGTTCCTGTGCTGCAATTTTGCAATTAGAACAACTTCATTTCTGAATTCCTCTGCTCCTTGTCCAGAATTCTTACTGAGCCTTTTGATTGCAACTTCTTTGTCATCTTCCAGCATTCCCTGAATCCGGTATGTTTAATCCTTCTTAAGCTAAACAGAGTTCATTATCTTCATAAAACTACTATTTTACAGGAAAACTTTAGTTCTCTCACCTTATAAACCTTCCCGAAGCCTCCTTGCCCGAGCATATTGTCATTAGAGAAATCCTCCGTTGCAGTAACAATGTCTCTAAAGCTAAAAAATGGAAGCTCTATGTTTTCGTCGCCAAGTTCGGTTGATGCACTCAGTATCGCCTTTTTCTGGATATCCCTGCTTCGCATGCCTAGAACGAATATTCAAATTGTTAGTTAGTCTAGTGCAAAAATATTGGAGTATTACGAGAATCTTAGTGCTGAATTAATTGAAGTGGCTATCTGGTTGGTTCTACCTCTGAACTTGCATATCCAAACAAGGAAAATGCAGGCGAGTACTAGCAGGCATGCCGTAACTGGCAGTAAAATCTTTAACATCCCCCTTCTGTTCTCATTAACTGCTGAAACATATTTGACGAAGAGAAGTAAACAGTTATTCATAACTGTATTATATAACCAAAGTGGTCAACAGCAAGATAAGATGAACAGAGTTGCTTACAAAGATTGGGAAAGATTCACATACCTAGTTCAGACTTTGCCAGCCTGACATAGAGATCCTGCCCTTTGTCGACATACCGGACATCAACAATGTCACCAACCCACATAACGCAGCCACTGCCCTCACCACCTCCGCTGATATCCGCGGCGGCGAAGGCCACGCAGGAGCAATTGGCAAGGCACCTCGCCCTGCAATCCCCCACCGTCGCTGCCATGTCCACCGTCGTGTTATCCGTGTCCGGCAGCTTCACGCCCCGCACCGCCTTGAACCCGTCCGTCGTGCCGCCACCGGCACGGCAGTCCAGCGGCACGTTCCTCCGGCACCCGCCGGAGGCTTCCCTGATCGCCCACTGCGCGGCATCCACGGGGCCGAACCCGGCCACGCAGCCGCAGAAGAGCGTGGACGGCGTGTTCACGTCGCAGAGCCCGAACTTGCCGCACCTGCCGTACTCGTCGCAGACGTCCCTCGGCGCCTGCGCGAACACGTTCCAGACTTTGCTGGCCGGGTCCCAGACCAGCCGCTGCAGCACGCCGGCCTCGCCCAGCACGAGCCGGGAGAACGGCGGCTTGGATGCCGAAGACGGCTTGACGTCGAACACGTAGGCGACCTCGTCGGGCCGGACGACGACCTCGTTGGTGAACATGTCGGAGTAGGACGCCATCTCGGGGACCCCGCTGAAGTAGAGCCCGTTCCAGGGCCCCGTCCGGTACTTCTTCGCCCCGCCGCGCCACGACACGCAGTCGGGCAGGCCCCGCGTGTCCATGGCGCGGCGGCAGTCCCCCGTGGACGGGTCCGTCGGGTACTTCCACGACGTGAGCGCCCATTCGGCCCCCGTCTGCGGGTTCACGCCCAGCCGCATGCCCGCGATCAGGGTGTTCGACGGATGGTCGAACGACTGCCACAGCACGTCACTGCCGCCGGTGCCACGCACCAGGACCAGGTTGCCGGACTCGAGAAGCTGCGCCTGCACTGCCGCCGCGGAGGAAGACGAGGAATTGTTGCCGTTGGTTGTTGTAGTGTTGGAGGAGGACCAGGCGGTCCGGCCTGAGCCGTCGAGCAGGAGGAGGATGCCCGTGGCGGCGTTGACCGTTAGAACGCCGGCGGTGTCGTTGAGCGGGCTGTCGCGGTTGGCCAACCAGACGACGGCGTCGGTGGACGCCGAGAACCATATCCCGAGGTACCGAAGGCTCGGCGTGCCGGGCGAGAAGAAGCCCAGGGTGAAGGTGCCGCCGGCCGAGACGAGCGTCTGGCCGTCCGTGATGTTGCGGCGGCCATCGTTCAGAGTGTCGGATGATGAAGAAGAACTGCCCGAGCCCGAGGTTACAAGAGAAAGAAGACAGAGCACGGAGAAGACGAGCAAGGCAGCAAAGTTGGGAAACATTATGTATAGTACTGTTAATTTCTTGCCCCTTGAACCAAAAATGGGTACTGCTGCTGCATGCACACTCGATCTGGCTGTTCATATATAAGATGCGACCGCGTCTAGAACTAGAAGCTAGTGCCGTCAACTTGCATGGTCGTCGACGGCCGGCCGACTGATTGATGGATCGGCTCATGGAAGTTACGTGATACTGCTCGCGAATTAGTCAAAGGGAAGCCAGTAGCCACGCGCGCGTGACTCCACTAGCCACCTTTTCTCGAAGCTGCATGCATACCCTTCGACGACATGGAAGTTGTACAGCAGTTGCGTCGCTGTCTGTTACTTGGTGAGTGCATGCATGCATGTTGTTGGTCGCCATCTCCATTAATTTGCTACTCATGTCTCAGCATGGACTCATGGTGATGTGGAGTTGTCAGTTGTGTACCGTAGCATTGGCTGCATT
Organism: Brachypodium distachyon; assembly: GCF_000005505.3. Taxonomy (NCBI): domain Eukaryota; kingdom Viridiplantae; phylum Streptophyta; class Magnoliopsida; order Poales; family Poaceae; genus Brachypodium; species Brachypodium distachyon. The sequence goes on from NC_016135.3 coordinate 25,350,822, forward strand.
GCCCTCACAAACATGCAAGGCAAGGAAAGGTAGCCAGTTGCCGAACAAGATCTGGCTCAGATCGACTCAAAGACCCAGCAAACTCGAAGGCCCGTCGGGCTGGCCTCTCAAACTCAAAGGCCTTCTTGGGCTCAGTATACGCGACAATACAAACTTTCCCTCAAATTTGAAGGCCCGTCAGGCCGACCTAGGAGTGAGAACAGTACTACTCCCTCCGTGTTTCCCCTATCTAGACACTTTTTAGGAATAGATACATCTAATTTTGAATAAATTTGAGACAAGAATTATGAAACGGGGGAGTAGTACTTTGATGCAATTCATCCTCAATTCTTTGCATGCAGACAAATGTATGAAACCACACAGTCGCGTGGCACCGGCCAAATGGACAATCGGTTCACTTGGGCATTTTGCTATTTATTTTTTATTTATTTTTTGAAAAGGAGGATAACCCTCGACAGTAGGCATTTCGCTATCTTGTGATGCCAAATTCATCGCGGCTTTGGCGCTAGTTACTGGAGATCAACCGTAGTGGACCTAGTGAAATCTGCCTCACGTGCTACATGCCTTGTTCTGTTATACACTCCGGGCCTATTTGGCCGACCAATCTGTGAGGTCTTGGTGGTTAGCATTGCGACGACTTCAGACATGGCCGGCCTGTCGTCGGGTGATTCTTGAATGCAGAGAAGCCCAATGTGAATGCACCTCACGAGCTCAGAGCCCATCTCAGAATCAGGCCCAGAGAGACAAGGGAGACTCACAGTTGAATCAAGAAGAGCCACTGTCTTGTCCTGCTCCCACAGTCCCCATGCCTGCAATGCAACAGAGATTTGTTCGCATAATTCTTGATGTTATGGCCAAGAATCCAAGATCTCACAGCTAAAAATAATTGTCAAGAACCACATACAGTTGAGCTTCTTTAGTGTGCACTTACGTGTGAAAGGAGTCTTTGCGTCTCGCCGTTCCTCTGTCCGCTAAGGGTTTCCAGCAGAACGACTCCGAAACTATAGACGTCGCACTTCAGCGTCATTTCCGCTCGCAATGACTCCGGCGATGCGTATCCACTTTGCGTAACCCAGACATAAAGTAAAATTATCTGACCACCATCGGCATTTGGAAATGAAATACAAACCATGTAAATATGACTGGAGTGTGTAGAGTGCCTTACGGTGAATTGACAATGGTGAGGCTAGACTCCAGCAGATCTGGGACGAACAGCTTCGCGGTGCCAAAGTCTGCAACCTTGGCCTGCCAATTGTCATCTAACAGCACGTTGGAAGGCTTCAGATCTCTGTGGACGACGCTCTCACCGGATCCCTCATGCATGTACGCCACACCTTGTGCGATGCCATGGATGATATCCAGCCTCTGCCTCCAGCTCAGCGTGCCACGGAGGCTGGGTTCGCCTGCAAGGCACAGATGTTTTCTGTCGTTGGCAAACCAGACGCAAAGACATGCAGAAGAGACCCTAATGATCTGTGAATTCAGATTCTGATCATAGGCAAGTGAAGTCTATGGAATTATGGATGTACCGAATATGTAGAGATCCAGGCTCTTGTTCGGCATGTAGAAGTAGACGAGTATCCGCTCGTCTGTTTCGTCGCAGTAAGCAAGCAGGCGCACAAGGTTGCCATGCCGGAGCCTGGCCATCACCTCCACTTCTCTTGTGAAATCACTTTTGCCTTTCCTTGTGAGAGCGGACTGCCTAAGCCTCTTCACGGCAATCGTTCTACCATCAGGTAATTGGCCCTAGTAATTGTATAATTATGGAGCTGACAATTAGTCTATAATCTCTACAAAAAAGAACTTAAACAGCTGCAGAACCATAGTTGATCAAACAAGCAAATCGCATGCGAAGCATTGTGAATGAAATGGATGCGCGCGCACCTTATACACTATGCCAAATCCTCCTTGACCAATTACATGGCTCTCAGAGAAATTCAGTGTAACCTCCTTCAGAGTGTGCAGATCAACCAAGGGAACTGCCAAAAATGAACTCTGAGGAATACCATCTGCAATTTGAGCCAAGTCAGCTGGATTTACGCAGGCGTCATAAGAAAAGAGAATAAGATAAAAACTATGGTAGAGCACCGTTTAGTCGTTTACGTGAGATTCTGTGCTTCCTTCTCCACCATATGACAAAGAACAGTGCAAGTACTATAGCAACAGCAGAAGCTACTGGCACAAGAACAGTCACAATAGCGAACTTGGAGCTCCTCTCTGCAGCTGTTACAGATGTAAAAAATCATGTTAGGTGCAGTTCATATCTTATAGTCAATTAAATGTGGTTGCCAGTAACCTCAGGTTTATGTCAGTATTAAGATTCTTTCAGTGCGATTTTGCAATTTGTTTTTTTGAACGCTGATTTTGCAATTTGTCAATTCTATCTGCTAAATAAGCAGTATACTAATGTATGAAAAAAACGAGCTGAAATGATTGTCATATTTTTTTTGTACCTAATTCAGATTCAGCCAGCCTCAGGTACAGATCCTGCCCCCGGTCGACGTAGCGAAGATCAATGATGCCATCTGTCCACATGATGCTGCCACTTTCACCGCCGCCTTCTTGGATCTCGGCGGACGCGTAGGCCAGGCATGAGCAGTTGGCCAAACACCTATCCCTGCACTCCTCCGTCGAGATGCTCGTGTCAACCGATGCGTTGTGCGTGTCCGGCAGCTTCACGCCACGCACCAGGACGAACCCGTCCGTCGCAGTCCCGTCGCCATGGCAGTTCAGCACCACGTTCCGCCGGCACCCACCCGAGGTCTCCCTCATGTTCCATGTTGGCGGTGACGCGGGGCTGAACCGCTTGAGGCAACTGCAGAACGCCGACGATGCTGCACTAGCATCGCACAGACCAAACGGCCCGCACCTCCCGTAGGTGTCGCACCCGTCCCTTGGGCCCTGGAAGAAGATCTTCCATGCCAGGCTGCTCGCGTCCCAGACAAACCGCCTGACCATGCCGGCGTCCGTCACCACGACACGGGTCAGTGGCGCGCCACGCTTGGCGGTGTACCCATACGTGACCTCCGAGGCGCTGGCCGTCACTTGCAGCGGGAACTCATGTGCATAAGTCAAGGCCTCCGGGACACCATTGAACCACCGGCCATTCCATGGGCCTGTGCGGTACGCCTTGGCATCCCGCTGCCATAGGATGAGCTCCGGCAGCCGAGTTGTACTGTAGTCCAGCACACGGCGGAAGTCCCCCGGAGAAGGGTCATCCGGCGAGCGCCACGACGAGAGGTACCACTCGTCTCCGGTCCACAGGTTCTTGCCCATCTTCATGCCAGGCAGCAAGGTGTTCGACGGGTGGTCGAACGACTGCCACAGGATGGTCTTGCTTCCGTGGTCGTGCACGACAAGGTTGCCGGACTCCTGCAGCTGCACCACCGCTGAAGAGGTGTTGGGGGAGTTGGACGACCACGCAACCTGGCCGGGGCCATCGAGCAGGAGGAGGTCCCCTGTGTCGCTGGCCACCAGCAGCACGCCAGCAGTGTTGTTGAGAGGGCGGTCACGGTTGGCCACCCAGCAAACGGCCTCAGCGGACACTGAGAACCATATCCCGAGGTACCTCTTGGTCGATGCACCGGGAGAGAAGAATCCCAGTGTAAATGTGCCGCCAGCCGAGATGAGTGTCTCGCCATCAGTGACATTCTGGCCCTTCCTGAACGTATCTGTAACGCCAACGGCGAAAGCTCTGGGAGACAGTAGTAGGAATGTAAAGGAGAAAAGACTAAGAATGTAGCTGCAGGTTACTGCCGTCATTATGGACGCCTCTTCCTCTAATCCTAGAGAAGAAAGAAATGGGTACAGGTGCATGAACCGTACTGCTAAGCTAGGTCTTCATGAACCACTACTGTACTTATCAAGGGGCGATCCGGTACGGCATGGGATTTCTTGTCTTAATTAACAACGTAGGGCTGACAGCTAAGGTAACTAGCTCAGAGTGTGAAATGGTCCACTTATCCTCGATTAACAGGAAGAAAGAAGATGCGAGTACAAGTTGATAAAATTGATCTTTCCAAGAAGTTGCAAGTGTGCAGCTGTGGATGCAATATATATATATATATGTTCCCAACTGCCCACTCCCTTTCAAACTAAGGAACATGGAGAATCTAGTGCAGTACTCACTCTGATCCAGATTATAAGATTGTCTAGCTCTGTCCTGAACCAAAAAATAAAGTTTGACCAATCTTATAGAGAAACCTACAAACATCTACAACTCTAAATTAGTTCTATTAAATCTGTCCTGAAATATATCTCCATATTATACTTATTTGATATTGTAGGTACTAATACATTTTTGTATAACCTTGGTCAAAATTTTAAAAGTTTGACTAAGTACAAAGCTAAAACATCTTATAATTCGAAAGGGTGTAGTATTTATTTCCTGTATGCAGATCTAGTTGCACGCTGCTTTCCTCTGTGGCCTTTCTGACAAAATACCACGGGTACATGATTACAGTAAAGTCTGTCAATGAAACGAAGTCAACAAGTCAACCATCGATTCTCTCGAGTTTAAGACCCGGCCAAAAATAGTTATGTCCCACATCGATCTCTTCTCTGAAGTCTGCAGTACCCTTGACATAGAAAGTGTTCGGATGCATTGTCAACCTTTGTTCACATGCATTGTCGACCTTTGTCCATGAGCATGAGGTTTTAGACTCAATTAGTTGTGATTTTGAAGATGGAAATTATATATCGAAACGGAGGTAGATGCAGTTTAGTAGCATTTCTAATCTATCTACGAATGAACCGTGAGACTCCTGCATTTCTCGTACAGCTGATATCTCACGTTTGAATTTTCCTAGAGCGTTCTCTACATGACAAATTAGATTAGAACTGAAAAAATTTACAGTCTCACCGTCGCGCTATCTCACGTTCTAACACACATTCAGAATTTCAGATCAGGGAATGGAGAATGGACAGACCGCAGTGGTGTGATGATGTGGCGGCTCGCGGGGACGGCCTCCTCGGCACTGCACCAATACAGGTGCGGCCTCCTCGCTCCTCGGATCAGCACCCTCGTCGGAGACGGGCGGCAGGCGCTCGCTCCTCGCTGGGTTTGTTTCTGGAGCAAGGAGCGGGAGGCGGAGACGCAGTGGCGTGCCCGCGCCGGGAGATGCGGAAGAAGCGGCGGCGGCTGAAGTGGATAGCTGCGACGGCCGTGGACAGGGGTTTCGAGCGGCGGCGCTAATTCAGTCTGAAGGAACGTGAACCAGGGAGGGGATCGATTTTTTTCGGGACACGACACACTCGCCCTCTTTTCGTATGAATCCTGGGTGGTGAAAATAAAGGATTCTAATCTAAAGAAAATTTTCTACGCAACACATTTTGGATCGTTGGATGGTATCTAATGAAGTACTCCTATTAACTAACCCTAAGAGCTTGTTTGCCCCCCATCATTTGGGATTAGAATTCTGAATTCATTTTAAATTTCAAAAACCAACTTATTTGGCTGGCACGGAATTGGTCACACTAACTAACCCCAATTTTTTTTAAAAGCCATCATTTCTTTAGAAATGTTTCTAACTCTACAAATCCATGTGGTAGATAAACATAATTTTTGAACCCGAAATTCAAACTCAACCAAATGAAATCCTATCAAAAAATGGATTTCATTTCATTTCTACTAAATGATATGAAAAGATGGATGCCAAATGAGCTGTGAGATTCATGTGTTGCATAGCATCCAAACATCACTTCCAATCAGTTTCTATGTATTATTTTTTTGAAAGAGGCAAAAGCTTTGCCGCTCTAATAATAAAGAAGAAGCATACGTACAGATAAGGAGGGGCAACCCCTCAAAGCAAGAGGATTACATTAGGGCAGAGAAGTCCTTAGCCCCCGCACTCCGCCACGCATGGACCTCGTCTTTGATACGGGTGATAACAACGCTAGCGGGGGCCGACGAGTTACGGAAAATGCGACAGTTTCGCTCCTTCCAAATTTCCCAGGCAACCAGCGTGGTGAGCGAACGGGCCCCTCTAGACGGCCGGTCTGAGAACGATAAGGCAGAGTCCCATAAGGAAGCCAAAGGGCGGTCAACGTGATTATGGGGGTAATGGGCAAGGGGGGGGGGGGGGGGAAGCCCAGCCAAGCCCTCACCGAATTCCATATCCGAGCAGAAAAACGGCACTGAAAGAGCAGGTGTGAGGCAGACTCCGGACTGCGGCGACAAAACTGACAAAGAGGGTCATGCTGCCCCCCACGGGAGGCCAACCTATCCGCCGTCCAGAGACGATTTTGGAGGGCCAACCAAGCGAAGAGCTTGCACTTCGGAGGAGCCCAAGGGGACCAAACCCTGGCCGGGAGAGACGAGACCGTCGAGCCAAAGAATTGAGCATCGTAGGCCGACGCAGCACTGTGGGAACCAGAGGGGCTGAGCTTGCAAGAGATGGAGTCATCCACAGCAGGGTTCAGGGTCACAGCTTGCAGGTGGTTCCAAAGGCGAACGAACTCCTCAATGTGGGCGACGGTGGAGAGACCCTGAAGGTAAAAATCCTTTATCCAGGCGTGCTCCACAATGGCATTTTGCACCGACCTGCTCTTTCTTCTCGAGATTTTAAAAATGAGGTTGCAAAATCCTTGAGCGCCTGATCACCGAGCCAGACCGAATCCCAAAAGCGAGCCTTCAAGCCATGTATTTTTATTTCTGTAGTATCTAATATCTAATTAAAGTAGCAGACATTATACGGCGTAAATTTTACAAAAGATATCGTACGGTCTAAATTTGTTACAAATGGATCAATCTGATCTGATGCTTGGAGTTCACGTGCTACACGGAGTTCAGGTACTGTACAGACGCAATTGGAGTTCAGGTGCTATACGCATGCAGAGAACTAAATACAGGGGCTGACTCTACCGTCGTTCGCTGCCGCCAACCCACGCTATTCCCCACACAACACCGGAACACCCATGACCAGCAATCCTCTTCGCGCCTGGCCAACGACCGATGGATCGATCGCCCGGCTGTCCGGCACCTACGCCCATCTCATCCTCTCCGGCCACCGGCGTCTCATCAGCCAACAGCCCAACACATGCACGGACCCAGCCACACGCTCATCGAATCCTATGCAGGGCCAATCCAAACTTCCTCGCACAAAAGGAAACCCAAACAATTTTTCCCAAGTTGCTTCTCGCATCAATTAGGTAATCTCCAGGTCAAGTTCATGCATGCAATGCTCTATCTCCAATTCCACTTATTCCACTTTTTATTTTGATATATCAATAGACAAAAATAGAATGAGAGATCGATCTATGTTTAACAGCTTTCAAGTTGTAGAGTCTACTAAATAGGCCCTCTCTTCTCAACTCATCGAGGACCCCTAATCACTTCAAGATCCACAAGAAAGTTCATAATCAGTTTCGTCGCTAAGTGTATTCCATCCGAATACTAATATACTTAATTACTTCAAGATGTACATGGAACCAATTAAACTATTTTAGTTCTCTGCGTGCAAGAGAGTTAATTGCGGGAGTCAGGGAGTGGAAAAAGAAAAATACACACATGATTTACCAAGCCGACATGTAATTTAGGAAAAGAAAAAACAGCTAAAAATATTTATAAATTGGGAAAGATGGAGTACCACCCATCGAGCAATGAAAACAAATTACTATGCGGATAATACAAAGTTAAGAGTACGGAAAAGGATTATCGGATAATTTTCTAAAATAATACTTTGAGTTTGCTTCCGAGAATACTCTATCGGGGAGGAGAGTAAAAGATAAATGCTAACTAACTTTGTTGACAATTAATAGTCATATTTGTGAATTTCAATAATACAAAATAAGGGAGATTTCGTGTCAAACGTAAAAAAAAAACTGGAAAAGTCATACAAGTGAATGGATGATGGGCACAATAGATGCAAATTGGGATGGATAAAAATCAATGCTTACAAAAAACATTAAGGATAAAATAAATCTAAACATCTTTCGAATATCTTAAATAAAAAAATTAACACACAAATTGAAACACACATATGTTACATGTAGAAGCTCAACACTTTTGTATTGCACACGATGTTAATAAAACACAACTCTCTTGCAAAAACATGTAATGACTACCTAATCTGCAACATATTATATTACGTATTTAAACCCATCTAAGCATTCAAAATTATATATTTTGGTAGGTGAAAAAAATAACAATTCAAGTATTTTCTGAAAATCTTTGAATAATCCAGATATAATACATCTAATTGCATACCCCTCCGATCCATAGTTGTACTAAATCAAAAACACTTACTCCCTCCGTCAAACAAAGCATGTCTCAAGTTTGATTAAATTTGAATGCATCTATACACTAAGTCATATTCAGATACATCCAAATTTTGACAAACTTGAGACATGTTTTGTTGGACGGAGGGAGTATTATAGATCAAAGGAAGTACAAAATTAATCTATTAGAAAGCAAAATCAAAATTAAAAATATAAAAATATCATTTGTTATATATAAGTCTAGCAACCCGCTAGTTGACTATGTCCTAGCATATCAATTCTAAACGTTTTCTCTTTCCGTGTTTTTTTATTTTGTACGATTCAAAGAAACCCATACACCATCCCCCATAACACATAGTAGGATGTACTCATTCATGTTATGTCTGTCAATAATCTTTTTTTTTGTGAGAAATGTCTGTCAACAATCAGAGTCGTCTCATTGTCACCAGAATGTCGCCTACTATTGATCGCTGTAAACTTGAAGGTGAAAGTAAGATACCATCAGCTTCGGCCAACAAACATTGTTTTTTTTTGTTTGACTCAACAGAACTGTAGGTGTAACAGTAACATATCGTCTTACATCCTTCATTTTGGCATACGCTATATTTTATCGCCACAATCCTAACATATAAAACTGAAGTCAAAGGTGTGTGGGTAATACTTGAAGCGAAAGGCACATACATAGTCTACACACATATACTAGTACACTGCTCATCCTTACGAGGGTATACACGGTCAATCACGATAATTTTCCTTGACAATTGAATCATGAAAATGTTGTGTGTGAGCATGCAGGTGGGGGGCATATCAATGTCAAGTTGTCACCGTTTGACTTTCCCGCCACTTCAAAACCAGCAACGTACGCATGGTTGATCAGGGCAACTCTCAAGAGTGTTCCGTGACCTTGACCAAGAAGAAGAAAGAATCCACAGTTCCACACCAATCATGAGCTCGGTAACCAGCCATGGCCGACGACACTACCTCTTCCTCCTGCTCTCTCTGCTCATGCTCGGGACACGAGCCGTCGTTAATGCCGCCGACACGTTCGACAGCGGCCGCAACATCACCGACGGCGAGACGCTGGTCTCGGCCGGCGGGTCCTTCACCATGGGGTTCTTCTCGCTCGGGGTTCCAGCCAGGAGGTACCTCGGGATATGGTTCTCCGTGTCGGAGGACGCCGTGTGCTGGGTGGCCAACCGCGACCGCCCCATCAACGGCACCTCCGGCTTACTGATGCTGGGCGACGCCGGGAGGCTCCTCCTCCTGGACGCCGGCTCCGGCGGCCAGGTCATCTGGTCGTCAAACTCTACCGGCAGCACCACCAATTCCTCGACAGCACAGCTGCTCGACTCCGGCAACCTGGTCATCCGCGATGGGGCCACCAGCGCCGACAGCCAGCTCCCGATGATCCTATGGCAGTCGTTCGACCACCCGTCGAACACCTTGCTGCCGGGCATGAAGACGGGCAAGAACCGCTGGACGGGCGCCGAGTGGCACATCACGTCGTGGCGCTCGCCCACGGACCCGTCCCCAGGCCCCTACCGCCGCGGCACAGAAACCAAAAAAGGATCACTCCCAGAGAACGCTATCTGGAACGGCCGCGCCAAGACGTACCGGACGGGGCCGTGGAACGGGGTCTACTTCAACGGGGTGCCCGAGATGGCGTCCTACGCCGACATGTTCGTGTACGAGGTGACCGTGAGCCCAGGGGAGGTGAGCTACGGGTACGCCGCCAAGCCCGGGGCTCCCTTGTCCCGGATCGTGGTGACCGACGCCGGCACGGTGCAGCGGCTCGTGTGGGACGCGAGCAGCGGCGCGTGGAAGACCTTCTACAGCGCGCCCAGGGACACCTGCGACGCCTACGCCCGGTGCGGGGCGTTCGGGCTCTGCGACACGGGCGCCGCGTCCACGTCCATGTGCGGCTGCGTCCGGGGCTTCGTCCCGGCGTCGCCGTCGGCTTGGTACATGAGGGAGACCTCGGCCGGGTGCCGCCGAAGCGTGGCTCTGGACTGCGCCGGCGCCACGGATGGGTTAGCCGTGCTGCGCGGCGTGAAGCTCCCCGACACGTATAATGCGTCCGTGGATGTGAGCGTCGGGATGGAGGAGTGCAGGGAGAGGTGCCTTGTCAACTGCTCCTGTGTCGCCTACGCCGCCGCCGACGTCCGAGGAGGAGGATGCATCATTTGGTCGGATACCATTGTTGACATCCGGTACGTGGACAGAGGGCAGGATCTCTACCTCAGGCTGGCAAAATCTGAACTAGGTACGCATCACAGTGAACAAATTCTCAATTCCATTTCGAAACAAGTCCACCGCGAGAATATGACAAAGTTTGATTTCGGCAACGTATCATTTAGCTGAAGACGCCAGCAGGAAGATGAGCGCGGCGATCATCGCGACCATATGCGTGGCGTGCGCGGCCGCGGGGGTATTTCTCTCGCTGGCCTTCGTCATTTGGAGGAACAGGATACGCAGGATCGTCTCGCGAGATGCACGGCGTGTTGCTCACAAAAACGATGCCGCCGTCCATGTCGAAGAAGGCAAGCCTGACCCGGACGACGCCGCCACGGCTGTCACGGCCGGCTCCATTGATCTGGCCACCTTAGAGAAGGCCACGAGGAATTTCTCCACCAGGAACGTGATCGGCGAAGGCGCTTTCGGCGTCGTCTACGAGGTCGGTCTCACAACACAACTCGATTTCGCCTTCTACATCGACGCAAAAACCCATCAGAAATGACTGTAGTTAAGATTTGCACATTCTTTTTTGCAGGGCCAGCTGCTCCAGGATCACCCTCTGGTGGCAGGGTTGCCAGGGAACGGGAGGAAGGTCGCAGTGAAGAGGCTGAAAGTGTCGTCGTCCCTGCCCAGCAGAGTCCTGAGCGATTACACGAGGGAAGTGGAGACCGTGTGCAACCTCCGGCACGACAACCTCGTCCGTCTCCTGGCACACTGCAGCGACGGCAACGAGCGGGTCCTGGTGTACGAGTACGTGCACAACAAGAGCCTCAACCTCTATATATTCGGTACGTACAGCACACTCCGGCCGTGCTGCTTCAAATTAGCACTACCATGTAGCACAAACAGAATGGTTAATTTCCTACACAAACTGAAGTGGAATTTGTTTGCGGGTTTTGTGGAACGAGCAGGCAAAGGCAGCGCCCGGGCTTCGCTGAATTGGGCGAGGAGGCTGGAGATCATCCGTGGGATCGCCCGGGGCGTCTGGTACCTTCACGAAGGGTTAGGCGAGGAGAACGTGCTGGTTCACAGGGATCTGAAGCCGTCCAACGTGCTGCTGGATCGCCATTGGAGGCCCAAGATCGCGGGCTTCGGCACCGCCAAGCTGTTCCGTGACGACCTGACGGGGACGCAGACAGTAGTCGTCTCGCCGTGAGAAAAATAAATAAATCAAACCTCACACTCACACACATCACTGACAACAACACATGTTTAAACAGTATACTAGAACCAAAATTTTGCTGACACGGGCGAGTTTGGATGACGCGTGTGCAGGGGGTACGCGTCGCCGGAGTACGCCAAGGACGGCGACATGACGCCCAAGTGCGACGTGTTCAGCTTCGGCGTCGTCCTGCTGGAGACGGTCAGCGGCCGCAGGAACAGCGCTTCGCCGAGCGTCGTTTCGCAGGCATGGAAGCTTTGGGAGGAGCGCAGGGTCATGGACCTGCTGGACCCGGCGGTGTGCCGGCGTCCTCGCGGCTCGGGTTCTTCGGAGATCTGGTCGTCGGAGCTGCGCCGGTGCATCCAGGTCGGCCTCCTCTGCGTGCAGGAGGCGCCGGGGGACAGGCCCGCCATGTCCGCGGTTGTTGGCATGCTTGGGAGCAAAGACTCGCGGCTCGAGCAGCCCAAGTGCCCCGCGCTGCTGCAGCTTGGGCCGACGTGCTACGGCGGCAATGGCATGTCGCTGGACTGGGAACCGTCTACCGTAGTCAACCTCACGTAGAAGACCATAGAGGCTGCGTGCTGGTGATCCTGTTTGCCATCTGTAAATGTGCAAATGAGCTACATCCTATGAGATCCACTAGAGATGCTCTTAGTCACGGAAAGTTAGGGTCAATATTTGTTATCTACGTCACTTAGGGTCAATGGTAATATGGTTCATACGATATGCTATGTAGACTCTAAATTTGTTAAGGGTATAAAGGTTTATAGGTAACGAGGTCAACCCGTAGTTAACTTATTTTGGTGAGTCAACTTTTTTCCCATCTTGCCTTTTTTTTTCTTCTGAATTAGGAATTTTCAAACAATGATGTAATAGTCGTGTGCATCAACAGATGCAAAAGCTGAAGAGATCGATCAAACAATGTAGAGGCCAAAGGGATTCTTTTTTTCCGGAGAAAAGTCAACAATTTTCGAATAAGAGTGTGTTGGATGGGTCTTCAACTTGAGACCTCTAAAAGATGTGATTGAAATGTTAATTGTTGCTACTGTATTTGATCAGACCCTCATTGAGTACATACACAAAGTACAAAAAGAACACAAAAGGGATGACAGACCTCGAGTACAAGATAAATGCACTAAATCAGCGACACTTCTTATGCGTTAGAGTGAATATTTTTTTGGACATGATCGGAGGGAGTACTTTGTTTAAACTAATTCTAGCTTATCTACAATCCTGATCATAATGTGTCCCTAATATTAGACAGACATGTCTTGGTTGCACTTGATGCAGATTTAAAATCGGAGAGACTTGCGATCAAATGAGCCACGGGAAAGAGGGACATGCAGAGACATCCATGCGCCCATGTAGGGCACTACTAGGAAGACATTCTCGAGAGGTGCCACGCTTACGGAAAAGCACCATATATCAAGAAAATCCCTACCTAACCTGCAACTTATAAGACTGATCGCCAGGCGACAACACTACGTCGATGTGCTGAGTCTGACTCGATTCGGTCGATCGATGGGCGCAGGCAGCAATTCACCTCAGATCGACCGTGGTGCAGGGGCTCAAGAGATCGGTCTCAGTACGGGACGACGAAGTGGCCCATCCGCTGTCCAGCAGCCTCCTCGGCCGGTCGATCGGCGACGCCGTGCTCGTGAGCATGGCGACGACCGCCGACATGGCCGGCCTGTCGCAGGGCGTCTCCTGGACGCAGAGGAGCCCGATCTGGACGCACCGTTTCAGCTCAGACAGGAGCTGCGGCTCGGACTCCGGGTCCGGGAGCGGCACCGTCGCTTTGTCCAGAAGTTCCATGGCCCTGTTCTGCTCCCACAGTTCCCACGCCTGTCAGGACTAATTTCGTCAGAGTATGCCTGTAGAATCTTTTATAGTGTTCTTGCTTCATTTTCAAGAGAATTTTGACTTACATGCGAAATGAGCCTCTGCATGCCACCGTTCCTTTCCCCGCTGAGCGTCTCCAGGAGGATGACCCCGAAGCTGTAGACGTCGCACTTGAGCGTCATCTCCCCTTGCCTCGCGTACTCCGGAGCTGCGTATCCCCTTCACATGGAACTCAACAATGTCATGTCAGGCATATATGAATATCTTGAGTCCACTCGATTCCTTACGGTGATGGAAAGATAGTTTACTTACGGTGAGACCACGATTGTCTGATCGGGCCCCGTTTTCTGGTCGACGGCGAACAGCTTGGCGGTGCCGAAATCGGCGATCTTAGGCATCCACTGGTCGTCCAGAAGAATGTTGCCCGGTTTCAGGTCCCGGTGGATGACGCTCTCGCCCGATCCTCCGTGAAGGTACGCGGCGCCATGCGCCACCCCGCGAATCAGCTCCAGCCTCCTCGTCCAGTTCAGGGAAGCTCGAAGACTAGCTGTGCCTGTGATCAGTGCAAAACACATATGACATATGTGACGTAAATTCCATAGAAACTTGATAAATTCTTTAGTTCCTTCCAGCAAGTGGTCGTTGAGCAGTACCGAATATGTGGACGTTCAGGCTCTTGTTCTGCATGTACTCGTAGACGAGGATCCGCTCCTTGCCGTGGTTGCAGTAAGCGAGGAGACGAACTAGACTGCCATGCCGAAGCCCGGCCATCACCTCCACTTCTCTCGCGAAATCCTTCTTGCCTTTCGTGGTGAGAGCCGACTGTTTGAGCCTCTTGACAGCGACCACTCTTCCTTCAGGCAGCTTCCCCTGACAATTTAGCAGTTTCAGATGTTGATTACAGATTGAGTTGTACAGAGTTAATTTGGGCGTACACGGCTCCACGCTAATCTCTTGGGTAGTAAAATAACTCACCTTATAAACTATGCTAAATCCACCTTGACCAATCATGTTACTTTCAGAGAAATTCCCGGTGATATCCTTTATGATATCTAGACTGACTGAAGGGACGGCCATAGCAGGATTTTGAGGAATAGCATCTGCAACAAGATCACATGATGATCAGTAGTTTACTACAGCATTGCATTTAATTTACCTATTTTCCCTTCATGCAAAATACAACATCGAAACTGAACCATCGCGGCAGAATTTACCTATGATTCTGCGTTTCCTTCTCCACCAAATCACAAAGATGACCAGAAGAATGGTTACAGCAGAAGCTATTGGTGTGGCAACAAGTAGAGCAGGAAACCTTTTCTTGTCATCTGTTATCGCATCAAGAAAGAAAGATCAGAATGCTATTCAGCGCTTAACCCTGCTCGGAAATCAAAATTGTTAAAAAAAAACAGAGAGTAAATCTAACCCTGTAACCTAATTTAAATTATCTTGGCCATTTTACATCTTCTTAAAACCGGTTCTAAATTACTTGAGTTACCAAAGTCCAAACCTGGAAAACCCGAGACCCGAAAAACCTGAAGCTTGGAAACCAAACAGAATTTTCAGATTTTAAATTGCCAATTCAGCTTTTAATTCCCGGAACCCGAATAGGCCAAATAGCCTGATTTGAATAAAAGAACAGAGCAACCCCAAATCCAATATAGACTTTTGGCCCGAGCCCAACTGCCCAACTAAACCTAGCCCACTGCCCACCACACACTATATCCCGTCTCTCTCTCCCTTCCCTCGCACGAGAATCTGGACGACCCCCGCGCGGCCGCGCCGTTCTCGCCCCGCCACGGCGCGCCACCGATCCCGCGCTGTTCTAGCCGCCGCCGGCCGCCCCACGCACTTCCCTCCCCAGCCTTGGCGCGACCATCGGTCCTCGCGCTTTCCAGCCCTGCCGGCGGTCGCCGCCCCCCGCATCGTCTTCCCTAGGCCCAGTCGACCCCGCACCGGCCTCCCCCGTCCCCGCCGACCTCCCCGCCGTCTGTCGCGTCGCGTCGGCTCGACCCCCAATCCATCCCATCGCCGATCCTCCGGTTCATCTCCATTTTTCAGGTAATTAACCGCAATTTCGGGTTTACATTTTCTAATACTAATTCCGGGAATCATTTCTATGAACCCGAATTTCCGGCCTGAACGCCCAATCTGAATGTCATGAAGTGTCCAGCTACCACATGTCTTACGAGTTGGTTGGCATGAGGTGGATGGATTAAAGGAAACTGGCTGGGTTAAAATACTTAATTCTACTTGTTATTCAGTTCAGTTCAAACGTGATTATTTTTTGTCCAATTGTGTAAATCTTGTCAAAAAAATTTGAGGAAAAGACAAACATGCATGTCAGTCAAGGTAGGTAGGTACATGGAAATATGTTAGTCTGTACTGCACATACCGAATTCCGATTTTGACAATCTGAGGTGGAGACTCTGCCCGTCGGCGACGAGCCGAAGATCAACGACGGCGTCATTCCACATGACGCAGCCGGTGCCATCGCCGCTGCCTCCCTGGATATCCGTGGCGGCAAAGGCCACGCACTCGCAGTCGGCCGAGCACCTCGCCCTGCACTCCCCCAGCCCGACGCCCATGTCTACCGTCGCATTCTGCGTGTCAGGGAGCTTCACCCCTCTCACAACAACGAACCCATCCGTTGTCTTCGTCATACCGGAGCAGTCCAGCGGTGCGTCCCGCTTGCACCCGTCATCGGTGTTCTTCATCTGCCACTCCGGGATTGACACCGGGCTGAAGCCGTCGAGGCACTTGCAGAAGGACTGCGAGGCTGCGGCGGACGCGTCACAGAGCCCGAAAGGCCCGCACTTGCCGTAGGTGTCGCAGGGGTCCCTCGGACCCGAGAAGAACGTCACCCACTCTCGTACCCCGGCGTCCCACACGAGCCGCTCAGCCTTGCCCGTGTGGTTCACCACGACGCGGGTCAGCGGCGCCCCGGGCGTGGCCGTGTACCCATAGGTGACCTCCCAGGGGCTTGTCATCGTGGCCCGCAGCGGGTACTTGTCCGTGTACGCCGATGCCTCTGGGACGCCGTTGAAGAAGAGCCCGTTCCACGGCCCCGTGCGGTATACCTTGGCGTTGTCGCGCCGCCGCCACAGCACGAGCTCTGGCAGGCCGCCGCTGGTGGTTGTCTCCAGTGTGCGGCGGAAGTCGCCCGGAGCCGGGTCGTCGGGGGAGCGCCATGACGTGAGCTCCCACACGCCCCCCGTCCAGAGGCTCTTCCCCAGTTTCATCCCCGGCAGCAAGGTGTCCGATGGGTAGTCGAACGACTGCCACAGGTAGGCGGCGTTTGCGTTTGCGTTGCCGCTGCTTCCATTGCGCACGACCAGGTTGCCGGACTCGAGGAGCCGGGCCACGGCGGCGGAGGCGGCCGTGAAGTCCGAAGACCACGCCGTCAAGCGAGAGCCGTCGCGGAGGACGAGGCTTCTGCCGGCATCGTCGAACGCCAGCACGCCGGACCTGTCGAGCAGGGGCTGGTCGCGGTTGGCGACCCAGCAGACGGTGTCGTTGGACACGGAGAACCATATGCCGAGGTACCGCTTGGTGGACGCCCCGGGGGAGAAGAAGCCCAGGGTGAAGGTGCCGCCGGCCGAGACCAGCGTGTGGCCGTCAGTGAGGTTCTGGCCCTTCTCGAGCTTGTCGGAAACGCCGGCGATAGCGTGGGTTTGGGTCGAAAGGAGGAACAAACAGATGATAGTGAGCAGCATCAGGAGGTGGTGTACTAGGTTGCTGGCTGTTGTCCTCATTATGGACGCTTCTTGGCACTGTTCTTGCACAGCACTACAGCAGAGCAGAGGAGCTCAGCTCTTGCACAATGAAATTGAGCAGCCCTTTTGTGAGGTCGGTCACTTGGTCATGCACTGAAGTTCTCACTCAGCTAACTTCTTTTCGGCTGCAGCTTCCATATCTTGGTCATGCACGTACGTTTTGCTTCCACGTCTTAATTTACTCCGTAGTTGGTAGCGGTGGTTCGGTACTACGGAGTATTTTTTCAAGGGACTGGAACAAGAGTTAATCTTTGTTTACGAACCTGAACCTCGTCAAGAGGATAGGAGCTCGGCAATTCTTTCAGAACAAGAGAAAATTCCCGTTTACTTAAGGAATACTGGACCGAGAACCGGTGACATGGAAACAATTCTTATTCGCCGTTCAACAGCAGCCAAATTTCCAAGAAGTTGCAATCATATATATATCCCAGCCGATTTGTTTCAATTGTAGATGTGACGGAAGGATGATAGAGCAACTATAGAATTATGGAATAAGCTCAGATGAGTGGTTCGTTTCTGAAGATTGAAGAACAATACAAGTGGTTCTAGACTTATTAGACTGGATCAAAGTGAGCACATGTGCAGAGCATGTCATCGCTACTACACAACCGGAACAACAAGGATGGGGAGATGTAATTTTCAGCGACACGTAACGAAAACTAGTGTCCGATTAAATCTTATAGATGCTGATTGAGTGATCGGTCATCCTGTAATCCCAGACCAGTTATTTCAAGTGGGTTTAGAACAGTCCTTGTCAATGTAAGCACGAAATTGTGTTCTGGTTTTTATTGGGACATCGGTTGAATCTTCTCCTCGCTAGTAATTATTTATTTCTTGCTAGATTATTCATGGTTGTGATGTTTTTATGGAAATGCGGTTGTTGCAGCTTATAGTAGTAATTTGGATCTCACAATGAAAAAGAAAGTCTTGGAGAGTTGACCCAAATTTTGATAACTGGGAGTCTGGGTCTCTGGGGCATTGAGTTGAAGCATCTGTTGTTCGTCATGGTTATCCCATTGGGCAAAAGACGAGTTGGTCTTCTTCTATCAATGAATGGTAAAAGAATCTTCTTTAATGTGGTCATCTTTGTAATTAGGTAACCCTTTTATAATTGTTATATCTGTGCACAATAGGCTGCTCTCCTGCTGTTTTGTCATAAGAAACACTTGATTAGTTTTTGGGTACCTTCAAAATGGAAAACTATTCCTGTTGGAAATCAATCAAATTTATGCAATGACTTGTCAGATGGAGCGGTGGTGGTAATGCAGTAAGTAGAGGTAAATTTATGCGATGACTTGTCAAGTGGCATGGCGAGCAGAGTGACCACCCAATCTGATAGCGGCAAGATGAAGTGCAGAACATGAAGGGTACTGAAGAGAAAAGAAGACGAGACGAGGAATTTTTTTTGTTATTCGTTTCAAGAGTCTTTTAACATCAGATAACTTTTATTAGCTTAAACTATACTAGTAGATCATCCACTAGAAATTGTATAAGAAAAATCAGGGGATCACCTAACACTGCTCCCTAAGTGATGCTGGTGGCGAAACAAGCAAATATGCCAAGAACTCGTTTGTAATGGAAGTTCTACGATAGTATCCTTTTTTATATTTCATCTTTTTTCAGATTTAGAAGTGCACTTGCTTATGTTGAGTTTCTTTAAAATGATAACTGGATCCACCTGGGCCCAAAAATCACATTTTATCCCATATAACAACAGAATATACAATGAAACGAAACTAACGTATTCAAAAGTCTAATCATTTACACATGTATATACAATAAGTATCCCCAAATACGCTTGCCTGTCACAAATTACAAGCAAATTCATACAAATAATAGAAGATACAGCATTAAGTTTCAACTCGAACTCTAAGTAACAACAGGAAGGGAAATGAACTGGCACGCCAACTTCAGTAATCCAAGCTGAGCCAAGGGCAATCTACCTGCCTTCCAATTCAGTATAAGTCAGGTGGTTCCCAGATTCGGTATCCTTATCATCCACTGGAGCTCTTCCAACGAAAAACGCGGCTCGCTTCGGAGCAGGAAGTGCAACATCACCACTCAGCATCCTAAGCACCAGAGGCATGGCAGGCCTTTCGCCTGGTAACTCTTGCACGCACAGGAGACCTACCTGAATGCATCTGCAGACCTCGTCTTGGGAGTAGGCGGTGCCCATCAGTGCGTCGATCAGTTCCGAAGTACGATCTTCCTTCCACAGGGTCCATGCCTGAAATTGGATACGAGCACGGATGATGGAGTACATGATCATCATTACTAGCGCATTGTTTAACAGAAAAGTGGTAAACTGGAGAAGAGAGTGTTATCTTACGTGGCCAACGAGGTTCATTGACCATTCATCGTCAATGAAGGAGCTGTTCCTACGGCCACACACAATCTCTAGGACCAATACACCAAAACTGAAGACGTCGGATTTCTCAGAGAATTTACCCTCCATCGCATACTCCGGGGAGATATAGCCACTGCATTCCACAGATTTTAGTTCATTAGCCTGCTGCATAGGAACTTCAGGTAATGTTGAAGTGTCAACTAGCGAGGTTGTTAATTTTTTCTATAATCTGAATGAGAAAGAAGATGTGTGGGCCATTAATACTGCAAGAAGAGACGGAAACTGGTCTGACTTTCCAGAAGCAGGTCAGGACAATTGCCTTATATTAGAGAATTGCCTCTCTTTATTGTGATACCCTGTCCGATTATACTGATTGAACAAAAGATAAAAACGAGCCTTACTAGGTTCCAACGATTCGGTGAGTAAGAGCTTGAAGTTGGTATTCACCGAAAATTCTAGCCATGCCAAAGTCAGATATCTTGGGGTTGAAATCATTACCAAGCAGAACATTGCTAGCTTTCAGGTCCCTATGAATAATTTTCAGCCTGGAATCCTGATGAAGGTACAGTAAACCTTTCCCGATTCCCTGAATAATATTGTACCGCAATTTCCAACCCAATTCAACTCTCTTATTTTCATCTAATAAATTTGACATGAAAGCACCAGGATGTTAGAAGACAAGTTCAGTTACTGGCTTACTGCTAAATAAATCACACCGTCCCAATTACAACAAGAAACTTGAACTTACCAAAAATAAATGAGTCAAGACTGTTGTTAGGCATGTATTCATACACCAGCATCTTCTCTTCTCCATGAACACAGCAACCAAAAAGCCTAACCAAGTTTCGGTGCTGCAGTTTGGATAGAACAGTCACCTCATTTTTGAACTCCTCCAGTCCCTGACTGGAGCTGTTCGAGAGCCTCTTGATAGCAATCTCTTGGCCATCTGGTAGTCTCCCCTGTAAGTATTATCAACTATGTTGGTCAAGTAGTGATCTAAATACATCACCAAGATTGAATTGAAAGCTCAACAATATTCCTGGAACAGGATGAAATCTTTGAATGATCCTACCTTGTAAACTGGACCAAATCCACCAGCACCAAGCTTGTCGCTGAAATTGTTTGTCGCCAACAGAACTGTGCTGAACTCAATTAAAGGTGAGTTCAGAACTTCACCTTTCCATGCATCACTTTCCAATATATTTTCATCTGCATATGGCCTAGCTTCAACTACCCTTTGTGGTCCTTGTATTCTCCTTGTGCCTGCAATTTGGCAAAAAGATTGAGATAGAAAACTTAATAGATATTTATGCGATGAACAGTTAATTGTTGATCAGAAGTTACTTTACAGAAATGAAACAGATACACGAAAGGAATTTGAGAAATCTCGACTTACGATTATCATAATATGCACAATATCATACTTTCGAAACTCTTAACAAAAGTATGATATGGAAACTGATAGTTGTGGCTGTTCATTTTGAATTTCGGAATGAATAAAGATTAAAGATAACATGGCAAGAAAATCGGTAAAAATAAAAAATAATTCAGATACATGAAAGAATGATGTTAGAACCCATTGAATCACCTATTTGCTTTATGATGTACCTCTTCAGGGGTCCAAGTAGGCAGAAAACCATGATGCTAATTGGGAAGGCAGTACCCTACACTCTAATCAATCTGGTCTTTATATTTTGCACAGCAGAATACAAGTCAGGGAGGAAATTGCATGTTTTTGCGAGCCAACGCGTTGCCAATGCCCATTTTTCAACTGAAAGCAGTTGGTCAACTAGAGGAGAGCGGCGTGATGATTTAAAAAATTGTCAAAAATTGTCAAACCCATATGATTATGGACAGTGGTGCTAATATAATAGCCTTTGCTTGCTTGACATCTTCCATTTGGTCCAAGTTCTTGGGGAGCTCAGCGCTTGTTTATGATATCACAAAGTTAACTATCGCAAGATGTCACTTCCAGCTCACGCTACCTGTACACGGGCAGTTTCTAAATATGTAGAGAGTTGGATGTCACTGGTTGGTTCAGAAGAAAATTTGACTGGGAGAAACGTAACCAATCAACAGCAAACAAGTAAGCTTGGATTCTAGTCAAAAGTGGAATGCGCATATTTTTGCAGCACTATGGCTGATCCGCTTCACCCTTTGCTCTCCGACGGAACTAGCGCGTGAAAACTATCCGATCCCTAATGGCCTACTGCATGAATCACCGTACGTATACACTACAGGTAGGAGACTGTATCGAGGAACGGACTGAGATCCAAGAGGCAGGGCACGGCGTGCCCTTCTCCCGTATATCCACCGCTCATTCAAATCTGACGGTCAGCAGGGATTCACGCCCCATGGGAGTCACTTGTGCTGTCAAAAAACAAGCACAGGAAACACTTCGCAAGGTTCGGCTCTCCTGCCGCCGTTGTCGAGGGAAAGGGATGGGATGGAACTCCGGCGGCGCGCGGACGAGGGCTTCTTGATGCCTCCATAGAAACCGTCGCCATGGATGGTTGTGAGTCAGGAATCCGCCGCGACGCAAGGCCGCAAGGGGTCTCCGGATTTGGGGGTGGTCCTTTCAGCAACAGGCAGGCATGCATCAACGAGAGAGTTTGAGAGGTAGACGAGCACGAGGGCAGGCGTCACCGCCCAGCACTGGAGCACCCGGTGTCCGCAGCGACCTGCCCTTGGAGGAGGAGCCTGGGGTGGTCAAAGGGGGAGAGAAGGAAGCCGACGGCACGGGGCGTCGAAGCGGCGGCGCGAGATGGTCGCATGGGGAGCGGGAGGAGCAGGCCGCGCGGGGCGTCGGAGCAGGGGGAGCGGAGGGAGCCGGCATGCCAGTTGGTGGGCGTGCCATTTCACGCGGCGGCGGCGGCCGGCGAAGCAGAAGTCCTGCGCCGTTTTCCTCATCTAATCGAAGAAATGACTTCATGAGCACTTTTTTTTACAGTACCAAGGGCTGTTAATATTTGCTGGCCATCAGATTGGAATGGACGGTGGATGAGATGAGCAGGGCAATGCGTGACCCGGATCCCAGTCCGGTGCCGAAGTAGTTAGCCGAACTGAGACGCCGCCCGGCGCCCACCACGTCTCGCCTCGAGCGGCCCAAGAAAGGGTCGACTTGTCTGATGGGCCTCTAGGCCAATGTCGGCGATCTGTAACGTTAGCGGGCCAAATCGTCTTTTTTTTAAGATGGGTTGGCAAATTATCTTGCCAGAAGCAATTAAGCAAACCCAGGAAGATACGGGAGCCCGGTGGGCTATTTCATTCTCACTTGTTGTTGGTCCAAGTCACCAGGCAACCTCGGAGGGCCTTCCGCGTATAATCGCTTCTTCTTGGGCCTGCGGCCTCCCTACTCTCGTCTCTCGCGAAAAAGAAAGAGTCCAATTTTACACTGAACTTTGAGGCCGTAGAGCAAAATGTTCTTCAAAGCGAATTTGTCTATACTACGTACTAAATGGAGCAGCAAATCTTCAGGTTCACATCTACCGCAAATAAAGAGGAAGGAATCCACGCAAAAAGCGTCATTCAGTTGTGCAAAACAAACTTTGGTCTTCAAATAGGCAAAGGTGTAGTAGCACGGCCTGCACACGTCAAGAATATGCAGCAGTGGAATTCCCTCGTCCCGGCCCGGAAGGTTCTTCCGCCTGCCATAAAGCATGCAGAGTAGTACGTACTAGTAGTATGTACGTACGCGCGACGTTGGCTTCTAAACCGCGTGTGTTTATTTCTGTCCGTCTGGACTCCAGAAACGCGATCCGTTCCGTTCACCAGAGTTCAGAACAGAAGCCTCCAAAGAAAGACCCGTATAGGCGCGCGGGGAGCTAAATAGCTTAACGCGGCTAAGCATCCTCGGAGAGCAGTCGCTGTCCCGCGGTGTCCCCTTGGGCGCCCTCGGGAATCCCCGGCGTTGTACGCGTCGTGTCAACGTTCGGACTTCGGGTGGAAAATCCTCCGGGGACGACGACCAACGAGAGAACGGGGCGAGAGGCAAACCCCGCTCGGAAACCCGGCACGGTCGCACCGGTGATTGATTCCCGCCCCAAATTAAACGCGCGCGTTAACCCGTCAAACCCGCCTCGTTTAGTCGTTTCTCACTCACTCACTAACCCAGCAGGCCACCACCAACCGCAGTCCACTTGTGTTCTTCTGCCATGGCACGTTGGCTGGCCTCTGGCGAGCCATGACGGCAGTTACGGCAGCACTAGCACATGGCCGTTCGCCGAGGGCATGCACTACGTACGTGGTGTGGTGGTCCTGGTCAATGAGTATCACAGATGGAAGTATTTGTTGACCCGGGGACTGTTTTTATCGCAACCGATCGACGACTTCCACGGCGGTGGCGGCTTTGCCCAGCCAAGCACGAGTTTTTTTTACTAGTGCTTGGATTATTATTCCTTGGACTACATACGGAGTCGAACGTGTTTATAAAGTTTAAGACTTGTAATGTGTTCCGTGTTTCTTATGGTTGTAGCGTCGTCGTACTCCACGAGTGAATACTTTAACCGTGGTATCCTTGTGAGGTACTCGTATTTTCTGGGTGAAGTTCCTAGGACGATTTATTTTCTGCTGCTAGTAGTACTCCACGAATACATTATTACGGCGGCTTACGCATCACATATTCAATTATGTCAATTATTCATCGCATGGAAAATACTATAGAAGAAAGAAAGTCAGAAGGGCAAGGCGTAACGCTGACGCTGCCCGCCAATCGGATGAATGAGCGTGAGCCGGAGGGCGCAGGCAATTCGAACGGGGCGGCGGTCGCTTTCTCTGATGTTTTCTCGGCGTCCCCGCCTGACGCCTGCTCGCCTCGCCTCGCCTCGCCTCCTATTAATTATCCCCTTCCTTCCTTCCTTCCTCCCCCCAGCCTAAATCGTTCCAAGCTCTCTCAACTGCTCGGCGGAGGACTGGAGTCGATCGAGTCCACGCGGAAGGACGCTCCAAGCCTCGCGAGCAGGTAAGATCCATGGCGCTGCCGAGCTTCTCGAGCCTCTCTGTCTCTCCCTCTCGTTGCTCCGCTAAGGGGATCTTGTGTGGAGGTTTTCTTGCGTCCCTCTTCTCTGCATTTCAGTTGCTGCCTGCTTTGGCTGCGGCCGGAATTCGATCTTGGTAGTCAACGCGGCTGCGAGAGCGCCTGTCGATCCGTTTCTGGGTTCGGTGTTGGGTCGTTTTTTCTCTGAGCAGATCCGCACGCGGTAGTTACAAGTTACATGGATGATGGCCTGAATTCTGAGGTGTCTTGTTGTGTGGATTGGGGATCTGGCCCTTTTTCTCTGTATGGTTTGGTAGTTGGTGGTTGGTACTCTGCTCTACATGATGCTTGGTACTAGGCTAGTACTAGCACGCATTCTTTAGTTAGCGTTAGTCATTCACGGGAACTTTTGTTTTTGGATGCCAAGAAAACTGGTTTGTAATAAGTGAATTAACAATCCATGCTACTGCCACACCTTTTCTGGAAGAGGGGATTTTGGGAGGGGGGGCTTTTAGTTGTAATTTATTCGCTTCTCCTGCGCATTGTCATACTTTATTATGCTTGCTTGTTTCTTGTTACTTGATGTACTAACCTACGATAGAATGCCAATTGTCAAATAACCTGAACTGTAAAAGAGCAATGGGAATGGGAATGGCACAGTCATAGGAATATCACTGTAAAGATTGCTGAGTTGGAAAATACCATCCACTGTATCATTGTCACGTGGCACCAGGCACCACATGTCATTTTCACATTGAATGCTATTTTCCAACTTACGCCTTTTTGAGATGGCATTGAGCTAGTTTTCTTGCTTTCACTGTGCGCAAAAAAAAGTTTTTTTGCTTTCATTTCTACGCTCTGATTGATAACACAATATGAGCACTGTTTTGTTCCTTTCCATTCTATCATTAATTCATCCGAGCCAATTCTAATTGTTGTTGTTCATATTGCTTTTGCAGGATGGATGGAAATACAAATGGTGCTAACAGTTCCAGCTGCAAGTCATGCGGGCCACTGACGGACTATTGCATTCCAGATTACATACTAAAGCCAGACTCTGACCAAGTAATCATTGATCATGCACCATGTTGTCCGGTGGTAGTCTTCATCAACTCTAGAAGTGGTGGCCAACTTGGAAGTGGTTTGATTAAAACGTACCGTGAACTTCTCAATGAAGCACAGGTACCTAGCCTAGCAGTTTGGAGAAGCTGCAATGCTGAAACAGTGCATTCTCTTGATCCATAGTGTCACTTTAAATCATGTCTCGCTTTCTCATTGCTGGATCTACTCAATTTTCACAGGTTTTTGATCTCTCAGAAGAGTCTCCTGATAAGGTGCTGCACAAATTGTATGCCAACTTCGAAAAGCTCAAGTCTAACGGTGACACTCTTGCTTTTGAAATTCAGAGGAGCCTAAGACTAATTGTGAGTTGGATTTCTTTTTAGATTAAACATAAACAAGAATGTCTTTATGCTTGGTTGTTTATTTGTGTTAACTAATGAGCTTTCAAATAGGTCGCTGGCGGTGATGGCACAGCAAGCTGGCTACTTGGAGTAGTTAGCGATCTTAAGCTTTCACCGTCTCCTCCTGTTGCTACTGTACCTCTGGGAACCGGAAACAACCTTCCTTTCTCATTTGGATGGGTATGCTAATGGCTATTATTTATTATGAACACATATTCTGTTCATGTGTAATGAACATCTCTCTTTATATGTTTATTGTTGCTGGAAAATTTAGTGTTTTGCACCAACAAAGCAATTTATTACAAGCTAATTTTCTTTTTCTACTGTTCCACACTCATAACAGGCTAGCACAAATGAATATAACACTTCTAATAAACAGCAAGCTACCGAAGCCTATATCATTGTACTTTTTTCGTTTACTGTGAGCATGCAAGGAACATAACTTCTCATTTTAATTAATTGTACAGGATTTCTGAATTTGGAAATATGTTGGTAGTAATAAGTAATTTTGCCAGTTCCCTGGACATGTTCTTTTACCTGATGTGCATATTGTGCAAAACCTCATTTTATATACCGTATTTCTTGGTTTACCCACAAATTAATTTATTCATATTCAATTTAACTTGATCTGCAGGGAAAGAAGAACCCAGCTACTGACCAAGAGGCAGTAAAATCATTCCTTGCGCAAGTAAAAGGAGCAAGAGAAATGAATATTGATAGGTATGGTCTCACATTTGAAGAAAGTGTACTGTTTGCCTTTGTCTTTTGTTTATGCTGAGAAAAGAGCTCTATGTGCCCTCACTATTCTGATTAAAGTGTACAATTCAGCAAAAAGAATCTTTCATATACCTCATTCCCATGAAGTATTTATCTTCTCTAATTATTGTTCCACTCAGTTTAAAGCATGAGTAAAAATTTCTCCTCTCTTCCGTGTATGATAGAAAGCACTCAATCTAGATACATTTTTCTGTTTCAGTTGGCATATCATCATGAGGATGCGAGCACCAAAGGAAGGTCCATGTGATCCTATTGCTCCCTTAGAACTGCCTCATTCACTGCATGCATTCCACCGCGTATCTGGCAGTGATTCCCTCAATGTGGTAAGGCACATTTTTCTGTTGCTAATGTAATATTGTTTGTCCTTTTGATTGTAAGAATAATACTTCCTGGAAATGAGGTATATGAAATCAAGGACCATCACTTCTGATTGACATATATAGAATAAAATCTGAATATGGTGTGTATTTACTTAATATTTTATATTTTTATTCTCTTATTCAGGAGGGTTACCACACATTTCGTGGAGGATTCTGGAATTACTTTAGTATGGGTAAGAGTTCCTCTGCTCACTGTTTGTTTCAGAGAAGGGATGCATACCAATTTGAACGTCGAAGAATTCATTTCTATTCATATCAGTTTATCGTTGGCATTTTTCATGTTCTGATGCCCAAAGTTATATGCTACTCCCTCCGTTCCTGGTTATCCTGATTTGAATAATGCATGAAGTTAAGCTCATCATCATCATGGCCTTACACACTGCAGGGATGGATGCACAAGTGTCTTATGGATTTCACTCTGAAAGGAAGAAAAATCCAGAGAAGTTCAAAAACCAGCTAACAAATCAGGTATTTGTTTTGTGTGTTTGTTTGGAAAACAATTTCTCTTTATTTTGATTTGTCATTCAGAAATCAGAACTGTTAGCCTCACCTGCATGATGGTCTTGCAATGCATTTCTTGATTCAGGGTACATATGCTAAACTTGGACTTAAACAAGGATGGTTTGCTCCTTCTCTAACTCATCCGTCTTCAAGGTAGTTTGTCACTAATGCAGCCATTGTGCTTCTGATCTTGCTTATGGTGTTTTTTTTTCTTCCAACTGGCAACATTTTTTGGCATTACTAAGATACCACTGTATCAATTAATTTAGATCTGTAGGTGGCTCCAAAACTATGCCATCAGCTTTAAGATTATAGTTCTTGTATAGCTTGACAATGAATGTGGATATGACATTTTGACCTCCATTTCAGGAACATTGCTCAACTTGCAAAGGTGAAGATTGTGAAAAGACCTGGTGGCCATTGGGAAGAGCTTAAGATTCCCCACAGGTAATTCTTGCCGCCTTTGCAGTATCAGCTTTGTAATACAAAGTCAATCTTCATTCTGTACATATTATGCCTGCCTCTTCCAATCCATTTCATCTACCTGAGTTGACATACACTTGGATTTTTGGCTTTCACTATCAATAAGAAATGGAACAACTATGAATGATGAAAAAAAGTCAACAAATGTCTTCTTGTTTCAGCATTCGATCAATTATCTGTCTTAATTTGCCAAGTTTCTCCGGAGGATTCAATCCCTGGGGAACACCTAACAAGAGGAAAGTGCAAGATGTAAGTTTCGCTTCTTGAAAATAGTTTAGAGTTGCCTTGTGCATTGCCGCACTAGACTTGCTTCGGTAGAGATTTATAAGTTTTTGTGGCAATATGCAGAGAGATCTAACTGCGCCTTTTGTGGATGATGGCCTCATTGAGATTGTCGGCTTTCGCGATGCCTGGCACGGCCTTGTCTTACTGTCCCCTAAGGGACATGGAACTCGTCTAGCTCAGGTGAAATACTTAGCTGTTCCTCCACTCGGCAGTGTGCCCTTCAGTATCGCTGACTGATATTTCACTGTCAGGCCCATAGAATCCGGTTCGAGTTCCACAAAGGAGCAGCTGACCACACGTTCATGAGAGTCGACGGGGAGCCATGGAAGCAGCCCCTTCCCAAGGACGACGAGACCGTTGTCGTCGAGATCTCTCACCTCCGCCAGGTCACCATGCTTGCCAACGGCTCATGCAAATCGAAGAGCTTCGAAGACCCCACGTCCCCGTCATGTCGCGGCCATGAGGAGGACGAGAGCGACAGCTTGGAGGACGAAGACGAGTGGGAGGAGGGCAGGAAGAAGTTCGGGGCAGCGGCCACCTTCAAGTTGCCCGACGAGGTCGACATCGCTCATCTTAGTTGAGCTGGTCCAAGGCTCCCTGCCCTGCTACCTGTCGATATGATTCAAATTTCAGAATGCTCACTGCTGCTGTCAGTGATATACTGCTCTTTGTTTATGCTGCCCTGTAATTTCGGAGTTTTAGCAGCCTTTGTGTAGTAGACAGGCTATATTCAGCATTCTCCAACTGCTAAGTCTGGCAAGCAGTGCAATGCAATTGTTCTCTTCCTAGAACTAGCATGTATCCTTTGTGTCCTGAATCGTCTGCTCTCTAACAGACGGTCTCATTAGTGATGTGTGATGCTGAATTTACTCTGCATATTTTACCATGTGTTTACTATACTGCTTTAGAAAACTACAACTAGCCAGCTAGGCCACTTCCTGTATGGTGACTCGTGAGTAGGATGAGCACGAATCCCGGAGAAAATCGGCAAACGTCAGAGGAAATCCCCGTGGAATGGATTCCGTGTCCAGGTAGAAAATATGCCCCCGTCGATATTGATGTTTATCTGCAGAAAACGATGGTTGGATCCTCTTTGATTCAGGAATCTGGAGTGTCACACAGAACCTGCCCAGAAAGTTGACAGAAAAAAGTTGCATTTCCCGCGGTTGAATCTCCCGTTGGGACGGACCGTCCTTTGCCGTGACAGACAAGTTATACGCGTAGTACGAGATGCCGTAGGATAACGATCTTCTGACGAGGCCGAAAAGGCTTCTAGATTTCTCGCCCCATCCGCAGGTGAACAAAACGCCCACAGCTTCAGAGTTGAGAGACATCCATCCACACGCTCGCTGAGGCAACAAAACCGTGTGCCCGCCCGCAGGAAATTAACGCCGCCCAACGCTCTGACGTGACGCCTTTGTCTCCCTCTCTCTGTATAAAACAAAGATCGCCGCGCCTCGTTCCCATCTCCACGTCGAACAACCAAAGCAAAACCAGAGCGTCGTGTGCGGAGATAGTAGCAAGCGAACGAGCGATATATCGATGAGCCAGCTGGGCCGTGTGGGCGCGCGGGCGGCGGCGCAGGCCGGGCGCCACGTGAAGGACAGGGCGCAGCAGTCAGCCAGCTCGAGCTCGTCGTCGATGGCGAGGACGAGCAAGGGGACGGCGAGGCCCGCGGCGTTGGCGAGGAAGACGGCCGAGGAGGAGTTGGAGAAGATGAGGAAGGCGGCGGCGGAGGAGTCGCTCCGCACCGTCATGTTCCTCTCCTTCTGGGGGCCCAACACCTAGATTAGATTAGATTACCACCAGCGTGTGTGTCTCTTTCTATATGTGTTCGTGGTTCAGTTCTGTGCAAATTTGTGTATGTGGTGACCAGATAAGAAGGGGAAAAAATTGTACTCCATCCGATCTCTATTACTCGTCTCAAATTTGTCCAAATACGGATGTATCTATGTGTAAAAAACGTCTAGATACACATGTAATATTTCGGCAATGAAATATGGATACATGGACGATGTACCGTTTTGAATGGCAGAGAGTTAAAAAAGGACCCTATGGACAAAGTAATTGTTGGTTTTGACAATATCTAATCTGTGTATGAATAAACTTACTTTGAAAAATAATCTTACTTTTGACTTTGATGCCGTAGTACGTAAACATGGCAATTGTTGTTGGTTTCGACAAAAATCAAAGTGCACGGCGGGGCAGTCCCCAGTAGTATTTGATGATGGACGAAATGGGGTGATGTAGTACTGAGGTGCGATGTATCATGCGTATATGCGGATTGCCAGGATGACCATTTCGTGTTAACCAGCTCAAAAGTTACAAGTATAAACAAGGAGACAAAAAAAAAAGTGGAGTACGGTGCATTGGGAGAAGCCGATTTGCAGGAGAATGAGGTTTTTCCTTCACCACATTGCCACATTGGCTATCCACCATTAATTTTAGGCTTTACGGTCGATGCAGCAAAGTGGCTTGATCAATCTCTAGTTGGACGCCAGGAGGAGGCTGGAAGCGTGTCGATTTCTGTTCCTGAATTATTTACAGGTGCAGTGTACTGACGTTTTCTCAACCGAATGTTCAAACCCAGGAGAGTCAAGGAGGACAGAACCGTGTGAGAAACAGAGCTCTTCTGCTCATCCAGGAAGGAATCCCCCATCTCGCACAAGCTCTAAACTGAAAGAATGACGAACGATGTATCTCGAGCTCAGCTCATCCGATCGATCCGGCCATACAAACCGGTGTAGTACGTAGCAAACCTAAGCCAAACTGAGCTAGTTGTTGGGCCCCCAGTTGCTGAGGTACATGACTGTCCGGAGCTCCTCCTCCTCCTGCTCCTGCGCTTGCTTCGTCTTCCTCCTCGCGGCCGCTCCAGCCCCACCACAGGCAGCAGCCGGCACTGCCATGGCCATGGCCTTGCCGCTCTGCTGGGCGCGCTGATGGTAGTTCCACCGGCCCGCCGGCCCGGCGTGCGGCCGGTCCTTGCAGAGCGCCTCCGCCGCGCCCGCGCCCGCGCTCATCGCCGCCGCCCACGTCGCCGACGCCTTCGCCTTCCCGCTGCCGCTCGCCATGTAGTGAGTATATATGTTCGGTCGATTCTGTGTGTCGTTTGAGCTTGCAAGACGTCGTGGTGAACTGGTGATTTTATAGTAGGAAGGAGAAGCCGGCCGGAGATCGGGAGATAGATGGTCTGTACTGCTGCTCTGTAAAAGACTGTAACTGTACGTGTAGGTGTAGCCAGGGAGTGTGCCGTCCGGCTGCCGGTTTTGGGTTTTTGGAGTCTGGACTCGTGGGCGTGGTGTGGGGAATCAGTGGACGTACGCCCGCGGAAACCAGGTGCAGGTTGCGGCTCACGCTGTTGGCGCACGTACGTCACTTCAGGAGAACGAGGTTTGGCACACAAATGCGGCGTGCCGCTTGGCTTGGTTGTGTGCCGTCAGTCTCGTACTCGTACAGGCAGCACCTAGCACCTGTACGTCCTGTCGTGCTCGTACACGTACACTACTTGTTTTCTTTTTCGTACGCACGGTGCGGATCGCTTTGATTATCTTGGGCCTCGTTGAACCGGGCCGTGCCATTGAATCGTGGAGCTGATGATGGTTCGGCGGTACACCGGATCAGGCTTCGTGGTGGGCGGCCGGCCCATGCGTGCACCGTCAGTGTACGTACGTACGTTGACCAGCAGTGCAGCGCGCGCGCACACACACACACAGGAAGATGGAGCTTACAGATACCATGGAGATCTGCGTTGGCAGACAGTGTGCAACCGTGTATTTTGGTCGACGAGGAGTAAACGGTAAACCTCCTTTTTCTAATGAAAGGAGTCATGGAGATTCGCCCAACTCAAAGCTCGGTACATTTTAAACGAGGTTGCTCACACGTACTCGTTGGTTAAACTAGTACGACCACACGTACTACGGGCAGGGAAAACCAGAGGCTGAAGAACATGGTTTTCCATGATACCAGGGGCCGTCCACCAGGAGCTGTGTGCTTCATTTCGTGTCAGCGTTCGCTGATGTGCAGGGCGTGATGTGCGTACGCGGCACGTGACTCGCTGAATGCATGGAGCGGTGGAGCCTGATCTCCACAGCAGTACAAGCTGTAGGAGTCGTGCATACAAAATTACCGATCGGTCTGCCCCCGTAAAACAAAAGGACTGTTAATCTGCTTGAGATTGCTCTTCTCTTAAAAAATATATCCCATGAAACCTGCTAGGCCAAGTTCCTCCTATCTGCTTTTCAGTTCGTGGAAGGAAAAAAATGTTTCCAGACTGCATTTGAGCAGTTCTGCTGGTAGTTTAGTCTAGTACTCCACCACGTAGAAACTGGAAAAGGGGACGGTGATATGGCTCGTTTTATCACTCCGATCAGAAAACCTGGAGATGGACCATAAGATTGATGGATCGATGTGGT
The DNA here is from genome assembly GCF_000005505.3 of Brachypodium distachyon. NCBI lineage: Eukaryota > Viridiplantae > Streptophyta > Magnoliopsida > Poales > Poaceae > Brachypodium > Brachypodium distachyon. The sequence goes on from NC_016135.3 coordinate 25,383,674, forward strand.
CTAACTGTAACCAAAATACTGAAGGCCTGATCCACGAACAATTACTGAATCTCAATCGACCAATGCCTCGTCCAGGCTTCACTGCAGAGGTACGGAATTTACACCTTCAGTTCAACAAGGCGCAGAGAGCAGAAGTGCAGAGAAATCAGTAACATATTTGCCACGATCTCGTAGTGCAGCGGATCAATAGAGAGCCACACGAACAAGTTATGAACACGGAAGAGATCGAAGAAATGGACAAGGAGAACAGTGCTAATCAAAGCTGGCAGAACTTTTCATCATCATCTTCATCAGTTCATCACTGATTACACTATATTACAAAGCCGGGGGCAATCAACAACCAGCCAAGTCTCAGGCCCATGGTTGTTCTCATGCCACAGCCACACCTCGTAGGAGAACACTACAAGGCAAACTATCTCATACGTAGTCCCTAACTAATTGGGTCCCCAGCAGCTGAGATACATGACCGTCCTCAGCCCCTCCTCTGCCTTCTCCGCTCGCCTCTTCTCTGCCACCGCTGCCGCGGCAGCGGCAGGAGACAGCTTCTTGCCCTGCGAGAGGCCGCCGCCCCTTGACTGCACGTTGGCCTTGGCTGCCCGGTGGATGGACCTCAGAGCGTAGTTCCAGCGGCAGAGGCCCGCCTGGTCCTTGAGCGCCTCCACGGCCCCCACGCTCATGGCCACCATCCACGACGCCTTCGCTGCACCAGCCATTTCTCTCTTCTAGTTTTCTCCTTTCTTCTTTCTCCTTGCTGCCTTGGTGAAGAGGAGACGCTGATCCTTGAACTGTGATCTCTGTAGATTGATTAATCGGCTAGGAAGAAACTGAGCTGAATTGATCTGATCGTGGTGTTGTGTTGTTGGTGAGAGGAGGGTGAGCGGTGGACGGGGTTATATATGGGAGGGCCGGAAGCAAAACCGGTGGCTGCGGGTGTTGGTTTTCCAGGAAACCGGGTGCTCTCGGAAGCTTTCAGATTCAGTTTGTTTGCTTCCGCCGCACATCTCGCTTTCGTCCCGGTGATGTGGCCGCTCTGCCAACCTCATCAATCTCGTCTTGTTTATTCGCGGAAGAGAGGCGGTTTTGTCCGATATTGCGACTGGCCCGCGCTGGCAGAGATAAGATATCAACTATCAAGAACCGGCGAGAACAAGCATTGCCTATCATATCTCTGCGTGAAAATTAAATTAGGAAAACATTAAAATTTTAATTCATATGATTTTTTATAAATGTTTTTAAATCAGAAACCGCAGATTTTTTTTATCTTTTTCTTGAAAAAAGTTTTTTTTGTTGGGCGTGGTTATTTCTCATGCTCTGATTTTTAAGCAAAAGTCAGTAAACAAATCGTAGCCGTTAGATTATGATCTAGGTGTCACTCCTGCTCTTTACTCTTCCAAGTACAACCGTTGGATCAAGATCCAAAAGCCGTCAACTGATCTATAACTAAAAATCATAAAGTTTCTCAATAGCAAAACCTTTTTTTTTCGATAAATTTCAGCTTTGATAAAGTTTTTTTGTCTTTTCTTTTGAAACAATGAACCTCTTCGCGGGACAAGAAGAGAACAGTTTAACAACAGAAAGTCATATCTTCTCTTGAAAATCCATATTGGGTTTCATTTTCGCCGTCACCTCTTCTTAGCCGGTAAATGTCTTTTTTTTTCCTTCGCCAAATCTACCATTGGGAGTTCTAGTTTTTTCCATCTAAATTTTTTTATAGAATAAAGTTTTGTTTGTCAATCATTTTAACCGCGTCGGCGATCTCAACAGCGAATTTATCAAGCCAGCACACTGTGCGCCCTTGTTATATCTACCTAAATTGCTAAATATGGGTTGACACTTTATGCAAGATTGAAATCTCTTGGGTGGACACTTGACAGCGAGCCGATGGGCACATGTTCCACAATCTACATACACATGAATAAGTGGATTGCATATGATTCCTCGAGTACTATGGTCCAAGAATACTGTTTGTGACTTGCGTCTACAGTGTTTTCTCAAGAAAAAAAAAATACTATTCGTGATCATCATTTTTAGGGGAACGCGCGTGCAGATAATCAAGCTCAGATTGGCCATGGTTGACACGGGAGCAGGTAGCAGAGCGAGCAACAGGCAGAACCATCAATCAACCCAAAATTGCACAAGTTTTCACCATCATCATCATGATACATATGTACATCAGGGGGCAAGAACCAGCCAAGTCGCTTGCCAATTGCCATGGCTGTTGCTATGAGCGTAGGAACACCCTGTAGCCAATGAAAAACTAGTCCTAGTTGGGACCCCAGCAGCTGAGGTACATGACCGTCCTCAACCCTTCCTCTGCCTTCTCAGCGCGCCGTCTCTCCGCCGCCGGCGCCGCGGCAGAGGCAGGGCGCAGCTTCTTGCCCTGCGGGAGCTCGCCTCTTGCCCGGACGTCAGCCTTGGTGGCTGCCCGGTGGACGGATCTGAGCGCGTAGTTCCAGCGGCAGAGCCCCGCCTGGTCCTTGAGCGCCTCCACCGCGCCCACGCTCATCGCCGCCGTCCACGACGCCTTCTTCGCCGCACCCGCCATTAATTCGGTTCTCCTCAAGCTGCGTGAATCAATGAAGCTGGAAACCGGAAACTGATCTGTGTGAACTCTGTGATCGATGACCGTAGCAGTCTAGATGAGCTAGTGAAGTGTGGGAGTTTATACGAAGGAATTGAGCTGGAAGCTGATGCTTGTGTTGATGGGAAGAGAGAGGGGAGCTTTGGCCAGGTTATATACGGAAGCGGGGCTGCGGCAGGGCGGGAGCAAAACAGGCAGCTGCAGGCGCTGGTTTTCCAGGATACCGGGTGCTTTCAGATTCAGGTTCCGCCTTTGCTTGTTTACGCCGCACCTCTCGCTGTCGCCCCGGTGCAATGCCACTGCGTGCACACGTCGTATCGACTTTGTTTATTCGCGGCGCCGGAGGCGGTTTTGTCCATTTCGACTGGCCCAGGCCGGTTGAGATATGATGGGAATAACTGGTTGAGATTTCAGAACGTGCATCAAGATTCAATGAGCAAAACGAAATTATTTTCTTGCAACGGATTGCAAATTCGCAATCATTATTTATTTTTTAATTCCATTGTGAAAACGAAATTAGGATATATTTTTCGTCGCCAGAAAAAAAGAAAGTTGGATTTTTTAAATTAGGATATATTATTACTCCTCAACTAGAATTCGGCAGCTGCTATCAGTCCACTTCAGGCCAACAAGGCAACAATTTGCAACAGTGATTTCGAGAGTTTTTAACCACGCACTCTTGGGTTGACGGTGAGACCAAAGGTACGGAAGAACAGAAGAGCCTGCAGGAGGACATGGTTTCCAATTATACATACAGGTGCCATATGATTCAGCACTCATTTCAGTGTTTGCCGACGCTACAGGCACGCATGTGGCAGAACACCAAACAAAAGAGTACACATGTGCTGCTGCACGAATCGTGGACACATACAAAATTGAGTACTTTCGTATGCTTATAAAATTCAACATACGATTGGTTATTAAAAATTTGTGTATACGTATGTATGTTTAAATACTGCCTCTTCCACTGTGTCTTTTATTGCCTACATGATCCTCTCATTTAGTCATGTTAAAGTTTTGATTATCGTCTAGTAGAACTGGGAAGGGAACCAGGTATTGCTCGATTCTGTCGCTTAGATAGATCTGAAAACTTGGAGAACAGCTCATGAGACTGAACTCTCGTATGATTTGCTTCGCTACTATGGATCAGAGAATACTATCTGTGTCATCATTCATAGTGGAGCATGTGGAGAATCAACTCAGATTGGCCACCATTTTGTTCTGCCCGTCGAAGGAGCAGAGATAGCAACCACAGGCAGGAACTTGTAACCAACTCAAAGCTGATGATCATCTGGAAAAAATAAATCAAAGCAAATAGACGGTAATGCAAACTTGTTCTAAAGCAAGGGGGCAAACAATGTAAACTCAAGTGGGCAGAAATTTTCATCATCATCATCGTGGTCCATATTTACAATCAGGAGGCAATTAACCAGCCAAGTAGCATAGCAGGCCATGGCTAATTTTGCTGCTAATAACACTACTAGCTTAGTTGGGACCCCAGCAGCTGAGGTACATGACCGTCCTCAACCCCTCCTCTGCCTTCTCAGCTCTCCCCCTCTCTGCCATCGCCGCGGCAGGGGACAGCTTCTTGCCCTGCGAGAGGCCGCCCCTTGCCTGGACGTTGGCCTTGGCGGCGCGGTGGATGGACCTGAGAGCGTAGTTCCAGCGGCAGAGCCCGGCCTGATCCTTGAGCGCCTCCACGGCCCCCACGCTCATCGCCACCATCCACGACGCCTTAGCCACACCAGCCATCTTCTTCTAATCTTCTTGCTGCTGCTGCGTTTGTGGAGACTGATCTGTGAACTGTGATCGCTGTAGTTTAGCAAGTGTAGTAGCTAGAGAACTCAGAACTGATGGAGCTGCTTAAGTGATGCTTGTGTTTGGTGAGAAGAGAGTGGAAGTGGGACGCGGTTATATACAGGAAGGAGGCCCTGGAGGGGCGGGCCGAAACCGGTGGCCGTGGGTGCTGGTTTTCCAGGATACCGGGTGCTTTTGATTCCATTTTGCTTGTTTCCGCCGCATCTCTCGCTGTCTGTCCCGGTGCAGGTGCCCGTGCCACTGCCGGGTGATCTGCCCACATCATCCTTCTCATCTTGTTTACTCGTGGCGCGATAGGCTCTTTTGTCCGTTGCGACTGGTCCAAGCCGGCAGATAAGATTGGAGGGAGAGACGCGTATCGAGATTCAGTGGATAAAACTAAATTACTTTCTTGCAAAAACATAACACCTTTTTTTTTGAAAAAACATAACCATCGTCTAATTTTTGTTATCTTCCTAATAATCGTTTATAAAAATCAAGTACAACACATAGAATCAGAAAATGATTTTGAACAAAACTTATGATAACATGAGATGGCCGTTCCTTCTTCAAACTCTTCGGATGATAGGGTTTGTGTTCTGATATATTTCGGAACCGGCAACGAGGTACTGATATAAAAAAAATCAGAGCACGTATTGATGGATTTTATTGGGCAATCTCGCTACACATGACTGATTTAGTTTTGGGTGTGGTTATATCTAAATTGCCGGATTTTTATGTAAAATGTTTAAATTTAAATTGACGAATCATAATCATTTGATTAGCATGTAGATTTCATTTTATCCTTCTTTTTTCATCACCCATTTTGAGTCTTAAAGCGCAAATTATAGCCAACGGCAGATGAATCAACTTATCTCTAACTAAAAATCAGCCAACTTAGATATAACAAAACCGTTAAGCACACGCTTTATTCTTTCACACGGAGTTGGTGGCGGCAGGCACATGACACAGTCTAGTCCGTCCTCCCACCGATCCTCCGGTGGCTCACCTATGTGTGTTCTTTTATTAAGATTTATCTTGTTGTTGCGTTTTTTCTGGTTGTGTAAATCTTGTTATGCACAGGCCGAGTCACTAAACTCTTTTGTTTGTATCATTCTGATTAACTTTGAGATCAATACAATGCTCCGTTTATCAAACAATTTGCGAGATGTGCTTTGGAGAGTTTTACCAATGCTCTCGTGTTGACGGTGATACTAGCTATACATGTATGCTCTCTGTATGTTTAAATACTGTTCTTTTAGGGGTGTTAATTTACCTTCCATGGTCCACCTATGCATGTTGCATTTCTGATTATCATCAAGTAGAAACTGGAAATGGAACTCTGGTTTGTACGGCTCAATTCGCGTTGGATCACAAAACTTGGACAAGACTGTACACGGGTTCCACATACATGTCTGAAACCTATCATTAATTTCTCCGGTCATCAGTAGGAGTAGTACTACGGATCCGATAATACTACTATTTGTGCTGTCGTTCCTTTTGCAGCATGCATATAATCGGCTCAGTCTGGCCACGTTCTTGTCGCGAGCAACAGGCTGGCCAAGAGGCCATGTCAGTATGCAACCAACTGAAAGCAAATGCTTCTTCAAAGTAACATTGAAAGCAAACAGAGGGAATGGTAAACTTTTTTCTCTATCTCTTTGAAGCAAGGGCGATAGTAAAGTCGAAATTGACAGAAGTTTTCATCATCATCATCATGAACCATATTTACAATCATGGGTCAACCAGCCAAGTCTGGCATGCAGTGGCAAGCCATGGTTGCCAACGAACACGTACGCTTAGCTAGCTAGCTAACTAGAATTACTAGTTGGGACCCCAGCAGCTGAGGTACATGACGGTCCTCAGCCCCTCCTCTGCCTTCTCCGCTCGCCGCTTCTCTGCCGCGGCAGAGGCAGGAGACAGCTTCTTGCCCTGCGAGAGGCCGCCCCTTGCCTGCACGTTGGCCTTGGCCGCCCGGTGGATGGACCTGAGCGCGTAGTTCCAGCGGCAGAGCCCGGCCTGGTCCTTGAGCGCCTCCACGGCTCCCACGCTCATCGCCACCATCCATGACGTTGCCTTCGCTGCACCAGCCATCTTCTTCCTTGCTGCTGCGTTGGTGAAGATCGACGCACTGGTCTGTGAACTGTGGTTAATTCCTGGCTGTAGATCGATTAGCTGCTAGTGGAAGAACTGATCAAATGGTTGTGTTGTTGGTTAATTCCTGGCTGTAGATGGTCCTCCTTGGCCATGAGAAGAGAGGAGCTAATACAGATGCTCACAATCTTTCTAAAGCAGCAGCAACTCTCTCTGCGGGTCGCCGTTTGTGGCTTCTTGATACCCCTTGAATCTCTTGTATCCCAACCTTTGCTTTGAATTAATAAAGTGGGGTACTTTGCTAAAAAAGAAAAAAGCTGCGTGCTGCACCGGTCCGTCGCTCCGACGATCTTTCCTCTGCACCCCGGGTGGATCCAAAAGCTCAGCTGCCTAACGGCCTGCACACCTCGTGCAGCGAGAGCGCAGGAATACGGGTTGGTGAGACATGCACATCTGCAAGACGAACACACAACAAGAAAGATACCTGGGCGACTGCACGAATCGTACAATCTTATTATTTGTATATGTCCATTAAATTCAAATTATGATCCTTGATTATTAACAAAATAACTCGCACATACTTATGTTTAAAAGTTTAAATACGTACCGCTCAACCTCCGTCTTTTTTCTCTTTGCCTACCACGGTCCACAGATCCACACTCGTCTTAACCGTTCTGACCATCGCTTGGTACTATGGCTCAATTCTGCCACTTCGATAAAAAAAGAAGAAGAAGCCAGGAGTCCAGGAGAACACAAACATCGTACATGACTGAACATGCGATTCCTTCAGTAATACTAATATGGATCCGAGGATACCATATTTGTGCGTCATCGATCATTCATGGTAGAACATGCACATAATCAGCTCAGGCTGCCGCCATCTTTTTCTACACATCGAATTGCCACGTAGCAGGACAAGCAACAAGGAAGAACTAATTTGTAACCAACTCAAAGCAAATGATCCATGAATCCTCCTTCTCGCAAAAAAAAGAAGCAGCTTGGAGGCAAATAGCCATCTGAAATTCTGAACTCAACGCGGCAGAAGTTTTCATCATCATCCAAGTACATATTGTACCGTTGTACTCCATATTTACAGACCGGACTCCGGTGGCAACCCAGCAGCGCCAAGCCATGCACGGCTGCTGCTAGCTAAGAACACCACTAGCTAACTAGAATTGCTACTAGTTGGGACCCCAGCAGCTGAGGTACATGACGGTCCTCAGCCCCTCCTCTGTCTTCTCCGCCATCGCCGCGGCAGGAGACAGCTTCTGGCCCTGCGAGAGTCCGCCCCTTGACTGCACGTTTGCCTTGGCTGCCCGGTGGATGGACCTCAGAGCGTAGTTCCAGCGGCAGAGCCCGGCCTGGTCCTTGAGCGCCTCCACGGCCCCCACGCTCATCGCCACCATCCACGACGCCTTCGCTGCACCAGCCATAGATTCTCCTCAAGATGCGTTGGCTCCTTGGGTTCGGGGACACTGATCTGTATCGGAAGAACTGACAGAGCTGATTAATTGATGCTTGTGTTTGTGTTGGTTGGAAGGGAAGTAGGACTTGGTTATATACTGGGAGGAACGGGGCGAAACAGGTGGCTGTGGGTGCTGGTTTTCCAGGATACCGGGTGCTCTCTGCTCTCCGGCTTTGCTTGTGTACGCCGCGTGTGCATCGCTTTCGTCCCGGCTCGACTCGTCTTGTTTACTCTCGACACGCGATTTGTCTGTTGCAAGTTGCAACTAGCCCATGTGGGCAGAGACAAAGATGGAGGAGTAGGAGATAACCTGACGTGCCAATGCAGACCGGATGCAGATTTCTTTTTTTCTGAGGGAAAGACCGGATGCAGATGCCACGCAACATAGCAGCCTGCAATGACGGGCCACCTTAACATGGGCCTCAATTCTTGGGCCCGTCCTGTTGTGTGTGTGCCATGATCTATCGGCTCGTTAGCCCACGAAAACGTGGAAGAAAGGTACGCAGGAGGCAGGAACTCTACACGAATGGAACGTTATCTGCTCCCACGACACACGCCCACATCTCTCAAGTCCAGCTTCCCTCTGGTTCCCCTCAAGTTTCCCGAGCTATGATGCAGCAAAAGATCACGGCGTGGAAGCCCTACTACGCTCAGCAGCCGGGGGCGCTCCTGCTGCCATGGCCGTCGATCCGACGAGCTTTCCCCTGCACTCCAGGCTTGTATAGCAAGAAGACGGGGGCAGCATCGCGGCTGGTGGTCAGGAGGAGGTGCCAAGAAAAAGAAGAGCAGAGCGGCAATGGCGGCGGCAAACAGAAGCAGCAGCAGGAGAAGAGGACCTTCCTCAGCCTGGAGGAGGCCGGGCTGGTGGAGATGTCCGGCCTCAGCACCCACGAGCGCTTCCTCTGCCGCCTAACCGTAAAATTACCCCTGAAACCCAACATGTTTATATTACATAAATTAGTAGTCGATGGTTGATGGTTTGTGTTCTTCAGATATCGTCGTTGAACTTGTTGAGAGTGATATCGGAGCAGGAAGGCGTGGCGATAGAGGAGCTCAACGCCGGGCGTGTGTGCGACTGGTTCTTGAAGGATAAGCTCAAGAAGGAGCAGAACCTCGACTCCGCTGTCCTGCAGTGGGATGAACCTGCCATCTAGCTTCGCCGTCTTGGTTAAAGGCTTTGATAATTCATTCGGTTGAGATGAGATAAATAGCATATGGGAGGATCGATGCATGAAGATCATGTAAACACGGTTAGCTTGCAGAGTTTTTCAGCATTGCTCAAGGATCAATGCATGTCTAATGTTCCATTTCAATTCCATGAAGAGAAATAAACGTATTACAACTTTGATTTAGCTGCAACGTTTCTGTAGGCGAAGTACTACCATTTTTATCCAGTTTTCTGTTTTGCAAGTATCGCGAAAAAGTTCTTGAAAATTCATAGTACGGAGTGAGGTGGAGATGGAGATGGTCCAAATGTTGGTCGGTTGGTCCAAAAGCTTAAAATTGTGACTGGGGATTTAGAAGGAAAAAAAAGTCCACTCAACTGATAAATTAGTACAGGCCGAACAAACGCTCATTTCGTCGAGCAACTGGTGCGCGCGCGTGTGTGCTCCTCCTTGCCACGGTTCCAATGCGGCGATTCTGCAGCATCCCGCGCGGCAGGCGAGCGGCGCCGGCCGCGAGCCCCTACGGCCACCAGCCTCTCCCGCCGCCGGAGTGGATCGAGCCGTACACGGACCTGGCGGACCCGAGCCCGTACACCTCCGCCTCGGCCGCGCCGCCTACCCCATCGCCATGGCTCCCGCGGGTCGTCTCCCTCGTCCTCCGCGCGCCTCCGGCCACGCTCGCTGCCGACCTCCGGGCCTTCTGCAAGACCTTCCTCCTCCGCCTCTCCCCGGCCTTCGTCGCCGCCGCGCTCCGCTCCCCGCAGCTGCTCACGCACCCGCTCCCGTCGCTCCACTTCTTCCGCTCCCTCCCCAACGGCGCCGATCTCGCCGCCCACCCGCAGGACCTCCTCAACTGCTACGTCTCCCTCCTGCACTCCTTCGCGCACTCCAGAGAGGCTACCCCCGACGCCGCCGACCACGCGCGGCAGCTCGTCGCCGAGTTGCGCGCCCGCGGGGACGCCGTGTTGATGCACCTCACGCCGCCGTCGTCCGCGTCGCTGATCCGCAGCCTCGCGGCTCTCGGCCTCGCCGACGAGCTTCTGTGGGCGTGGAGCGCCATGCGGCTCGCTGGCGTCGAACCCTCCAGGGTGACCTACAACTGCCTTCTCGATGGCCTTGCTAACGCAGGCCTCCTTGACACTGCCATCAACGTGTTCGACGCAATGTCCACAGAGGATCGAGTTCGTCCCGACGTGGTCTCCTACAACATTCTCATCAAGGGGTACTGCCGCGCAGGGAGGGCGCAGGATGCTATGGCACGGCTCGCTCACATGCGGGAACAGGCCGAGCTCTCGCCGGATAAGGTGACATACCTTACACTAATGCAGTTGCATTACAGCGAAGGCACCTTTTCTCAGTGCATAAGATTGTTCCAAGAAATGGAAGAGATGGGAATGGGGAAGGACATTCCGCAACATGCTTATGTGCTGGTGATTGGTGCTCTTTGCAAGGAAGGGAAGCCATTTGAGGGACTGGCTGTGTTCGAGAGAATGCTGAAGAGTGGTTACCCGGCCAAAGCAGCCATGTATACCGCGCTCATTGACACAATGGGTAAATTTGGTAGGGAGAATGAGGCAATGCTACTCTTTGAGAGGATGAAGGCAAGCGGTCTTGAGCTCGATGCAATCACATACGGAGTCATCGTGAACTGCTTGTGCCGGTTTGGGAAGCTGGACGAGGCCATTTTATGTTTCAGGAATTGTGTAGAGAAGGGTATTGCGGTGAATGCTATCTTTTATACAAGTCTGATTGATGGCTTTGGGAAAGCTGGAATGGTCGACCAAGCACAGGAGCTCTTTGAGGAGATGAAAGTTAAAGGTTTTGTGCCCGACTCATATTGCTACAATGTGCTGATCGATGGATTAGCTAAAGCAGGAAGGTTGGATGATGCGTGTGCCTTGTACAAGAGAATGGAAGATGATGGCTGTGACCAGACTGTCTACACATATACCATAATCATTGATGGTTTGTTCAAGAAACATAAGAATGAGGAGGCAATCAAGTTCTGGAACACAATGATCGATAAGGGGATCACTCCCACAGCTGCAGCTTTCAGGACCTTTGCCAATGGCCTCTGTCTTTCTGGCAAATTCAGCAGGGCATGCAGAATATTGGATGAATTGGCTCCGATGGGGGTGATCCCTGAGACGGCACATGAGGATATGATCAATGTTCTGTGCAAGGCTGGCAGATTCAAGCAGGCATGCAAATTGGCAGATGGCATTGTACAGAAGGGCCGTGAGATACCTGGAAGGGTTCGAACGATGATGATCACTGCACTCAGGAAAGCAGGGAACACTGATCTAGCTGTCAAACTGGTGCACAGTAAGATAGGCATTGGATATGTAAGATCTGGCAGTATCAAAAGAAGAGTGAAATTTCAGACCCTGTTTGTATAAGTTGACGATTTCAAAAAGGTGAGAGAGAAGACACGCAGAGCTGCTAAAGATTTATCAAAACTGAGAAGGCATGGCATAAGCTACACTGAACTGTTGCATCGCATTCTGGACAATGTTTTGAATCTGAAGAGCCTGCTCTCCTGCGGGAATTTTGTTGCAATGTTCAGGAGCCAAGAATTATTCTGGCAATTTTCAGGAGCCAAGAAGCTTAAAGCAGCCAGTTTCAAACAATTAATGCTATGTTTGCATCGTTGTATTTTTTGTGGAAGGGCTAAAGGGCTAAAATTACTTGGGGTACATGAATCTCCCAGACTACTGAGAAATACCTATGTGATCGACTGCATTCTCTTCAAAGAAACGATAGGCTGGACAAAGAATTGCTAAGATGGCCTAATCAGTGGCGTACCCACCCGCGGGAAATTTGGTCTGCTGATCGTTTTGGGCAGACCATCAGATCGACATTGTAGCGTCAAAATATGTGACATGTAGTGTTTGGTTGATGGCACGAGGATGTGAATATGATTCCACCATTGTACTATAACTAAGTCATTCGGTCTCAATTTGTCTCATGCTCGAACCAAACACTAAATTATCACCGCAACTGTGCTGCTTGATCAGTTGCTTTGGATCATACAATGAAGAGTTTTGCAGCTCAATTACATGGACCATGGTAATCTTACCAATATTAACGAAGTTTTGGAACTTACGCACACGATGGATTTAATACTGTTACCGCACATCCTGCTGTTCTCTTTACTGCGAAAACACGCCTATGCAAACCATAAATCTATGAACTTAAATCTTGATACAAAATGGGACATCCAATCCAAACAGATTTTATTGCGTACTGCCTCACCAGGCCAGGAAAGGATTTTGCCAAAATACTGCTCACAGAGCTTTTAAAGACTCTGGCCATGTATTACAAGCACAACAACAATTCGAAGTAATAAAAATATGTGCATGTCATTCCCAGGCAAGAATTACAGGGTATCAGGCCAAGGTTGTTGGTTATCATCGACCAACAAGAAAGCCTACATTGGCATATAATCACATTAAAGATCTCTAAGGCCCTGCTACAATCGTTTCTCCAAAAAGGAGAGCACAATTTACACAAGCCCGGTTGGTTCATTTGCATCCAATGGCTCCTGCAATGAGTGAAAACCATACTTAGAAAACAAATCTGACAAAGTAATTGGGAAGAAAATTGCACATATGGATCAAAATCAGACATCAAATTGACCAGTTGATGTCTCCCTAAACCTATTACACGAAACAGTGGATGGACACTAAACTAAGTGCATAGGGCTAACACAGAGAAGCCACACAAAAATCATCAAGCATCCCAGTACATCATGTATTTAAACAAAGTATCAAGGAAGCCAAAATCGAAAATATTTGGAGAAAAAGGGAGATGAGACACATGTACAAGCATTGATGTCAAATTGTCTACAATGCCTCAGATTTGTCGATTGATGTCAAATTGTATCCATTTTGTCAAGAGGTTCTCCCTGAAACAGGGGCTTGACTCCATGGAACATCCATTTTGCAGACAGGATCATCATCAGCAAGAGTCCATATAACATCCATATTGCAGAGAGAAGCATCAGACATTTATTTTAGTACTGAATATAAATATATCTATTACTATGATGCATCAGATCTTTTTACTTACAGAAGTGAAATTTCTACAGTGCCTCAGATTTGTCGATTGATGTCATATTATAACTGCTTCTTCAAGAGGTTCTCCCTGAAACAGGGGCTTGAGTCCACAGAACATCCATTTTGCAGACAGAAGCATCACAGGCGACTATCTAAAGTAAATTATATGCTACTGCTATGCATCATATTTTGGTACATAGAAAGATGAATTTTTCAAAGGTGCCTCAGATTTGTCGATTGATGTCATATTGCATCTGCTTCCTCAAGAGGTTCTCCCTGAAACAGGGGCTTGAGTCCACAGCACATCCATTTTGCAGACAGAAGCATCACAGGCAACTAAGTACCAAAGATAAGATTAATTGATACCATGACGCATCATATTTTTCGTTAATTAGATAAATGAAACTTTGTATAATGCCTCAGATTTGTCGGTTGATGGCATATTATATCTGCTTCCTCAAGAGGTTCTCCCTGAAACAGGGGCTTGAGTCCACAGAGCATACATTTTGCAGACAAAATCATCATTGGCAACTATCTTAATTCTTCAAATGCAACAAATATATAACTGCATATTTTCAAATATACACCTAAATTTAGAATAACCAACAGTCTAGCCAATGGTCATCCCAATGCAATTCAGACGGGCATGAGCACAGGACAAGCTTAGTAGATGCACAAAATTAGGATTAAACTGACACAGTCAACAGATGTGGAGAGAGATTTTGGAAGCATAACCAGAAAGAGTTAGCTGCCACGTTAAACTCACCAGGATCACTCTGTGCCACCATGACTGGGCAACTTTGAGAAAGAACAATCTCAAGAAGCCAAAGGTGAGAGAGGCACGACCAGAATATTGCAATATAGCTGTCAAGAGAAGCTCGGAACGAGCACCTTACAATGCATGAATGTTGGACACTGAAACTAAGTACATCACAAGTTTCGTTGTAACAGATGTGACGAGAGATTTTGGAAGCATAACAATTAACTGTCAGCACCCACGTTAAACTCGCCAGCGATCACTATGTGCCACCATGACTGGGCAACTTTGAGAAAGAAAAGTCTCAAGAAGCCAAAGGTGAGAGAGGCACGCTTACAAACAAAATCCAACAGCAATACTTGGTTTTAATGTTAATGGCACAGCAGTGTTCAATTTGATACTAGAGCTTACTATACATAGACAACATAATCGAAAGCAAGCATTGACTTACCCTTTCAAGTGTCGGCCTTCTTCTCCGGCGAAGTGGAAGTCGGGGAAGAACCAGCCGCCGCAGGAGGGGCGTCATGGGAGCAGCAGCCACCGCCGTGATGGTGGTGGTGGTGCTTCTTGGGCTGAGGCTGCCGCAGCATCTTGCGCATATCGTAAGCATCCTCCCCGTCGGCGTAGTACTTGGCCTCGATGTCGTGGATCTGGTAGCCGAGGGTGGAGGTGTAGAGGTTGAAGGCGGCGCGGTTGGAGCGGCGCACGTGGAGGGAGACGTACTCGGCGCCGAAGACCTGGTCCATGGCGGCCTGCGCGGCGGACATGAGCTTGGTGGCGAGGCCGAGCTTGCGGTGGGACCGGAGCACGGCGAGGGAGGTGATGTGGCCGTGGCAGGGCTCCGAGGGGTCCTCCTCCATCTTGGCCAGCACGTAGCCGACGATACGGCCACCGTAGTCCTCCGCCACGAACAGCAGCTGCGGCCAGGAGAGCATGTGGTAGAAGTAGTACTTCATCTGGTAGTTCTCCGGCAGGCACATCAGGTTGCACGCCTGCATCGCCAGCAGGTCGTCGATCGTTGCCTGCCGGATGCACACCATCTTCGCCGGCCGCCGCTGCTCTCCTCTACCCTTTCTAAGGTAAGGGGGTATAGTCTCTTCTCCGGCGAGATGCGGTGATTGTGATGCATCCGGCGGCGGCGCGTATTAATAGAGGTCTGGCGAGAGGAATAGAGACATTTGACCTAACCCTAGAATAAAGGGCTGAGATAGGCCCATGGGCCAAAGCGAGTTAGCACGAGATTGGTCCAGTCCAGTGACAATGAGAACAGGCGATCCCGTGAGATTTGGCGAAAATTATGTGAATATTCGAGCACATAAAACAATGTTTTTATGTTCTGGAGTACTCCTTCCGTTCGTAAATACTTGTCGCTGTTTTAGTACAACTAGTACGGTGCCCGTGCGTTGCCACGGCCTCTTAAACATGTGCACACGAAAATTCATGTTTATACAAAACATAACAATATAATTGGACATTCATCAAAATGATCTCGAGGCTGATGCTAGCAGCCGCGGCCACGGACATGGCACCCAGTCCACACCGTCCGTCGGCCGTGGCTGGCGTCAGAGCACGCGGTGGTGCAATGCACGAGGAACGGTGGATACCGTCGATTAGCCCTGGACCTCTTTGCTCGTCTCTTGCAAGATAATCTAATCCGGCGCCGACGCGTATTGAGAGCGGTCATCGCAAGGAGGTGCTGCGCGGGCAGTTGAGTCGTCGGCGATGGCCCGGGAAGGCAGCGCTGTGGAAAAAAAAGGTTCGATGGAGTGTAAGGAGACACGAAAAATCAGAACATGCATGGAAATTGATGCACGGCGGACGACGAAGGAAACCTTCCTGTTTTTATTATTAGGAACTTTGCACTAAAACAGCGACAAATATTTAGGAATATTTAGGAACGGAGGGAGTATTGTCTATTCAAATTGTATCTTATTGTATACTCCATTTTTTTAGAGAATGTTGGCCATGAATGAACTCCTGCTTATGTGGTATTTTCTTCAAGAATTTTTATAAGATATTTCATCAGGATAGAATACAAGATACATGCAAAAAAATTGTACCAAGAGATACATGAAAACATCATCCATAAAGGAAGATACATGCAACACCATGGCTGTTCAGAAAGGATCGATGTCTCAAGTTGCTCAGTACAAATTACAAAGTTTCATCAGCACACGTCAAATGCGGTGCATCAAGTTATTCCAATGGAACAGAAGCTCCTCGCAACATGCTTGGGTAACATAGTTTCTTATCTAATCGACCATTGCAAAGCTTATGATGTCCCGTCGGCTGCGAGAAAGGGGTTTGCAATCTCATCAGTTCCATCAGTTGGTGACACCAGCATGACTGCTGTGCCTCTACAGACCTGCAAGACAGAGTATTGGTAAGATGTATCATGTATGACAGACCACCTCAACAACTGGAAAGGTAAAATCCCATGAAAAGGATTAAGGAACCACTGGTAATACTACTTCTAGAGAAAGATTTGCACTTTACACCTCATGATAATGTGGTTTCCATTTAGGAAGACATGCTACTCAGAAGATACCGGGAATACAATTTGATAAGCATGGACCGTGACACAATTCAACATTACCAACCATGGGGGATAACATCCACTATTAAGCCCTTCAAAATAATAAAGGACGGATTGACTCTACAAGTTAAAATCGATATTAGAAGAGTACTTACAATGAGACCAAGCTGTCTGGTCTTAGTTGATAGTTTCAGTGGGTCATCTTGCTCTACAAAAGAAAATTGCAATACATATTATTACACATGCCTTGCAAAAAAAAAGACACTCTAAAGCAAGAATAAATGAGGTCAATATTCTCTCTCAATGTGCAAGTGACATTATGATCATGGTGTTTACAGGAAACATAACTCCACATTCATTGTAATCTATTACTTCATGCATTGATGCATGAGCTAGTAAGATGCTAGCCTTGAAAATATTTAGTAGGGCACAATATTCTACAATCGGCACTGAGCAAACAAACAAATACAGAGGAAACAAGGATGCCAAGTGCAGTAATGCAAGGCAAAAAAAGTCCTAATTGTAGTCAGTCTGAACTCTGAATGGCTAAGAAAACTCCATATGGACGATTGAGCACAAATAAATGAAGCCCAAATACCTCTTTCAGACTCAACTGCTTCATCCAGCACTAAGTTCAGCAATTGGTCATAGCCCTTTAAAGTTCCTGTGACTGCAAATACACATGTGCCAGGTCAGTATATCACTGCTATCAAACAACAAAGGACAAAAACGGGTTTTGTAGATCTGGAACAACTCTAGGAGTTTAAATGTCTTTCAACTACCAAGGAAAGAGACAAGTATCAAGATGTATAGATAAACAGGCCCAACCGAAAAATAGTTGCAAGGAGTAAATGATTTGCAACAAACGGTCAATATAACATGCTAATACAAGATGGTAACCATGATTGTTCACGGTAGAAGCATGTATTGCCGGCCACATACCTGAGCTAGATAACCAGCTCACATCCGGACATATGTTTGGCATAAACACAAAATCCACAAGCAAAATCAGGGGCATTCAAAGAACAGTTTTATATGGTGCGTCAGTAGAATTCTACTCGAATTAGTAATATACTGTATAGCCAAATACTACTGCACAGGTGATGGAGCTAAACACAAGCAAATACAGTGAGCACCTAATGGATCTGACGATGTATAGCTTAACCCAGCAAAAGTTCTTTAAAAAAAGTTTGGGGATGCGAACCAACCTTGCCGGCCGCCGGTGAGCTTCACCTGGACGCCCTTGTCGACGAACTTGGCTAGGTCGAGTGCAGTCTCCTTGCGCCCCGCCTGAGCAAAAGCAAAACAAACAACACAGACTCGCATCAACGTGGCACCACACGAATGGAGTCAGCAAACTAGTTCGAGCATCACAGGGCCAAGCTTACCATCTCGGTCCCAGCAACCCAACCGAATCCTTCGTCGACTAGCTCTCGCTCTCGCCTTAGGGACGCGAATCGAGGGAAAACCTGAGCGAATTTTTTGCCCTAGAAATCGACCTGCCGCCGCAGCTGAAGAACGCTCTCTCTCACCCGGAACCGGAGCAGCTCGGGAGTCCTGGCTATGGGCTATGGACTATGGACGGAGGCCCAGTTAGAGACATGGGCCAGGTTGCGACCTACTGGTTTGTGGGTTCCACATTTCACCGGTCCCCTAAGGCCCATGGTGCCACCAGCGAGTCAGCAACTCTCTTCTACCCCCTCAAAAAAAAAAAGCAACTCTCTTCTTCCTCCGGTCGCTCGGTCTCCGCTGCTGCGCCCTCCGCCCGCCGCCGCGTACCGGTGCAGCAATCCCCAATTCCGCCGCCGTTGAAGGGTGAGTCTGCGGGGGTCCGTCGTCCGACTGTTCTTGGAACCGCGACTAACACGAACGGTGGTTCTGCCCCTGAACTTCCCGCCAGGTCTCCACGGCTTCTTCCAGGCGGGTGGAGGTGGCTGTAGGAGGTGAAGGTGATTACCGTACTTATCGTCGTAGAATCCGGTGTCTCTGCGCTTGGCGTAGCATTTCCTGTTTTGGGGTGGCTTGCTGCGTGCAAGGTTTGGTATATTTGCTTTCATATAGGCGAGTGGGGCAGCTGTTCTGGCGCTTGGCACGTGTTCGACGAAACGCCTCGACAACTCCTTCATGCTTCTGCTAATCATGGTTCCATGTTTGTTATCATGGCAGTGAGATATTGATTGGACAAAGTACTCGGGCTCTAGTTGGAACCAGCACAGGGCAATGTGAGTCCTCCTGATCAGTGATAATGTCATAGTGCCGCTTCAAAAAAAAAGAAGATAATGTCATAGTGCCTTAGTGGGACACTGGAACTGGATAAATACGTCTTTCTGTACTGGTTGTTCCTAGTTCTTCTACTCGTTGCACGGCATGACAGCAAGAACTATCCTGGTACCTAAGCTGACAGCTGCTGATGCTGTCCACCTAACCTGTTCGTTGTTATGGCACTGCAGGGAACACGATCTCGACATGCTCCGAATACTTGTGGCCACCGATTGCCATCTAGGCTACATGGAGAAGGACGAGATACGAAGGTTTGATTCGTTTGAGGCTTTTGAGGAGATATGCTCATTAGCGGAGCAGAATAAGGTTGGTAAGAGCAGTACGTTATCTTTATGTTGATCCACCTGATCATTTTGTCATGGACAGCCTATTGTCGTGCGTCATAACTGGATGAGACTGATTCGCAGGTAGACTTTGTGCTTCTTGGCGGTGACCTATTCCATGAGAACAAGCCTTCGCGATCAACCTTGGTGAAGACTATTGAGATTCTACGCCGCTTCTGCTTAAATGACCAGCCAGTGAAGTTCCAGGTTGTCAGTGATCAGACAATCAACTTCCCAAACAGGTTTAACAATAAATCTCATAGTTCAACGTTTCATTCCATAAGTGTGCTCATATTTTGAGATCACTAAAATATTCCATGTAAACTCAAGGCAATCGCAAGAGTTTCCATGGGAAAGTCCTTACTTATGCTTCCTTTTTTATGCAACTTTTACTAATTTCATTTGTCTCTGTATCATGCATGAAAACCTTAGGGAAGATGTCTGCCAAAAACAAATTAACTTCATTTTCTGAGACGAATTTTTCCTATTGCATTAACAGATTTGGCCAAGTAAACTATGAAGACCCCAATTTTAATGTTGGCTTGCCTGTGTTCACTATCCATGGAAATCATGATGATCCTGCTGGGGTGGTATGAGCTTCTTTTTCTCTTCTTCTGAAATTTTTGGGTTTCTACTGGAACTATGTTTACCATGCTCATTCTCTGCTTTCTTCTATGCGTTCATTCATTTTCCCTTGTTGTAGGATAACCTCTCTGCTATTGATATCCTTTCGGCCTGCAACCTTGTAAATTATTTCGGGAAGATGGACCTTGGTGGCTCTGGTGTTGGTCAAATAGCAGTTCATCCAGTACTCGTAAAAAAGGTGAACCACTTCCGTCCGAGGCAATATCATGAGCTCTCAAATATCAGTTCTGTAATTTCCTACTATTTCAGGGTACTACTACAGTTGCACTATATGGTCTTGGGAACATTAGAGATGAACGACTGAACAGAATGTTTCAGGTGCCTTTCCATTGAGTTGGTTTGGTTTGATGTTTTTTTATAATAACTTGCCACTGGAGCAAGATTTTGTTTTATTTTTTGCATCTTTATACCTGCAATGCAATCAGCCCTTAATGATATCATATTCTGTATCTCAATACTTCAGACACCTCATTCAGTACAGTGGATGCGACCTGAAACTCAAGATGGTATGTCAGTATCCGACTGGTTCAATATCCTGGTTCTTCATCAGAACAGGTATGCAAAGCAAGTTAACAGCCACAAAGTACATTATTATGTTCATTTATTTCCATCCTTAATCCTGCTGGCTGGAAAGCAATTTTACACTGGAACTCATACAGGATAAAGACAAACCCAAAAAGTGCTATCAATGAGCATTTCTTACCACGGTTTCTGGATTTCGTGGTATGGGGCCATGAGCATGAATGTCTTATTGACCCTCAGGTAGTAACTTGGGATTTGCTTTTGAAATTCATGTTTTTCATGGCAAAAGTGTACTGAGCACCTGCCTTCTGATCAATTGTTCATAGGAGGTCCCTGGGATGGGTTTTCACATCACTCAGCCAGGCTCATCAGTTGCCACCTCCCTGATTGATGGTGAAGCAAAACCAAAGCATGTTCTTTTGTTAGAAATCAAGGTCAGTTTAGTAATCCTCTTCTTTCATGTTAAAAATTACATCATTGTGATCTTCAGTGTTTTCTCATTCCTTATATATTCATTAAATAGGGAAACCAGTATAGGCCAAACAAAATACCTTTGAGGTCTGTTAGACCTTTTGAGTATGCTGAGGTATGCCACTCCTTGCTTAATACCTTTTTCGGTTAGTAAATCTCACAGGCTGAAATGTGTAGGTTGTGTTGAAAGATGAAGCAGATGTTGACCCTAACGACCAGGACTCTGTTCTTGAACATTTGGATAAAATTGTGAGTTTTCAGTTTCCATTGCTGCATTTACAACTTCAGATGTGGTCCATTTTCTTGAAAGCATGTCGGTGTGCTAGTTTGGATGGTCCAAAAATGTCTTCTTTGCCAGTTTGTTTAGTCCGGTGTAATTCCTTGTTAAATGGAAGTGGCTTATGCTCAGTTTCATATTACTTCCTCAACTTCAGGTAAGAAATCTGATTGAGAAGAGTAGTCAACCAACAGCCAGTAGACCAGTGCCCAAACTTCCATTAATTCGAATCAAGGTAAAAGTATCAGAACTGAAGTGCTCTCCACGAAGTGATGAAGATACAAGCAATTGTAAGTTCTCATACTATTCTGCAGGTAGATTACTCTGGGTTTTCAACAATAAACCCGCAACGATTTGGCCAGAAGTATGTTGGCAAGGTACCTTGGACACTAATCTATTAATTACTGAAGTGGCCTTCTCAAGCTTACCTGAATGGACTAATTTGATGGCTTCCTGTTGTAAGGTTGCAAACCCCCAAGATATTCTCATTTTCTCAAAAGCAGCAAAGAAGCGCCAGACTACAGGAGGAGGTATTTTTTATATTTTTTAGAAACAGTGCATTGAACGAATATCTGATTAGTGAGAGAAAATACACTGAGCTACGATTTTTTCTAACTAATTGTTTCCTTGACAATTTATTTATATATTGAAGAAAATGTTGATGACTCTGAGAAACTGCGCCCTGAGGAACTAAACCAACAAACTATTGAAGCATTGGTTGCCGAAAATAACTTGGTACTCCTTAAAACTTCATGTACTATGTTCTATTAAGTTTTCAGGAGGGGATACATATTGGTATCCATTTTATTCTTAGTGACATGTCCTCTAGTTGTATATATGATGATCATATCATGAAACAAAGAATGGATACTTTCTATATATATTAAACCTTATGCATCAATCGAGTGTTCAAATGTTCATTATTTGTTTAGTATTGGAGATAAATTTTTTTTCAGAAATATAATGCACAGAAGTATACTTCGGGCTAGAAACTGCATCGTGTTAGGCATTGAATAACTAAAAGTTAATATGACACACAAGGCCATTTGGGTCTCATTAAACTTTACATGAGTTTGTACAGCCATGAGCTGAAAATTAGTTACAGTACTGTGAGACAATAGACTATTTTGTTGTCTAAGGGGCTTCCTAATTTTTTTTCTCTCTATCCATTGAATACAATCCAACTTCTTTCTTTTTACGATGGTGCATCTTTTTTGTTCTCAGAAAATGGAGATTCTTCCAGTTGATGACTTGGATATTGCATTGCATGACTTTGTCAGCAAGGATGACAAGACGGCATTCTATGCCTGTTTGCAGAGAAATCTTGACGAAACCAGAGTATGATTCACTACCATTTTGTATTACAGTCAGTCCTGAACTTGACTGCATGATGCCTGAGAAGATATCATATGTCTAACTCCAAAATGCTTGGTTCAAAATTGCAGAAGAAACTGAATTCTGAAGCAGAGAAATTTAAAATCGAGGAAGAAGATATAATAGTCAAAGTTGGCGAGTGCATGCAGGTACAAACCTTATACTATAGTTTCAAATCAAGGTTCCAACAAGGTTACTGATTGACCATTTTACTCTGTAGGAACGCGTAAAGGAAATATCCCTCCGCTCCAAGGGTGACACGCGGTTCACATCAGGCTCTCAAAATTTGGTGGTTACAAATATTTAAGCCCTTACCCTCTCCCTCTCCTTATAGTGTATGCCATTTTTAAAATGACTAACCTGTTTATTGTTCCAATGGTACTTAAATCAGGATACTGGAGGCAAATCTGTAACAGCTCAAAGTAGCCT
The DNA here is from genome assembly GCF_000005505.3 of Brachypodium distachyon. Taxonomy (NCBI): domain Eukaryota; kingdom Viridiplantae; phylum Streptophyta; class Magnoliopsida; order Poales; family Poaceae; genus Brachypodium; species Brachypodium distachyon. The sequence continues at coordinate 25,406,449 of NC_016135.3, forward strand.
CAACACTTTTAGTGATGACGAGGACACCAGGGAGATGCTTCTTGGTACCAGATCAACTAACGTTGGAAGGAAAACATCTGGATTTACTAGACCATCTAAAGATGCTACTGGTGATGCTAAAGCTGGAGGGTCCAGAAGAGGCAGGGGAAGAGGCACCAGCTCTTTGAAGCAGACCACTCTTAGTTTCAGCCAATCAAGGTTATTGAAAGTCCTTGGTTTCTAGTCTTTTCAGCATTGAACTTTTCGAGTCCGGTGTGAAGTATATGAGAAATTTATGGATTCATACTATGGGTTGTGCTGCTCATGGGCAAATGGAACTCTAATCAGTTGTCTGTAACATTTACGTATGTTCAAATGTTTAAATTATTCATCGCCCTTCTAGCCATTCATTCTGCAGTAAATCTTCAGCATTGACCTGACCGCCCAACATTTGCAGGGCATCTGCTGCTATCCGCAGTGAGGATGTGGACTCATCCTCAAACGAGGAAGCGGAGATTGAAGCAAACGAAGTTGCTGATTCAGTATGTCCATTTTCTCTATTTGGTACTTATGTAGTAGTATTTAACTATTTATACATCCATGAAAACTTGGCAACAATAATCTGGACTCCCTTTCCAAAGGACTTCATAAACTTTTTTTGTTCTTTGAATTCTCAAAGGAACCGGAGGATAGTTTCCAACAAAGTGGACGGAAAAGACCAGCTCCTAGAGGTAGAGGTAGGGCTCGAGGCACTACAACAGCAAAAAGGGGGAGAAAAACAGATATTGCTTCCATCCAAAGCATGGTGATGAGCAAAGATGATGAAAGTGATGAAGATGACACGCCTAAGAAACCTCCTCCTCGGGTATGTGTAGCACCTCTGTATTCTCATGGACAATTATAACCGTTGCAGTTATCTCATGAAATTGTTGCATATAGATGTAATACATATATATTGAGCAAAACTCGTTTTTTAAGATTTTGTGTTGTTTCACAGGTCACCAGGAACTATGGAGCCATCAGGAGGAGATAATTTTCAGGAAGCACTTGCTTTGGAGAATTTAGACCTTGGTCTCAGAATACTGAACTGTTAACCTGGCAGGTGGTCTGTTTCCAGCGAACAACTAGAACGTGATTACATAATCTCGTGTATACATGCCCAGGTGTAGTAGTTAGTTTGTACATGGCATGCATATCAGTCAGTGTGTTACTAACAATAATTTTAAGCCGACAGCATGTACGTGCACTGTGTTTCCAGGTCAAGTCTTGTCACTTACGTTCATGGCATCCTACGACCTACGTTATACAAATCATTGAAGTGAACTAACCAGAAGATCATTTTTGCGAGTAATCCTGAAAATACTGCTATTACCCCTTGTGGGCTTGTAAGCTCAAATGTGTCAACTTTGTTGCATAAGATAATCCAGGAAAAAGTCAAAACTGTCAGCTTTTTTGCACAAGATAATCCAGGAAACAGTATATCACAGTGTAAACTTATACACGGCATCATAGTCTCAAAAACGGATAACAAGCACGTAGGTCACGTTTATCTAATCTTCTGCCGTATCCTCTGTCATATGTTCGTTGATCCAGCTCTCCCAGTCCCTACTAAGTGCTTGGCGGTGGATTAATGTTGTATGGAGGAAGAGGTGCGCAAGGAGGCCGCCCAGGAACTGGAGGGGGAGGAGTTCCGTAAGGACACGGCATGAAAACTTGACCATACTGCAAGCTTGTGTTGTGCCCATCTGCGATAGTTAAAAGAGAAACAAAACACGTCAGTCTTCCAAATCAACCTGGATGTATTGCACAATGAACAAGAGCTAAACACTTACCAATTGACTGTTGTTCATAGGGTCCGTAATTGCCAGAAGAACCGTACATTGCTTGAGGTAATGGTTGGGCATGGATTGGCCTTTCAGTCGAAGCTGCAGGTCCATAGCCAGATGGTCCAAGAGTCTGGTAGAAGTTCGTGTAAGCCATGGGAGCTTCAACTCTTTGGTGCAAATTTGTATTGCTAGGATTAGGATTGTATGGGCTTTCATGGGGTACATATGTACTACCGTGCACATATCCAGGAAACAGGATAGCTGGGTAGCTTCCATAGATTTGATGTTGGTCTGTGGTACTTGGGTGGCTTGGGGGGATTTGATGTTGGTCTGTGCTATTTGTATAGCTAGGATTTGGGTAGATCGTATGGATTTGATTCTGATATGGGCCATTCAAGTAGTTTGGCTCGATTAAATGTTGTTTCTCTGCTGTACTCTGGAAACTTTGATTCCCGGTGATGCAGCCGGAGCTTGCACACCTGTTCCATATGGGTTATCCATTGGTGGTTGAAAGCCTGTCAGAGATGATCTTGCCGCAGGAATGCCCAGAGAAACAATCCCGGTATATGTCGAGCTAACCTATAAGTATTAAAAAAAGTCAGGACATTGCTATATTTCTTAGGATCATGATGGCCTGAAGAGACCAAACTTGAGAAAGAACAGTTGCACCATACCATTTGGTTATTAAAATTGTCATAACTGGGAGTCGAGACTCTTGGGAGCAAATGTTTCATCTCATCTAGGTTTCTCTGGGCATCATCCCTGGAAAGCTCCACAAAAATTACCTGCACACATGAAAAAAAGGACGAGCTGGGTAATAACGTGAAAGGTGGTGAAAAGACGCATAACATCAATACTCTTATTATAATTTGTAGTAACCTCATCGAAAGGCTCCTTCGTATCAGGCATGTGCTTTGACAGTGGCAAGACAAAATTGGCTGAAAAGAGGAAAACTTAGTAAATTAGTACAGATACAGAAAAGGAAACAAGATCAAAGGTTCGCCCACTTCTAAAATATATGTTGATTAAACTAAAAGGATATTAATGCATCTAGATGGATACCTGTCATCTGATCAACTGCTTCAGCTGGTACATCCTTGCCCATCTCCTTGAAACGTTTTGCTGCCCTGGAGTTGAGTTCACTTGGCAATGGGAACATGACCACAGCAATCTGTAGCATACAACATACAAGCAATCCAACATTACCATTTGTTAATTCAGTAGCAACTCGTACAAAATGGCACGCCTCTCTTTTGGCAGCTTACTTTGCGGTAGTTTGCAAATGGTCTCAACTTGCGAATACGAGCACTTCTGTACACGTTTGTTTGGTCAATGATGTAATTTCGAGGGACCTTTGCAGCTCTGTCCAGCAATTTGTTGAAAATCGCTGTAGCATGATCCCTCAAACGATCAAAACGCTCGCCATAATTGTGCTTACGCAGCAATCCTGGCACCTACAAAGAGTGTCATAAACTCAAAATCAATTCAAAGTGAAACAACATATTAGTTTGAAGGTGAGCAGGATCGTGGCAAAACCTTCATTTGGTCCAATGCAAGGTTGGTTCCAAGAAGGACGAAGCGCTTCTCCGGATGTTCCTTGACCCACTGCTCTGCCCAAGTAGACTTCCCTGACGCTGGGAGACCAACCATCATCCTAACCTCACATTCTCCCTGTTCTACAAACATGGGGCCAGACACCGCATTCCCATCTGCAAAAGCTGAGCTCCACGGCTCATAACCATCAACCGGTTCCAGCCCGTCCTCCTTGCTAAACTGCATCTCAACAATAACATTCTTCAGCAGAACATGTGGAAATATTGCCGATTCCCATTGCATTGGCCTCACAGGAGCATCAACCAAACCAAGACCCTTCTCACTTGAATCAAAATCACACCTATCAAAAAAAAACTAGCCCCTCCGTCTCATAATTCTTGTCTCAAATTTGCCTAAAAATGGATTATTTATTTATTTTAAACGTTTAGATACATGTAATATTTCAACAAGAATTATGAGACGGAGGGCGTACGATTGATCACCTGCATTTGCAAAGAGCTTTATGATCCTTTGGAGCATGTACATCTGAAGAGTGCAAACATGGCAATTTTATCAGGTGCCAAGGTTTCTTTTCATTGCGTGAATCTAAAAAAACATAGTAACAAGAAAAACGCAGAATACCGTAAATTCAAACGGGATTTTAACACTGAAACTTTTATAGTGGTAAGGTAGGAACAGGAATACTCTAACTGTTACAAAATACTACATCCATTTCAAGTTGACTGTTACACTTTATAAAGTTTGACCAATCTTATGGAAAATATATGGTACCAAATGAAAATCATTAGATACATCATAAAACACACGGAGTATTTCGTAATACTCCTTCCGTTCCGAAATAAGTGACATGCCGGGAAGGAGAGAGTATATCTAATGATTTGACATCTCGTTTGTTTTTCTAAAAAAAAGACATGGTATGTGTTAGATCCTAAATTATGTTGTGGTTTTAGTACAAATTTGAAAGCTAAAACCACGACAAAAATTTAGGATCGAAGGAAGTAATATATTTTGCTCTGATCTTAATTAAAATTAAAAATATTAAATACCAAGAAAAGTCATAGGGCTGATATAACATTTTTGTTATATATGGAAGTACTTACTGTCCGTTTTGACCATCTTATAAAATCTGTCGGAATCAAACCAGTCGTGGCGCAGTCAAGCCAAACAAAGCCAGGCACGGCAACGGAGCCAAGGAACACGAAGCTGCCTGCGTGCCGTGTGCCGTGCCGCGGCGTGCGAGATCTGAAAGGCGCGAGGGAGGGAGTCGGCAAGAAGAAATAAGTAATTTTTTCGCGAAAGCCAGCGGTTGCCGCGCGTCCAAGTCCAGATCTCGTCCCGGATCCCATGCCCGCCGGCGCCGCGCCGTTGTCCCACTCCCCCCCGCAGCCGGTGTGGTAATAATGGTGCGACCGGCGGGCCTCCTCGACCCGACGAGGCGGCGCCCGTTCCTCGACCAGCGGCGGCCGTCGTCCTTCAAGCGGCGGTGGCAGCAGCGGCCGCTGTGGGCCCGCCTCGCGCTGTCGCTCGTCCTGGCCCTCGCCTGCGTCCTCCTCCTCCTCGGCCTCGCCGGCTCCCCCGACCCGTCCTCCCCGCTCTCCACCGTGTCCTCCCGATCCGCCACCACAGTCTCCTCCCCTCTCCTCCGTCAGGTAACTCGTCCCATCTTACGCCATTTTGGCGAATCGTTTCCTCATCTGGCTTGGAAGGACCCAATATTGTAGCTTTTAGTTGTTTTTTTTGAGAGAGGTGTAGCTTTTAGTTATTACAACTGCTGCATTTGCTACTTACTAGTTGTGTACACTAGATTACTTGTGTAGGCTTAACTTAAATCTTATGAACTTTTTTATGTGCAGAGATCTTACCTCGAGGGCATCACGGATACACACAACATGACAGATGAAATGCTGAGTGCCCACTCGTTTTCCCGTCAGCTTATGGACCAGATTTCTCTTGCAAAGACTTACATTGTGGCCGCGAAAGAAGCCAGCAACCTGCAGTTTGTGGCTGAGCTTAGTGCGCTTGTACGGCGGGAGCAGAGCATCCTCGCGCAAGCTGCAGCTCATGGTAGCATGGTAGTGAAGGAGGACGCAGAGAAGGCAATTAGGGACATGTCTGTGTTGTTCTTCCAGGCTCAACAGTTCCGGTATGACAGTGCGGTCACCATCATGAAGTTGAAGGGTCAGATTCAGTCCCTAGAGGAGAAGTCAAAAGCTGAGGCGGACAAGAGCACAAAGTATGGGCAGATTGCTGCTGAGGAGCTCCCAAAGGGACTTTATTGCCTTGGTATCCGGTTAACCATGGAATGGTTCAAGAGTACTGAGCTTCAGAGGAAGTTCTCAGATAGGAGCCCAGCAGTGCAGAGTAATCTAAGGGACAACAGCCTATATCATTATTGTGTTTTCTCGGACAATATTATTGCTGTCTCTGTTGTCGTCAATTCTACAACTCTGAACTCAAAGCATCCTGAAAAGATTGTCTTCCATTTAGTGACAGATGAAGTGAACTATGCTCCAATGAACGCGTGGTTTGCCATGAATGATTACAGAGGGGCCATTGTGGAGATACAAAAGGTGGAGGATTTCACCTGGCTCAATGCCTCCTATGTTCCTGTTCTTAAACAGCTCCAGGATGCTGCTACACAGAATTTCTACTTCTCCGGCAGTGGTAATCGTGGAACACCAATCAAATTCAGGAATCCGAAGTACTTATCAATGCTCAACCACCTGAGGTTTTACATCCCAGAAATCTATCCTGAACTGCGTAAGGTGGTATTTCTAGATGATGACATTGTTGTTCAGAAGGACTTATCAGATTTGTTTACTATCAACCTCAACGGCAACGTTATGGGGGCAGTGGAGACTTGCATGGAAACATTCCACAGGTTCCACAAGTATCTTAATCATTCTCATCCCCTAATCCGTGCTCATTTTGATCCTGATGCTTGTGGCTGGGCATTTGGTATGAATGTGCTCGATCTTGTTGAATGGAGGAACAAGAATGTGACAGGTATATATCATTATTGGCAGGAGCGCAATGCTGATCATACCCTATGGAAGCTTGGGTCTTTACCACCTGGGCTTCTTGCCTTTTATGGCTTGGTTGAAGCATTGGACCCAAAATGGCATGTCTTGGGGCTGGGGTACACAACTGTGGATCCTGCTACCATTAAGGAAGGTGCTGTATTGCATTACAATGGAAATATGAAGCCATGGCTGAAAATTGGGATGGAGAAGTACAAGGGCTTCTGGGACAACTATGTGGACTATTCACGTCCGCTGCTTCAACAGTGCTTCATGCGCTGATTAATGTGTATCAATATTAGAATTTTTTGCGACCTTCCTGATGGAAATGATTCAAATCTGTAGCTTGAACAGTCCCACGTGAATGGAATTGATTGACTTCATTCACAAGTTACAACCTCGGATTAAACATGGACAGGTGTTTATGCTGGTATGTGTAGTTGATGAAGTACAGCGACCACAGATATGACTGGCCACAGGTAAACAGCAGAAGAGTTAAGATTGCCACTCAGTAGGCTGCTACAGCATCGGTTACTTACATTCATAACTTGCAACCACCAATGTAATTTTTCGATTTTGATTTTTCCGGTGAGACAGAAGGAAGGACATAATTGTAGAATTGATTTAAAATTCTTGGAATGTCACAAGAAGTTTTGAGATACATATTTATTGGATGTTCAGACAGATCAACCTTTGTGGTTATTTATACATTTTCAGAAAAAGAATGATGTTAATATCAATTCCAGCTTCATAATTTAAATTGCACTCATAGCTGCTCAATTTTGTTTTGCACTTTTTCTGCGTGAGTCCAATAAAGCTTATTTGCAGGTCACAGATCCATGCCTGCTGTGAAAATAGGTCTGTTAGTACTGTTGTTCATGTATTCTTTAAGTTGGCGCATCCATTGTACTTGTACGGGTGCGAACCTGGCTTGACTACATGTGGTTGCAGTAATCATACATGATATATTTATGTTAAACCTTTTACAGAGAAATTTAGTATTGAAAGGACTTTCTAGCCACAGCTACCATGCAGGTAAATATTAACAGGAGTAAAGTGTAACATGGTGTACTATTAGGATCACAGAAGGATCCACTTTCAATGTTCAGAAAAGAAATATTATTTATGCTTCCATCAGCTACAAACTGATAACTATAGCCGTATCGCTATTATTTTCCCATTTTTCTCTTCAGAGCTATTCAGCATATCATAATGATCTAGGTTCTGCCACTTATAAAATGCCTTTGCAATTTTTCCTTTCTGTTCCTTCCACAATTGTGTTGCAGTGATTTTTCCAAACAGTTCATTTATGGGTTTGCTGTGGCATCTCCATCAAGATTATTGGCAGCAACATCGGTCCTCTTCCTCCTTTTGGATCTGGACCTCCTCCTCCTATGCCTCTTAGTTGTTTCTTTTGTATCATCATTATTTGTGGACACACTGGGGTTTACATCTGCAGGACGTGCCACAGGTTCCACAGCTTGCACTATCTCTTGGTTGGCTTCACTCAAGCTATCTTTTGAGGTCTTCAACCCACTGTCAGGGTTGATTTCCTTTTCTGTCTCTCTAACATCTTCTTTGTCTTCTTCCTTCTCAAGCAGCTTACTCTCTCTGCTGCGGTAGGTGGCATCGCCTTGAGAGTCTTCTAATTGTCTCTTGCCATCTATTTCTTCTTTGCTGACTTCTTGACTGCCTGCCGATTGATGAAGTTCAGATGTCTCAGAGTGATTTCCCTCTGAAGTATCATCTGGATTTTGACTGCCACCACCTGTTTTCTGTTGTGCCCCATCATCTTCGAAATTAGTTGTGAACTTGATAAACTGTTCTTCTGAGGAACTATCTTCTTGGTGGTTGCTCGCGGATGTAATGGTGTTGTGGGACTGCAGTTCTTCTGCTGGAGCAGGTACGGAAACACCGGAGTTTTCTTTTTCCTTGAGCATCACGGTGTCAGGAGTTACATCTTCGTTATTTGTGCCCGCTACAATTTTCTCATCTTGGTGGTTGCTCTCCAATGCAGTGGTGCTGTAGGAATGCACTTCTTCTGCTGTAGCAGGTATGGAATCACTGGAGATGACTTTTTCCTCTTGTATCATAGTGTCAGGAGTTACCTCTTCCTTGTTTGTGCCCGTTAAAGTTCTATCATCTTGTTGGTTGCTCTTTGATGTAGTACTGGTGTTGTCAGAATGAAGTTCTTCTGTTGGAGCAGGTGTGGTAGTATCAGAGCTGGCAGAATCCTTAACTGCTACAGTATCAGAAATTGTATTTTCATTGCTTGGGCTTAACACAATGTTGTCCCTGACTTCTGTGTCTGGTTTCTTGTAGTCCTGGAACTTGGTCTTGATCTCTTCAAGCTCGGCCTCTTTTTGTTGCAGGAGTTCCTTTATAGCTGCCATCTGGTCAGGGCCTGAAGCAGCTGCAATCTCTTTCATTTGGTTGATATGACTCTCTTTCTCCACAAGTGCTGCCTCCAATTCTTTCTGGGTGTTGGTAAGATATGTGGTGGTGGTTTCTGAATTCATGACCTTGTTTTTCAGTTCTGTTCTCTCAATACTCAGGATAGACGTTTTAGCTTCCAGTTCATCCACTTTTCTCCTCATCTCTTTACTAATTTCCTTTTCTTTCTGGCCAAAATGAAATAGCAATGTCTGGTTAACGAGATATTGTTGAATTTGATAATGGTTTTGTGAACAGACCGATAAAATTATTTATAATGTGATCGGCAAATAGTTTAACCTTTGCATGTGCTACAACTATGGCAGTACTTACCATCCACAAGTGAATCATTCAACATCCAACCATATCCTTGTCATATCTAGTCTTCGCTTGAGCTTTTGCTAGCATGCTAGTACTAACTATATCAGTGTTTAGCTACCACCGGCGAATGAATTTTCATGTCATAGCTAGTTGTAGCCTTGTAGGTTGTAAATTAAGAGGATGTTCAATTGAATATTACAGTAATGTTCTAACTCTCCAGCTCGAGGTTTCTGTATAAAAGCTGTTAGCATGGGATGGAAATCTTCTTCCGAGATTTCTCGATATGAATGTACGATCTCCTTATTTACATTATGCTCTTTGTTGGATTATAGGTATCTTTTGTGAGTGCAATTCTGCAGTGGTGTTATCACCGTACTCCAGTTAATTAGCCTGTGATTATCTGTGCAAGCCACACGCCATATTTGTATTGCCTATGATCTAGGGAGCCTAAGTTAGTTTTAGTTCTTCGTAATAGTGTGACCATGATGTTGATGTAAACCCACTGTTAGAATCCTTTAGCTACAGCCTGCATGATTGTTAATGTAAGACTATTTCATCCACTTAAGATGATAACTATATTCAACTATTCATAAACCAGGAACATTAATTATTTGGAACTGCAAATCTTGGCGTGTAAAGTTTTTTTGGTTCGATGTCGCATTGGCATCTGTGTTCTGGGACCACATGGCAGTGTGACAATGGAATGACTGATCCTCAAGCACACCTCAAATTCTCAGTTTTTCATAAGCCCCGGTACTGAATAACAGGAGTAAAGTCAGTTAAGGTGGTTGGAGGTTTGGACTACTTCAGGTTTCAGTCAACGAATCATTAAAGTGGGGTAATTATAATCTAGTCACTGTGCAAACAAATGAGATATGGAGATGAAACACTGTTCTTAATTTCTTTAATCAAATAAGCACACAGAAATAGCAAAGTAATTCTGGTGCATGTCATGCCAGAAATCGCATCCATACCTCCAGGAGGACTTGGAGGGAAATGAGCTGCTGTTCACGTTCCTGGAGGAGGATGGAGAAGACGCGCCGCTCCTTCATCTTGTGCAGGATGCCAACGCTCAGCATGGCAGCGCCGATGGCCAACAGCAACAGCAGCAAGTAGGGGAGCCTCTTTTTGTTGCTCATTGTGTAGCTTCTTGATCTGTGCTTACCTGCATACATGTCCTACCTGTATCCACCCTCTTATTAACATCCTTTTTGGATCTCCAGTCCTGCTCTGTTTATTGCAGAATGGGACAACTGTTGTGGCACAAGTATGAAGAAACTGCACCTTCTTTTCAGTTGCTTGGATCCTGGAAAGAAAAAGTTCAATTGCTTAGGGATGAAGGAAGAAGACATTGGGATGCTTCACTTACTTCAAGGTGAGGCACATGCTCCTGATAGTTTGATTTATTTGGGCCTTAGAGAGGCAGGAGTGTAAAGTTTGTCTCTCTTTGACTTTTCTTAGTGCCTTGTCAGAGTAAGACATCGGCAATAACCATGTTACCTGCAGTTGCATGTTATCTCCCAGTAGAGATATCTTTGATCAGAAGTTTAATCGTAGAGCAGAGCCACAGTCCACAGTTGGCATACACATTACACACGGCAGCATGGCATTACCCATCAAATTCTGCATTCTATAAGCGCAAAATAGACACACTTCCATTTCTAAGCGAAAGCTGCAAAGCTGATCAGAATAATAATAAAAAAAGAATCGAAGGTACTGATCTTTTACCAGGCAAAACAAGTAATTCATGACCAAATTTACTCGTTACAAGACAACTGGCGTCATGTGTGTCAAATCAAGGAAATTTATGAGAGTATACTATACAATATGTTGTCTAACATTAAGCGACAATAATTGTAAAAAAAATACCCTAGCACTTGAGCAATATGAATTCATTGTATATGGAAGAATCCTCCAAGCTGAAGTGTTGTGACAGTCATCTCTTCTGGAATTTGCAAACTCATACAAAAGGCACATTAATCCCTAACATTTGCAACTAATCCCTACAGTTCAAAGTTCCTAATGAACTGGCAAGTCGATGGCAGAAGTTATCCAGTAGACATGATGCTTTCGTTGAAGTTCCTCCGATCAATGCAGCCAACTGAACTCTTCACAACCTTGAATATAGCTGCTGCTTTAAATCACTCGTTGATTTAACCAAAAGAATCATTTGCACATCATGTTTTCCTGGATTAAGTAAGGAATTCCATTTGTTAGTTGGCACGTCAGATGTAAAAACACCAACAGCAAGCAAATTTGTGAAGTTGATAAATATTAAGTACTCACTAACCAATTTGAGTTAAGGAAGGGCCTAACCATTCCGGCTATGGAAAGTCTTCTGGTAACAAGTTGCTATCTGACCTTCAGAACTTCTCCTAGGACAAGTGCCCACTGTGTCCAGTGTGTTCCTCCCTGCACCGATACATTTCAAGTGAGAAAGACCCAAATTGGGAGTCCCTTAGAGTCACACATTAATATTGTCTATTAACCAGGATTCAAGGATGTCAATTCTCAGCTGACCTGGCAGAAGACAGCGTATGGTTCTCTTAAGGGACCATCACATGATAGCTCACTTGTGCTTCCATCCATGAACGTCCCATCAGCAAAAATGACCTGATTCAAGTGGACTAATCAGATAACAAACATGTAGCATTTGGAATTGAAGCCATTTTAGTTAGAATTAAATACTTGAAATAAACTGCCCTAAAATTTTAATAGAAAGAATAATTAGAAGGATCTCACAGATCAGTGGTGGAAGGCATAAACACACACCTCTGAAGCATAGCCAGGAGTTTCCCCAGCAGTTGGTTTAACAAACGATCCTACTGGGCAAGTTTGTTGAACAATTTCACAGAATGTCATCAGTCTCTCCCTGTTTCCGAGCTCTACTGCCTGTCAGACAAACAAAAGATCTTGTTTCTTCCTCGGTCTTAAAATGCTGGTTGACCTTCTCTCAAGATTATCGAACTTTGAATTAGATGGTATATTCAGCCAGGTGTTTCTCCATGAAATTAAAACCTCAGAAGAGTACCATTAGTTTTCTTATTCTTCTCAATTAATGTTTATTTTTGCATTCTGTTTTACCTACATCAGCTTTCTGAATATGTAATACACTGTAACAGCTTTGCTGATATATCAAAAACTCATTTGTGGTGTATCATGCATTGGTAGTTTGATACAGTCATATCTTGCACGTGTGAACATTAATTTGCTAGTGAATTAATGTTGTTTTACTTAAAACTAACTTAAGGCAACCTGCACAATATCGTGGCGTGGAACCCTCGGAAGTGGTTGAACTCTATAGCCCTTGGCTGACATGACCTCTGCAATTAGCAAACCTCCCTGTGGGATAGTATAAGTCTGTCATTTGCAATTGCATCCATAATTTCCTAGTAGAGGTGAGAATTGAGAAGCAACCTACTTTTACTGCCTCACCAACCATCTGTGGTGCAAGAAACAAGCCCTGAAACAGTGCTCGCATAACATGGCCAGGTGCCGACCCAAACTCCACCCCAAGGCCAGGTGCAGATAGGCGAGCAGCAGCTGCCGCAACCAAATCTTTCTTCCCAGCAACATAACCTCCACAAGGCGCAATGGTTCCTCCGGGGTTCTTTATCAAGCTACCAGCAATCAAATCTGCTCCCTGCCATGCAAATGCAAAATTAGGTAAAAATCTTTGTCATCTATATGATGTTCATCATGAACATACCACCATTGGAGGCTCTGATGTCTCAACAAATTCCCCATAGCAGTTGTCCACCATGACCTTGCAGTTTGGATTTTGCATCTGCAGTGAGATCCAAACCATGAACAATGCCAGCACATTAGTTAACTAGGTCTGCAATATGCTGGCCCCTAAATTCAGAGCATAATCTTACCTTGATCAAATCGATAGCTCTGCCAATATCAGCTACACCGAGGCTCTTGCGCCACAAATAACCGCAAGACCTCTGTATGAGCGCGCATCCAGTCTCCGGTCTGACGGCACGTGCAAGAGCATCCCAGTCAAGGCCACCATCTGCCGCGAGCTACAACTGAATCCCCATTAGCAACACCCATACAAACCACAATGCAAGTTTGCAACACTCCGTAGCAGGTGTCAGAGAGGGGAGGAGAATCGGCTCACAGGAACTTCTCGGTAGGTCACTCCAAAGTCCTTGAGTGATCCCACGTTGGCCGAACCCCTGATCCCAATGACCTCCTCCAATGTGTCGTACGGAGGCCCGGCCACTGCCAAGAGCTGCAGAATTGAGGTTCTCATCGATCAGCTCTCCCTCGATCCCCAGCAGAATTTTTTTTTGTTTCGGTTCATCGTGTTTTTCACCTCATGTCCAGGCCGAAGGAGCGCGAACAGAGCGCAGGCGATGGCGTGCGTGCCGGAGAAGAACTGGTAACGAGACAAGGCGTAAGAACTAAGAAGAGCTTGTCATCACTGGGAGCTCAGCCATGGAAATTACCTGGGGGCGCACGATGGCGGCCTCGGCGCCGACGACTTCGGCGAAGACGGAGTCGAGCACCTCCCGGCCGCCGCCGTCGTCGTGGCCGTACCCCGTCGACCCACCGAAATGCTGCAATTTACACGGACGCGCGCGGATGGTTATACGCGCTCGGTGGGTGGCATTGGCAGCGAGCCAACATCGGAGGCAGGGGGGGGGGGGGGGGGGGAGGAGATAGAAGGGTTACGTGCGGGGCGACGCGGGCGGCGCGGAAGGCGGCGGAGACGCGGGAGGAGTTGATGGCGAGCGCGCGGTCCACCTCCCGGAACTCCGCCTGCAGCGCCTCCACCGCGCGGGACACCTCCGGGTGGAACACTGCCGCGCACGCGCGCTGCCGCACCGCTCTCGTGGCGCGAGGCCGCCGCGCGAGGTGGGAGGAGGTCAAGGTGGTGGCTGTAGCCGTCGACATCTCGCCGCCGGCGACAGCAACCCACACACTGATTCCAACCGGCTTGGCTAGCTTCGGATGTCAAACTTGACTGTTATCCTCGCCGGTCGCTTCGGGCCTGAAATGCCTTACTACTTCCCACGGGCAGCAGGCCCGGCCCAATACAGTCCACGCACGACCGACCAGACGCAGTCCGTTCGGCCCGGCCCATTGTTTGCGTTTCCGCAGCTGATGCTTCAAGCATCAGAAATGCACACTGGCGCCTGCCTCCTTTCCTTTGCGTCCCTGTTGCTTACCTCCGGATGCAAAGAACAGCAACCTCAACAGCATGAGACGGTCAGATGGGAACGATTTTGAGGAGGAGAAGGTCGAGCAAACGGAGCTGTCATTCTCTGCCGAAAGACGAACCACAACCAACAACAACTGTGGGCAGGGGCACGGAACGAGGCTAAGCAAAGCATGCTCGTGAACAAGGAACACAATGCTTGCACTCAAAGAAGGCTCCTCGCCCACAGCCTTTCTATATCAGCATACCACACCTCGCTCCTGTGAATCTTTACACCAGGCGCCGTGAGCGATGAGATCGAGGTGGCCAATGGACTCCGCGGCGTTCCTGCTGGCAGTGGTGCTCGTTTCGGCGCCGGTGGCGCGGTCATGGAGCACAGAGGGCCACATGCTCACATGCCAGATCGCCCAGGTAAACCTTGCAAAGCCCGTCACCTATGTTTATTCATCCGATCAAACCAAATACATAGCAGCACTGAACTGTATGGGTTTCGTTAATTGCAGGATCTGCTGGAACCTGCTGCCGCGGACGCCGTGAAGAACCTTCTACCCGAGGAGGCAGGCGGCGACCTGTCGGCGCTCTGCGTCTGGCCTGACCAGGTCAGGCACTGGTACAAGTACAAGTGGAGCAGCCCGCTGCACTTCATCGACACCCCTGACCAGGCCTGCAGCTTCGTCTACTCGAGTACGTCGTTGGAAGAACTAGCAGTGTAAACTCTGTTCTGAATTTCTAAAATTGATGGACTAGATTGAGATGGTGCATAATCGATGATTGTGGTTTCCGATGGACAGGGGATTGCCATGACCCTAGCGGTGCCAAGGACATGTGCGTCGCCGGTGCCATCGCCAACTTCACGTCACAGCTTATGCACTACAAACACGGCAGTGCTGATCGCAAGTGTAAGTGGGGTGTTGATCTGAACCAATGTAATTTCTGTGTCCTACTCCTTAAGCACCTTTTTTTTTTGCATATGGTTGTAACACAGATAACTTGACTGAAGCCCTGTTATTCTTGTCACACTTCATGGGAGATGTTCATCAGGTAACTTTAATCTGGTATGCCTGGTCCTTGTATAGATCAGTCTCCATCGACTAACAGTCTAACATGATTTCTTATGTCCATGTAGCCCATGCATGTGGGGTTCACAAGTGACCAAGGGGGGAATTCAGTGAACCTACGCTGGTTTAAGCACAAATCCAACCTTCATCATGTAATCAACTCCCATGATCCTTATACAGAATTCCATGTAACAGCAACCTGCGACTGAGCTTAACTCTGGATTGCGTCTGGGATGCTTTCAGGTATGGGACAGGGAGATCATACTCACAGCTCTCGCTGAACACTATGGCAAGGACATGGATGCATTCCGAAAGGACCTTGAGCACAACATCTCCAAAGTAAGTGAAAATCCACATGCACAAACAGACTCTCCCAATCCAAGAAACATGGGATTTGCAGGCTAATATATTCCCAATGCTTCATCCAGGGCGCATGGTCCGACGACATATCTTCATGGGGAGACTGCCAGGACCTCTTGTCTTGCCCAACCAAGTCAGTATACATTTTCCAGAACTCCCAAATCAAGTTCTGATAAATAAATAATCCAAAGGAGAAATACCTTTTTTTTTATCATTTGGATTCGTGCGACAGGTACGCTACTGAAAGCATAAGCTTGGCATGCAAATGGGGGTACAGCAGCGTCCATGATGGGGACACACTCTCTGGTAAACCACTAACAACTCCTACTTCCGGCTCCATCTAACTCATGTTTCGGTGTAGTTTATGAAATTCGAATTCGAATGGTATCCTTGCCGTAAAAATCTCCGAATCTGAGTTTTGAAACAATGACTGACGAGACGGAGCCATTTTCTTGAAATTCGCAGACGATTACTTCGCTTCCAGGCTCCCGATCGTGGCGCGACGGATCGCGCAGGGGGGAGTGAGGCTGGCCATGATCCTGAACCGGGTCTTTGGGGAGAGCAACCGCGACGTCCTTGCGTGGCCGAACTTGGCTGCTGCTACCGATGAACTGTAGAGTAACACAAGCCGACGTCCATGCTGTATACTCTGATTTACTGATGTCTTGCCCTGTAATCCAAAAGGTTTCATTGCATCCATGTTACGTGTGACCTGACCGCTTGCACAATTTGGCTAGTGCTGACTTGTATCTAATCTAAGATTAATGGTGTTACGTGGGACCAGTTTAGTTGAGTTCCTGCGTGAGATTAACGATGTGTCTAATCTGCACGTAGCATGCGAGATCTGTCCCCGTGGGCTGGTACAAGTTACCGACTCATAATACTAGAGACCAGAGTCCTACCTGGACACGACAAGCACATCTCCGCTGCTCATGTCCTAATGAGGCTCATAGTACTCTGACCATTAACAACTCGTAAACTACCAAGTTTGGATTATTTCCAACAATCACTTCCTAATCCAAACTTGTCAACTCATGGACATGACTTAACGTATGATCCATTGAAGATCCCAGATCGGCGGCGTTACCCGCCGGCGTCACCGCCTACTGCCGCCGCCAGCGCCAGGTGAACTTGGAAGGCTTCACTGAGGATCACCTCAATCTCGCCGGCGCTCTGTAATCTTTTTTTACAGCTATTTCAGTTTGTTATGTCCGGTTCAGTAGTTATAAGTTTCAGTAGCTAATAAATCGTCCGAGTGTGGACTTTTTCGGCCGTGCAATGTAACGGCTTGGAACACCTTTACCTTCTTTCTATTATGTAGTTGGACCTCGCTGCGATCGGGACGTGGGATGGCACGTCATTAGTGGGTCAAAGTGGGCTAGTATGTCTGTTAGCGCATAGTTCGCATGTAATCCGGGAGAATAAAAAGAACTCTTGCGTCTCCTCGTGTGTGTGTGCCCAGTGTAGATGCGTTCGTGTGATGGTGTGCAAGGACCTGTTGTTCTACCCTGCCGTATGATGAGTACATTTGCAGAGAAGTTGTTAGTTATGTGCCTGGGCCGGGGACAGCCCAAACCTTCCTTCCTTTATTTTACCCTCGCCTGGGCCTTGGCCCAGCCTCCTTGATCGATCGATCGCTCGCGGCCGCAACACCCGCAGGCAGCAGGCTCCGGCGCCGCCGCGGCTTAATCAATTCTTCGGAGTTCCCTTCCAAGTTCCAAACATGCTCCGTTTCGCTTCATCGAAGAGCCCTAGCCATTTGTCTCCTCCATAAATACACCAAAAACCCCAAGCCCGAATCCTTCAGTCACACACACCACCGGCCGGCTCGGATTTCCGTCCCCGAAGGGCCGCTCCGCTTCCGATCTGCTTCGCCGACTCCGCGCGCGCTAGGTGAGCGATTTCGAGTCGATTCCTTCCACCCACAAGCTTCTCTAGCTACCTCCATGGCATGCCCGCCCTCGCGACTTCCTGAGGCCGCTGGGGGCTCGCAACCGTGAACACGCTGATTATTTGTGTTGTAGGCCAATCGTAGTATTATTCTAGATATGCATGTTTAGTTACCAGTTCAAAACATTACTCTTGTGTGCAAGCTTCTGTTTGGATATGTTATACTAGCTAGTGTGCAAATAATCAGCAGTAGATTTTATCATGTGGTTGATGAGGATCATTGTTTGTTATTTCCTGATGAGTTATTGGATAGTTAATACCTTGTACTAAGAGTAGCTTTCTGGTATCATTAGAAATTTAGAATCCATGCTTTAAGTAAAAAAAAAAGATGTGCTTCTTGTGTTGTTGCAGTTTAGTTTTTCTTAAGTAAATTATACTTCTGGTTTTAATTTACATTGCTTGTGTGTGTTTAACGAGCACGTTAGGACTTGCTTGTTTATGGGATGATTGTACTACCTTGTTTTAGCATTGCAAAGGTTTTAAGTTGTATATCTATGGCACCATCTTTGGCATTGTCCTTTAGTCAGAACGCTAGAACCCAGCTATCAATGGAAGCCTTCTTATACTAGCTACAGAATTAAGATATGTGGCACGAGTATATATATATGAGTTGTGGATATGATTGTACCTTCAAATTTGTCCATTTCTTCTTTCTAAATAACAAGCTTTGTGTATCTAGTGGCTATCTTTAGCATTTAACTGACTCAGCTATCAGTGGACGCCTTCTCTACGCTTTGACAGTTTGACTGACATCTACCTTCTCTGGTTCTCCAAGTAATGCATTGCATCTAGCCACAAAGGGACTGGTACGCCCGGTGGCACCACTGCTTGCTCACCCTCCTTTTCATCTATACTACCTCAGCAGAGCACACCAGCGAAGGCTAGTGCGTGTGCGTGGCCATGGAGGCTCTGCGGGCGACCACCGCACGTCTCTTCGAGCTCGCCAGGGCCGTCCACCCGCGACGCGCAGCTCTGAAGCTCCTCAGGCAGCGAGTGACGCTCGCCCTGGTGATCGCCAATCTGGACCGCGCGTTCTGCGCCGACCTGAACAAGGCGGTCACCGAGGTCTGCGACGCCTTCAGCCGCGACGCCGGCGAGGCGGCCGACCTCGCGGCTCGCCTTGACGCCATGCGCCGCGGCGGCAACGGCAACGGCAATGGCGGCGTCCCTGCCGTGGCCTCCTCTCCGCTCCTGGCTTCCATTGCCGGCCTCTCCGGAGACGGCCTCTACCGTGCTCTGATGGCCCTGCAGCTCCCCGCGGCCGCGCCGGCGGATGTCCACCTCGAGGCCGCTCTGGCCGCAAAGCGCTTAACCCTGCGCGACAGGCTGGACTCGTTCATCGACATCCTTGGAGCGAAGATCGGCGACGTGCCGGAGCCAGAGGCCTGCACCCGCTTCTTGGCCTTCCTGGACCGCCACATGAGCTTGGACAGCTACATTGAGGCGCACCTCAATCTCGCCGGCGCTCCACCACCTGCAGCTAGCTAAGTAATGATGGTCGTCCACAGGTGCAGCTCGCCGTCCACAAGTTAGCTGCACACCAGAAACAAGAGGAGGGCTTGATGCATGATCCTTCATGGTTGAGCCAGCCAACAATTGTTTACTTACGTCTCTATGTATGCTATGCTATTTCAGTATTTCTGATCAGTGCTGGATCGTGCAAGTCTATGTTAAGTACGTAGTACCAGTACTAGCTAGCCTGCGTGTCATGCTATAATTTCGTTTCAAGACATTTGTAATGTATGTTCGTCATTATATCTGTTCCCTAATTAATCTATGTTGCCTTACCACAGCACATGCTCCATGCACTATATGAATGTACTCTCCCCCATGAAACGTAAGATTAGCCCTTGGAGAATTTGTTTTAGTGCTATCCCCCATCGCAGTTAAATGGATCTATGCTTAACAAAAGCCCCCAAAAAAAAAACCGGCGTCGCGGTGAGAAAAGAAAAGGCCGTAAAATCTGCCAGCTGTGGTATCATTATAAGGACGGATGGGACGCATGGCAGCACAGTTGGCCCTTGCAGACAGCATTTGTAGCTCTCCGTGCTGACTTTCTCCAACTCTGTGGTCAAAGCAATGAAGAACTCTCTGCATGGCTACGCTTGCATAGAGCGTCAGAGCTCTCACCTAGCCAAGCAAGGTAGAGGCGTCTTCTGCTGCCCTCAAGCCTCTGACTGCAAGCAACATTTCTCTCACGCAAGCTCATTTATTTAGACTTGTCAATGCATCTACACAATGTAATGTATGTTTGGGATCATTATGTTCCCTGATTAATCTATGCTAATTTATATCTCCTTTAGTTTCACTCCATATTTGTTTCGTACGTATGACTTGGCCCAGGCCTAGCAGTGCGTCGCAGTTAACTGGATCTGTGGCTGTCCACTCCTGCAGATTTACGGACTGACGGGACGCTCGATCGGATGTCAGGTGCGGCCCAAGCTTTGACCTCGCACTCTGTGGCTGTCCACTCCTGCAGAGAGAGCATTCGTAGCTCTCCACTGTCCAGTTCTCCAACTCTATGGTCAAAGTGACAAGACCCCTGCCAGGCTAGTCTTCTCGTGCTGCCCAAGCATTGACTTTTCACACTGCAAGCTCTGACTAGTCCAAGACCGCACAGCTCACACTGCAACCAACATTATTTCCCTCACGCAAGCTCGCTCCTTAATTGGTATCCTCAGCGAAGAATCTACACGCGGGAGAAAAGGGTCGCTAGCTCGCCGCTTGTTTGTATGTTCGTTGCAGAGTGGAGTATACTCACTCAGAAATATTCACGCGTGCCTCTCTACAAAATGGAAAGCGCTAGCGACATAAATGTGTATCCTGGGTAGATCTGTTATCATAATAACATTCCTTTTTTATAGGCTTAAAAGACTGTTTAAAGGGACTGGCAGGCACCACGGCTCACCCAGCTCAGTCACCCTCATTTTAATCCACCTCATCAGTGCACACCACAACTCCACAAGTCAATCCGATCGGCGGCGAGCGAAAACCCAGTGCGTGCACGTACTGTTGGTGTTTGCGGCCATGGTCTTGGTCACGGGGCCCTTGTTCCTGTCTTCCTGACCACCATGCGTCTGCTGGTGCTCGCCAGGGACGCCCGCCCGCGGCGCGACGCTCTGGAGCGCCTCGCGGACCTGGTGATCCCCTCGCTCTCCTGCGTCGCCTTCCACCCCGCCGCCTCCGCCGACTTCAACAGGGCCGTCACGAGAGTTCTGCGACGCCTTCAACGCCGCCGACTGCCAACTGTACTTCACAAAAACACACAAAACCCCCGGCGTACTGCCAACTGTGGTGTCATTATGAACTGACGGGACTGCATTGGTAGCTCTCCGTTCGGACTTTCTCAGGAAGCGACGAAGAAGCCTGCAAGGCTAAGCTTGCATAGAGCATTGATAGCTCTCCGTTCCGACGTTCTCCAACTATGTGGCCAAAGCGATGTGACCCTTCAGAGCTGTAACACCCAGGCAAAGAGGGGTTCTCCCTGCTGCCCTGAAAGCCTCTGACTGCAAGCAACAATTTTCTCACGCAAACTCATTTTGGGCCCCCTGTTTAAAGCACCTGTCACCACGGCCCAGTAGCACACCCTGCATTTCGCGCGATCCGTTCGGCAGCGAGCAAATTAAGCCGACACCGAGAGAGACCAGTGCGTACGCGTTCGTGGCGGGCCAATGGAGGCTCTGCAGGCGACCATCGTCCGTCTCAGCGAGCTGGCCCGGTACGCCCGTCCGCGGCGCGAAGCCGTGCAGCGCCTCAGGGAGCGGCTGGCGCTCGCCATGGCGCGCGCAAGGACGGACGGCGCCTTCCGCGCGCGTCTCACCAAGGCGTTCGACGAGTTCTGCGACGCCCTCGGCGCCGGCGCCTGTAAGCTTGCCGACCTCGCGGCTCGCCTCCATGACGCCAGGCGCAGCCGCGGCGTTGGCGACCCTTCTCCCGCGGCCGTGGCCGCGTTTCGGCTCCCGGCGGCTACCTTTGACGGACTCTCCGGAGTCCGTCTCTACCGTGCTCTGAAGGCTCTGCAGCTCCCCGCGGCCGCCCCGGCGGATGCCCACCTCGCGGCCGCGCTCGCCGCGCAGCGCTTCGTGATGCAGGATAAGCTGGACGCGTTCGTCGACGCCCTTGGAGCCAAAGTCGGCGTGGTGCCGGAGCCGGCGGCCGTCCGCCGCTGCGGCGCCTTCCTCCACCGCCAGATGAGGTTGGAGAACTTAATCGAAGCGCACATCAGTCTCGCCGCCGCTGCACCGGCCACCGGCTAGTTGAATGATGGTCGTGCATTCCTGGGTGCCGCTCGCCGTCTAACAAGCTGGGGCTGCTGGGCAGCTGGCTGCAGACAGGAGGCAAGAGGAGGGCTTGATGATGTGATGCGTTCATCGTTGAGACAACAATTAGGAGTATTTACTTATGTCACTGTAATTTCACAGGATAACTGGTTGAAGAAATGAAGCAAGCCCACGAAACCACTCACTCTGAGACAAATTGATACAAAAATTGTGGTTCTGCGGACGGTTTTCGTTAACTGTGGCTCAAAGACACGACTATCCCAAAAACTATGATTTTGTGAAAAATTACTCTTTTAAAAAAGTTGGAGATATCTAGGTTGCTTGATTTTTAAACAAAATATTTAAATCTAAGTTGACGAATCGTATACGATGGACTAGTATGTATAGATGTCATTTTACCTTTTTTGTTTTCGGTTTTTTTATATATTTAAGTTGTCTGATTTTAGTTAGAAATAACTTGATTTCTCGGCCGTTGGATATGATTTGTGCTTTAAGATTCGAAATAGATGACGAAAAGAGTAAAATGAGACCTAGATACTATTCATTGGTTCTAATTCGTCAACTTAGATTTAAATCTTTTGCTCAAAATCAGACAACTTAGATCCAGGTACGCCCTATTTTTACCACACGTTTTTAATCTTAAAGCACGACACAATTTGCATCGTCCCTTGGTCAGCACCCGCCACGCGCCAGAACCTGGCTATATCCTTCACTGCACTTTGACCGACATACAAGTACTAACCCTTCTCGGCTTCTCCCAACAATAATGCGTTCCGTCTTCCCCCATGCATTTGAACTCCGTACGTAGTGTGAGCTCAGCACAATTTGCATCCCTATTTAAAGGGACCGGCACCTCGATCCATCAGCAGCGCACACACCACCGGTTGATCCGATCGGCAGCTAGCGAGCAGAGAGCAGAGACTGCGAATTGCTGGCCATGGACGCTTTGCGGGCGGCCACCGAACGTCTCCGCGAGCTCGCCAGGGACGCCGACCCGGGGCCCGAATCTCTGGCGCGCCTCAATGCCCTGGTGACGCGCGTCCTGTCGTCGGAAACCTCTCCGGCCCGCCTGGCGTGGCTCAACAAGAGTATAGGCGAAATCTGCGACGGCTTCAGCCGCGACGCCGGCAAGGCGGCCGCCCTCGCGGCTCGCCTTGACGCCATTCGCCGCGCCGGCGGCGGCGGCGGCGGCGGCACTCCTGTGGCCTCCTCGTCTCCGCTCCTGGCTTCCCTCGCCGGCCTCTCCGTAGACGATCTCTACCGTGCGCTCATGGCCCTGAAGCTCCCCGCGGCCGCCCCGGCGGACGCCCACCTCGAGGCCGCACTCGCCGCGCAGCGGCTGGACCTGCGTTACAGGCTCGACGCGTTCCTCGTCGCCTTTGAAGTTGAAGGTCCCATCGAATTCGTGGCCGCCCTCACCCACGCCGCCGGCTACCTCCGCCGCCTGGCGATCTTGGACTCTTTCGTTGAGAAGCACGCCAATCTCGCCGGCGCCGCTCCACCACCAGCTAATTAATGATGGTCGTCGTCCGTCGATGCGGCTGGCTCGCCATCAACAAGCTAGCTAGCTGCGTCTGCGTGCAGACCAGAAGCAAGAGGGAGGGGCTCCCGTTATGATTCTTCATCGTGTTGAGCCAACCAACAATTATTTATGTCTTTCTCTCTATTATGACATATGCTATTTCTCAGTGCTGTATCGATCGATCAAATCTATGTTACTGTAATTCTGAAGTACTATTCTCCGTCTTCGTGTTTGCGTGTGCTGCTATAATTTCGTTTGAAGACATTGTAATATTTGGTATGGTTCTCACTATGTTCCTTATATGTTGCTTTGGTATTACTAGTATACATACTTCATGCACCAAGAAAGTATTTTTTTCCTCACGTTTAGTTTCATTTCTGATATGGTACACTCAAAAGAAAAAACATAAGGTCCCATAAGATCCGTGTTTAAGAACTCTGAAATTAGTAAGCTTCTGAAGAGGTGATGGTTGGGATATCAAAAAGAGGTCTTGGAATTAGAAATTTAAGAACTCTGAATATCTGTTTGCTCTCTAAATGGTGGTTGAAATTGGAACATGGAGATGGGATTCTGCAGCAAATTATTAGGGCGTGTAAAAAGATGTGACGTCAGCCTTTTCTTAAACTTGCCATGTAGGATAATTGCTGATGTGAAAGAGATAGACGTGAAGGAAAAGCATGAGCCTTCTCTTAGTTAAAAGATGATCTTTTCACAAGAAGGATAATGCAAAGAAAAGACAAATTCTTCATCGTACTGGATTTCACCTTTTTTTAACATTTATTTAATTAATTTTATTTATGGATTTAGATAGTTGGCAGCCAAGTAGCAATGCTTGGCCCACCGAAAAAATCAGTGTGTTAACCCATCAGCAGGGAACTCTTAAAAAATCAATTAAAATGATCTAAAAGGACAATCAATTGTCATGAACATAAATAATTTTCGAAGACTGTTGCAACGCACACGATACTTAGCTAGTACGTTTTTATATACTCTTGCTTACGAAGCTAAGTAAGGATACCTTACAATTTTGTACAAACGGGTAATCTACTAGCAGAATCGAACTAGGATCTTTTTAATATATTCTCAAGTGAGACAATTGTCAATGGCGCAATATCTGCAAGCATGTGGGATTTTGTATTTAATTCAATGAAGAGTGTTTCTCTATGTTTGAGTGTGTCGTTTACTTATTTGTATACAAATGAATACGCATACGGTTCAGAAGACAATATTTGCGCATTAGTAGAACCCGTTCACCGGAGTGGTTTCATTGCAGGGTTTTGCTATTCTACTCCCTCCGTCCAATAATATGGGGCATATTAGGGTTCGGTTGACCAACCCTTTGATCACAAATTACTTCATAAATATGTGACTAATGTGATCAAAATCATTACCATAAGTAAATATCCTTGAGTAGGAATATAATGGATATGAATTTATGTCATATAATCATATATTAATAAAGTAATTTGTGATCAAAGTATTGGTCAAAGGAAAACTAATACGCCACATATTGTCGGACGGAGGTAGTAGTTAGAAACAAGTCGATGTGTTTGGCAGTCGGCACATGAGAGATGAGATAGCGGGGATGACATCCATATTTTAATCCAGCGGCTCTGATACGTTGACTGAGATTTAATCATTTGTCTTAAAAATCAGGTGACTGAGATATAGTCACACTCTGTAATGTTTCACTTGAAATTAAATAAAGTTAACTTGAAATTAATTTTTCACGGATAAGTACAGATGCAAGCCCAATTCAGGTGAAAGTATAAATTACGCTCGCGAGTGCAGATGCGTGTAGATGCAAGGACCTGTTGTTCTACCCATTTACATTCAGAGAAGTCGTCAGTCATGTTATCAATCTTGGCTTGCAGTTGCATCCATCGTAGGAGTACGTCCACGCTACCGGCCTTCGAGGTTTGTAATGGTCAGCTCGCCGCTGCCGGAGGTGACCACCTCTTCTTGCACGCCGATAAGGGCCGCCGCCGGATTGCTCATTGGTGTGCAGACCACCGGCCGCCGCGGCCGCCCCGGCGCCTGTTGGTGCGACAGCATCTGGATCACGGCGGCCATGGGAGGCCGTTGGCTGGGGCTCTCCTGAACGCACAGCAGCCCAACCTGGATGCACGTGGCGGCCTGCTCCATCTCCGCTGGCCCGCAGCCGCCGCGCACGGTCGGGTCAAGGAGCTCCAGGCTCCTGTCTTCTTCAAATAGCTTCCATGCCTGCACGCATGAGCAAGAAACTCTCAATCTGTCAAAGTCGATCCAATTTTATTGTTTCCTCTGTATAACTGTATTTGCATTTGCAGGATGTACGGTAAGGTGTTTGATTGCTTGCTTACGTGGGCTATGAGGTTGAAACTCCGTTGGTTCCTCCTGCCACCGACGATCTCCAGCAACAGCACGCCGAAGCTGTACACGTCCTGCATGAACGACACCATTCCGCCCATGGCGTACTCCGGTGACATGTAACCACTGCAAACGGTCAGGAGATGGTAAGCAAACTAGCAATGTTAGGCAAAGTAGCAAAGTTGCATCAATTGCTTACTATGTGCCAACAATCCTCTCCGTGACCGTCGACGAGCAGTCCAGATCACCAAGTCCGGCGTTGCTGCTGCTGCTGCTGAAAATCCTGGCGATGCCGAAATCCGATATCTTGGCCACCATGTCCCCGTCGAGGAGGACGTTGGCGGCCTTGAGGTCCCGGTGGATCATGGTGTGCCTCGAATCCTGGTGGAGGTAGACAAGCCCTCTGGCGACGCCCAAGATGATCTCCATCCTCGTTCTCCAGCTCAACGACGCACGCCTCCTCGCATCTGCTGACATTTTTACTCTACTGATGATCAGCAGAACAATGGTTCAAACCCCTGCAGATAGGCACGGAAACGTACCGAAAATGAAGGCGTCGAGGCTCTTGTTGCTCATGTACTCGTAGACGAGGATCCTCTCGGAGCCATGGATGCAGCAGCCGAGCAGGCGCACCAGGTTGCGGTGCTGCAGCTTGGCGATCATCTCCACCTCGTTCATGAACTCCTTGAAGCCCTGCATCTTGTTCTCCGCCGACAGCTTCTTCACTGCGACTTCCTGCCCGTCTGACAGTCGGCCCTATCACATTAATTCGCAGGTCCAGTTAATTAACAGTAAAACATTTTGTCATCCAAGATTAGTAGACACAGCATTCTATTTCTATATATTCTAACCTTGTAAACAATGCCGAAGCCACCGCGGCCGATCTCGTTCCCGGGGCAGAATCCGTCCGTAGCGGCTCTGATGATCTCGAGCTGGTACGTCGGGCATTCGTGGAATGCTTCACCAAACATGGGGGCTGACATAGCAAGAAAGGATTAGGTTCAGATTTACCCTCCTCCCCACTGAAATGGAATGCACCAAGGTGTAGTAGGGATTAACTGACCTTGTTTACTGCTGCGCCATGCCTTTCTCCTTCTCCAAATCAGACAGCCAAGCGATAGCAGAAGCAGCGCGAACCCTGTAGCCACCGCTGCGATGACCCCGACCAGCTTGTTGGTCTTAGTAGTTGCCTCTGAAGATGGCAGCCGTATAGTTTGTCAGTGTCAGAGTTAAATGCAGGAAGAACAATCTCTTCTCACTGATTTGTTGAATGACTTGTAGAGAAAACACTGAACATCGTTCAGTTCCGTGCATGCACAAAGTCCGGTTTCCTGACTTTGGTTTGGAAGTTCCAACCAACACGTGCGGTATTATATGTTTCTTCTGACGATAATGTCTGAAACCATTGTTCTTCAAGTCAAAGCTAAGGGGGGTGTTTTATATGGCCAGCCGGGTGCTTTGACTAAAAAAAAGCATATGTGTACGTTTGAGAATGCTGAACAAATAAGTAGAATAAGGACCTGCAAACTTTGGACCTTTAACATTCGTTTTTTTTAAAATCCTTGTCCCAATTTTCAATTTGGAGTGGACTTGACTGGGTAGAAGAAGCAAAGTCAAACACGAGCATCCAAGAATTAACCCCCAAAGCTCCCATTGCAAGATAAAATCTTACCACTAACAACTGATTTGGTGGCAAATCTTATTGCTTCCTAAAATTGATTCGCTGTGCCTTCAATTTTTTTTTTCTGAAAAGAAGGTCATCCCCGTTTTCTGTATCGATCGATGCACACAGTCATAAATTATTAAATAAGCGGTTGCAAACTAGATTCTCGAAGAACGTACAGAAGTAAACACTGAAAAACAACAGAAATGCGTCGATCCTGGAAGACGAAATGAGCACTTGTGAATGGAGAAGCAGGGAGAGATCGATACATACCTAGGTCCGACTTCGCGAGCCTGACGAAGAGATCCTGCCCAGGCTCCACGAACCGCGTGTCCACGAGGTCGCCGAACCACTGTACGCAGCCGGTCCCGCCGCCCCGGATGTCCGCCGCCGCGTACGCCGTGCAGGAGCAGTTAGCCAGGCACCTCCGCCCGCACTCCTCCAGCGTGGCGCCCGCGTCGACAACACTCCCGTGCGTCTCCGGCAGCTTCACACCACGCAGCACGTAAAACCCATCCTCTTCCACCTCTTCTTCTTCCCCAGCTCCGGCGCACTTCCGCTGCAGCGGCGTGACCCGTGCGCAGCCCCCGGACGCGTTCCGCATGCGCCACTCGGCCGGCGACCTCGGCGCGAACCCCTTGACGCAGCTGCAAACCACGGCGTCCACCACGTTGCACACCCCGAAGGCCCCGCAGAGCCCGTAGGTGTCGCACCGGTCTCTCGGCCCCGTCCAGAAGCTGCTCCACGCCGCCGACGGCCCGTCCCACACCATCCGCTGCATCACCCCCGACTCGTTCAGCACCACGCGGGACATCATCTGGGAGCCGCCCACCACGCGGTCCCGGAACGTGTAGGAGACCTCGCTGCCGGGTGCATTGGTGAAGCGGAACTCGAACATGTCCTCGAACGTCGTCATCTCCGGGATCCCGCTGAACCGCACCCCGTTCCACGGCCCCGTCCTGTACGTCTTCTTGCTCCGCCCGTGCCCGTCGTCGGAGTCCGTCGTCTTCCAGACGTGCAGCTCGGGCGAGCCGGCCGTGTCCATCACGTAGCGGAAGGCTCCGGGGGACGGGTCGTCGGCGCCGCGCCAGGACGAGAGGGACCAAAGCGCGCCCGTCCGGAGGTCCTTCCCGGACCGCATCCCCGACAGGAACGTGTTGGTCGGGTGCTCGAAGCTCTGCCACAGGATCACCGCCTGCCGTTGTTGTTCTTCATCCGTGGCGGCCACCACGACCAGGTTGCCGTTGTCCTGGAGCTGCGCCTCCGCCTTCACGGCCGCACCGGCGGAAGAGGAATTCGACGACCAGATGGTCTCGTTGTTTCTCGAGGCGTCGAGGAGGACGAGGCTCCCGCGGGCGGTGAGCGCCAGGACGGCGGAGGAAGGGGTGTTTAGAGGGCGTTCGCGGTTGGCGACCCAGACGACGGCGGCCGGGGAGACCGTGAACCAGATGCCGAGGAACCACTTGGTGTTGTTGGCGAGGGGGAAGAGGCCCAGCCGGAACACGTCGCTGGGGGAGACCAGCTGAGGCTGCTCGCCGCCGGCGATGGCGCTCGACTGGGTCAACGTGCTGCCGGCGGCCGAGGCTGGGACGAGGAAGTACA
The DNA here is from genome assembly GCF_000005505.3 of Brachypodium distachyon. Classification (NCBI taxonomy): domain Eukaryota; kingdom Viridiplantae; phylum Streptophyta; class Magnoliopsida; order Poales; family Poaceae; genus Brachypodium; species Brachypodium distachyon. The sequence goes on from NC_016135.3 coordinate 25,435,536, forward strand.
CGGACAGCAGCACGAGAGCGAGGAGGAAGAGTGCCGGCGATTGGGTCGGGCTCTTGCTCATGGTCTTCGCTCCTGCTGCCCGTGCGGATTGAAAAAAAATGCGCGAGTACTGAAGACCGCTGCTGCACCCGGAGGAGAATATATATCATCCAGTTTTAGACATTTCCGACAGAGAGTTGTGTCAGTGTATGTCTGTATGGACTTAAACAAATTGTTCCTACACTGACACGATTCAGAACCGAATCCATTAACACCAACCAGTTGCAACACCGTACTTACAGTTTCAGGCCAAGCAAAGTTGTTGTGTGGACTAGAACAACTTGCATATATTCAGTACAAGGACTCGTGTGTTTACGTACACATTTCCGTTTTTCAGGAATCAGCTGGGAAGTTTCCCTCGTTCTAATTAAGTACGATATGGACTGTCGTGATCAAGGAGATGCCAATGTATGGCTCGGATCGATCGTTCTATTCTTCGGTTAGGATTTATGACAAACTGTAGAAAAAGAATTGGCAAGTCCTAGAGCAAGTGAGACGTCCATGCCAACAAAGAATTGACACAGTGAAATGTTTTGGCACTAATATTCTTTTCATTCGCTTCGCTCGGACCAATCTACCCACTACGTACCTAATCGACTTCTTGGCTGGCTGCCTCCGACGAGAAAGGACGAATTATAGGAGCGCACGTCAGCTAGATTGCTGACTCGTCTTATGACTAATGGTGGCATTTGCCAAGTTGTTTCGTTGTCTATAGATGCAGCAATCAAGGATTCTTGGTCAGTACTCTTTCTGCTGACCGGTGGTCTGACATTAATCTGACCTCCATTTTACAATCACCTTATGTTACCAGGATAAGCAGTGCGCCAATTCAATCATATCATCGGGTTCAGCGTCAGTGTCAGTTTATAGAACTTGTTTTCATGCGACTGTTAAACTGGGTTATGTAAGGTTCTTTAAACCTATACTTTTGTGAAAGTTAAACTGAGGTAATCATGTGTTGGTTAGTACTCTCTCTTTTCCTAAATACTTGTCGTGAGTATTTAGGAATGGAGGGAGTATAATTTTTCCATGTGCTAGTGATCTGTGTTAATCTGTGGCTTCTAAACAGTTTTACCTTTTTAGTGACCTGCATAAGAAGAATTTTGCCATGTGCAAATCTGGAGGTTTTCTATAAACTGATCACACCCAGCAAAATTCTGCATTTATGCGTACTGTTCTTTTTTGGCATTTATTGCATATACTTGTGGATTCATATGTGGATTACCAGTTTTTTTGTGCCTTCCAACAAGGATTCAAGTCACCTCAACCCATGGACTGCAGTGGCTAAACAGTCTCTCAGTTGAACTTTTAAGGCCAGTCCAGTACAAACAGTAGCTTTCCCATCATCGCGTCCTGGGTACATACTGAGTTCCTGACTTGCTTCTCAACAAATCAGCCCGGCCTGAATCAGACGCTATCATTCAGGCCTCACCGCCTCAGCAGCACATAACATGAAAAGTTCGATCTGGAGAGGAATTTCAGCGTAATTTTATACTTCCACATGCAGTGCACACAACGTCGAAAATTCCATGTGTTCCAAGCAAACAAGTTCGAACCATATCAAGTTTCTCAATAGAAAAAACATTGGTTTCCTCCTACTTCTGGATACAAAAGGCGCTATTATATAGAACCTCACGGCAACCAGTTATTGCCCCATAACCCTTTACATGCCTTCATGACATTATTTGTTTGGTATGCTTTAAGGCAGGACACTTCCCATTCAGGACTATCCCGACTTGCTGCTACATTACATGCTACACGCGTACAAAAAGCATATGCTGTTGCTAACAACAAAAGAGGGCTACACACCTATTCCGATACTAATGTTACAGTTGAAGGTAACAAAAGAGACCGAGGCTTTCCTGAGCTAGGTGGGCAACCTCAAACAAGTGCTGCTGCCCGAGCTGCTGCTGATCAAGCAAGGGAGGTCCCGCACCTGGAGCTTCACGTTGCACGAACCCATCGAGTCCATGACTTCGACGCACTCCTGGAGATCCGAGTCGTTCGCCAGGATGACCCATTCGTCCTCGTCATCCTTGTACTTTAGCTGGAACGTCCCCGTTGACAGCTTGAACCTCTTCGCTATTTCTTCCAGCAGCTGATACCAGCCCTGTGATGGCAAGAACTTGAACCGCACGGTGTCCCCGTTGTACGTAGCCTTGACCGTGAGTGTAGGTCCGCTTTTGCCTTTAAGAGCATGCCCTGGCTCCTTCTTGAAAGTAGGATGGCTTGATGCGCTTCCGCTAGATGAGTCTGTCATACCAGAGGTAGAAGGATGGGTGTGCTCCCTGGCTTCATGATCGTCAACCATATTTGTTTTTTGAAACGCATCGTCAACCATATCAATATCTGCTTGTTGTAAAGATGGTGAGTTCCTTCCGACTATTTGGTCTCCTGTGTTCTCAGCAGTTGGACGGGCAGAGACAAAAGGACTCACACAACCTGTTTCTTTGGGATGAAAAGCACTAACTGTACCAACAGGATATGATTGTCCTTGTGTGCCTTCAGGACTGACATGTGGTGTGACATTCGCACCATAAGAAGTGTGATTACCAATATCACTGTGGTTGCTTGTCTGCATGTGAAACTCACCACCTTCTCCTTTCTCCGCATCAGAGAGCTGCACTTGGTAACTTTCACTTTGCCACCCATCAGGCGATGAGTAAGCTTGCTCAGATTTTGGGACAGATTTTTGCTCCACAGTTTTTCCAGAGGATAGAGCAGGCAAAGCATCAGTTGAAGAAGCTGGCCTCTTCTCTGGCAGAGAGGCTGCCGGAACAAGAGATCCAGTCCCAGGATCATACTGCAAGGAGCTGTCGACCCCATGAACAGAGTTAATGACAGTTTGGATCTTTTTTAGTGAACGGTTCACCTTGTTTATCTTGCGAGATGGCCATCGCGAAATTCCATGTGCGCGGCATATCCGTTTCAAAGTTGTTGGGCAAACTGTGACAGTATTAACAGGAAACTGTTAACAGAAGCCATCCATTTCATTATATCAAATTTACAAAACATAGATAGCACGTCACAGTACACACTCAATGAGAGATCATTAACAAAGTGGCACAAAAGATTTAGGGGCTCACCACCAAGGCTCTTTGCAGCATCCTTTAGGCTCCCAGAGAAGTACTTACGAAGAACATCCAAACTAATGTTCTTCTCAGCTGTACTGCGCTTTTTCTCTGCAAGGCGCATTGAACTAGATTGTACCTGCGGTGCAGAAGAAGCTTGTTCATCTAGAGGATCTGAAGTTAATAGTATTGATTCTGCAGATTTAACCCAATCTAATAGACTAACCATGCAACAAAGCTGATTACAATCCAACCATGAGAACAGCCCTTTACAATGTATGGTAGATTTTTTTTTTGAGGAAAGCCAATGTATGGTGGATCGTGTAGTGGCATGTTCAAAAGAGGAGTTGCTTCCGTTGCTACAGTTGGGACCCTTCTCAACTAAAAATTCCAATTTGACATTAACTTAACTTAAGTAATGCCCACCGGATCTAACGCACAATTATCTGAATGTGTAATGAACCATGAAATTCAATGAAATTGAGAAGAAAAATGTTGAAGTCAAGCGCATTATGCTTCTTCAACAAGACAGGTTCACAGAAATGATCCTACTGTATATATGCAAGTCATATTTATGTTGTGGATATATTCAACCTAAACATCCATGCAATAATTTCAGCTCTGTCATGCTAATTATGGTTATTCATAAATCAGGACCAAGATGGTTGGACAGAATGTCATCTTTAAGTAAAAATATATAGTAATAGAGCACCTGCTCAGGTTCCATGTATCCTTGCTTATCGACCAAAGATAGGTCCTGGAAGGAGGCTTCCGTGATTGGTTTATCACAATGTGATGAACTTTCGGAGTGGCCAGTTGGCGAGACACTTTCACTGGTTGTCTTGTACAATACTGCATTACGAGCATCAACTTTATCAACTTCTGATTCAGCCACTGTTCGCAAACTTTTGCATATTCTTTGCATTGTACTGGAGAGGTTATTCAGTAACATCTGTTGTTCTTCGCTGCCTTTGCAGTTGATTGGGAGAAAGAATTCTAATATGTAGTCATCATTCCCAGTGTATGTGCTCCTTAGCCGGATAGCAACAGCAGCATGCAAACCAAACTTACGAGCATGGTGCGCAAGTGGGTAATCCTTAATATTGTATTCTCTTATATTAGGTGAGAAGAACGGCAGATTGGATTTGAGTGCACGGCCCGCAATACCCTGCCCTTTCTCAAGAGGACTTTCAGCACATGCATGAAAAAAGCCTTTCATCTTTGCATCATTAACATAACAGGCTGATTCATGAACACAGAGTATCTCTTTTCCTGATTGCGAACCAAGGCCACCATCCCTTCCAACAACATAAGCCCCATCAATGCCATTTGACATAGGAACCCATGTAAGGGCCAGCGGAAGCATGTGTGCATGGCAAATAGCTCTCAGAACATCCAGAATTTCAGTAAAGGCAGCTTTCTGATTTTCTGTATAAAACTGCAAATGAAGAGACACCATATGTATTAAACATCAGTTCGCAAACAAAATACTAAAATGATAACTTGCATCCAGAAACGCAAATAGGCCATGTTATAAGTAAAGAATGGCACCTTCTGGTTGCTGCAATCTTTTGTTGTCTTCAAGTTCACAGCCTACATAAGATTAATGTGATGATATCAAATGGAAGTGACAAGAAAAATCCCACATTGTAGAAGATATACCCAACTATCCATTTGCAACCACAAATGTGATTACAATTTCAGATTCTCAGTGAAGTGAAGAAGCACTTAGTTAAATTATTAGGGGAAGAGGATAAGATAATTTTTGTTGACAAGATCAGAAGATAGTGAGACAATAGAAGTGGAAAACTAAGCATCGTTATGGTTAACTACATAAACACGAAACATTTGAGCATTTGACAGAGTTGTTTCAACGGAATTTGATGCCTTGGAATATGCTGCTTCAGACCAGAACTACATCTTGGACATGTCTGCTTAAAAAAGCATCAGCTAGACAACTATGGATCGTTGAGTACTGCCATTCGAATGTTAGTGTACACATTTATTCATGTCATATGTAAATGGCTGGGTGGACTAGCATCTATTCTAAAGTTACTCCAGTAGTGTATAAGATACTATCAATTATAGCAGGAAGGGAGATGCCATAGCATTCCAAATGATGCTCATGGAGTGAAAGTACTACATAAGCAGATTAAAACTTGCCTGCAAGGCTTGGCGAACGTTGTCCATCTCTGCATTAAAATCAGGCTTCTCCCTTTTGGTGATAAGTTCAAGCACCGCACAGCAAGAGCCCTTGCTGGGATCATAAATCGGCATTGCAAGTGATCCACGTACTTCGTGATGAAGAGCATACTCCATCCTCAGGTACTCCGGCTTGCTGTAGTACAGAACATTTGACGTCCATTCAGGCACCCCGGAGATGAAGACTCTCCCTGGAAGGCCTGGGTGCAGCCCAGTCTCCTCCTTCGCCGAAAACACAAAGTTCCTGGACACTTCTCTGTACCCTGCAAGAGACTGGTCTAGCAGAAATGGCTGGTCGGATGTACTCAGCACGGCGTGGCCCTCCTGCTCAACAGGCATCCAGACTTGGGCAAGGACACCATCACCCAACGACTCCCTGAAGAAGGACAGAGCCATGAGCATCCTGTCTGCGAGAAAGTTGCCGCCGACAGGTCTCGGAACCAAGCTAGTACGTCCTTGCCCAGGATCACTATCCGCACCTGGCTCGCCTGAGCTCCTGGCCACTCTCCCCGTTTCAGCTGGATTCTCCGATGCTACCAGATCGTTCTTTTGAGGAGGTGCTGCCGCCACTGCCTCAGATACACCAGCATAGGCACCGAGAGGCATATCTTCACTCATACCTGAAGCTCGCGGCGACGATCCCAGGGATGACCACATAGCAAACATCTGGTGTGCGGACGGATCATTCACCAAGGAGTAGAGCTGATCGGCCAGCGAAGGGCTGCAGAGCTCCAAGTATCCATCGAAGTTCATCGTGGCGGGGACACCATAAGGATCATCTGAAGGCTCCGTCACCGGGCTGCCCATGTTCCGGTTGCAGCCAGCACGGCTTGACGGCGCAGGCACGTCCATGATTCCGCTCCTCTCGGATTGGTTGAAGATACAGGCTTAGAGCACCTCCAAGAGAGCCCCCATCCGACTCCCCGTAGTCAAAAATGGAGATTTTGCCCCACAAAAAACCCCTCCAGCAGCATCCCTATTCCATCCCCCAAACCTAGCCGTGCGCCAAATCGCCTCAGGGAAAGCCCATACCTAGCCGACGGAGAACCGCCTGGCCTCGCCGGCTCGCCGGCCGATGTGCTTGGTGGAGGCGCAGGTAGACAGAGGGAGCTAGGGAAAGAGGGAGTGGTACTGGGAGGTGGCGGCGGCGGCGCTGGGCAGGTGGCTGGCGGCGTTGGTGCCTGCCGGAGGCGGCTGGGAGTGGAGACAGAGGAGAATCGGCGGACGCTAGCGAGTGGAGATAGAGGGGAATCGGGAGTGGAAGAGATTTTTACGCCGAGAGAATGGGAAACAAGAGAGATGAACCGGGGATTTATCCATTGACGCAGAATTGATGCAAATTCTTGTGATTAGAATTGATGTTTGAAGTAAGGAGTATAATTTATTTCTCAAAAAAATCTCCGTATAATAATCTATTACATACAATATATTAAATTGGAATCGGTGGTAATGGGTGATTGCCGTTGGTCGATGTTGGTTGGTCAACTTCGTTAAAATTACAATTAATATGTCACTGTCACTTATTTTCTTTCCCTCCCGTCTTATTCACGATTTTAGTAGCAGAAATTTTACGGTTTAGATTTACCGAAAGTTATTGTACGGTCCAAATTTGTCACAACATAATACGAACAGTCCTAAAATAAATCAATCTCCTTAGCATGAAATTCAAAATTCTTCGTATCCATCTCAGTATGAAAATCAATCCGAACCCAAACAAAATGTCTCGGTATCAATCTCAGTATGGAAATCAATCCAATCGAAAAATCAATGTCCAGACTTCGCCTCCACCGACTCGTGCTTGATACACTTTCCGTTGTTCCGTAGCATCGCACGGGTTCTTTTCTTTTATACTGTAGGTTTTTTTCTTTTATACTCCTATTTAAATAAAATAGGAGTATAACAACATATATATCAAAATTTGTCTTAGACTTTGGTGTGCTATCCTTTTCTTTTATACTGTATTTCAAACTTAAAAGGACGCGCTGCTTCCTAATTTTTGTAGAGAAAAAAAACATTTTTTTAGAAGAGTTGGGTTTGAATTAATAATGCCCAATTTGATGGGCGTTAGGTGTTGACGCTGTGCTTATCCCATGCTCTAGGTTAGATTAGAGTTGTGTGCAATGCACTACTTACTTCCTAATGCATGGCAAGTTTGACCAAACACCAAGTGTCGGCATAAAATTTCAACTACTGGACCTTTAATTAAGCTTAATTAGCGTTCAGAAAGCGGGTTCATAATACGCATTGGGTTCATAATACTAAAGTTGGGGCGAGAATCGTAGACGTTTGAAAGATTATTTGTTTCCGTTCGCCTGTTCTGGTCTGGATGCGGGTGACGTAGCTAAAGTGAGAATCTTTGCTCTAGTCTATTCGACGTACGTTGCATTTCCGAGACGAGAAAGCGGAGATTTCTGAACGAAAACAGGATGGCAGGGAATTTCACGAGGAACAAAGTTAACCAAAAGGACCATTTTGGAACGGAGCGGGCGGCTAGTTTGGGCCGGGTCGCGGCGGGCCTACAGTAGCGGGGAAGTAGCCGGGGGCCGTTTCGCCTTCGTCGGTCTGGCCGGGCCCACCCTGCCGCACATGCATGGCGTTCGTTCGTTCGTTCGTTCGTTTCTTTGTTTTTTTTTCTCTCTCTTTCTCTTCGTTCCTCCTCTGATATCTCTCTGATCTGCCAGTCTCCTTTGCGGCGTTCCATCGAATTCTACGATCGTTGCGTCTTCCGGCCGGATCCCATGCGTGATTAATTGTTGGGTGGATGGCGACGGCGAAGGCGTTTATTGGATCCAAATCGCCCGACTGCTTCCAGCTCCGAGACCCTAATTCCTGGTACTGAATTACCTCCTCCGTTTCCGCTAATCCCCTTCCATACGCATTTCCTCTGATTGGCCACGGTGCGATGTAGCCATCGAACTACGCCTTAATTCGTTAGCACCTAACTCTGGTAAAGAAATTTCTTCATTCGCATCAACAAGATCTCGTCAGAGTTGGCATTTCAGTCGCCCTCTGGTGTAGGAACGATTTTCAGGTGCATCCTTTCGTTCTTGGCCGCGTGGCCATCTCCTCTAGAGAAAATCTCGTCGAGCACCTTAATCAGTTAGTCTCACAAAACGTGCGCGAGGTACGAGGGATTTGTTTGAATAGTTTCAGGATTGCGCGAGTGAACTGAAACACTGATTTGATTCTGTTTCGACACCAGAACATGTAAACCAAGAACAAAAACATTACTACAGCAGAGAATGTTGTTCTTGGTTTACAGACCACAATGCCATCCCTTAATTTTACTTTTGTTTTCTTTTGCAGGGTTTGCTTGACTGAGCTCGCGAGCGATGTAGTCGTTGAGGTGGGAGAAGTGTCTTTCCATCTACACAAGGTACGTTCATCTGCTTCCTCTGTCTCGGGTAATTTTCTCTTCAGTTTGAGAATTGTTCCGTCAGCTCAACATCTATCTGAATGACTCGTACCCATTTACAGCGAATGTACGTACATTTGCGTTTTTACTGACACTGCATCGCAAACTTAACTCCTCCCTGTATTTGCTTCCAGTTCCCGTTGATCAACCGAAGCAGCACGCTACAGAAGCTCATCACCTCTTCCCCAACCTCCGACGACGACAACAAGCAGCCATGTACCGTCAACCTCGACGACCTCCCCGGCGGCCCGGCCACCTTCCAGCTCGTGGCCAAGTTCTGCTACGACGTCCGGATCGAGCTCACCGCCGCCAACGTCGTCCCGCTCCGATGCGCCGCCGAGCACCTCGGCATGACCAGCGCCGGCTCCGCCTCTGCCGCCAACCTCGCCGAGCTCACCGAGTCGTTCCTCCGCGACGCCGTGCTCCCCAACTGGGACGCCTCCGTGCGCGCGCTCCAGACATGCTCCGGCAACGCCTCGGCATTGTTGTCGCGCTACGCCGAGGAGCTCGGCGTCGTGTCCCGGTGCGTGGAGTCGCTGGCGAGCAAGGCGTGCGCTGACCCGACGCTCTTCGGGTCCCCGATGCTCGCGTATTACACGGCCAAGGAGGACTCAGAGTCTGCGTCGGGGTCGGCGGCGGTGATGTGGAACGGCATTGCCACCGCCGGGAAGCCCCGGGCGCCGGGGGCCGGGTGGTGGTACAAGCAGGCCACGTCATTGCACTTCCCTTTCTACAAGCGTCTCATATCCGAGATGAAGTCCAAGGGCATGAGCCCGCACAGCGTCGGCGGCTCGCTGATGCACTACGCTACGCGGCACATCTCCGGGCTCAACACCCGGAAGCTGCTCGGCGCGGCGGCGTCATCGGAGCCGGAGACGACGACGACGGTTGTCACGGACGTGGACGGGGAGCGGGCGCTGCTGGAGGAGATCGTGGCGCTGATGCCGCCCGAGAGAGGGGCGGCGACGGCGCGGTTCCTGCTGGCGGCGCTGCGGACGGCGGCGGTGCTGCACGCGGGGGAGAAGTGCCGGTCGGCGCTGGAGACGATGGCCGGGGCGCAGTTGGAGGAGGCGGCGCTGGAGGAATTGCTGATCCCCAACGTCGGGTACGCGAGCGAGACGCTGTATGACGTGGACTCCGTGCAGCGGATGCTGGAGCGGTTCTTCGTGATGGCCGCGGAGTACGAAGGAGAGCTCTCGCCGGAGATTGTCATGGCAGATGGCGGCGATGGCGGGAGGGAGGTGTCCGGCGGCGAGCTGGCGGCGGCCTGCGGTGCGGTGGCGAAGCTCGTGGACGGGTATCTCGCCGAGGTCGGCTCGGACGCGGGGCTGAAGCTATCCAAGTTCCAGACAGTCGCCGCGCTCGTCCCCGACCACGCCCGGCCCCTCGACGACGGCCTCTACCGCGCCATTGACATCTACCTCAAGGTATCTAATACTAATAGCTAAGTAATCAAGGAGATCAGTTGGAAACCATGGCTAATTTGTGGATCTGAGTATGAGCAGGCGCACCCGGGGCTGACGAACACGGAGAGGGAGCAGGTGTGCAGGCTGATGAACTGCCAGAAGCTGTCGCTGGAGGCGTGCACGCACGCGGCGCAGAACGAGCGCCTGCCGCTGCGGGTGGTGGTGCAGGTGCTCTTCTTCGAGCAGCTGCGGCTGCGCACCACCGTGGCCGGCTGGTTCTTCGTCTCCGACAACGCCGTCGCCGCCGCCGACCCCCAGCGGCCCGGCAGCAGCAACAGCAGCTCCCGCCCGAGGAAGAGCTTCGCGGGAGGCTTGGGCGACATCGAATCCGCTGCCGGGTCAGAGGAGGAAGACGACGACGAGGCGGAGATTGAGGACCACGATTGCCGGAGCAGCAGCGAGCAGGCGTCGGTGGAGGAGATCCGGCAGCGGGTGGTGGAGCTGGAGGAGGAGTGCTCTAGCATGCGGCACGAGATCCACCGCCTCGGGAAGCCCAAGGGCGCGCTCGGCAGGCTGTTCCGGAAGCTCGGGCTCGCCAACGCCGGCGGCGGCAAGTCCTCGTCGTCGCGGCAGCTGCTGAAGAGCTCGAGTGAGGGGAAGCGTAGCAGGTTCTTGGATTTGGGGTGCTGATTTTGGAAGATTTATTAATGTCCTTATGTAGTTTCGATTCAAGTTTGTTTTCGGTTGTAGAATAGGTAGGCCATGGGTTCCATTTTGTTTTTAACTCTTGCTGAAATAAGGTTTTAGAGCGTACGACATTTTTTATTGGTTTAGATAAAAACAGATGTACAATTTCGTATGCAACATTTTTGCAACAAAAGGATACTGAATTACAAGTTCTTTGGGACATCAACAGATTTGATACCGTTCGATTATATCGTCTCCCAAGAACACTGTTGAATTACAAGTTCAAACTTGAGCAAACCGAGCACATGGTCAAAATCCACATAGTAGTATTGTTGCAGATAGAAGATTACATTCTCAGCAAAGAGGACCAGATGTATCCAAACGTAGGCTCTCTGACAGTGGAGAAGAGTACCAAGTAGCTACACGGCAAAATTTATTACCTCTGTTTACAAAGGGGTTATAGGATCATGCATTTGCAACATGGTATAGAGAAACATGCGAGTATCGTAAGTCAGCAACTGGCATGTAAATCTGGCCGAATAAGAGGAAAACAAAATGGTGGATCATGAAAATGTAATCGATGAAGCGTAAGAGTGCAGCAGAGTAAGCGTCTGCTCAGCTATGGCACGTTTCCTCGCCTGCTTCACCCACTCGGTGGCTATTTCCTCCGCTTCACTCCCTTGCAACCCTCCTGTCAGGGCATCAACTGCTGCACTTAAGTCTCCATCTACAATCAAATCTTCCACTCTGCTTATAAGAGACTCGATACCGTCTCCAGAATGGTCCTCTTTGATCTGAAAACCAGTTACACCAAATTTAGAAGCTTAATCTGAGAATTTAAAAAACATCTCAGCAGCAAAGACGATATCTTGTACAGTTGCACGGTGGCCGTTGAGCAAAAAAAGAGGCAAGCTGATGATAACCATGCGAGAAGGATCCATTGCTTTAAGTAATCCAAACGATAACTGTGCCCTAACCAAGGTTGGTAAAGAGGCCAGGGGCCAACCAAAATCAATTAGGCAGTACAATGCCTGGACTATAGAAATAAATAGCATTTGATAGTGCTTCAGCACAAGATTGGGACATCCAGATTTTTCAGGTTCATCAATATAAAACTGATAAGTAGGAGGAAGTCGCAACATTCACCTTGATGGAAGAAGCAACACGAGCAACAGCGTGTGTCAGCATACCACCACCACCTGATGGTATAAGGCTAAAATGTCTGATTGTTTCCTTCAAGGAATTGAACTGCAATAGGAAATGATGGTAACTTAGTAAAGGTAGCCAAAGTAGTTTTGCTCAATAAATATTCACACAACTTAGTGTAGGTTATTAGCAAGATTACAAATTTCTACTCCCAACGTTTTAAATACAGTACATATTGTTTTAGGATGTGTAGTCAGACTTATAATAACTTGACCTATTAGTATTTAAATGCTCACATGGGAACGATATACTATGTCTGTCATAAAATGTATTTTCATATTAACATTTATTTACAATGACTAGAAAAATAAAAGCTGAAAATATGGATGTGAAGAGATATGTAAAAGGTGTCTGAAAAGACGTGTACGTATTTAGAAACAAAATGAGTAATTAACAGCTGCACTCTCAGAATAATCTCTTTTCAAAATGATACACAATCAGGGATGTATTTTCAGAATGAGCATTACCTGAGTTTTTTCACACAACAATAGAGTTGATATTAAACAACAGTACGACACATAAAAATGCAAACACTTATTGCAGCACAAAGAATCTACCTTTTGTTTCAACTCCATCCGGGTATCTGATCCATACTCGAGAACATCTTCTGGAAGCGATGAAAGAGCCAATTCTAGCAGTGAATCTTTGTCAATGCCTTCAATAGATTTACGCAATAGATCCACCTCTGTCCGGATCGGTGATCCGCTGGATAGAGCTTCTTCCAAAGCAAGAGTGCCCTGCAGAGATTTAAGAATTTGTCAAAAAAAAAAAAGGTCTGAAAGCAGAAGATGAGAAGACAGCATTTAAGCTTCCAGTAGTTAGAAGAAAAGCACGTAATGGCATCAAAGAGAGAAACTCACTAGAGCAAGCTTATGGACTGAATGACTCTGCCGAGCTTCTTCAGATCGCGCATAGAATGCCATGCACAAAGCATCTATCTGAAAAATAAGCACAACAAGGAAATCAACAAATGGAAGTGGAAATTCTACACACTGAACACATGGTTGGTATAACAATGGAAGATAAATACTCAGTAGATAGAACGGAGACCTCCTAGTTAAAACAAGAAAACAAGTGGATCCTTGTAGGAAAATGTCCTGCCTTTAATTGCAATCGGATCAACCCTAATTCGCTAGCCAACCCATCACTTGCGGATGAGCTCATTGCAGCTGAGCATGTTTTAGTACCATGATTTTTTTGGAATTTCTGTACCTATTTTAGCGAAAAACTGCATTGAGAGGCCGGCAGTATATGGACTTTATCATTTTTCTACTTTCCACACTACATCATCCAAGGTAACCACGGAACTCTGAATATCATGGATGCAAATAAACATTTGAGAAACGCTCGCTGCTAATTCACATAGCTCTTGAAGGTGTGGTAGGGTACTAGGGTGGCAGCATACTAACCTTGCACAGCATTTAGAACATTGCCTATCCTAAAAGAAAAAAATGTCACAGGTACGTACATTGAGATTTGCTTCAGCAATCTGTTCGATCTGGGATGCTTTCTCTTTTGCAAGAGCTGCAGCCAGTTCAGCCTTTGCCAACTCTTGAACCTTCTCAACTTGTTGACTTGATTCCTCGTTCTATTAATTTAGCAACAGTACAGTTACACAACGAATAAATATAAAGAGAATAAAGAATCTATGGCACATAGAAACAAATCCGACAGACCTTCAGCTGCAGCTCATCCCGAAGTGTTTGTTCAGCTTTTTCTTGAAGCTCTTTAATCGCAGCAGCAGACTTCAATTTCTCTTTCTTCAGCTCCTGAAATAAAATCATGAAACTAAAAATGTTACAACATTTAAAGAATTCATTTCAAATTGAAATGCAAACAAGAGATACTATACCAGTCCAGTATGTACAAATATACATCGAGGAGGATAAAAAAAGAATGCACATAAGATATTATACAAGAGATTGTTCTATTTTGGTTTTTATTTTACACTGAAAATTTAAGAAATATTGTTAAAAGTGCTACACCTTCAATCTCTATTGTAGGTCATTGCCATATCCATGGAATGAAATATTTGAAACCTAACAAATCCTCTACGTAAAAACACCTAGATTGGTCACAATAATGCCACCTGGATATTTTCATTCCATGAACTTTACTAATAAATAATAATGCATACTGACTTTACATATAGCGAATGGTCCCAGCATAGAAGAAACATGGAGGCCTAATACAGAACAAAACCAGAAAATCAATAAAGCATGTAAGCCTCACCTTATCCAGAATTGCTGCCTCTTCAGCATACATGAGTTCCCGGGCCCTGGTGTCCTTTAGTTCCTTTTCGTATTTGTCCTGAAAATGAAAATAAATCATGACACTAAAAATGAGTACCGTCAAGTGTGCATTACTCCCTTCATTAAGAAAAACAGAGCACATTTTGGTTTATCACATGGATCAAGGCTATGAAACCAAGAAGTTACTAGAGGGAAATGGACACGCTATACATGGTATTAATGTCTTGGGAATAAGACAGAGATAAGTTAGTGTGAGCGCTTAAGTCATAAATATTGAAGAAAGACAGGGAAATGAGGGAAAATATGCAAAATGCCGTTACATCCGCTTGCAAGCCTTATATTGTAGGACAAAATCCCGCAGATGTCCTTATATTTTTGGGGAGTGTATAAGTTCAAAAGAATCAATGCCTATTACCAATTTATCAATAAAAAACATGACAACTAAAACAATTGAACAGAAGGAGGAAAATATTAGTGATCCACAAAGGCATGATATGCTATGGTTGAACCTTGATATGCAGAAAACAACAAACGTGACTAAGCCAAACCATAAGTTGCAAATGGATAACAAACCTTCAACTTCCTCTTCTCTTCAGAAAACATGTAAGCATCAGTATCTGCCTGCTTTTTTTCAGCAGCATGAATAGCATCTATGATATCGAGCATAATTTTCCCATCATCAGTGTCTTTTCCACCACCAACAATGCCATCAGTTCTAGCCTCCTTAGCAATCTGTTTAACAACAAAAGGATAAAAAAGATAGGTAAGCATTGAAATGTGAATAACTGTCATCAACTTATTTCCAGTGAGCTCTCCATCAGTACATTGTATTTCATCAATGTTGGTACTGTCCAGTTTTTAGAAGGTGAGAGGACATACCACATCTTTAGTAATGTCAGGTTCCTGCTGTAGTAAATATGTCTCAGCAAGAGATTTCTGTTCACCTCCACCAATAACTGATGGATCCTACGGATACAAATTAGTTCAATTAGATGATTTTCCCAATGTCATTATTCACTACTTAGAAACAACATCATAAATTAGTATAGAAGAAAGATAACCCGGGAAAAAGGCTTGTCTGATTATGCTACATGAAAGAACTAGTGGTGGGTTATTAATATGTAACTTATAACAATACATAGGGCAAGGTAAACATAGAGTGATTTTCAATTTTCAATAAAGCACTGTAGTTAACCTTCAAAACGATATAACTGAAAGTGACTATAGGACCACTTCAAATTTGCTCGAGTGCGAGCTCTGCATGTCAAAGTCCAACATAATAAAAAAAATAAAAGTCAGAACTGTAGATAGACGATAGAAGGCAGCCAACAAACTATGACATTTGCATACTACATAGTGCATTAATAACCTTATTTATTTAAACCAAAGTATTGGAGGATTCCCATTTTTAGAAATTTATCTATGCAAATCATAATCCATGGAGCCTAGAATCCACAAAATATCCAAGAAGGAACACAATAGTCCTTGTTAAGTTTATAAAATCTGTCCAAGTGCCAATTTCAAATGGTGGAAAATAAAAGAGGGAGTATCTTGCACTTATGATCAGTGGCGGTGCCAGCTCCCAAAACCTGTGACTGTGATTTCAATGTATCTTATATTCCTAGAAATTGTGAGGACTAATGTGCAATATTTGGACATATGAAGGTGCTTTACGCAAAGCTGTGATATCATTTGACATCAGGCTGCACATGATGATAATGTGGCACATATAACAAGTTCAAAATGAATGCAAACGTTAAGTGCATCACTATCTGTGTGCAAATCATGGTAAGGACCTACTGTTGTTGAGTTCGACTGCAGTGGAGAAACTGTGCTACCAATCTTGTCAGCTTGTCCAGGAGGAACTTCATGTAATGCCTTGTCATTAGCAACGCTATGCTTTATGTCAACAGTGGGAGTGTCTTGAGACGGCAGTTTAGTATCAGCTACATGCTCATCTTGAACTGGTAGTGTCTCCTGGGCGTGGGTTTCTGTCTTTTCTTCTTCAGCGGGAGTAGGTTGCTCACCAACAGTTGGAATCACTGCCGCACCTATCCCTTCAGTTGGAAGGTCCTGAGGTGTATGAACCTTACTGCCGCTATCCTGAACAATGCCAGTGTTTGGATCCGGCATGGTTCGTTTCTGATCAACCTTTTGTTCAGAAGAAGACTTCAGATTTTCATATATCTTTGTGAAATTTTGCTCCCTGACGGCTGAAGGAAATTTTGTATCCTTAAACTGAAGGTCTATGTAGCCGGCTTGGTAAGCAGCCATAGCAGCAGCACCAACCACCAGAGTCCCAAGCAGAAGCTTTGAAACCTTGCTTCCAGACTGAGAAGGTTCTTCTTGAGGGCCAGGAACAGAATTCTGTGTCGAACTCTTTTGAGATACCTTTGTCGACTTCCTTCTGGAATTTAGTAGTGGGCTTTGGACCTGACAATTAGGTTACTCTGTCACTTTCTTGGAAATCATATACTACCTTGAAGAAAATAGTTTAGGTAAGCAATCAACAGAAAAATAAACTTCCACAGCTAAGCTCGAAAGCACCGATATGGCCAGCTCCGTCGTATCGGCATGCTGACACGCCGCGACAAGGAATAGGCTCAACAAGGAATTACGGTCACGAAAGCATTATAAACCTAATACAAAATCCTGTGCATTAATGGCAAATTAAAAATGACCGCACTTATATAAATCAATTTAGTGATCAAATGAAAGAAAATCTAGCCACGAGGCATTTGACAGGTCTAATCAACTTTTCTAGATGTTTCTGCTTGCATTGATAATGTGCCAATATGAAACCGTGGTTCCATTTTAGTGCTACAACCATTACTAGTACTACACATCTACGCTGGCAACAGATTTGAACTTTCATAGCAGACCATATATTGCTCAATTAAACAAATAGAATTTTTCTGTAATTTACTCGGGGAAAAACACTGATCAATCTTATCCTGGTTAAGCCCACAGCTTCTCACAAAACTCGGTGATATTGATTTCATCAATGCAAGTCAACATAATTCCTTAACTTAGGACCTCGAGGTCATTGGAAGACCTTATAAAAGCAGGTAACTGGATCACATATCACAGCATTTTGCTCCATTACTACTTCATTGAACGCTAACGAACTATGTTTTCATAACAAATGACAGGATGAGCAGCATTGCCAAATTAATGAGACATCAGCAAGCAAACCTACGACTGACAATGTAATCAACAAATTCACCAATCCAAGGCGTCCCCGGTATGCTCAGACAATAACCGGATTCTCAACTCAACAAATAGTACATACATCAGACGAGACGGGAGCGCTTACCTCGCTGGAGATCGGCCTGGGGATCCTCGTGAGGGACCGCAGAGAGTACAGATCCCGCACGCCCCTGCAATAGCAGATAGAACAAGACATTATACACCGAAACCCTAATTTGGCGGGGCAAATTCCTAGGTCGTTCCCCGTACCGGCGCAACATGACGGGCGATGTCAGAGGAGACCTCCGCCTCTAGGTATTCTTGTCGCTTGGCAGGGAGGAGGGGCGCGGAGCGGCGCAGCTCCGATCGTTCTGTAGGGTCACCGCCTTGCGCCGCAGGGGCGAGCCGGCGACGGCGGGGAAGAGGGGAACACGGAAGACGGCCGGGTGAGGGTGACGCAGGGTCGCCGTGCACTTGTGCGGCTTTGGGAATAAACGTTTCGGGAGAATGCGAGACTATTCTCGAGTAATATTTTCGAGAGTAAATAAAATTCACAAGCGAAATTCAAATGATTTTCATGGAAAAAAATTTGGAGTGTTCTAATTTTTTAGAATTCCTTTTTTTCAAGGAAAATTTGAGGAGTTCTTGCGTATGGTATTGTTTGATCGTTCGATTAAGAGCCATAGAGATTTATCGTATAGATCACGGTGCATGCAATTTTAGGGGTGGATTTCTTCGAGTTCAACCTCATAAAAAATTGGTTTTCCTTTATAGCAGCATAACAATCACCTAACTTTTTAAGAATTTCAGTAACATGTTTATGTGTTCCCAATTATTGCAGTATTTAACATGCCATGGTATCCAGCTTATGATTCATACTTGCTAGTTCAAATATCATGCTAAAAATGTTGATTTAAAGATTAAATATTTGAAGGTTGAGCTAAAATGGAATCCTGTTTGCATCCCTAATCACGGGGCTAAAATACGGTGAGAAAGCATGATAGTTGTTGTGAACCAAACGCCTTTACCAAGTTATGACAAATATTTGGTAAAAAGAACACGCATACGCTCACAATACGTGCGCACACTCACCCTTATGAATGCATACACATAGACCCTATTCCTATGAGCATCTTCAAAAGATTGAACATGCAAATCTTGAGAGATTGGCGAAGTCACCGCCTCGTTGTTGACGGTACGTCATCTACCACTGAAAGAATAGCTCAAGTTAAAATCCTGGAATAATTCAAAAAAATGTGACACGCATGTCAAGTCAACCTGGATAGGCTAATTCAACCACAAGGAACCAAGCTACCTGAGTTATGACCAATTCAGAAAAAGATACTCAGCTGGTCCTCACCGTTAACCAAACATTTTCTAAACTCTCGTTAATCAACTCAGCTAGTCCTCGCCATAAGACTGATCGAGTAATATTTTGCAAACAAGTACAGTACATAACCCTGCATAGTTAGATCCATGCCATCCTCAGCTTAATCTATGTCATGGCGCAGGCTGTGATCAGTGACACCGACCGATTGGCATCAGTCACATAACTTTCTTGTGTGATTTACCTCTCATGCGAGCCTTTATCTTTTCATAAGCAACACCACGGTTTTTGATGCCAGGCCTTGCTCGTACACAATCCTAACCATTACTCCAGAAAAAAACATTACTCCACTGGTGTTCAGGAGATATCAACAGTGTGATTTCCCTTTGTTGTAGGAGTTATTACGCTCAAAAATAGAATTCAGAACGATGCTAAGAGAGGCGAATCCATAATTGCAGAAAGGGCCGAAGGTGACAAAGAGTTGACATATTCAATCTTGAGGCTTTCGCCGCTCAGGTAGAATTATGTTAGCGAAACATCTGTTCAACTCCATGGAAACAAACAACAATGACACAAAGTTCCCTCTAATCGCTTCAAATCATAAATCCTACAAGCCCACACATTCTGATCGTGTGGGCCGTTTTCAACTCTAAGGGAAGTTTGATTCCGAGAACATGACGAAACCAGGCACACCTCTTCGCATGGTAACTAGGGCAGCGTCCAAGAGCTTCACTTCTTCCTCTTCTTTGGGGGCTGGAGCGAGTCTTCATCGTCATCTTCCTCCTCGTCCTCGTTGTCCTGATCGTCATCTTCCTCTTCTACTCCATCTTCATCATCTTCACCGGCATCTTCATCATCATCCTCATCCTCATTGTCATCATCGTCGTCGTCGTCATCATCACCACCTCCTCCGCCCTCCTGCTCCTCCGGTTCTTCCTCATCCTCCTCACCATTCTCCTCACCATCACCTATTTGTTTCTTCTTGTTATCATTGCCCTTAGCATTGTCATACTCCTCTCCTTCTGAGATTTCCTCTTCACCCTCCGCAAAGTCACCATCATCATCCCCATCATCATCATCTCCATCTTCATCGCCAGCATCAGTAGGAGCAGCTTCATCGCTCTTCTTTCCACCCATCTTGAACTCAGGGGCACAACAGATAGTATCCTGTACAATTATTACACAAATATAGTTAGTCAGAATGCAAACATCTAGAGCAAAGCTTTAAAATACTGAAAAAGTAAAAAGGATTAAATGAAACAATTTCTTCTTGTGACCAACAGCTGGCCACACGCCTAAACACAAAATGGCTCCAAAATTAAATAGATGCGATTGATGTATCTACTGAATGCAAGATGCCGCCTGCTTACCAAGCAGATAAACCAACGTTGTATTGCTGCTATATTGTTTTTGGCTGGAAAGGAGCAGAAGCTTGCATAACCTGATCTCACTACGAAATTCCCCGGTGGATGTTTCAGGTTTCATTTCTCCAGTCACATGGGTTCAAACCTGAACATTATATATAGATCAATTTACCTGACTTCTCGATCTAACACCGATTACCAGAACAATCAAAGATGGCCGTTTTCATAATAACCTGTCTACAATGTTCATCTGTACGACTCATGTAAAGCCAGAACAAACATGGACAGTGTTAGAAGAAAGTGTGACCTAGTAAAAATAACTCTAGCCAAGGGAAGGGAGCCCACTGCAAAAATGATTACAGGAGGACTCCCTTGTGTTGCAGTCGCGAGCACCGACAGTAAGTAAACAGTACACAGACAGGTGGGACCGTGTGGCAACAACTTTCGCCATCAAAGAAGTCTTCATCACACTTAAGAAAGTGATTAATCTTACCAAATCACTCACTAATCATGCTGCTTACAGGTTAAGCAACACAAATCCGAGTACTTCCGTAGACCTACCCAGGGAAGGTATCTAAGAACGAATATTCCCATAGCCTATGGGAAGCGAATATTCGGGCCCTACAGTCTACTAGGGGCAAGGAGTTGTAATAAAGAAGCAACGACAGGGCGCTTTCTTTTATGCCATGCCACGCGGGGCCCACCTGCGCGGAACTCAAACCCCGAGCTGAAAACCGCAGCCTAAACCCAACACACAGTTCCGCATCCGAAAAGCACAGAAAGCCAGAACCATACCTCGCTCAACGGTACAAAAGCAGCGTTGAAGACTTGAACTGAACCACCCTGATTTTTTTTTTCTCGTAAAATAAAATAATACGCACGCTAGAGATAAAATAATTCGCACGCTAATTGAGAGGGGAAAAGACAAAGCAGATATTTAAAAGAGTAAAATGACAAGGAAGAGACGAGATGCATGTATGACTCATGCGATATTTGCGGTTAAGGGGTTCATTTACCTCGGCGCCGGCGGCGGTGAGCAGCTCGGCGAGGTCGTCGTCGGCGCAGGCGTGCAGGGCTCCGGGAGCCGCAGGTTCCATGACGGTGTCCATATCTCGACGGCTGCAAGGGGAACACGTGGACAGTCAAAGAGGATTTACAAGACGTCAGTCGGATGGGGGTTATACCGTTAGAGGCAACAACAACAAACCTTAAAAACCTTGGGTACATTTTTTACTTTCCCAAGGCGGTGGAAAAAGGCATGCGCCCGTCAGATTTTGTGTACCCTAATTTTAGCAAAAATCCATGCTACTGCTTCTGCTAGGCCGCAGAAGAGAAACAGAACTACCAGTCGAAATAAGAAAGAGAGAGAGAGAAAAAAAAGGAAGAAGAGAAAGCAGAGCACAAGACATATTTTCTTTCAGTGAGAGAACCTGAAATGGGTAAACTCTACTGAACACACAAACCATGGCAAGCTTCTGACTTTGCAGGTATGCGTGTAAAAATCTCATGCGATAAGCTCGGACCCTAAAAACTTGTGCATAAAACAACAACCTTTGAACAGAGGCTAACAGAAACAACACCGGATTTTATGATTATTATTCTAATAGAAAGAATCGAAGATGAGTGGAATTAGGGTGAGGTGAACATAATCCTAGAGAGGCAGAGGGGTTTACCTTGTCCTGAGGAAGCCGAAACTAGGAGACGCAGATCTGTGGGTTTCAGGAAGATTTGAGGGCTCAGCGGACAGACAACTATGCCGACGACTCCATTGGAGAGGCAAGAGGAGAGCAGAGAGCAAGTGAGGGATAGGGAGCGGGGGCAGAACGGGCAAGAGGAGGCTGCGACACGGGCAGGGCAGGTGGTGGGCGCAGGACTGGCGTGGGCAGCGACGGGTGGAGGGCAGATAGGTAAATTCTCGGCTATTTCCGGGGATCGAAGGGAGATTTTGTGCTTTCTCGGGGTCTGGGCCGTGAGTCGAGAGAAACTGAAGGATGATCAAACGGCTGGCGTCGGGCAGGGAACCCACGTCACATCCCCACCGCACGCGTTCCGGTCGTCGTCACCCGAAGAGGGCGGCGGACCCCAGAAGTCAAGTCCTGATACCCGAGTGCCTCATGGCTGGCTGGGACCACGTCATCGGCTGCTTGCACGTGACGTGTCCTCTCCTCGGCCTTCTGCTACACGCTGCTGCACGTAGCAAGTAGAGAGAGAAGAAAAAAATTATGATGGGCGGAGAAACTTTGAATACCAGCGGCTCGAGTAGGTGAGCACTGAGCACCGAAAAAGGCGAGGACACGGCCCAATAGATGAGAAACACGATATGGATGTACACCCACCTGTTTCGTGACAAATACCCGCGTACTCGCTCCAGGGATGCACGCAGGACAGCCTTCAAATCAAAATTTTGACAAATAATTAGAGTAACAAATTCGTAATGGCCTAGGAGAAATACACTGTTTAGTGCGCTCGTTTCTGTTGTCCAGCACGATCGCTGTTAACGCGCAGAAGCACGCGACCGCTAACAAAATCGGAGTAGGACGTAACTCTGGATAAATAGGTCTGACGACGTCCAAACTGATAAATAAAAGATTACCACGAAATACACAGAATGGCGAGGAAAATGGGGTCGCGACGGCAAGAAGCAAAGAAAATTAGAAGTGAAGATTAAGCAGCATCAGTAAAGCTTCAAAGTAGCAGACCACTTGCGTGCTGGATGCTGGCAAAAAAGTGTCTGCAGGTTAGTGGGCGAGCGGGAAATCAGGTATAGGATTCGTTTGTTCTGTAGGCTGGGAACTTTCTACGTCCGCTGATAAACGTTCAAGTCTGGCTGAGAACCACCGACGGTTCTTTCACATTACAGAAACTCCACTGACATGGACCTGACATAACCTCGAAGAGTAAAGGTACTGTGTGACCTGCTACATGTTTCTGTCGCATGTAACCAATTTGCAAAATATAAAAATTCAGCTGTGTCGTCAAACTGCACTTTCAGGAATACCAGCAAACAGGTACATTTTAAGCTCTTAGGAAAAGCCGGGGAACCCCATTTTCAAAAAACTAACACATACAAACATAAGCATCAGAAGCAACGCAAAACCTTACCTTGATTGTCCAGAAAAGAGTACGCAAGGCGTAGGCACACCCCAAAATATTGATTCTGCCCCCACAAAAGAATTGGCAAGGATGCTAACAACCTGTTTATTCCATCTACAAACTTCCAGCAGAAACTGCTAAATCACATTCTGCCAACATAAGAACCTTGTATGTACGAGCATGCTAAAATGAATATTCAACTTCTTGAACAGACAGGATGACATTAAAAGCTCAAGGAAACTTGCTCAAGAGGTTTTCAAAAACTTATAGCGAAAAGGATCTAATAGTAGAATGGCAATTTCTGTCAAGTGAGCAACACATCATGTTTAAGAACATAAAAAATGATAGAGAAAGATAGCAATGGAGAAGTCCTCCAAGGGGTAAGTTGTTCCCACTTCACAGCGTTAGCAAAGTAACAAGTATGTTTAAAACAACATACTCCGTATTATATATAACTTAAGAAAGGAATTGTTAGATATTTATACCGCGCCCATTTATGCACAGCAACCCAGCAACCCTTAATTAAAATTATATAGCACTAAAAAACTGTAAAGCCTGTTGCCACTTGTAACTTCATAGAAGACATCAGGGATATAATTGGTAACATGAATTTTTCCTTTTTAGATGTGGCCAACCTGGTAATCTTTCGGTACTGGTGGTTACTAATTACTACTTTGGCACTGAAACTTAAGTTTTTTTGCAAGTAATAAAGACATAGCTAACGGAAGGTAATTTAAATCATAGTACACACTTAAAAAACTCAACAGATAGGCACAAACAGCTTTTATTTACGTCAACCTTGTGGTACCACGGGGAGGCCTGAACTCGATCCATGGTCGTCTATATGGAAAGCAGGTCCAATTTTGAGAATAACGTAGCAAATTAATAGACTGCCGTGGATTTCGAGTGTGCATTAACTAGTACTGACAAATTTATATCCTGGTACAAGCCTAATATCAGGCATCCATCCTGGTATATGCAAGCTCCTTATGGACTCAAAGCATAGTCGTAGTTAAATCGCAATTTGGCACAACATCAAACAGAAAAATAAAACCAGTAGCTAAAAGAAAAACTACTGAAGAACTAATAATAGCTCACAGTGGAATCCTTAACCACAGCCCATCTATAAGCAGAAGCATTAAACTTCAAAAGCAACATAAAATAGCAATCATATAAATTTTATAAATCATATCACAATGGTGTGATTAAATTCATTACTTCGGATTCTCCTAATCATGGTGGGAAAATATACCTACCAATGTTCAACAATAGATCTCCAAATACAAGAAAACCTCATTCCGCTCCTAGGTATTCAATTCAATTAATTCAATTGAAGTCCAAAAACTATTCTACTGGGATTTGGATTTGATTCAATACATTTCGAGCCTGAATTTTCCAGTTTGGGTGTCCATCGGGAATTCGGGATCAAAACTTTGATGAACCAACAATGCCAGTCCAACTGTCGAATAGAAGAACCAGTACTCTAATCTAAGAGCCAAACTCCAACCCAATAAACAACTCACTCTGTAGGCACCCTGTCGATGAAGCACGAAAGACCAAGGATGAGAGGGGACATGGGAGAGGAGCAGAAGCACACACGAGAAGCTATGGTTTTGTTTTGGCGATACAGCGAGGGGGTCGCCTCCATAGGAGAACGGAGAGGGTGACTCAGGAGAATGGAGTGGAGGTTGTGCTTGCTAGGAGGCTTGCCGAGAGAGAAGAGGTGGCGAGGGAGATCGAGGTCAGGGAGACTCACAAGAACACTGGCTGTTGCTTCACATAGACTTCGATCACGCTATATCACATCTCATGTAATTTGCTATATAATCATCAATTCCATTTCCAGTAGCAGCCCAACATCCTTGCCAGCAGAGTTGAATTCCAATTCCGCAATTCGAAGGCTAATGCCCGGCAACCAAACAAGGTGTAACATATATTGCATTGCACTTCAGCACACAACAGAGCAACATTAACTAACAGCAGCTTCATACGGTTTCTACGGGGTTCAGGCTTTGGCAGCACATAAGACAACAAAAGTTCAATCCACACTAGCAATACAAATTACAAACCCAAGATAGCATAGCTTAGCACTAAACTCTATTGATGTTTGGACAGCTTAGTTAAAATCAAGATCATCAGCAAGAACACGGAAGCGGAAGAAAAGGTCAAATCCTTGTAGATCAACATCAATAAATCAAAACAGAATAATCATTAGATTTAATACTCCCTCCGTCCAACAAAGGATGTCTCAACTTTGACTAAATTTGAACGCATCTATACACTAAGTCATGTCTAGATACATCCAAATTTTGACAAACTTGAGACATCTTTTGTTAGACAGAGGGAGTAATTGTTTTTAGCTAGTTGATCAGCATATCCTAACACAAGCAATTAACCTTATCCAAAATTTGGTTCAAGTAGTGTCATTCAATAAAAAATGCTACACAGGCATCCAATTATAAAAAGTGACAGCATGAGGGGTTGCACAAAGAGACTGAAGGAAGATGAAAGAGCATGACTGCTAAGCTTGGATCATATAGTACAGTTCAACAAACTTAATTTGCTAATAACATGCCTTGGAGAGGACATGTTGCTTATGATCACCCTCCTTAAATGGACATCACAATTTCAAGTTATAATAAACGCATGACACGCTTGAAACCTATTCTCCATGGATACAGGACAACACCAGACAGTTTAAGAAGCAAGTTCCAAGGAGAGCAGAGTTCATAACATTGAAGGTTTAAAAGACCACAGCTGCCAAACTCAACCTCAAGCCAGAAATTTCGAGGATGACTGCAAAAGATATGGGTATCCCATACCTCCAAATGACATTGCAACAGCAACCAAAATGACTTCCAAGTGCCCAGAAACCATTTCACATCACCGATAAGATCAGATAACAACCCAACGAGTAAACTACAGACATTTCAGTACAGGAAACCAAACCATAAGTACATGATGAAGTTGTAAAGGCAGAACTACATAATTGGGCAATAAATCGTCATAAATACTTCAAGAAAGCTCCTTCTGCAAATACCGCCTCGAAGGTATCTGATTCAAAAGCATCTGACAGCAAAAGCCAACAGCAGGAACCCTTCCGCAAGACTTCAGCACCAACATAGATTCAAAATCCATCCGAATGCAAAACCACATGAACGAACCACGAGCAGCAGATGCCAAACTAAAATACAGTGAGAAACAATCAGAAAGCTATACAGAAAAATCATCAAATCACAAAGAATGCATAGAGAATGAAAGAACTCAAATCAATAGTAAATGTGGGCATGAATGGAAGAGGTTGTCAGTTGATATACCTAGAGCTGTCAATAGCCACCCTGGAAACCAGTACCACCAATCTGGGAACTTGGCACTTGACCCTGCCCAGCAGCTCCAGCCTGATAACCAGCACCAGCAGCGGCTGCTGCAGTAGTACCTGTCTGGGAAGCTGCTTGGCCAACCTGAAACCCAGCAGAAGTCTGGAACCCAGGTGCCCCCTGAAAACCAGGAGCTCCTTGATATGCTGCAGCTCCCTGAATACCTGCTGCATTTGGAAAATTGACACCACCAGCTGCAAACCCCTGTGTCCCAAAACCTTGAGCTCCAAAACCAGGAATGCCAGCTGTGTGTTGGCCCCCAGCGCCCAACGCGGCAGCAGCAAAAGCTGGATTTAGTGATGCGAGCATAGCTGGGTTCTGGATCGCTGCTGCCATCATGGCGAGCATTGCAGTATTTGGCTGCGCAAACGCCTGTTGCTGCGCACCCATTCCCATCATGGCAGCTTGCTGAGCGAACCCCATGTCATGAACAGCAGTAGCACCATATGCTGATGTATCATATGGAGTAATGGCAGCAATAGAAGGTACGGCCATCTGTGCAGAAGCCGTGGTGGCATTAGGGTTAGCAGCACTGGTGTTCATCCCAGGTGTGCCCTTCGTCCTCCCATCTATAGCCTTCTGAATATTGAGCATCTTGCCATCAAAATTCCTCATGGGCTCCTCCAGGGCACGCCGGGCACTCTCCACAGACTTGTAAACAAACAGCGCAAACCCCTTAGGTTTACCAGTGCTCTTGTCAAAACCTAATGGCCCCTCCTCAATCTCACCAAACTGCGAAAAGTACTCGTAGAGGCGGTCAACATCAACATCAGCGTGCACGTTACCAACAAAGATTTTGCGCGGCATGTTGTCGGGTTGCGAGGACGATGTAGCAGGAGCGGTATTGGTAGCACCGGGGTTGGAGTTGGCGTTGTTGTTGGAGCTAGGGTTCTGGGACTGGGACTGGGAGGATGGGGGCGCAGGACCAGAGGCAGCGAGGTGGCAAAAGGCAATACGGCCGCCGATCTGGAGCTGGGGGCGGCGGAGGGCGCGAAGTGCTGCGGTGCGGGAACGGAATAGGACGAAGCCGTAGCCCTTGGATTTACCAGATTGCTTATCTGATATGACGCGGCAGTCCTCTAGGTCGCCGAAGCGGGAGAACGCGGAGCGGAGGTCCTCGGCGCCGGCGCCCCAGCCGAGGCCGTGCACGAAGAGCTTCCTACTCGCGGGGTCCGTCTCCGCCGCGCGCCGCACGGCCGCCATGGTCGCGGGGCTCGTCTCGGCGGCCACG
The DNA here is from genome assembly GCF_000005505.3 of Brachypodium distachyon. Classification (NCBI taxonomy): domain Eukaryota; kingdom Viridiplantae; phylum Streptophyta; class Magnoliopsida; order Poales; family Poaceae; genus Brachypodium; species Brachypodium distachyon. Next base: position 25,463,395 of record NC_016135.3, read on the forward strand.
CGGAGCAGCGCCACGAGCTGCTCCCTCGACAGCGGCTCGAGCAGCTTGGTGATGTCCTCCTCGTCATCCCCGTCGGCGCCGTCCTCCTCCTCGGCGGCGGCCTCAGCGGTGGGCTCCGGGGTGTCGTCGTTGATGGGGAAGTAGATGGTGCCGCGGGGCTTGAGCTCGGAGGATGAGAGCTCCTTCAGGTGCTTGGCGACGGCAGGATCGGCGGCGGACTCGGCCGGATCTGCCTTCCGCTTCGGCGCCATGGGGGGAGGGAGCTAGGGTTTTAGGCGCAGGAACGGGGAGATGGGGAGATTGGGATTTCCAGGCACGCAGTCGCTGCCGAGAGGATTGGTGTTGAACTAATAAACGGTGGAGTAGCGGCGGCGCCGAACAGCCCAGGAAGATTTGGGCCGATTTAGGGTTTGCCATGTGGGTGAAGCCCGTTACAGTATGCATCGTGAGTGTTACACTCGAGCCTCCCCGCCATCCCAAAACATACTGATCTCGGTAAAAGCATGAAACTCGTTATCTAATTACCTTCACCTGACAGACTACCGACTCCATTCAATAATTCTTATTTACCATTACAGAGAAGGAAGCATGCGTGCATGGTTTTTTGGCGCGAAATGTTGGTGTCCAATTCAGCAGTGACGTTTCTAAGAAAAATCCTTACGGGTCCACAACGTGCATGGTTTTTTGGCGCGAAATGTTCATGTGCAACTTAAGAGTAGTATTGTTATGAAAGCAAATTCGATGTTTTTCTACTATGATGTTTTTGTGGTCCCTAAATTTCCGGTGATTTTCATTTCTGTTCCTAACGCAGTCCGGATAACATGGCTCGTCTATATGATATGTTTTCTCGAGATGCTCTTCCTCACTGTTATGTCAATGCACTTCACCGCCGACAGCATTGTCTTCATCGTGCTAGGCTAGACCTGCTGTGGCTTAGATATCTTTACCCTCTCATAGCACCACGTCGCCCTCTCCTTTTCTGAATTTGATGTCTGCCTCACCGACATCATGACCACAACATTGACTTCATCTCTTCCACCACCGTGATCCTCTTGGGCTCCAAGAGCAACAAACCCCTTAACATCGTCCTTTCCACAACTGTCCCTACTACCTCCTCTCGTCGCCATGCGCTCGAGCAGCCTCATCGATGTTCCGCCAGACCCCGTCGCACTCAAGGATCGACTATCACTCAACCTAGTGTGGCTCCCGCCTCGTTAAATCTCCATCGATGACCGCCTCATTGGTTCCTTCTATGGGAGCGGGGCAACAATCTACTCCACCCACCACCCACCTCTTGTTTGATCAAACACACCGGCTCAGCCTTCTAGGCATTGCTAATTTCAGCCATGTTGTGTCAGACGCATCGAACGGTGCACGCTCAAGGACCCAGCGTCAGACGGTGCCTTGTTGTTTATGGTCGATGGATTGTACCCTTCCTTCTCACCCAATAACAAGAGGACCACCTTCAGCTAGCTACCGGACATGTACATGGTGAACTTTTTGATGGCTTGGGTGGCCACCGAAAAAATCTCTGGAATGTGTAACTTACGCGATGGGATTGAAAGAAGAAGTGAGTCATATACACTAGCATTAGGCCGAACTTTGCAAACAAGAGCACAAAGGTAGTGGATGGTGGTTGTGACCCTCGGTGATGACCACGTTAATGGCGGTTCTCAAGTTTCCATCGGAAGCTCATCACCAGAGGAAAAAAAAAGAGAACACGATTCTCGTTGCAAAAGAAAAAAACGACGTGTGTATGCCTTAGTGTCGCTAGTCCCTCAAATTTCCTAGGGTGCATGTAAATAGCAAGTTATAATGTGTTTGCTATATTTTGCAAATAGATGCACTATAGTGGCGTCATATTCAAGTTTATACCGCACATGGCCTCTTTCCTAGAAACATATCCCCTAAAAATAGTAAGTCATTTATGTTTTAATAAAAAGTGTTTCCTTTTTCGAAAAGCTACTCTTTAGAATGTAAATTTGCACAGGCAGACAATATTTTCATATGTATACCAAAGAATTCTACTTTTTTTAGAAAAGGAGGTTGAAACCACCGGCCTCTGCACCGAAGAATTCTACTGCTAACTTACAAAAGTGAAATATCTGTAACATTAGCTTGGCTAAATCGAATTCAGCTAACACATAAAGTCAGAGCCTTAAATGTACAGAGGGGTAATGTGTGCATATGCATATGGTCAAAAGCATAAGGAATCTACTCATGAGCTGCATTATTCACTATTCATTATCTTCACCTATAGTCAGCTTAAAGGTGCATAAACAACCGGATGCCAGCCTTGGTGACACATATAGTGTTCTTCTCCACGAGGTGAGGTTTTGTGTCCCAGCATGCGAGCACAAGGGGAGCCTACCAACCTTGCCTCGTGCCTGTCCAAATAAAGAAAATGTAAGGTAGAGATGACATGGGCTGCTCCATTTGCTGCATACACATTGCCCAAATTATTGCTCTGAGTGGGACAAAAGGCAGAGTATATACATTTAGGGCAAGGCTGCCCCCACCAATTTCACACTTTGTTGGAGCAATGGAACCTCCATTCCTGTCCTTCCAAAAAATATCCCTCCTTTGTTAACAAAAGGCTATGATTCCATTGATGTACATATTGATCCCAAAGAATTGGGTGGATCCTGGCCCTGGGGAGTCACTATGCTGAACTGTTCTTGCAAAAAAAGAAAACTACTGAAAGAACCGAAGTCTTCATTCAGATAAGAGGGTAAACTAAGCATCTATCAGATTTGCCTCAAAAAAACATCTATTATGTTGTGCAGAATTCTTGGTTCTTAGTTTATACTCCCTCCGTTCTTAAATTCTTGGCGTGGTTTTAGTTCAAGAATTAAGAAAAGTATGGTACACAAAAACATGTTAATACTGGACTCCGCCTGAATTGGTTTACCAGCAACCACTAGGCGTAGATTGCACCCAATAATTGATGGCCCTCCAGCTACTTTCATCACTGATAATGATAATAAACCAAAGTTCCTAGTTGCTACCAATATGGCCCATGCAAACATGCAATGAGCACGCGTCACTTTTGGTGGCCATTCTGTATGTGTATATCCGAGCAGGCATCGATCATCTCATATCGTCAACACCGTCTGTGATTGTTTACGAGCACGCCGGCCTAACGGATAAACATGTTGTTGTTCCAGAAATCCAACCTACCGAGAGACCAGCTTGTTGGAAACTCTGGATGTACTGAATAAGTCACATATGGTGCAAATGCAAAAGTTAAGTCAAAAGTCTGGCTTCCTCTTAGATGCGACACGAAATGTCAAGAGATAATACTACTCCTACCACACAGTCTGTCTTAGATGAACTTGCATCTCCCTCTTGAGATGCCAAGTCTCTATGATTGGATATTTTTGTTAAAGGACTTTCTTTTAGGATTGCCGGTTCCTTCGGAGTTTTGCATTTGCACACTTTGATAGTTAATTCCAATTTAGGCCACCTATTTGTCGTGAGTCCACAATATGTGCCATATTTTAGAATTTTGACCACCCTGCACAATATTTTGGATCTATATCTCCAATTTTGCGCCATATTCTATTTTTGGTAGCTAGCCTTGCAGTGCTTTTATCACACCCCAATCCTATGCACTTCCAATCCAAGTCAAAGGGGGGGAAAGACGCGGCGACACAAAATTCCTGCCGTTATTAAGCTTCTCTTGGTCCGCTCTCCTCTAAGCCCTAACCCTTAGCATGCATGCTAGCGACTAGAACCGATGAGTTCCAGACCTGGCTCATGCTAGTTTGAACGGTGTATTAATTGCCACACAATCGCGCCATATATGGAAAAGGTGGGTCCGTCTAGGTCTGATCCGTTGCGAAAATAAAATGTGGTGCATGACTATTAGTAAGTCATTGTGAACAGGTGGTCCCAATCGGAAAGAACTCACACTTTAAAGTAGCACTCCCTCCATTTTTTTAGGGCAGATTATTTATTTCAACACATTCCCGCTTGGTGATAATTGAGTAATTGCCTCCTCGTGCGGATGTTGGTGCATTTAATACGGATACAACATATCTCCTCGATCTTCCCTTGATTGTAACTGTCAAAGTCGCATACCGCTCTTTTTTGCGCGAATCACACTTGCTAACGCCCAATACCGCTTCGGGCATGTCCGTGCCAACGACGCCAATATTTGTGTACGTGCCTACAACCCACTACATGGCCCATGCAAAATTGTAAACCGACCACCTCCCTTCCCTCTTATTCCTACTATGTTCCTATAAATGTGCCATGAACCATTTAACGAAGCAAATCTCTTCCTTTTGTTAATCGTAACATGCATGTTCCAAAGCCATGGTGACTTTTGACATGCCTCGACCAAAGTATGACGGTGGTGGAGTAGGAGTAGATCTCGGCAAGCTTTTGTACGGAGACGACATAGTAGCCGGTGATGTTGTGAATTCGAGTTTGATATAATTAAACAAGAAACTTGTGTGTAATGGTAGTGATGAAGGTACACTTGCATGTTAACTTAATTTATTCGTTGATTGATCCAGATTTTGAACCTTCTTTTGATTTCTCTGCATGCTTTCTCATACACTGGAATTAGTCAATCAAGTTATCGCCCGCGATGTTGTCTTCAGCGAGATATTTGTCGTTCTTCTGCAAGCGGTACAAGGAAAAAGTTTGCTCCTCGTCGGTGACACGCTTCACGTCCACTTCTTCATTACCAACATGCCACAGATCGCCCAACTGCATATGCCTCTATTTGGAGTTGATGACCATACCATGGTCCCGCACGTCCACTTCTTCCTCCCCTTCTCACCTCACCCTCTTCCTTCCCATGTCCTGAAATTCCAACCCACCTCTCCGATGAGGCCTCCTTGTCACCATACACTACCGTTGACTACGAGGCATGCATTAGCACTATCCGATCCGGTACTATACCCCTCGATCTAAGGCTGGTGGCACCAATGTTGCCCACCAGAACACCGATCATTAGCGCTATCTAATCTGGTACTATACCCCTCGATCTAAGGCTGGTTGGCACCAACGTTACCCACCAGAACGCCGATTTGCCTCCGAGGATGTCCTCCAGTCTCGTTAAGACCTCTTATTTTTTACCCGATCCCCATCAGTTTAGAAAAAAGGCATGAATCGCAGTTCATTTTTCTCTCAGTCTCTCCCAGTTCAGAGAATCTAGAGGGAATGCGAGTGAAGCGAACAATCCTGAAGAAAGTTTTTTGCCCGGTGCTTTCACTTGAGAAGAGCGTGTTGCGTCACTGCTTTTCTACATGTCAATCAATCCTGGAGGACACGCACGCATGAGCCTTGACCATTCATGAGTAGGACCTGTCATCAGGACTAGCCTCGCTCTCAACTTTGAAAGTCTTTTGCTACAAATGTGAATAGCTTAGTCGTGTCGGCCATCAAGAGTTTTCCCTTGCAAAAAAGAGGCGGCACCATCGGCGGTCCGTTTTGCAACGCACGGTCAGAAAAGTGTTTCCTCAAAAACCAAAAGGAGAGAGAGATGCACGACCGAAAGCTAGAACAACCATTTGCCCGATGATCACCTCATGCATGCCTGTTCATTATTCTCAGTTCTGACCGGGCTAATTTGGTCGCAATTTGTCATGGCTCACGTACCTATACGTTGGCCTCTCATTGACATAGTGACCCATTGTTGAGCAACTTGGAGAGATCGATCAGTGGAGTAGCATAGCACCGAGGAATCATTTTATGCCTCATGGTACAAACCAGTAGTCAAGTTCCATTCTCTCCACACACACACAAAAAAAAAAAGATCACGGCAAGTTGCAACTAGCCAAAAGCCACCACAGCAGCACTCTCCATCGTTAGCTAGCAAACTTAGGCCACATCTCCTCACTCATCATTCATCAACACTCTCCTAAGACGATATAAAGCCAAAGATCCATTCTTGCTTTGGGAGCCGGGGATCGGAAATACTATGTTTAACCTCCACTTTTTGTAATTGAATAGCTTATCGCCGTGCCCAGCTCTTTGCCTGATTCTTTTGATCCTAAGAAGCGATGGCATGCATTGGACAGGTTGGTGTGGTAGCGATACGTATGCAAACTCTCCAACAAATTAAAAAAGGCAAGCGAGAAAGGACACTGTGCATGCACCTAGGTGCACGCACACTCGCTTGATTTGAGAAACGTGTGAATTTTCAGATATTTGGATATACCTTGTTGGATGGATGTATCTCAAATCTATAGAAGTTTTGAGCCAAATTTGTGTTTTCTTTTTCAGTTGTGTCAAAAAGTAACCCCCGATCGAATATTCCTAGCTACGTACGACACAGAGTGCTACCCTGACCAAGGTTGAAAATTTAGTTTTGGACAAAATTTTGGTGCCCACCGACATGACCGAGAAATTTCGTATATTTCGGAATTATAGAATCATTTTTGGATTTCGGTGCTTGAAATTTAGCAACTTTTTTTTATCAAAATTGTAGCAGAGCATAAATTGTCCAACACAAAGTTCACATTAATTGCTCGATTCTCATTTGAAAAAGAAAAATAGCATATGGATTTTAAGATAGAGCAAGTTTGCACAAGCTATTTTGGCCGGTCTCAAATTGTAGTCAAGTCGGTTTATTTATTCTATTTACAGAAAGGCTAAAATCTCGAGGGCCACCGAAATTTCGTTGAAAACTTACCAGGTAAAAGATAGAAATATTTCACCGAGGTCAAGTAATAATCTCTTATTCGACCTGATCAATCTGCCGTCTACGTCCTTGCCTGCGCTACCAGGTCACGGGATCCAGGGTCCCGAAAGAAGCTGAAATCGTACAGAAAACATGATGAACATCGAAAAGGCAGGGGCAAATCAAAAGGCAGCGCTGCGCTGGGAGGACGAAAAAAGAAGGGCGCAAACCGATCGATGAAGCCAAAAGGAAGGCGATCGATCGAGGCTTGCTAGCCAAAAGGAAGGAATCGTGCAGCTACCGGCCGGTGACCATCGCAGCGCATTCAAGAAAAAACAAACTGAACAGCAGCGTCGACGGCGACATGCACTAACACCTTAAATATCATTAAGATTAACCGATGCCATTAACGTTTTATAGGTTCAAGTTTCTGCATGCACGCACAGTAAAAAAGACCACATCCATCCATCCATCCATCCATCCATCCATCGATGATTGCCTCCGCTTAATTGTATTGCACCACTGATTAATCAATCAATAATCGACCCTTCCTTGCTAGCTTAGCTATAGCTAGTGCTTTTATCTCTTATCTTCTCTCCTTCTTTAGGTTAAGCCGTCGAAAGGTTCCTCATCTTTTGTCGCCTTTATGTCAAAGGAGAATTCTCCGTCGTCACGCACCAGCCTTACGCAATTCGCAGAAAAGGAGTTGGTGCATGCATGTCCCCACTAGGCATCAATTTTTTTTATGTGTACATATTCCCTCTGGGTCTCTGTTTCTTAATTCAGAGTGTTGTGCATATAGTGTAATTTGTTGTTGCTTTCGGGGAAAGATATGGGCAATGATTGCTCAATAGCGGGACGACTTAGACTAGTTATGGGAACCGGATACAGATTTGAACAATTTTATCCTTTTTTGGAAGAGGTGTGTAATTTGATTCGACTGAATTTTATGCTACTTTGCTCATGTAAAATTGATGTGCATGGCTACTGCTGAATTATGCAGAGGATCAAGATATCTGAAGACTAGTTAGTATGATGTATGTTCTTCTTCAGATGATAGCATGATACACCGGCAAATAATTAAGCATGCTAGCTAGGAATGATGACAGTTAACAGAGGAGGAGAAGAAACTAGAGAGGTGGAAAGCAGGCTTCTTGTTAGGAGGTTTGGTGGTGATCACTGATCAGGAGGGATACCCCAGAAATGGCAAGTTCCACTATGCACCCAAGTAGGTGAATGAATCTAGTGGTGATGTACCTTAATTGCATCATGGAATCTAACATGAGCCCCATTATAGGGTCATCACAAGGTGAGTATTACTTAAATCCTCCTGGCCTTAATCAGCCCCCACCAAAGGCACCCTAGCACCTAGAATCAAGTCCTGATAAAAGTTCAGTTTACAATTCTGTGTGACCCTAGCTAGTGCTGTAAGCCTGCAACTAACTAGTTCTGTCTGTATACCTGTGGGCTCTCGGTAACAAACTAAATGGAAAGGGATTTAACCTGTGGGCGTTCCTGTGTCAAAGCAAGTCTCTTTTGGGCTTCCATATGCTCAGCGATGACATATGAGTAAGTGTTGTTTTGCCTGCTGAGCCTTCATGCATGCAACTTTCTGCCTAATAAGTAGGTGACAGTGGATGCGGTGCAGTATTAACCATATTTACTTGGTGATTTTGTAGTACAATGTACTTGGGAACTGTTTAATGCCATGCGCCTTTCCATGGCAGCTCCAATCACTTGTGTTACCTGAAATTATTGAGCGGACGATGTGTCGATCTGTACGAGTAACCAAAGTGTGCCTGCAATGCAATCTTAAAAAGCTCATGCTTCTTTTACACCTGAAAGTTACCATCTTTCTCCTCTTTCAGAATCATGTGCAGACTTTCCTGGCTCTCTTGGCATCTGGTTAGGTGATGATGGGTGTATGTAAGTGTCCCTGTGTGCAAGCAACTTTGCACGTAGCCAAGTAGTTTACGGAAAGAATAATTAGTGCATCCTAAGCATGAGGCCCAGGTGATAATATTAGATACTGAAGGAGCTTTATGCTTTGGCTAGCTACTTCTTTTGAAGGGAAGGCAGAGCAGCCGGCTCTTTATATAACACCGCATCACTTCATCTGCCCAACTTGGTGTCCTCTGGAGGCTCAGCTAGCTAGAGCGCATCCGTGGAGTTCCTTGTGCTCAGCAATTCGCCGTTCAAGTTCTTTTTTTTTAGAACAGCCGTTCAAGTTCCTGACTGCACAGCTGCAGATTTGAAGGCCATCATCCTCAGTCGCCGTAAAGAGCGCATCCCGGGTACTAAATTTCTCAGCCTTCAGTATGCATCTTATGTAGTCAAGATCAACTGATCAAGCACAGTCCTAACCTTTGGTTGTTATTCTTCTGGGCTAGGATTAGTGATCACTGGATGTTTCTATAGGAGTTCCTATCTAACTGACAAGAAAAAAACAGTCACTACTGTCTGCAAATACTAGGTTTTCAGACTTCAGACAGATTTCAGATTCTCAACAGATGTGATGTGTGATTATAAACTCCTGTGATTATTTGAGTTTTGGTCAGTCTTGTCCCCGTTTGTTGCTTGCTTCTTCTTAGTTCTTACTCTTAATGAGGCTGCAAATTGCTGCAATGATACAGGACTAATCATATTCGGTTCTCCAATAAGTCTGGAATAGCACCCCTAAACCATACGTTCGTGAGAATCTTTATTTCGCTGGAATAAAGTGCCTCGAACAAGCGATCAAACTTGTTGTATAATTATTTCAAGGAGCGTATCTTTCTTGGAGTAATTTTCTAAGACCATATCTTCCTCCATGTTCATGCAACACTAGACAGACAACCTTAGCAACCGCACACCTTCCGACCATACATACAGCTAAATATAAAAAAAATATTCACCTCCCCTGTTTTGGTAAATGAAATTCCTGTTTTTCCATCTGATAGATATGAGGTGATCAATTCAAGCAATACCATTACTGTGGAGGATCAAGCCAGGCATGCTATAATGGAGCTCTACCCTGGCTATCTCGAAGACCATTTCAACATCCACAAGCTCAGGTGCGTTTCTTTCCCCCATCCATTCCCCTGATCCTCCTGCTGAAATTTTATCCATTTGATGACCTCCAAATTCAACAACACAACCGCAACTGTTTCATCAGTACCTTGTCTGAACTCTGGACTAGAACTAGAGGTGGCAAAGAGACAGGATCCTTAACAACAGCTGTCATCTAATTACAGATTATTATAATTCTTCCAGTACCACAATTTGCATTAGATTTTCTGTTTCCCGTAATTGTGGCGCAGCATGATGTAAACTGGTTACTGGTCTCCGGTGGAGCGAGCAAGTGGTCTAGTTAGTGATGCATCCAAAGCGAGATCATGTCAGCCAAAAACCTAAACAAACCAGCCGCAAAGCACAGCCCGGCCTACACTGCTAATCAACCACCTTTCGGAGCCACCGTTTAGGAGCGGCCCCTAAAGGGAAAAACGAATCGTCATTTTTAGGGATCGAAACGCTAAAACAACATCGCGGGAGAGAGAGATAGATACCTTGTGGCTTGTTCTAATTCGTCCTCGAAAGGCATTAGCGGAGATGCTCTGCTTTGTTCCTCTGTCTAACAACCACACGCCCGGCCGCCCGGCCGTTGATGTTGCTCTGAATCTGCGGTGCACTCAGAATGACACGTCAGTGGTCAGTAAGTGCCGATCTTTTGAGGGCCATGACATGGCATGAGGTTGGGTATGACTGGCATGAGAGGGAATCGGGTCCCTTTGGTGGAGGGCTACAGGTTCCCCGGGAACGAGACCTTGACAGTTGACTCTCCAACGGAAGTGCCGTTCTTCTTCGTCGTCATCATCGTAACCAGAGGGAGCGAGAGATGGCCACTGCTCATTGCTCTGAAGAAATTTAGTGGCGATCGGTGAAGTGAGTGGTGCATCGCCATTCACCACCACCACCAGCTGACTGGCCAATCAAAACATCCGGCTATCATTGTTTCACATCACCTTTCCGTTTTCGAGCGACGTTTCCTATTAGTAGTAGGTGTCATGAATCATCCAACCCCTGCTAAACCACCGTAGTTTCTCAAATAATTTAGAGGAGTACTTTATTTTACCACAGTTTGGACTTTGGAGAATATATGCTGGCTGACTGTGTGTGCCTCCTGTTTGTTGGCCCGCACGTGCGGCGAGGTTCAGTGAACCGGGACGCAACACCGCACTGCTGTTCCTGATAAGCTGGGAGAGAGTGAAGGATTGGTTTTGGCCGTCCGTAGTGGCTAGTGGGGCGTGTTTGAGCCATCCACGGCGGCCAGGCCAGGCCGAGGCCGTAGAGGCAAATGTTGTGCGTCCTGCGTCCGCTGGATAGACAGACAGAAAGACAGGCCTAACTTGGCCCCGCGCCTATAATTGGCCTGGAGGGAGGGACCCTGACGCTATCGTTCTACTAGCTCTTTCCTTCCTTGCGGTGCTGTGCTCTGCTGGCCCGCCTTTGCCAAAATACTCCACTACTCGTGCTCCTGCCTCGCTAGTAAAGGCCGGTCGATTTTCCCCATGCATCATTTTTCTTCTTTCTTATAAAAGACAAACGGATTTTGCCGTTCGATAGGAAGATGTTGGTCGGTCGGTGAACGGGGTGACCAGTGAATCATGTTGCTACTACCGCTACTAGCAGCACTGTTACGGTTCAGTTATACGCGCCCTAGCTGTTGGTGATATCGGCGTCGCCGTCGCCCACGCAAACGGAAAATGTCTGGCAAGTGGGCCCCGTTTTGTCGTGGCGCAAGAGGAAGAGAGAAGCAAAAGCCAAAAAAGCCCAGCCACCAATCGACCCCGTCCCTCTCTCTCACGCCTTTGCAAACGCCAAAAGCCAAACACGGAGAAGAAAAGAAGCAAAGGGCCGGCCTGTCACGGCCACTCGCGCTCTCCTTCGCTGGCCTCACTAGTCACTACCCCTCAGATTCCGAGCCTGTCACACACGAAAATTACTACGTGAGCCCTGCAGGATTCCAGATTCCGGGCTCCACCACCACGCACCCATTCGAATCTCAATCAGACGCCCGACCCCGAGTCATCGGCAGCCGCTCCTCGTTCAGATTCCATTTTTGTGACATCGTCATCATCTCTGGAGCTCACTCGGAGAGCATATCTGCCTTTGCACTTTGCTGCATACCCAACTTGCTAGCCTCCGCACGCACGCGCTCACGTTCCATTATAGTCCGTCCTGATTGTTTCCCCTGCTTCTTCTCGTCGATCGAGCAGCGGCGCCGGCACGTCCCCGCCGGAGTACATGACCTCGGCGTCGGCGCAGTTCGCGCCGGCGCCCCTCAGGATGGGCATGTACGAGCGTCCCCCGCCGCAGCAGCCGATGCCGCCGTCGCCGCAGCCGGTGGTCGGCATGTGGAACAACAGCGTCGACACCTACAAGGTCGACAGCGGCCAGGCCACCAGCGGGTCCACCATCATGGAGGCCGACACCAAGTTCGACGACGCCGAGGTCAGTGCAAAGTCGAAATTCAGGCAAATCCGATTTCTGTGGGATTTCAGGCCGTGCTCATTTCGATGTGCTTTGCAGCTTGAAGAGGTTCCAGGGATGGAGGAACTGGAGCCAACCAGGGATGTCGATCAGGAAGCGAGCAAGCCGCCGGATAAGGTGACCATCAGTCCAACACATAGGAATACTAGTCTTTCTTAAGCGTTGGCAATGAGGATTATTATTCTCAGTACTTGTAATTAGCTCCGATAATCCGTTCTTACATGACAAAGAAGAATGGTTCACCTATAAACTCTGAACGAACGGTGGTTTTATTCAGGTGTTGAGAAGACTCGCACAGAACAGAGAAGCTGCCAGGAAGAGCCGCCTCCGGAAAAAGGTAAACGGCGCGACAATTCTAACGACTTGTCAACCTGTCGTCATCCTGCCTAAAATCGAACAAAGCTCAAGCATTGTATTAGTGAAGATTAAGAGCAAGATTAACTGCTGCGTTCCTGCACTTGAACAGGCTTACATCCAGCAGCTAGAGACGAGCCGGATAAAGCTGGCGCAGCTAGAGCAAGAGCTGCAGCGAACGAGACAGCAGCAGGGCCTGTATCCTCCGGGTCACTCGGGCATGGCGGGGTTCGGCGGCGTCGGCGGGGTGCCCATGGATTCCGGCGTGGCGGCGTTCGAGATCGAGTACGGGCACTGGGTGGACGAGCAGAACCGGCACACGCGGGAGCTCCGCGGCGCGCTGCAGCCCGGGCAGCAGACCACGGAGCTGGAGCTCCGGATGCTGGTGGAGACCGGGCTCGGCAACTACGACCACCTCTTCCGGATCAAGAACCTCGCCGCCTCCGCCGACGTCTTCTGCGTCATGTACGGCTTGTGGCGCTCCCCCGCCGAGCGCTTCTTCCTCTGGATCGGCGGGTTCCGCCCCTCCGAGGTCCTCAAGGTTCTCTAAAATTTAACACTCGCAGATTCATCCAGGAAACCGGAATTTGAATGTTGAAGCTTGATGTGATGTGTGTGTGATGTGGATGTGGGTTGGCAGGTTCTGAGGCCGCAGCTGGAGCCGCTGACGGACCAGCAGCTGGAGCAGGTGTACCACCTGCAGCAGTCGTCGACGCAGGCGGAGGACGCGCTGTCGCAGGGCATGGAGAGGCTGCAGCAGACGCTGGCGGACGCGCTCACGGCCGCCGCAGACCCCTTCGCCTCCCCCGACGGCTACTCCGGGATGAACGACGCCATCGGCAAGCTCAAAGGCCTCGTCTGCTTCCTTCACCAGGTTCACCCAATCAATCGATCGATCATTCACAAAATCAAACTCGATCGGCTGGCACACAAAATTAAATTCATGGCGTTCTGGTTGCTGAATGCTGGTGGTTGCAGGCGGACCATCTCCGGCTGGAGACGTTGCAGCAGATGCAGAAGATCTTGACGACGCGGCAGGCGGCCAGGGGACTCCTCGCGCTCGGGGACTACTTCGAGCGCCTCCGCGCGCTGAGCTCGCTCTGGGCTGCTCGCCCGCGCGAGTCGGCGATAAGCTGAACCTTCTGCTCGTGGAACCAAAAAAAATGGTTGCAGGATCAGTTCCTCTCGTAGTATGATCAGTTGTGTAGTTCCCGGGTCAAGGGCCGCCGCCAGTGAAGGATGAAGAAATCCAATCACGCTAGCTGCTGGGTTCCGGGAGAATTATCTGAGTTTATGACGCCGTACGCGCTTGCATTGTCTGCCAGATGAAGGAGTAGTTCCAGATTCCGAAGAGTAAGTAAAAGGAGAGTGTAAAGGTCGATCAGATTGGGCAGGTCGATCTCACGATCGAGAGAATGTGTAAATACATGTTTTGTGGTGTCACATGCCTGATCGAGACCTCTATCTGCTGCCGTACAGATTTTATTTTGCGGTGATGGTGACCATCGATGATCTTGTTGAAGTAGCCGTGTAATTGCACAAAGGGGTACGCACTAGTTTACGCGCTATGTATATATACGTGTATGATGTAATTCTTATTTTTATTTTGAAGTGAAGGTGTGCGATGTGTAGTAAATGTAATTATTCCTATAGCTGATATGTTCTTCATCGCTTGCTTAGTACTACAACAGAAACTTGTCGGTTTGAGTTAGCTAAGATAAGACGTGTAGCATTTCTTCCGTGAAAAGGTTCCGCTTTGAACTCCCTCCAATCCATATCAGTTGTCGAAATATTACATGTATGTAAACGCTTTTTAGATATAGATACGTCCATATTTGAACAAATTTAAGTCAATTAATATGGATCGGAGCAACACTTCAAACCTCCGCGGTTCAGCTCTGACAGAATAGCGCTGAGCGCCAGCGATGGTGGAGCTTGCTGTCAGTTAAACCCTCTGCACTGTCTAGTGTCGATTTCTTCACTATTCGGTTGCATTCAGTTATAGTCTTCTGTTAGCGTATACTCGTAGCTCGCAGGCATAGCTCCTGGAGGCTGGAGCGAGTCTCTCGGGCACTTGGTTCGTTCGTGTGATGGCAAGACAGAAGGACCATGGGCCACGATTTTGATCTCTTCTCTTGCACGTTGAGTAGAAGGAGAAGAAGAACCCCAGAAAACTTAGAGACAGCACCAACACCCGAGTCTCTGTTCATTCTTTCAGTTCATACTCGCAATAGGCTGGAGAGTGGTCAAAACGTGGCCTCAGTGATCGGCCGGGCTGCCGGCGGCTTCCGGGAGTGCTCAACTACAGTGTACAAGGAACTGCATGGAAGTTGGATGCGCTCGCATGGATGGCCAGAGCTTCACGCCGGAGAAGGAATTTGCAAAGTCCTTTTGTAACTTAAAAAGCCTATTCTTAATCTTGATCATTGATTACATAGAAATCCGCAGATTTTATTTTCAAGGATTCTGCCGAAGCAAACCTTCCTTATATATGCTTCTAATTAAGTTTCTGACTTTATACATCAAGTTGAATAATTTGATTGCGCACGTTCGCTGTAACGATCGGGATACTAGCATTCTGGACGTTGTGATTATTTTGTGGGTTGTATGTACGTAGGGGTACGTATCAATGAACTTGTTTAATTAGCTTCTGGGGACGACGCGTGCACGGAGCGGATGCTTCATGACGGTGGTGAAGTCCAGCTTCTCCGCCATATCCACCGCCTTCCCTTCCGTCTCTGGCAGCCACTGGAGCTCCCCGACCATCCTGGCAACGAAGTACTCGGCGTGGTGGATCCCCAGCGCGTACCCGGGGCACGCCCTCCGGCCGGCGCCGAACGGCATCATCTTGATCTCCCTGCTCCCGGTGACGTCCACGCCGTGGCCCTCGCCGCCGGGCATGAACCTCTCGGGGCGGAACTTCCTCGCCGCCGTCCACGTCGCCTCGTCGCGCCCGATCTCGGCCACGAGGAAGTTGACCGCGGCGCCCTTGGGGACAGTGTAGCCCCCGATCTCCGCGACGGCGCCGGGGCTAAGGTGCTGCTGGACGCCATGCGGGAGCACGAAGCTGCCCGGCGGGTGGAGCCGAAGGCCCTCGAGGACCACGGCCTTTAAGTACGGCATGGATTGAAGGTCGCCCGAGTTGTGATCCTCTGGTGGCCTGGATTGGAGTTCCTGGTAGAGCTTGGCTTGGATCTCCGGGCGGTTCACGAGCTCCGCCATGATCCACTCCAGCAACGTCACCGTGGTGTCCGTCCCGCCGTTTAAGAACTCGGAGCAGAGGCTGACCATCTCGGCGTCCGTGAGCTGCCTCCCATCCTCCACGCGGACGGCCAGGAGGGACTCCGCGTAGCAGAACGGCGGAGACTCACTGTCGTTGCCGGAGATATTAACGCTGCGGTTTGCGTGGATGAGTGGGCCGAAGACCTCGTCCTTCCTACGGCGC
Organism: Brachypodium distachyon; assembly: GCF_000005505.3. Lineage (NCBI taxonomy): Eukaryota > Viridiplantae > Streptophyta > Magnoliopsida > Poales > Poaceae > Brachypodium > Brachypodium distachyon. The sequence continues at coordinate 25,479,360 of NC_016135.3, forward strand.
ACGGCGAGGAGCTTAGCCCATTGCCGGTGGAAGAGCCGCTTGGTGAGCGCCGGGAAGAAGGAGAAGACAGGGAACTCTGTCATGGCGCTGAGCGCGCGCCGCTGGAGGTCCTCCACTTCGTCCAGCTCCTCCGGACGGAGCTCCACGCCGAAGCACATGCGCACGAGCAGCCCGAACATGGCGCGCCGCAGCAGCGGCCTTAAAGTCACCGTACTCCCTGCCCCAGCCGCCGCGAGCTCGGAGACGAGGCGGTCGCAGGTGGACCTCCTGGCGGCCGCGAAGGAGGCAACGCGGGCGGGGCTGAGGGCCTCGGCGGCGAGGTTCCGGCGGAGGATGCGCCAGTAGGGGCCGTAGGGGGAGGCGCTGATGTCGAGGCCGCCGGCGTTGAAGAGACGGCCAGGGTCGTGCGGCGGCGGGCGGCTGGCGAAGGTAGCGCCGCCCTGGACGAGCGCGCGGTGGGCCAGCTCGCGGTCGGCGACGAAGACGTAGGTGCGGTGGAAGAGGCGGATGGAGATGACGGGGCCGTAACGCGCGTGGAGGCCCACCAGGAGCGGGCCCAGGTCGAAGATGGACCGCCGGAGCAGGAGGAACTTGGCCAGGAACGGCAGCGCCGGCGGGCCGGGGGGCGGCCGGCGTCCATGGCTGCGTCGTCGGCCGATCAGCAGCAATAGCAGCAGAAGGGAGGCAGCGCAGAGGAGGAGCAGGCTGGGCGAGGTAAGTATGGCGGTGTCCTCCATTGCTTGTGCACGACGATCAGGTAGCGGCAGCGACGACGACGTTATATAGGGAGTTGTACGTGCGTTAGTCCAGATTAACTACAAGAGCTGCAGGTTTTCGTTTTCTTTCTTCCTCCTTTCTTTCACATCCAAATGCAAGGTTAATAGTGGCGCCTGCACACTTGGCCGAACTTTTTTTTCTTACTGGTACAAAAACTTTAGAAGGTTTGCTGGTTGACAGAAATTATACGGCATACATTTTGCAACGGAGAGTGTGGATGTTTGGATCCCGTGAGCCTGATGTTTAATTTTTCTATATATAAATAATAATTAAAGTTTGAAATTATTCTGATTTTTTTTTGCCAATACTAAGTGTATAATTCATACTCGATTCATAACAATGCTTTAAATTTGTGATATGCGCAAAATGTCAATTATTTGGATATAGGATAGCAAACCGTACATCTATTCAAGATCTAGGAGTAAGGAGTATTTGTCCTACGTTTGTAACACGATTAGCTTTGAAACACAATACAAAAGTAGACACTCACAAACACGCGCGTATACTTATCCATAAGAACGCAAGCACGGACACCCTGCCCCTATGAGCGACGTTATCTCTTTTGTTTCTCAAAGGAATGACGTCTGCACATTTTGAGGTTTAACTTTGACGATAAATTAGGTAAATAATATGTCGCTCATGTGTTATTAAATTTTGAGCATAGAAAACTACTTTCGAGTACAAATCCAATGGTATAATTCTTGTAGCAAGTAACCAACACATTTTTGTTCTAACCGTTGGTTTAAGTTAAATCTCAAAATGCATGACGCCGTTCATCATCATCTATTTTATGCTGGGCTCGTAGCCAAAAGGTGTTTTCAACTACTCCCTCCGTTCCAAATTAAGTGACGAGATATTACATGTATCTAAACGTTTTTTGGTTATAGATACATTCATATTTAGACAAATTTGAGTCACTTAATATGGGACGGGGGAGTATATGATAAGGTTCCTATGTAATTCTCTTTGGTTATGGATGAGATCGTGAATTTTTTGAAATGTTTCAGACAAAAATATATGAGACATTCCATCCAATACTATCTTAATTTTGTGGTGGACATCCACGCGGGACAGATACTGCGCAACCGAGTTACGTGAAGTGTATAGCATCTAACAAGCACACGTCCATGTCCATAATTGACGACGGAGCTTAGTTTTGCGACGTTCGATGAGACATGATCGGAGGAGCAGAGAATCGGGCCTTGTGGAGGGACAAGCAAGGAGAGAATGCCGACAGAGAGGAGCATGCAGCACAGCAGACGATCGACTAGACATGCTTGGCTGCGCAGTAGACGTGTCGAGTGACGATGTGAATGATCGAATGAATGAATGGAGGAGGTTGGATGGAGAGATAGGTACACCAAAAGGATGGAGAGATTCACGGGGTGATGCACCGGAAACGGAAGAAAATTTGATCAGCACGAAACTGCAGGGATTGCACACGCATTTCTGTATCTAGATGATGATGAGATAGATGATCACGTAGTACATCCTTCAAGACTAGCTCAAGATATACTCATGCGTATGTCACGTATCCGTTTGCAGGATCAGCTGTAGGGTGACCATGGGTCTACGGCCCGTTCGTTTTCATAGAAGAGCGGGAGTTTGGAGCCTGGCCCGCGGGATACAGCCCAAGTCTGGAACCGGCCCAATTATTCCAATCAATCTTCAGCACTAGCCAGAGTCAGACACCCGGTTTCGTTCATAAATCAAAAGCTCTAATTTCGTCCGAAGAAATTGTTCAAGATGAACTTACCGTAGAGTGGCGCGAAGCGAGCCTCTCCGGTGTTGGGTCTGCCGGCGTGCGGGTGAAAGAATCCAAACTCCGAACGACCGGCTCTGGTGATTACATGTGCTGGCATGATTTCGTGGCTGCTAAGAACACGATGAAACAGTGTGTTTGGACGAAACAAAATCTAAAATCTAGGCAGGGCCAAATCGAATCGGGCGACCCCATTTTCCATTTAATTGAAACGGAAATAACAGTGTGTTTAGAACTTTACATGAAGAAAAGAAGAGGAGAATGGGAAGAAGCGGATCCGGGCAGCATAAGGAAACCCACTGTGCCCCAGCCGGCTCGGCATGAGCACTATGGGAAAAAAAAATCTAGGCAGGGTCAAATGAAGCGTTCTTTTGCACGTAGTTCTTTCAGACTCGCCGGATGGGGGTATGGGAGCATGACAAGAGACTAAGAGGGATGCTTATTACGGCTTCGGTCCAGACTCTGGCATTTCATTCAACTGTGGCATTGAGCTGTCGGCGAAAGTTTCACGCTTTCATCGTTTCTTCCTCACCCCAAGCGTGGGGTGCAATCTTATAGATGTCGATTCAGATAATTTTAAAATAAATTGATGCGGTGAAGATGAAAGGCTTTAGGCTGCGTTCTTTTCGGCTTCTAGGACCGGCTTCTCCTAGAATCTGTCCTCATCTAGCTTTTTGGAGAAGCTGTGTCATAAATTTTGCTATACTTCCAATGTAGTTTAGTTCAAACTAGTTTAGTAGCATAATCAAATTTTGATCACGGCTTCTCTAGGAAGCTGGGAAAGGACGGCTTCTCGAAGAAGCCGGCCCAGAAAGCCGAAAAGAACTGCCCCTTAGACCAGCACCGGACGACTACCTCTTTAAAACGAGAGCTCCATGCTTATGTTCAAATGGAGCCATACTTGTGCACACTTGAAGCAAAGAAAGAGCAAAAAGAGAAAAATAAATAAAAATGATGCACCTTATTGGGGAGAATAGTACTCCACTAAACTACTAATGAGGACACAATAGAAAAAAAATGAATCGGATTTATAGTTCGGGGTTTTGAACCCGACGTGAATCGAACACGCAACCTTCTGATCTGGAGTCAGACGCGCTACCATTGCGCCACGGATCCGATGTTGGAACAGGGAACGTCGACATTTATATAATCAAACGGTTTCTGACCGTGCCTTTCTGGCGATGGGCATTATCCTGCTCGCCAACTGCATCTGTTAAAAAAACCATGCATTTTCCAGATGCTTTCCTTCTCGCAACTGTTCACCCGAAGAACTGAAACTGAATAACTATTCCCTGGTTCGCACAAGAGTACGTTAGCTGTTGAGTCGTACACACGGGACCATCGCCCGGTTCATTCCTCCATCAGAAAAACTAGATGTAAACTCTGTCTATACACGATAACCAAGTCCCTGTTCCACTGCAGTTCAAGCTTTCGGCAAGTCCCGGCCAACACAGAGGGATTCCGGACGTTTACGCAGCAACGCAAAAGACATGCGGAGCCGCAGAGAGACGACAGTGGATCGAATTCACGCGCAAAGCCAGAGCATAAATGAGCGGCTTCATTCAAGGCGACAGCAGGGTACCCCCTCTGCGCGCACGCAGCCATGGCTCACGACGAACCCGTCTGTCTGGCGGCCAAAAACAGACTCACGGCGCAATTCAAGCGAAACAAAGATACTGCGGGTGGTCTCGTACAATCGCACGCAGCGCACCGACCGCCGGGGGCCGGCCGTGACCATGCCCGTGCGGTGATCATCTCACGCCCATAAATGAAAGGATTGGAGCCCAGACCAGTCCTGCGTCCTGCGTCCTGCTCCCCCGGTCCGCGCCAGGTGAACCCTTTTAATGGCGCCTCTCTGACTTTGTCTTCCCGGTGCACAGGGCCTGGGTCATTGGATCCATGTGAGTTGTGAGCACGCAAGAGCGTGCCGTCCTCATTGGAGTAGCAGCCCAAGGATCATGTGAAGCACAATCAAAGATCCTCGCGGCTGCCTCTGCCGCTCATCAATGGCCGCTTGCTGCTGCTGCTGCTGCTGCGGCGGTTATATATATGCGCGAGCCCACCGTGGTGTTCCTGTTCTGGCGTCGTTGCACGCACTTGCACATCCAGTCCTCCAGCTAGGCGGCTCTTTGCATTGCGTGTCACCGGCCGTGCGTATATCACTTTGGACGCATTTCTTGGGGCCGATGAGGAGGCACGCTCTCGGTGCACGTCGTGTTCGCCGCGCCCTTCTTCTCCTTCTCGTCGTCGTCGTCTTGCTGCTCGCTTCCACCGGTGACAGCATCAGACCGGCTCCTGGTAAGGCTAACCGCACCATGTAACGCAATGCAGTAGCAATATGCACACAGCTTATTTTTCAATCCTACACGGAAATCTGTACCTGCTTGCCATTTGCCACCTGTCATGTACTTACTTACTGTGCTGACTTACATCTCGACCGTTTCCGACAGATGATGCAAAACCGGTGACGGTGATGCGTACGCAGGGAGATCAGGCTCCCACGGCGTCACAGGTATGTCATGTGCCAAGAGCGCCAGATATGTACAATTTGCGTATAGCATATGTACTTGCTCTGCTGATCTTTGTTTGGTTGCCGATCGAGCGTGTAGCAGGGGGATGAGAAGAAGAAGAGTATTGCAGCCGGGTTGTTCCCGCAGGAGGAGGTGTACGCGACGGGGTCGAGCCTGCCGGACTGCTCGCACGCCTGCGGGCCCTGCAAGCCGTGCAACCGCGTCATGGTCAGCTTCAAGTGCTCCATCGCCGAGCCCTGCCCCATGGTGTACCGCTGCATGTGCAAGGGCAAGTGCTACCCCGTGCCCTCCAGCTAAAAAGCTAAGCCGATTCACCAGCTTCCAATTCGGCCTCCCCGTGGTACGTCGCTGACCTAATGTCGGTGCCCGTGCGGAGGGAGCAGCAGTATCGACGTTTTGAAATCTTCGTGTGCATGACAAGATGTCGTTGATCGCGAGCTGGCAATTTGATTTGTAAATTATGACTCCCTGACTAGCTTTGTCCGTGTACTCTCAGCTCCTCAAGTTTCTCGGCTAGTGATTAAGTTTCTCGGCATTACTCTCCAATTCTATAGTTTGATTGTTTCTCAATGTGCTAAGTAGGTTGCCATGTGTGCCAAGACAACAAATTATCCTGGGGTTATAGGATCAAACTTAGACTTTGACAAGTTGAGACAGAAATTGGAGCATGCCCATGAAAGAACAAAGTTAAACTAAAACCATTTAAACATAGTTTCCGGGCGCTACCAAAAGAATCAACCAATATCTATTTACAACTCTGCCAAAAAAATTGTGTGAATTTTTTTAGAGAACCTCATGACATCCCACTGGAGAAAAACACAAGCATCCAAAAGCACCACACACTTTCTCATTCCTCTTGCAAATTAAAAACTGTCAAGTGACCAACCGGCTACAACATCCCCATCAAATATACAAACACACTCCATCTCTCCCCATTGGAGGGTTCAATCAACTAACCCACCGACTAAATTTATTGTTCCAAAAGCCATTTCCCAACTAAAAAACCCAAAACGCCCAAAGGGGGCTCAAGAACACACGCAAAAGAACAAGATTGTGGAACATGGTGGTGTGTTGGGTGCGGCGGGGCGTGTGCACGTAGGCAAAAAAAAAAGAAAAAAGGAAGGGCCCGGCAGCCCGGAACAACACAGCACAGCACAGCGAACCACAAAGCTAGCTGAGTCGCTGACGCTGTCCCCTCTTTACAGCCGCGCCACAGATACGCCGTAAACCCTTCTCCTCCCTATCCCCCAAGCGCCCAAACCCCTCCTGACCTCCTCTCCTCTCGCTCGCTCTTGTTTCCCCAAGTCTGCTAATGCTCGCGCGCGCCGCCGCCGCCGCCGCCTGCCCCGAGCCCGAGCCCGAGCCCTAGCCGCGGTTGCCCAAGACGGCGCCCTGCGGCTTCGGTTGCGGCGGCGGGGGAGCGGGGGGAGTAGTAGCAGGAGGAAGGGGGAAGCTGAGGCGGCTCGTGGGCTCCATGGCGATGGCCGCGCCGCCGGCGCCCGTGCCCGCGCAGCTGCGGAGGTGCCCGTGCTCCGCGCCTCTCTGGGCGCCGTCGCCCTTCCACCACCACCGCCGCCTCCGGCGCTCGCCCGCCTCGCCGTTCATCGGCGGCAGAAGGTAGGCGCCGTCCTGGTCCACTTGGCATTTTTTTAAATATAGTTCGCGCCTGTCTAGTTCCTTCCTGGGCATAAAGTTCGCCTTATTGGCCGTATGCTTATCCGATGGTGCCATGGTGGTGGTGTTAGATTAATCGTCGGGTTCGAGATGCTTACGATGATTGGATTCGTTTTTTATTTTTGGTTATGCCCGATGCTATGTTGATAGAGACGTGCTGGTGCCATTACTGGTTGTATTATGTTTCTGCTGGGAGGGTAGTGTGCCACGATGTGTATCATCTTCTGGGTTAGCACTACTAGTTCTATGAATCAATCCGGGGATGAGTGAGCCCGTGAGGTAGCATTCAGTTGTACATTTTTCACCTTGTATTTTGCAGCCCCTAGAGTGGCATCTGGCTGAATTTGTTAACAAAGTTGAGGTTAAATGATGGTAGTATGGAGGATACTCAGTTTTTTTTTCCTAATAGTGTTTATTATGTTTGATGCACTGCCTAAGTGTTCTGTCTCTGACGTTGAATATGATTATCACTGGCAGGCAGGAATACTCTTATAGTTCAGGCCTTGGTATGACAGACAACAACGCTCTCAAGCTTGGAGTGTGTCTCAACTTCAATGTGCGGAGTAGTAAGCAAGAGTGGATAGAGGAGAGCAAGAGGTTATATAATATAAAAACCACAAATAGTGTGATGAATAATGTTTGTAATGGTGCTCATCTACGAGCAGGAATTTTTCACCATGAACCCTTTGAAGATAGCAAGAGCCTCAACCAGTCCTCATTGTACAGTGTAAGAGAAAGAATGGCTCCTAACTCTCTTGCAAATAGACATGCCAATGTTGAACTGGCAAAGCATCATGTGACGAGTCATGCTGCAGGTGCTGTGTTAGCACTGACTAGTGTTGTTAATGATGACATTAAATCGCTAAGCAGGCCTAGTGGCTCTGAAGTGAAGATCCATTGGCCTAATGGTTCCAAGGTTGATGCTTCTCTGCCTAAAATTCGTGAAGTTGAAAAGATCATGCAGTTAGATGATAAGGCTATTGATGGTTATGATGGAGATGAATGCGCATCCAAGACAACGGTACAATCTTCTCCAGTTAAAGCCCCCTTGTCCAAGGAGGCTGAAGATGCACGTAAGGCTCTTGCTACCATCTATGACAAAGTTCTGGTGGTTGACACTGTGAAGTCAGCTAGGAGCGTTGTTCAGTTACTTACAACGAAGTACAAGAGCTTTATTCATGCATGTGACACAGAGGTAGGACATGAAAAATCCTCTACGACTGTTTGCACTTCTAGTCTTCTACTCAAAATGGTTATGTTCACTGCTTCATGTTTATGTGTCATTGCTTGTTGCCTCATATTAACATAGTCTATTAGACTTTATATGCTAATTTTACCTGACACCACCCTCTTTACTATGAGCTGTCATATTTCTATATATGGCTCCAGACCACACAGCCCACACCACATCTTCCATAGTTAGCTTATGCTGCTTATCAGTTCTCATTATCCATGCCAAATGAGGGAAAATTTATCGTGTTTTCTAGTGAGCCCTATGAAGTTGAGGCCATCACATTGATTCGATGGCACATATAATAGTACTGAAAATTGAGCTATGTTGAAAATGTTCTTGCATGTTAAGTGCATCTTGACTGCTAGCCATTATCATAATTCAGGAGTGCACAATGTTATGCAGGTAGCAAATATTGATGTTAAACAAGAGACACCAGTTGGCCATGGCGAGATCACATGCTTTAGCATCTACTGTGCCAGCTCTGATGCTGAAGCTGATTTTGGAAATGGCAAAAAATGCATTTGGGTGGATGTACTGGACGGTGGACGGGATGTCCTCATGGAGTTTGTTCCGTTTTTTGAAGATCCGTCGATCAGGAAGGTGCGGCTTTCTTCCATTTATTTCTGGATCAAGGAGATGAATTTGGGTCTATTTGCTCTCCTTCTACAAAGGATAATAATATTATTGCAATTTTGCAACTACAGAACTACTACAGCAAGTGCATGATAACATCATCACTACATGTTTAATCTCAACGTTGCAGCTTTATATTTCACAGATCCCTTTGTGGCATGTTTCTAAAACTCACGACTGATGCTACTTTCTTTTATCGTCATTAGCTAACTTTACTACTTCTATTAACTTATAGGATTACCATCTACCTTATAGCTTCTTGAGTTTTCTAAAGCAAATATACCATTTTCTGCATTTAGGTATGGCACAACTATAGTTTCGATAGCCATGTCATTGAGAACTATGGAATCAAAGTTGCTGGATTTCATGCTGATACGATGCATCTTGCACGGCTTTGGGACTCTTCGAGGAGAACTGATGGAGGATATTCACTTGAAGGACTCACAAATGATAGCAGAGTGATGGGAGCTGTCCCAAAGGAACTACAAAATATTGGAAAGAGATCAATGAAAACAATCTTTGGTAGGAAAAAGATTAAAAAAGATGGTACCGAAGGAAAAATTACGTCCATTGAGTCTGTTGATATTTTACAAAGAGAGGACAGAGAACTGTGGATCAGTTATTCTTCATTAGATTCAATGAGTACCTTGAGGCTTTATGAAAGCTTGAAAAGCAAGCTTGAAAAAAAGCACTGGACTTTTGATGGCTGCCCCAGAGGTTCAATGTATGATTTCTATGAGGAGTATTGGCGTCCTTTTGGTGCCATTCTTGTAAAAATGGAGACAGCTGGAATGCTTGTTGACCGTTCTTACCTCTCAGAGATCGAAAAGGTTGCTGTTGCACAGCGAAAATTAGCTGCAGACAAGTTCCAGAAATGGGCGTCTAAACATTGCCCTGATGCAAAGTACATGAATGTCAATAGTGATACCCAGATTCGCCAACTCTTCTTTGGTGGAATAGAGAATAGGTACAATCATCACCCTGTTCCCATCTCTTTGGAAAGATACTTCTATTTTCGTATATGTATGATGCTATGATTTCTCTGAAAATATGTGACCTTATAAAGGATCTTTTTCTGAACATAGTTCACTGATCCATGGTTGAGCAAGTTTGTTATCGCAGGCATGTTTATCAGTTAATATCAGTTTTTTTTTTGTTTGGATGGGCTCTGTTAGGTATGATGATTGTGTTTAAAATCACTGAGGAAAAAAAGAAAGAAAGGAAAAGTGTGACTTGCTGTGTTTAACTCTGTAGCTACTCTAAACATTCTTTGCATGCAATTCCTAGATTTTTATTGTTCTTATTAAATCTTTGGGCAGATGCAAACCTGGTGAATTTTTGCCAAAGAGTAGAGCAATTAAAGTGCCAAATGATGATAACACAGTTACAGAGGGCAAGAAGGCTCCAAAGTACCGCACAATTGAACTTTTCAGCATTGTAGAAGATCTGAAAACTGATATATTCACTGCAAGTGGATGGCCTTCAGTCAGTGGGGATGCGCTGAGAAATTTGGCTGGGAAACTGAAAACTGATCTTGCTTATCCAATGGATGATGCAGAGGGTGATCGATATGGCAGTGATTCAGAAATTTCTGAGGATGATGTAGAAGATACTACCTCTTATGGGACTGCATATGAAGCATTTGGAGGAGGAAGGAAAGGAAAAGAAGCATGTTATGCCATTGCAGCTCTCTGCGAGATCTGCTCTATTGATTCGTTGATATCCAACTTTATTCTTCCCTTACAGGTGAGCTACTTCACTTACTTTAATGTGGATTGTGGTAGTTGTCCCTCATCACATCGGTGACAGTTTGTGCCACTTCGATTCAAGTGGCTACTTTCAACTATTACACTCTTATTTGTCTGTCTGGTTCTTAATGGTATTTATCTTGTTTTCCCATAGGGAAATCGTATATCATGTAACGAAGGGAGGATCCACTGTTCCTTAAATATCAATACAGAAACTGGGCGTTTGTCAGCAAGGGCACCAAATTTGCAGGTTATTTTCTTGTGCATTTGTGTTGGGGGAGTCTGTGCATTCTTGTGCTATATAATGTCATTCTAGTCTGTATCATTGCTGTCAATGTGCATATTAGAACACATAAGTAAACTTTGAGAGTAGGATCTCAATAGTTGATATTTGAATTTTATAAAGTTCATGTATGGTTATGGAACTTTGAATTAAAATTGATGCTCGCAACTTCTGATATATGAATAGAACATTGCGCAATTGAGTTAGCTTAGTGATAATAACAAACGTTCTGATATTGTTAGTTTGTTACGATTATGATGATTATTTGGGTCTTATCTTCAGATGAATGCACATGCACATTTTCCAAGCTTACATCTCTTTGCATGCCTGAGTATGTAACTGTGCATACCTGCTACTTTGTTTAGAGGAAAAAAAATGTGATGATTCCTGTGTCATTCAGACACCCTTCAATTAATTGAATACTTACTGAAGAAAAATTCTATGATCAAGCAAGTTCAGTGGTAATTGGCCCATTTTTATTAATTGATTAAGCTGAACTGAAAGTAAGCCAAGATGTTAAAGTGAATTTAATGGCTCAGTAGTAAACTGATCTTATTGCATTATTTGATGTCGTTCCTCAAAGATTATTGTTTTGGTTTGAAATGATGTAAATCTGTGGCAGTTATTTTAAATGTTGGCAGTATTTGCGATCTCACCACCCAAATAATTTTATTGAACTCTTGGTGTAAATTCCTTCTTGGCAGAATCAACCTGCACTTGAAAAGGACCGGTATAAAATCCGCCAAGCATTTGTTGCAGCTCCAGGGAACTCTCTTATTGTTGCTGATTATGGACAGGTATGCTAGTGAGTAGTGACAGTAAAAAATATATCCAAATTTCTTATACTGATACAAGTAAAAGGACTTACTTCTGGTCTGTGTAGCTGGAGCTCAGGATCCTGGCACATCTTGCTGATTGTAGAAGCATGTTAGATGCTTTCAAAGCTGGTGGTGACTTTCATTCCAGGACAGCCATGAATATGTACCAGCATATCCGTGATGCTGTTGAAGAAAAGACAGTACTTCTAGAGTGGCATCCTCAACCTGGTCAAGAGAAACCTCCTGTGCCACTGTTGAAGGTACTATGGCTTCAATGATATTTCTAAAAGTTACGTTGATTGATCTTTTGATGTTATAACTATGAGTCTATGGCCAGGCTTAGCACACTATTGTTTTCATCTTGTTTACTGCACCTATGCAGTTTTGATTTCTTTCACTTTTCTTATCATTCAGTACTATTCCAACTACCCTACTTCAGTGGAGTATATGAATCAATAACTTGTATCATTTGGAGTTCACTATAATTAGTATCCCTTTTAGGATTTTTATGTTGTGATTGGTCAATTCCTTTAAATACTACATATCACGCATCCGAATCTTATTCTTCCTCCTTCCTCCTTCCTCCTCCTCCTCCTCCTCCTTCTCCTCCTCCTCCAACTGTTTAAGGTTCAATCTGTTTCACTGCGCATGATGCTCCATTGTGTTCTGTGTATTTATTTGGAACTATGTGTCCAGGAAATGATAATTGGCATGAGATAAGATAATACATTACTTGTATGGAATCGAACAAAGTTTGATGTTTTTCTTGTGATTTAGGATGCGTTTGGTGCTGAGAGGAGGAAAGCTAAGATGCTCAATTTCTCCATTGCATACGGCAAAACAGCTGTTGGACTTGCTCGTGATTGGAAGGTACAAATTAATACACCTGTCAGTTAATAGCAATGTTAAACTTTTTGGAACACTTCATTTCGGTACCAGCTTGGACTAATTCATACCGATCATCTGGAAACCACTTACACACTGATTACATGTTTATTTGATTAACTTTTAAAAATCTCTACCATTTTCAATTATTTTAAAAGTAATCTCATTAACAAAAAGCAGCTATAGAGTATAGATTCTCTCATTCATGGAATAGAACCTTGGTATTTTACTTTTGCCTTTCCTGAAAGTATTGCATACGTTGTTAACCTGTTCCCTTGGCAGGTTTCTGTTAAGGAAGCAAAGGATACCCTGAAACTCTGGTACAGAGATAGAAAAGAAGTATTGACATGGCAAATGAAACAGAGAGAATTAGCAGAAGAGAAGTGTGAAGTTTATACTTTGCTTGGGCGATCACGCCGTTTCCCCAACATGGCTTATGCATCTCCTGGTCAAAGGGGTCACATTGAGCGTGCTGCTATCAATGCTCCTGTGCAGGTAAATACTATTGTCGAATAACCAGTCAAGAAATGCTCAAAACCTTAATTTCTAAGCTGATATTCTAGTCTTTTTAACATCACAGGGCAGTGCAGCAGATGTTGCCATGTGTGCGATGCTTGAGATAGATAGGAATACTCGTCTTAAGGAGCTTGGTTGGACGCTACTGTTGCAGGTACACTGTGAACCACTGCCATAGACTCATAGTACTTGCCTTTTCTTTAGCAAGTAGAAGCCTAAAACCTAGAGTGTGCCCTGTCAGTTTTGTTTTCCTTCGACACTAAATTTATTTGTATGGTATCTTTTGGCTGTGCCACTTAGCTGTTAGTATGGTACTTTTGTCTAGTCATCTTGGATATAGTCGTTGATGTCAAAATAAAATAAGTAACTTTTTCTTGAGATTGAGAGACAATCGACCGAGCACATCAAAGCTAGTTCCAATTTCTGCCTTTTTATCTGGTAGTTGGTTTACCTTTAGCTGTACCTCTAGTTTCAGAGCTAAAAGAACTGACAGCCCCACCTTTCAGGTGCACGATGAAGTGATACTGGAAGGACCTTCAGAATCGGCTGACGTGGCCAAGGGAATAGTGGTTGAGTGCATGTCTAAGCCCTTCTATGGCACCAACATCCTGACGGTTGACCTGGCTGTTGACGCTAAGTGTGCACAAAACTGGTATGCAGCCAAGTAGGATCCAATATCATTGCCCCCTTCGTCGACTTCAAGTTGCGAACATGGTGTAGTCGCGCCCCAAAAGCGCATCTCGTCCTACGAATTGTGGTGCGTTTTGAGCCGGTGTCAAATACTGGCCTATGGACGGCATGCACATGCCATCCGGCCGTTGCAGCAGAACAGTGAGGTTAGCAGTGAAAGCATGGTACGCTAATATAGATTGGATAGCTTGACTCCCACACCTTTCCAAGTAGGACCCTGAATCTGGAGGGAAGTAGCAAAGACATGCCATGCACTTTGTCTATAAGAATCCTTAGTATGCTAATGTATTAGTAGGTTAGATGACCTGGTGTGCTGATGTGTCTTAAAACTGTGTCACGTGCTGTAACCTGTTTTGATGGAGACATTAGATTGCACCTCAACATGAGCTTTCCTCTATTGCTCTATCACCTGTTACATTATTTGCCGTTCTGATGCGTGTATATGACTTCGTTTTGTTCCCATTTTGCAAGCACTACCTGCTCGATAACAGGAGATGTGAATGGAAGCCCCGAGAGGCTGAGAGCCGGGCAAAGGTGTCAAGAGTGAAAAATTACAACTCAATCGTGAATGTGAATAAAAACAAAACAACTATCACAACGACAAATTGGTCAGTCGACATCATCTCCAGTTCACCACACAAACTGTGTGACACAAATACCATAATGAATGATAAGCTTCTGACCAAGAAAATCTAAAAAAACAAGAAACAACCTAATCGTTTAACATAGTGGCTTGACCTGAATGTCAAGCAAAACAGATCAAACAAATGCCAGACTCAAGAGTATTAGTGGCTTGACCTGAATGTCAAGCAAAACAGATCAAACAAATGCCAGACTCAGAATATTTCAGCATGTCCTTCGACTTGAGGTTAGAGCTTCAGAGTATATCAGCATGTCCTTCAACTTGAGGATAGAGCTCGAGGAGTTCAGGTACCTGCTCTGTGTATTTCAGCATGTCCTTGGACTCGAGGATAGAGCTCGAGGATTTCAGGCACCTTCTCTGCGTATTTCAATATGTATTTCTTCACAAACCTGTCCTCCGTTAATCTCACTATGGTTACCATGTTCGAATTCCCAATGTCGATGCCTTTGGACCGCAGGGCCTCGACGGCGCGGCACCGCGGCGCCATCCGCTTGTCGATGCTGAGGGTCAGCAACACGGGGTTCATGAGGAGGCGCTCGGCGCTGCACCCGACCTTCTCCCTCAGGAACTCCACCTTCCGCCGCAGCAGGCCCGCGGACACCAACATGAAGCACGGCGCGCGGCGGAACATGGCGGCGAACTCCTCCTCGTCGCAACCCGCCGCGCGCATCACGACCGCCCTCTTGGCCCGGAACGAGCGGTCGCTGATGTTGTGGAGCGAAAATAGGCACCACACGTACATGCCGGAGCTGGGCAGGATGCCGGCGCACGCCTCGACGCGCGCCACGAGCGCGTTGAACTTGGCCGGCGACTGCATGATGACGGTCGGCTGCGTGCGCACCACGGCGGAGACGCGGTCCTGGGGGACGCCGAGGCCCCGGAGCGTGGACATGTTCTGCAGGAGGAGGCCGACGCTGTACTTGAGCAGCCACGTCCTGGCGAGCCATTTCATCAGTAACCTTGAGGACCCGAGGAGGTCGAGCCAGAAGAGGACGCGCGGGAGGAGGGTGGAGCGGATGCCGTAGGTGAGCGCCGAGGGGTAGAGCGCGAAGAGGCGCGCGGATTCGGCGCGGGTGAGCCCGAGCGCGCGGACGGCGTCGAACTTCGGGGAGAGGGTGGCGTCCACGTCGCTGAGGAGCAGCAAGGGAACCCAGGAGATGATTTCACGGAGCTGCGCGCGGCCGAGCCCCTGAGAGCGGAGGAAGGCGACCGCGGCGTCCGGCTTGGCCGTGGAGCTCAGGTGCGAGAACCGCGGGGCGGCTTTGGCGGCAGCCGCCGGCGAGAGGCCGTAGGAGACGAGGTACTCGGTCATGAAGTGCGGCGGGGAGGTGGAGAAGCGGGGGAGGTGGCCGCGGAAGTCCGGGATGGGGAGTGGGAGGAGACGGGGTGGGAATTGGAAGGACTGGAGGCGGTGGGCGAGACGCCGCAGCGCCGCCATGGATAGGCGCGAAGGACGGACCGAGTCACGGAGCAGTACCCTGCCCTGGAAGCGGCAGCAACCCAGAATCCGAGCGATCTTTTTCCTTTTTGGTTAGTAATCAAGTCTTGCACCCAAAAACGCATTGGGTTGCACGGTTCCACCTTCCACCCTTGGCCTCGTGTTGCCCACCCACCCCAGGCAATTTCAACAGAATAGACCTCGTGGCGAAACAATTTCAACGACGATAACCCTTTTGCTCAGCGCCGACACTTAGGCATTAAATCTGGGGATATCGCGCCTTCAGGGGAAGGCGCCGAATACCTGCCAGCGTGGCCAGCCAGCGACAACATGGCACTTAGGGGCCCACGAAGCAAGTCAAGTAGCGTCCAGGCGTTCGGCGCTATCGTCTCTGCAACTTAAGGCGCGGCCGTTCCCATGTCAGCATGGGCAGTAGCCTTTGCATCGGCCGCAGGAACAGCCCGGCGCTCCCCTCCGCGCGATCCGGCAGGTATTCCTCGAATCCTCGCACATTTGGCCGTCGAATTGAATCACCCTCCTCCCCCGTAGGTATTCAACTTCGTTTGCATGAGTTTCATCCGTAAATTTGGTCCGATTTGATCCTATTTGAGGCGAACCCTAGATCTGTTAGGTTTTCTTAGGAATTCGTAGTTTAATTCTTAGGAATTGGCCGTTCTTCTATTAATTTGTTCCTAGTATAATTCCTAGTTTAATCCTAGTATAATTCTTGAGTTGGTGCAAGCCCTAAATTTGCGAACATTAATAGGGAATTTGTTGACGGCACTCCAAAGAGGGAGAATTCAGTAAAATGATGGGTTAAATCTCTTTCGTTTAGCATCTTATATGGTGGAATTATTTTATATGTTAGTTGCATTGCCCAGGAGAACTTTGATTTTAAGATTCGTATATGACTCTGGTTGTTAAAAGGGAGAGAACGGTACTTAATCCCACATTATTTGCTGCACACCATCAGTTAAGTTAAGAAAGTGCCAAAATACTTGTTTATGTCCTGCAGTGGGCAAGATTCTATCCTCAGGTAATGCCCTAGATTACCCGCTAGTGCTCAGGTAATGCCAAGCCAACATGATCTTATCTTATAGTAGAAACAGATCCTATAATTAATATTCCTCAGTTTGTTTAAGAGCCTCAATGCACATAGTATCTCCACACCGCACTAACCATCCATCGGGCCAGCAACAAGGACCACTGAAATATAATGTTTTGCTGCCGGTCATTATGTTGTACGTACTATGGACAATTACTTTCTATATTGTGCTAAAATGGACATTATGTTTTGCTGCGGGTCCTTTGTTATGGTGATTGTGAATAGAGTAGTTATGTAGACATGGGTTTGCTTTGATGTATATTTATTTTTGTTTATGCTCTTGGGTTAGGAGAGTATAGGATGGTTATGTGAAAAAGCTGAATTAAGTTAGTTATGGTTTATATTTGTTTGTGTTTATCTCGTAATGATTGTTAGCATATTTACATCATTCGTGCTAATGAATGTTTAAATTATGAATTGTAGAAACCATGGCGCTTTTACATGAGCATTACGATCAGCATCACCGCGGGCGTATTATGCGGGAAGAAGCATGGGTAAGTAATAGTTTCACATTTATTTACATATTTCTGTACTTCTTTAATTTGAAATCACATTATGACCCATCACATTATTTTGCAGGAATTAAGACCGTTGAAACTCCGGTCTCACGGGGCATCATCCAACGCCATGCGGTATGATGAGCGGTACACACCGTACATCGAGATGACGGGCCTCCTCCCTTTCATACAGCTTGTAACCCGGTCCACGATGTCGTTGAACGCTACTGCAATCACCGCGCTTGTGGACCGGTGGAGGCCTGAGACGCATACCATTCATCTCATGATTGGTGAGATGACGGTGACGCTCCAGGATGTATCCATGATACTCGCACTTCCAATCGAGGGGGAACCGGTCTGCTTGAATACCAACTCTTCGGGATGGCGCGGGAAGATGCAGCTTCTTATTGGTAGAGCTCCCGCTGAGCCTGAAGACCCCATGCATGATAGGGTACCTGCTGGCGCCACTTATACTTGGATCACGTAGAACTTCGCGCAGTGCCCCGATGATGCTACAGATGCGGTGGTCCAGCAGTACGCTCGCGTGTACGTTTGGTATGTCATCACTAGGACTCTATTTGCCGATGGGGGTGGCAGGACAGCCCAATGGATGTGGCTGGAGGCTTTGACTCTTTGGGACACGAAATGGAGCTGAAGCCTCAGAAGCCGACCAAGCGATTTACACCTTCTGATTATGAGAAGAGAAAGAACGTTGTCTTCGATGCTGCCGATGAAGATGAGGAAGAAGAGGAAGAGGCAGAGGAAGATGTGCAACCTGTTGGGCGAAGGAAGAGAGCGATTCGGAAAGCTACTGCACACTCAACTAGGGGTAGGAGAAATAAGTAGATCGAACTCTATTTGGTTGTTTTTACTTTCGACTTGGTTGTCTTAGGATGATGTGAACGTTATATGTAGTCATATGCTTTTCTTGCAAAATGCATTAGTAATGCTCAGTTATTCATTATGAGTTGTTCTGGAAATTTTTTGGTTGTGTTCGATTTCAGTTGTTCTGGAAATTGTATGGTTGTGTTTGATTTCAGTTTGACAGTAAGAAAATGAGACCATAGCGCCGGGAAACCAGGCGCTGAGTGTCGCGCCTAAGTGGCCGGCGCTGAACCACAAAGTCTCGCGCCTACAAGTAGGGCGCTACACAGTGAAAAAATGGCAGCAGAAAGAATTAAACAAGGTTCACGCCTACCCCCTCGACGCTAAACTTGTGATTTTTTTTTAAATAATACTCCCTCCGTCCAACAAAAGATGCCTCACCATTGTCAAAAGTAGGATAAATAATACGTTTTCTGTCCACAGTTTGAACTAAAGTACTTGACACATTGGATAAAATTAACAGACATTGATAATACCACAATTTGAAATAAAATACTTGACACCTTCGAACCTACCCACAGCTGCAGCTTTTGCCGCACGCTCCTCCGCGTGGAAACGCTGCCATGCATTTCGAGACCTTGTTTTAATCTCTTCCACCGTCCAATCCGGCATCTCCGTGGCAATCCAACGATACCACATGCATAGGGCGGAGGAGACTACAAAAAAGCCTACTTTTACAAATCTAATATGACACACAAAACATGCTATAGAACACCTAAATGTGCTTACCGGAGGCTTGTTGTACGGCGAAACCGGGACAGGTGGTTCATGCTCATAGTTCGCACACATGAAAAACTTCATGCCCAGCTTATCTGAAAAATCTGTCACCTCCTTCACCTTGCATAGATTGCCGCACCAACACCTGAGATGTTCCACCCCCGGAGGCAACATCGCTTCTTTCATCCTCCTCGGCCTCTCGTCCTGGTCGGAGCAAGGCAAAATCATTGCCTGACACTGGTAAATTGGAAAAAGAACAGCAGTGGTAAGGATGCTTCGATAACTACCGGATATGAGGTATTTATAGGCTCTGAAACTCATTTTTCCCACCACGGTTTCCCGCCTGTTTCCCGCCATGTTCTCCCGCCAACGATTCCCGCCACCGTTTCCCGCCAGCGTTTCCCGACACATTTTACCGCCTTATTCTCCCGCCACAGTTTCTCGTATGGTACAGCTGAGTCCTTACATCTGTTTTTATGTGTTGAACATGAGGAATCCTCATTCATATCCCGATACGATATGGGTCTTGGTCCAAGCGCATTACCGTCGTCACCGTCTACAAGGGCTTCATCCGCCAAAGTAACATCACGAAACAATGATATCCGATGATCACGGCCTAACACCTTATCATGAGCTTTGGCTTCTTTTGCTGTGAACCCATCCTCATCTACTTCCTCCTCTGGACCATCGTCATCCGAATCCGCTGCATAAGAACGGCCAAAAGGTAAGTCACGATCCATGTCCTCGTGCAAACAATATGCCTCCAAATCACCTACATCATTCTCATGCAAATCATCATCCCTGTCATCGACCGTGTTATCATCATTCTCTTGTGATGATGTCATAACGCAAGCTGATTGATGCTTCGGAGGCCCACTGTCGTCAACTTGGTTCATGTGAGGAGGACTAGTTGTTACAACATGAGATTCCATTCGAATTGGACTAAGATTATGCAAACTGCCATCAACCTTCCTTCCAGCTAATAACTCAAAATGCTTGCTACCCTGCACTTGGTTCATGTCTGCCGGATTACTTGTTGGATATTGAGCCTGCCTTCGACCTGGATTTGACATGTCCAAACTGCCGTCATCCTTCCTTGTAGCGAATAACTCAAGAGCCTTGTCTTGTGATGCCGCCACCGTCTCTTTGTATGCGGCCCATCGTTGTTCGGAGGATATGCGCATTGTCTTCCATGGGAGGTGACTCCCGAACCCAACATTGAGTCTTCCTTCCAACTCCACCACAACATTTTGGTCCATCCATTCCAACTCAACCTGCATTGTTTCCAATAACTCTGCATAGGTTGGACTTAAATTGAAAACCAAGTCTCTCTCCTCCACATCCGACTTTTCATTGCCTCCCAAAAAAGCCTCTTTGTCCACGTAATGAACATGAACTATTCTTGACATCTATAAAAACATTATAGCGGGAAACTATCATCAACGCCATTAAGACTACAAACTATCATCTTAATGGTTCCAAACAAGTATAACGCTAGCTAATCACCTACAACCTTTACCTAAATTAAGAGTGACCCTCAAATCTTGACTTTCGAAATACAAGAAACTAAATTTATCTAACTTCCTAACTGCTGCCATAAGATGTCAATACATATATGCACTCATAATATGTGAAGAACAAATCAATTCATCAAACACATTAATTCATCCAACATCTACACAAAAACCAATCTCAACCCTACATTCTGCCACCATAACATCTCAATAAACCAACTACAATCCTCCTCCAATAGATTCGAACATAGTTGGGGGACAGCAACATTAACCCTAGATCCGGCCACCCAAAAATCCAACACAAATCTAGGAGAAGAAGGAGGAGGAGGGTACCTTGCTGCACTTCGCTCGCTGGGGAGGGGGTGGTAGTGGCGAAATCGACCCACCTGCGGACTCGAAGATCTCTATAGGTGGCCTCTCCAGGTGGGTGAGAAATATCCTAAGCTCTTTTCGTGCGCGTGCGTGGGGAAGAATGGAATGGAGTTAGGGTTCGGGGTGGGGTAAGGATATAAGCTTCCGTTATTATGTAGCGCCTTGTGTCATGGCGCTACATGTTACTATCGAGCGCCCTACGTTTAGGCGCTACATACCCATCCTTGTGGGGCCGGCAAGTCCACGGTGGCTCGCACTTGCCACGGTGGCAGGAACGTAGCGCCCCAACCTTCGGCGCTAAGGTAGGTACATTAACGCCTCCCTGTTGGGCGCTAGGAGAAAGGGTTATCTCGGTGAAATAGATTCGGACCGAGTTCATCCGGTGAAATAGATGGGCCACGAGGTCTGTTTTGTCAAAATCGACGCCGCATGTACCAATACAAAATAAGTGACGTCGATTTGTATAAAAATATTTACAAATCTAAGTCATTTATTTTGGGACGGAGGGGTACATTTTATAAAATGGGAAGAAGGAAGTATAAAGCATATGCTATTTTTTTTTATCTAAATCATTTTGAAGTTTGACCATATTTACTGATAAAATTATCAACATCTATAATATCAAATACATATTATACAAACATATTTCATGGTTGATATATTGATATTGTAGATGTTAATACTTAATATATTTTAATTACAAATTTGGTTAAACATCTTGAATTAGAACCCAAAAAAATGCCATATAATACGAACCAAGATAGTCGATTTAGAAATAGACCGTCCAGCTTACAATCTAACTATACGATAGAACGATTAGGTTCTGCATCATCACTAATTCAAATTACACTGGCAGTTTCGCCCTTTTGAAGGACTTTGGGCGTGCGCTTCAAAGGGGCAAGCTCCATGCATGGCTGTTGAGAAACATGATTCCAAATGCATCTCTCATCAAGCTCGTCGGGTTCTTATTTATTAGCCTGCTATTATCATCATCTACCGGGGACCACCTGCACGCATGTATAGTAACATAATTGACTGTAAAACAAAACAAAAAACTCTACATGATCAAATTGTATAAGCAGCGAGCCCGGATAGAGGGGTGCATATGCTAACCTCGGATTACCATTTCGCGGCTAGCAACCATTGTTCCGACGATTTTTTGTGTCAGCTTGAACGCATCATGCAGTGTATGCCTCAGAAGCTGCACGATCCAAACGTTTAGGGGATGATCGGCAGCCAAAATACAAGGAGATGATCAAAGAGAGCACGAACTATACCCCACCCCAGGTACCTGGCATACGCCGAGCGCGCTAGTAGCCGTCGTGAGTTTATCTTTCAGATCGTTCATTTGCAGCTGATACTCACGGTGGGCTCTTTCTAAATCAGAGGCGTCTATCTCGTAATATGTTGAAGTATCTTTACTGTCGATGAGAGCACGGTTCGCCACGGTATCTTGAACTAAGATGTGGCTTACCGACGCCACACCTTGAAGAGCATCAAGAAAGGAGACGATGGTCCTCGTTTGAACCCTCTTATGGTGGATCTCCTCAGCTATGCTAACAAAGACTCCCACGTATGTCCGGAGAATCTTAATTTTTTTTAGGAACAGGGTTAGTACTAACCATTTTTACAGTTTTCAACGTCATTCCGAAAAAAAAGTACCGAGCTATTGAGTACCTGCGTTGTCGTGTCCACCGAAATTTCGTTTCCTGTACCAATTCTCACACCCGCACATTTCTGAAATCGTATTAGAAAAATAAAATCAAACAAAAGATATTTGTGAAGGGGACAATGGACATCACAAATGTGAGCACGAGGCCAGTGTGTGTGTGTTCTTGGTATAAATAATGCGCTTACCACCACACTGGAAGCAATCGCCGACGCCTCTTGAGCCATCCGGCAGAGTCTCCGTGACAAAAATGTTCCTTCAGCATACTGCAACTCTCACCAAAATAAACAAATAGAAAACAGAGTGGGAACATGTTTAACAGCGTGGTAAGTAATTTCCTGCTATGCTTAGCATTTTTTTCCCATCGGATCCAACAGTAATTTGATTGCCACAGTAAGATCGCCATGTAATATTATAGAAAAAAGTATGTTTTTGTTCCCTAATTGGCATCAAAATATAGAAACAGTACATCAATTCAAAATCGTATATAGGCCCCTCAGTTGGTAAAACCGGATACTTTTGGTACCTCTCCCCAATTTGAATGGTTTTGACTCCACGTGGTTTTTCCTTAAATTTTTCATGTTGGGTGGCTCAATGGCGTCAGGTTCCTCCTAGGATGGTCCATGAACTCAAAGTTGTATACACATTTAGTCCCTCAACTATTCATCATGGCATCCGATGTGCAAAATTCGGAGGAAAATCCGCACCACGTGGAGTCAAAGCCAGTCAAAACAGTCCAAACCGGGAGATGGACTAAAAAGTATCCGGTTTTGTCAATTGAGGGATCAAATGTATATAATTTTGAGTTAAATGACCATTTCTAAAATTTGCTGCCAATTTAGGGACCAAATGACCTTAGGATTACCTTACAGAAGGATATGCCAACTAAACAAAAATGGAATAGTCATTGTTCTAAAGTTTTTTTTGCCTCGAACGCTAAATTAATTTTATGTGCTGCAAAGGAAAAAGGTGTCGACACTTCTAACAATTTTATCCAATATATACTAGAGAAAAGACTTACCAAAACGCTCGGATTAGTAATCTTCATCTTGTAATTAAAAATCAGGTCAACCTCTTCACCAAACGCCATATCCTTTTTGGAACAAAAAATAGAACAAATAAAGTCATGACTGAAGAACATGAATAAAATGTTAGTTCATAGAATTCAGTACTTCAATACTCCATTGTTTATATATTTTTATCCCATAATGTTTTTCGGGGGATTCGTTGTGCTGTATCTCGCTCTCTTTCTTGTAAGGTGTAGCTGATATATGTTTACTAGAGCTGTGTACTTCCTGATTCTAATTATAACATGTTTGCACTAAAGTCAAACTTTTGAAAATTTGACAAACGCTATAGAAAGGTGTATTAACATCTACAATACGAAATAAGTATTTGAATTTATAATGCGCTCTTTAGTCTCTCGGAGCGAACGCTCTGCTGACCATCCGATTCAAAAGACGGTGCCTGAGATCGCGACATGTGTCTTGTGGGGTGACAACTTTAATTATGTGATGTGGCAACTTTAGTTCTGTAGGGTAACAACTTTGGTCTGAGGATGTCAGCTTTAGTTATGTGTAGGTGGTAACTTTACCCCGTCGCGTCAAAAGACTAATGAGCGAACGTTTAGTTTCGTGGGGTGTCAACTTTAGTTCAGCGGGGTGGCAACTTTAGGCGTGAGGGCGACAACTTTAGTTCTAAGAGGGTGGCAACTTTAGCCGTCGCGCCGGAAGGCTAGGGAGCGAACCCTCGAATAAGTATACCTTGAGGATATATATCATGCCGGATTTCATAAAGCTAAACTTGGTTAGACTTTAAAAAATTCGACTTCAAATAAAGTTAGACATCCTATAATTTCGAACAGAGGTAGTATATGTTATTAAGCCGAAAACTATGAAAAGCAGATGCAATAAAGTATATATACTCCCTCCGTCTTAAAAAGGATGTCACAAATTTTTTAAAATATGAATGTATCTAGACATGCTTTAGTGTCTAGATGCATCCAAATTTAGACAAATTTCAGACATCCTTTTTGAGGACGGAAGAAGTAAAAATGAATAAGACTTACCGGTGGCCCCTTGGAGAATTGAATTATTTCCTGCCATCTTTTTTTTTGTTCCGCAGGCTACATTAAAAGAGAGAGATCCGTAAAATAGATTTCTGAACTTGGCACACGAGCAATGCATACAGATCAAGCAAAACCAAATAGTCCCATCTCTCTTTTTTCTGCAAAAATAAAAAATAAAGAAAATCCCATCTCTCTTGCGCAGGTGATGTCAAATTACGCGTTTGGAAGTTCAGTTCAGTTGGTATAAGTCTTAACAGCAGGGAGAGGAAGAGTTGAAGTTACCAGGCGCATCAGGAAGCGCTCTAACGGGTCCGGATCGACGGGCTGATCGGCCCCGCCGTTGCAAGCGCAGATCCCGTGGCTGATCCTGAGTACAGTCCTACTGCTAGTCCTGTGCAGCGGCAGGATACTTCGAGGCTGCCATCTGCTCAGTTTGGAGGAAGAAGGAGAGGTGATAATGCGAGGGGGACATGGCCGGAGAGCGGCCATGGCGAGAAGCGTGAGGCGGCTCCGCGGCTGCCTGGGAGATTAGGGCGTGGCACGTGAGGAGGAGGCGCAAGAGTTTTTCCCTTTTCTCTTTTCGGTCTGCACGCAATTTATAGGCTAAATCCTAAACAAACTAGGAAAGCAATCTAATTTCTTGCGGGTATCCCGATTTCCTGCGGTCAGAAATTATCTCTCTCGCGTCCAAGCCAACCTAATTTCTTGTCTAGTCCGAAAGACCATATTACGACACATGGCTAAATCCATCCTGATATAATCGTGATTCGTGATTGCTATTTTCTCTCCACGTGATGCTTGCTATTAGCTTTCGGACTAATTTAGCCATTTGTCACAGATTACATGGTCTTTTAGGTTGGAACCGGAGAACATGTCTCTTGAGATTATTTTTTCATGTACCTTGGGTGCACCTGCCCTTCAAATCTCTCCGGTTCTACCGCCTCCAGTTCTTCTTCTACTTTTTGTGGTAGCAGATGCCCCGCAACATAGCCGTATGTTGTCATGTGGCTCTGGTGCAGCCGCCGCCGCCCGACCTACAACCGATGGTGCGCCCAACCGCTGCAGCGCCGCTAGGGCTGGACGAAATTAAAGTTAAAAGCCTAACAAGGCTAATGAGTGCTTGTTAATTAGTTCGGCTCAGTATGAGCTCAGCTAGTTAGTTATCGAACATAAGTAATCACCCCGTTTCATATTAAGTGACTTTCTATTATATGTATCTAAACGGTTTTTAGGCATAGTTATATCTATATTTGAGCAAATTTGAGTCACTTAATATAGGACGGAGGGAATACATAACCAAGCAGCCTTTTCAGACTGTTACACACTAAAGAGCTTAATGAGCGGCCTGAAGAGTACTCGATTAGCTAAACTGGAGAACCTTGCTCTTCTTTTTGCGAGTAACTGGAGAACCTTGCTAATCTTCGTATTCGTCTGCATCAGTTCTAACTTCCGAGCACCAATGCACCGGCCATCTTTGGTGCTAACTTCCTCCTGCTACTTCTAAATTTTCATGATTCTCATTTCTTATGCAAATGTTCTGCGTAGAGTACCAACCACTTGAAGCATTTGCATTAACGGCTCTCCAAAGTCCAATCACCGTATGGCACCCTACGACTATGGCCAGCACTGAGACGGGGATGAGAAGTCTCACAAACCTTACCGGAGTTTGGCTGCAGCTTGAGGGATATCCGATTAGGACCCTTAATCAATTGAGCCATGCCAATTTATTTATTTACTAGCTGAAATGCCTGTACGTTGCAACGGCAACAAAATAAAATGATACATTTGAGACATGCATCGAAACTAAATCTCTTTGGTCTTTTTTAACGACCACCAATCTTTCCTTTAAAAAGGTTTCTTTCGAACGAAAATTGTGTGCCTTACTCCTACGACTGTCGAAGTTCCGGCGGACGAAGCTCTACTTCCCTTGCCTCGTTCAGGTTCAATGCGAAGGTCAACTTTCCTTGCCTTGTGCTTGTTTTATATGCTGTATTTGTGATTACGTATTTGTGTTGGATTAGGAGCTGCTGAATTACGTATTTGTGTGTGTCCGGAGGAGATGTTGGAGCTGGGCCGGCTGTGGAAACGGGTCCTGTTGGGCTGCGCCAAGAGGGACATGGGGAGCTGGGCCTGTTTTGGTAAATCGGGGAGCAAGCTGATAAGGCTTGATTTTTTATTAGACGTATCTGAGTTGGATTGGGATAGGATCTGGGCCGGGGGGAGCTGGGCCTGTTTTGGTAAAACGACGCGGGCCGAGTTGGATTGGGATAGGATCTGGGCCAGGAGGATCTGGGCCTGTTTTGGTAAAACGCCGCGGGCCGCGGGAGCTTGACGATAAAAGGGTGGAACCTTGCGTATTTTTTAGACAGGTATAGATTAGCATTGCAGCTGCGGGATTTACTGACATGTGAGAAAACTACCGGGATGGTTCGTGCAGATTGCACGGCTAGATTTATATAATAAAATGATATGTTATGTTTTTGTTCTCTAAAAGATTCATTTTGTATGCAATTTAGATGTATTATATTTAAAATTGTTCAATGATTTTTTGAAATACTAGCAAGGTATCCCGTGCAATTGCGCGGAAACGTTTTTATAATTTTTTAGTTTTTTTGAATACATACTTATTGAGGGGTGAGTTGGAATTGATTCGAATAAAATTTAGATTATGAGCATGATTGGTTGTTATAAATGCAAAATTAATCAACGCTAGTACATCTGCAAAAGTAATTAACCAACCTGACTACACCAAGAAGTACGGAAATATATCATGTTATGTTTTGGATATGAAACAATATTTTATTTATGTGTGATTTTAGCTCGTAAAGAATGCAGACCGGTTGTTCGACTCCTCATTATGTATTAGACTTATCCGTGCAATTCGACGAAATCTTCACCGTAGGTAGTTGACATGACGTAAAAATGTCTCTATCTCCTAAAACCGTAGCCACCTTTGCTCCAAAAAACATTCATTTCCGCTAGACTGCTCGCCGCCGGCACTGTGACGGATCCCTACTCCCCTGCCTGCCTCTACGGCGGGAGGGGTGGGACTCCGACCTCTGTTGATGGGTGGTAGTTATGTTTCTTACAATTAGGTTTTGCTCCTCGGCTGCAATGGGATGGTGGGTGGGACTCCGACATGTGTTGAGGGATGGTAGTGAGTTGGATTTGGTTCCTCGCTTGCGACACAATCGTGGATATGGCGGCGCCACAAGGTTTAATAGTAATGATTCTTACCTACTGATCCACCTCAACAGCGACGATCTCATTGGTGGGACTCTTACGGAGTAGTTGATTTTGTTGGAAATATGCCCTAGAGGCAATAATAAATTTGTTATTATCATATTTCATTGTTCTTGATAAATGTTTATTGCCCATGCTATAATTGTATTGATTGGAAACTCAAATACATGTGTGGATAAATAAACAAATACCGTGTCCCTAATACGCCTCTACTAGATTAGCTCGTTGATTAAAGATGGTTAAGGTTTCCTAACCATAGACATGTGTTGTCATTTAATAACGAGGTCATATCATTAGGAGAATGATGTGATGGACAGACCCAAACCTAAACATAGCTTTTGATCGTGTCACTTAAGTTTAAGTTGCTTATGTTTTATTATGTCAAGTATTATTTCTTTAGACCATGAGATCATGCCACTCCCTAGTACCGGAAGAATACTTTGTGGGCATCAACCGTCATCTCGTAACTGGGTGATCATAAAGGTGTTTTTCAGGTATCCCAGAAGGTGCTTGTTGGGTTGTATGGATCAAGACTGGGATTTGTCACTCCTTGTGACGGAGAGATATCTCTGGGCCCTCTCGGTAATATAACATCCTAATGAGCTTGCAAGCATGTGACTAATGTGTTTAGTTGCGGGGGTATTATATTACGGAACGAGTAAAGAGAACTTGCCGGTAACGAGATTAAACTAGGTATGGCGATACCGACGATCAAATCTCGGGCAAGTAATATATCGCGAGACAAAGAGAATTGGATACTGGATTAATTGAATCCTCGACATAGTGGTTCAACCGATGAGATCTTCGTGGAATATGTGGGAACTATTATGGACATCCAGGTCCCGCTATTGGTTATTGATATTTGATCATGTCCACATGTTCTCGAACCCGTAGGGTCACACACTTAACGTTTCATGTTGCTTGGGTTAGATGAGATAAATGATGATGATATCGAATTATGATTCGGAGTCTTGGATGGGATCCTAGACGCAACGAGGAGCTCCGGAATGTTCCGGAGATAAAGATTTATATATGGAAAGTTGTTTTCAGGGTTCTGAAAAGTTTGGAATATTTCCCGGTTTTGACCGGGAAGCTTCTAGAAGGTTCCGGAGGGATCCGGAGGGTTCCACCTTGAGGCCCACCTATCCCTGGGCTAAATGGGCCTGTGAGGGAGCACCCTGGCCTTAATGGGCCGAGGGGCTAGCCCACAGGGCCCATGCGGCCAGGAGGAGAGTCCTGGCCGCGGGAGAGTCCTGGCCGCATGAGAGTCCTGGCCGCCGGAGAGTCCTGGCCGCGGGATAGTCCTGGCCGGCCACGCCTCCTCTACCCCTATATAAATAGAAGGGGGGGGCAAGGGAGAGAGACACCCCAAACTTTCAGTTGGATCTCTCTCCCCTGAGCCCTCCTCTCCTCCTCTTCTCACGCGCACGGCGTAGCCCTGCCCGTGAGAATATTCACCATAGTCACCACGCCGTCGTGCTGCCGGGATCTCGTCTACCTCTCCCTCTCGCTTGCTGGATCGAGGAAGGAGGAGATAACGTGAAGCTGAACGTGTGGATACCAAGGAGGTGCTGTCCGTTCGGCACTGAGATTGATCTCATTGAAAGTTCCACTACACCAACAACGATCTCGTGATCGTAACGCTTAGCGGTCTACGAGGGTATGGTGTTCATGATCCCTCTCGTTACATACATCTAGTATATATATTCTTGGGTTTCTTCCGCACTTCTCGTAGGAAAATTTTTGTTTCCTATGCAACGAACCTAACAGATTTGGTCTCTCTTCATGTTCTGCGAATGCTTTTCTTGTCTTGGTGCATTTTCTTTGATCGGCAAGGTTCAGCCAACTTCGGCTTCGTCTCGGAGCTAGTAAAGTTAAGTCTCGACATATCTGTCTGGCCGAATATACCATAGTCATCATCTCTCTATGTCGCCTTTCTCCTTGACCAGGATGACCGGTCTGCTTTTCAAATCAATATTGCAGGCATCTTCTGGCTCTAGACCAGCTACTTCCAGGCTGGCACGTCACAAAAGCTGAGTTGTGTATTAATTTTTTTTGTTTAATTGAAGATAGTACCGTAGAAGTTGGTTGCTTTAGTATATGATCTTTTCCTTTCGCAAAGAAATAGTTGCCAGAACTCACGTCGAATGAGTTTGTATCAATGGATTTATTATCTATTACACCAAAAGTTTGTTCTCTCTGTTGCAGAATTTTGCTTTTGTTATAGTTTTTTGCCATACGCTTTTATCGATCAAGAGCAAATGTTTAAACACAAATTGTTATTGATTTGGTAAAATTATTTTTCAAAACCTATTTATCAAAGTTGTTTTTACAAAGCTTATTTTAGTAATCAGTTCAGACATGATTCGCCTAAGCATATAGCTTCAACTACAAATCACGTCAATGACAGTTCTATTTACGACAACTACGTACGTACACCTTGCACCCGTTCCCTTTTTTCTTTCTACATGGAACCATCCAATGTTAATTCGTACTTGGCCTAAATCTAGCCCATCAATCAAATTAACGTGGTGTTTTCTCTCTACAATCATGTATTGTGTTTTTATTATATAATGGTTTGCATAATTCAGATGACATGAGTGAGAGTAGGTAAAATTAGCTTATTATTTGTAATTAAAGTTCAGAACGCCTATCAATCTCTGGTCTTTATCTTAAACGACTAATTGCACGTAATAACCCATCCGTACACAAAACTAAAGTTCATTTGAGAAAGTGACGAATCAATTTTTGCGTTGATAGATCATGTGTAAGTCAAATTATATTAGTAGGTACAATTTTCATGATAACAAAAAATTCTTCTAATTTAGATGATGAGCTACTCATTTTATTGTTTATAGATATATTTATAAGTTTTTGCTTCGTAGCAAATCATTTTATTCATATTTGATGTTAATTAGTAGCCGTTCTTGAAAGTAGTGATGCGTGTTGACACCACGTTAATATCTTATTCTTGAAAAAATAGATATAGATTGTGACTAATAGACTTAGCTTACTATTTAATATTTTCATGACTTGTCAAAAAACAATGAAAAATAATGGTTACATGTCGTCGTGTAACAGAGCATGTTACGTATTTGGCACTATACAAAAAATTTAACTTAATTACCACCGATTATAACATATTGGGTTTGAAATCATTTTATTATAGCCCATCAGATATACCTCCAATTATTGTTAAGTCTACTAATTGGGCCTACTTGGGCCTGAAATCACTTTAATGTTTACAGATAGCCCATCAAACATACCCCTTCATTAAATCTGGACCGTTAGATGTAAGATCCAATGGCTAAAATAATTGGAGTGATGTGGATCAACGTGGAACCTCCCCTCGGTACTCCTCATATTGCTTTTATTATATAATTGAGCCTACTTGGGCCTGAAACCACTTTAATGTTTACAGATAGCCCATCAAACATACCCCTTCAATAAATCTGGACCGTTAAATGTAAGATCCAATGGCTAAAATAATTGGGGTGATGTGGATCAACGTAGAGCTTCCACTCGGTACCCCTCATATTGCTTTTAGTATATAAAGGCCCAAAGCTAAAGTATGTGCCGGTCGAAAAAAAAAACTAACGTACGGGCGTGGGATTCTGTCCTGTACGTACTATTTGTCCGCTTCCGTTTTAGCATTTGTAACATGTTTGTTTGGCCACGACGTTTTGTTTGGCTATTCCATCGGATCTAATCGTTGCATTAAATCCTAACCATCATTTTTTCCCCAACGTAACACGTAGCATGTTTGGAACGTACTAAGATGGTCCATATGTAACGTTCTTTAGGACTCTTGACCTCACATCCAACGATTGAAAATAATTGGGATGATGTGGATCAACGTGGAGGCTCCTCTCAGTACCCCTTATATTGCTTTTAGTATATAATTGACTTGGTTTTTCATATTTATTACCTATCAAAATATACTTACTTACATGGGTTTAAATACATAATAGAATATATTTAGATAGTCATTGCATGTTTTTCAAGAGAGTTTTATTTTACTAACATCGTGTGTAGTACAAAAGTGTTGATGTGCGTTTCAATTTGCGTGGCAATTTTTTATTTTAGAGATTTAAAAAATTTCATTTTAGACGTCCATTATAGACGTTTAGTTTTTTTTATCCTTCAATTTTTCCGTACGAAGGACGCAATGAGCATTGACTTTTATTCAACCCAATTTGTATGTGTTAGGCACATCATCCGTTGGCATGTATAACTTTTTTGATTTTTTTACGTTTGACACGGTATCTCCCTTCTTTTGTCCTGTTATTTTGGTGTGTTGCTGTTTTCGATGGCCGGTAGCGAGAGATGTTCAACTTCAGGTGTCCGGTTTGTAGTTGTGGATTTGACTGCGCCTTTGGTAGATTGGCTTCGCCGGCTAGACTTTTCGTTGCGAGGGTGGCGCTACCAGCTGACTGATGTTGCTACAGGAATGGATTTCGTGACACTGCATATGCGGATGTATGGATGCCGAATGTGCTTGTTAGCCATATTTTTTCATCGATACATATTGCATATGCGCCAGGTTGTTTACTTTTTCAAAATTTATCCCCTTTCAGCATCAAGTCCTTTACTGCATCTCATATGCTCTTGTATGCAATGTAATGTGGTCGATCTTGTATGAAATGTAGCACATCTTGCGTGCAATGAATGAAATTCAGATTGGCGCACTGTTTCACTGCAATTTAAATGAAAGTTATAATGGTTGACTCTGATGTTGACAGAAAAAAGACGTCAGCTGTAACTTTTATCCCTCTCATAATTACCAACACTGACGCTTCTTGTTTAAGGAGGCGTCAAAGATAACCATCTCTGACGCTTCTTACAGCTCAAAAGTGTCAGCAAAAATACACCGATACGACCCATAGTCTCGGAGAAGACTATTCCTGACACGTGTCCTGAAAGAAGCGTCAGTGGGTTTTTCCTCATCCTCTTCTTTGTGTTCTCCTTGGAGTCCCCTTATTTTATTTTTATTCCAAAGTTCATATATTGAATTGTGTGGTGAGTCTGCACATGTTTTTACGGTCAGCACACCCCTATATAGTGTATTAAGTTCGGTTAAGAATGTTTCTTTTTTCTTAGTGACTTGCGTTGTGTGTAACCATGGTGCAAAAATGGCCTACTGCGATGCTCGTTCTGTCGTGCATGAATTATGCTATAAATTAATTAAGAGCTAAGTTAATTTTCTCAGTGTATGTCATTGTGCATGTGGCCACATGCCTGGTCGAATTTGGCAACCAAGCCATGCGCACTGTTGAATATCGATACTGAGTGTTTGGCAACACGGTAGATCGACTCAAGGTAAACTTTATTAAATATGATAGCAGAACTACATGACGAGATTAAAACAACCATAAGTTCTGATGGTTCGGATGATTAAAACAACCATAAGTTCTGATGATTAAAACACGGTAGACTCATGGTAAACACGGTAGACATCTAAGGGTTCTACTTATCAAGCTTGAAAGCCACCGCGGACTCCACGGCTTCGGCCAATTC
The DNA here is from genome assembly GCF_000005505.3 of Brachypodium distachyon. Taxonomy (NCBI): domain Eukaryota; kingdom Viridiplantae; phylum Streptophyta; class Magnoliopsida; order Poales; family Poaceae; genus Brachypodium; species Brachypodium distachyon. The sequence goes on from NC_016135.3 coordinate 25,512,579, forward strand.
GGAAAATTCCTCCATCAGAGCCCTGAAATATAGCCCCTTTCCTATTGCGGCGTACTCTCGCAGCTCATCGTCGTCCCACGAAGGGCGGAGGACAGTCTCACTCGCGACCAGGCCGGCCAGCTTTCTGATGGTTCGGATCCCATTCTTCAACGAGTAGTTGACCACAACACCGTCGCGGCATTCCGCCGCCAGCTCCTCGAAGACCACCGCCATGCCAACGGCGTCCTGCATCTTCATCTTCCACTCCTCGCGTCCTAGATCGGCGGCCACAACGACGTCGATGAGCACACCAGTGCAAGTTCGTGTTGCATTATCCACTTCCCGATTGGTGTTTTGGTCACCGACGAAAACGTGCATGAGAGTCACCTGGCGCCTGACCTCGGCCAGTTTTGCAAAGGAACTCCTACACAAACACACAGATGCATGACGATAAGAAGGCTGCCGTTCTTCCGTGCAAACCTAACCAGCAAAACATCTAGAGGCGTACGGTACGGGGCAGTAGAATTATGTATTTACCTGAGCGTACCCCCCATCACTTGAGCTCCGGCAGCGGAGAAGATCCGGCTTAGCATGCCGACCGATGCATGCTTTGGCATAGCGAAAACCGCGGCGCCGCGCTTCCCCTCGCCACGGACGCCGAAGCAGGGGCCGAACGGGAACAGAAGACCACGGACGCCGGAGCAGGTGCCGACGGCCGGGACGGTGTAGAAGCCGACGGCTCTGGTTGGCGACGACGACATCAGCCCATGCTTCTTGTGGAGCGCATCCTTGTCGAGGCCGTCGTAAAACAAAACATGAGATGATGATATGACCCTGCGTAATATATATGAGAAGGAAACGGATCTGACTGGACGGAGCATACCTCATCCTCTGTCGTCGCCGGCACCATGAAGTTCACGACCCCGCGATCCTCCTCCGGGAGGAGACGCCAGACCTCCTCCGGCACCTCGACGGAAGAGGCGGCGGGACGGAAGGTGCCGGAGGCGCCTGTCTCCAGCAGCAGCCCCTCCTTGTCTTGGCCCGGTTCCTCGATGTTGTCGAACTCGCCGCTCGTCGCTGGAAAGTCGCCGGAGTGCAGCATGCCCCAACCCGAGGCGCCCTCCGGCACCGTGAGAGCCACGACGCCGCGCGAGGCAGCCGGGAGAAGACTCCAGACGGCCTGCGGCACCGAGATGCCGAGGACGTTGCCGGAGCGCAGCGGCGTGGTTGTGGCCGCCGAGGACACCGCGAGGCCTGGGCACGGGAGGGTGGTGCCGCTGCTGCCGACTGAGATGATGGGACGGCCGGTCGCGAACACCAGCATGCCGGAGCCGCCTGCTGGCACGGACGACGCGGGACGGAATAAGGAGCACGCCGCCATGGTTTTTTGTTGAGTTCGTGCTGGTCGTTGGCCTCGTGGAGAAGAAGGGAGATGTGCTCTTTATATAGGCGAGGGAGAGGCTTCCGGAAGCGGCCGAGGCCACACAATGCTGTCGCGTGGGACCGGGCGTCAGAGAGCAAGGAGCCATGTGCAGTGTCAGACAAGACCAGGCCACCGTTTCAAAAAAAAACTTCCTCTTCTTTTTGGTGATCTTTCCGAACGTTGTTCTCTCGGGCACACGAAATCCTTGCCGGCCGCTGACACTCTTGCACAAGAGCTATATTAGGCCACAGAGGATCCTGGAAACAGATCCCAGTCCCAAGCATATATGGAACATCGTGTAGCGAACCAAAGATGCCTGCACTTGGTAAAAAAAAAACAAAGATGCCTGCAAAAGTTCATATATCTTCTGCCAGGCGGTTCCTGGCGCTGCTGCTGCAGGCGGGAGACCAGCTGGTAAATGTCAGGATTTGGGTCATCCATGCATGCAAAGCAAGGCTTTTAAGATGTTCCGTAGACGCTATTTTCGCGTCCCTGTCTCACGGATGATCGTTCGTGGCGTTGATCTGCTGCAACATTGGAATCTTTCGATGATGTATCCGTTCAATTTTGTGGGTGCAAAACGTACAGATCCGGAGTAACAAAGCGCACGTTATAATTAACCCGAACTGAGATTTGAAAGTAAACAAAGTTTAGGTGCAAGTAAAAAACGATGCTGGAATAACCACTAGCCCCCCAAAAAGCTTTTAGCTTGGAAAATTCTAGTAGTACTAGTCAGTTGCTTTTTCAAAGCATTCTTTTGATCCCGTGGGGCGCAGGTGCCAGGCGTTTTGATGCTACCGCCTCCGGCAGACCGGCTGCTGCAGGCGACAGCTCTCAGAGCTTCTTTTTTCCGGTTCACACAGAACAACAGGCATGCAGAGGGACCAAAAAAAAAGTGTTGCAGATAAAGAAAATAACCGTTCAATTTACCCCACAGCTATTCTGGTCTCATCTCGAGGCGTGACACACAACGGTACGTATCAGGGTCGGGTGCACTGGAGGTGAGCAACTAAAACAGATAGGAACAAACCCTGGATCCTTGCTTTTTCGACCTGTCCCTGGCTAGGAGAGCAAAGGTGGGCAGGAGGCTGCCAGTGCCAGGGTGAGTCCCACGGCCGGCCAATGGAGGGCGCGCGTCTGGCCGTTGCGGGGCTTCTTTTCTTCTTCTTTATACAGAAAGTGCACCACTAGAACCATATCGTTCGATGCATTGGGATCCGGAGACTGACAAAAGGAGAAAATCTTTAACCAGGCTAGACTTGCAGAAACAAATTTCAAACGATTGGACTAACTGCACACACGGTAGCCGTGGAGATCATATCATGCATGGGAGCATCGAGGGCGAGCGTCAATTAACGTATGCTCCAACACCCGGCCTTGTTGCCTTTATTAGCTGCATCAAATGGAAGAAATGCCAGAAATGATAGGTTTAATTACAATGTCATCGCCCCCTATCATTTTTTGCCATGACTTGGAGGAAGAACCACAATGCTCACCATGATACCACCGACGGATCCACTACCACAGAACCTGCACTTGAGCGTGGGCAATTAACCTTATAGGCCCGAGATTGCAGCTAAGAAATAAAATTTATTGAGGGGCATGGCAACGCAGTCAAGAAATATCGTTTTAACATGAGGGGATCCGTGTCCCGGTCAGGTTAAAAACATTTGCTTGAGGGTGCCCACATGTCCCTCAGTTTCCGCTCAGGTATTATTTTAGTTACAGTTTTATGTATTTCCTTGACGGCTTTTACACCTCAGTTTCTTTTCCGTTTTCCAGTAGTGAGCTGGGATCCGTGCTTATTCCTCGGCTCTGTCCATGCCCAACGTGTACACCAATATTGTTTGGAAAAGCCAATGCCGAAAATAAGTGCAAAATCTTCGTGTGACTTCTTGCCTATTGCATGGCAGATCGTGGCAAAAAAAACGTTTAAAACGCTGCACCAAATTAAGTCTCTTAAACGTAGTCGTGGGCAGTCCTTTGGTCGTCATATCAACGTATACGCTCATGATCCGCTGGTACCAGCATATTCCGAGGCTCACCAAGGCCGGATACGACGCGCTGACAAAATGGATGTCCCGCTTGGTGTGCTTTGTCTGAGGATGGTATACTGGATTTGCAGGCAGACAGCTGGTATGTTGTCGCAGTACACCGTTCTTGCTTTCAAAGATGGTGCAGGCAAGTCGCTCCCTGATCCAGGTAGCAACACATGCAAGTATTGTGCTGGCAATCGCTTGATCTCCACCTTTGGCGCTGGAATGTTGTTCCGACGACCATGAGATGAATGAATCGCCAGACGCCGTAACCCATCGTGGAACACTACGTGTCGAGGACTCGAGGACTAGAGCAAGAGTAATGTTGGTCAACAAGCATAACTAAGAGAGAAAAAGGAGTGCTAGCAATGTTTCTATACACTGCACTGGTGCTACCTAAGAAATGTTTTGAGGAATCGATTCCAGTACTTGCTCCGCTTCTAACTTGTGTTGACTTTGATGGGGCCCAGCGAGAGAGACACAGAAGGTTGGATAACGGTCACATGATTCTATATTTCTTATTCGGTCGGTGGGCTCCACAAGTGAGTCTAGTAGGTTGGAGCAGTTTTTTTCTTAGCACCCCTTGCCTGAAAATTTTCTAGCGAGGCCCACATTGCTCAGCATGGCCAACGTTGGTCAACAAGCGATGCTAAGGAGGTCCTGGGAAGTGTTAGAACCGGTGCTAGCCCTTGGAGCACCTCTAGCTAAGAAAAATCCACTAGAATCGGATCATGCAGTTTCTTTTTTTGAAGAAAAGGACGGTCGTTTCCGTCATTCGATTAAAGAGGAGAACTGTACAGGGTGGGGATCAGAGAGTGATCCCCAACAGAGAAAAAACACAGAAAAAAAAAGGAAAAAGGCCATGAGAGCTAATCTCGAACACGCCCTGATTCTCTCGCGGCAATCCTCCCAAACAAGGTGGGCGACCTGAAGAGCCGTCATCGCCGTCCCCCTGAAGGTTCTTCTGTTGCTCTCCTTCCAAACCCCCCACCAAGCGTAGATGAGTCGGCCATTGAGCTCTCTTCGGGCGTGTTTGGGGAGCCCATTGAAGATGCCATCCCAAAACTCGTTGAGAGGGCCAGTCGTAGGCAGGGAGGTGGGCGCGGCCCGGCTCCAGTTCTGAATAAGCCCCCACACCTCGCGGAAGAAAGAGCAGTCACGGCAGATGTGGGGGGTCGTCTCCGAGTGTATGCGGCAAAGCAGGCAGATCGGGTTGTGGGGCCATTGTCTCGTCGCAAGGTTGCCCGCCGTAAGAATTTTCCCATGAGCCACGGTCCAGGCGAAGAATCTGCATTTCGGCTCCGCCTACGCCTGCAAGGGGGGGAGAGAACCAAAGAACTGCGTCCGGTAAGCAGAGGTGGACGTGTAAGTGCCAGGGGTAGCCCACTTCCAGCGGATGCCGTCGGGCTGATCATTGAGATTGTTTCTTTGGAGGATGGTCCAGAGCTCCACGAAGTCCGAGATCTGCTGCGGAGTGGCAATTTTGAGCAGCGCACGGACCCAATTGTTGGAGGAGAGCTCCTTACGAACGGAGCGATGCTTTCTGGTAGCAGTGTCAAAGCGGCGGGGCCATCGCTGACCAGGCATGGAGCCATCAGGCAGCCATGCGTCATGCCAGAAGAGGCCCCGTCGCCGATTTGGATCGTCGTCGAGGCCCGGAAGAGAGCATGGTCGGTTGCATCGCAGGGAATGGGAGGCCTGCCCCGGTCGGCCCAGGCGAACCATAGCCACACCGCTGGCGCAGGGCACGGCCGAACCGCGCGAGGTCCGGGACCACGAGGCCGCCGTGTAAATATGAATATATACATTCATATTTGAACAAATTTGAGTCAAAATTTAATATCAGATGGAGCATTAAATACGGAGCAGTACTAACGTCAAGTGTTGCATAAACATATCGTATAGCTGACATAAATCCCGCGCTATAAAATACTCCAGCGTCGCATCTTCCACGAGTCGTTCATATTTTGTACATCCACCCACGCAAACAGGAATAAGCATCTGTGCTAGCTTTTGTTCATTGGCCTGGAAAATTATAGAACTGGACCCGAGAGAGCGCGCAGCTCCATATCTTCAGAGTTCAGACCGCTACTTGCTCAGGGCCCTCATGTCGCCGGTGAGAATCATCGAGTCCAGCCACGTCGCAGTGCCTGCAACAGCCGCGCTGCCACAGGAGCCGATCAAGCTCACGGCCATGGAGGCGGTGTGGGTCGTCCTCCCAGTGCTGCAGCACGTCCTGCTGTACGACCTGGGCGCCGACATGCCGCGCTTCGACGCCATCCTCCAGTCCCTCCGGTCTTCCCTCGCTGAGACTCTACGCAGCTTCGCGCCGCTCGCCGGCAAGCTCGTCCACCTCGAGGCCACGGGCGACGTCACCATCAGCTGCTCCGCATCGACGGCGTCAAGTTCGTCGTCGCCGAGTCCGATGCCGACATCGGCAGGCTCGTCGAAGACGAGGAGCACGACCTGCGCGTGCTGGAGCGGCTCGTGCCGGTGGTTGACATGAGCCGGCTGCCGACCGCCTTGCTAGCCGTGCAGGCCACGCGCTTCGATGGCGGCCTGGCGGTCGGGATTACAGTGCACCACGCCGTAGCCGACGGCGGTCCTTGTGGGCGTTCGTGGAGGCGTGGGCGGCAGCGTGCCGGGGAGAGACGCCGTCCATGGCAGCAGCAGCACCGTCCTTCGACCGCTCCCTCGTCAAGCTGCCCAATGGGGAAGAGCTGGCCAGGAGCGTCCTGCGAGATCTGGCCCCGAATCTGCCTTTGGTACGTGTTCCTTCCTCTGTTCCATTTCGCAACGTCCCGTGGGTGCGTTAACTAATTAATCCTGCGTTCTTCTTCTCCGCACACAGGCGACAACGCCGCCGTCGGTCGTGGAAGACCGCACGCGGTTCACCCGCCGGACGTTCACCCTGGACTCCCCGGGCATCCAGCGCCTGAAGCAGCAAATCCTCCATCTCGGCGAATCCCACGGCCTGCCCCTGTCTCGCCCGCCGTCCGTCTTCGCCGCCGTCATGGCGCTCGTCTGGACATCCTTCGCCCGTTGCAAGCCGTCCCCCTCGGACAACGACAACGACGACGTGCCGCTCTTCTTCTTCGCCGACGTCCGCGACCGGCTCGACCCGCCTGTCTCCTTGGGATACATCGGCGCGTGCCTCACCGCGTGCTTGGCGAAGCTCCCGCGCCGGGAGCTTCACAGCGAGCGCGCGCTCGCGGCGGCAGCGGCCGCGGTGCAGGACGAGGTCCGGAAGATGAAGGAGGACCCGGTCGCCGGGCATAATTTCCTGAGGCCGGAGGTCACGGACTTCATGGACCGGCTGATGCTCGTGTCGGGCTCGTCGGGGTTCAGGGCTTACGAGGTGGCCGATTTCGGGTGGGGCAAGCCCCGGCGGACGGAGCCGATCAGGATGAACCATGACGGGCAGGTGGCGCTGATGCGCGCCAGGGACGGCAGCGGGGTGCAGGTGTCGGTGTCCATGCTCCAGCCGGTTCACATGGACGAATTCAAGTCTCACTTCCATAAGCTGCTAGGCTATTCGAGTTAGATCGACATTGTTGTCTTGTCTTTCTGGCTGCTGATTTTGGAAATATCACAGGCAGTGCAGCTAGTCATTGAGGGCGAACGCAGCTATTCATCGTCCAAGCATTTTCTTTGCGTATTATAGTAGGAGTTGGTTCATCCTGATCGAGCCTTTTTTGCGTCCGACCATTTTCTTTGCAGTGGCATTTTTCGATCCATTGAAATAGCATTTTTCAAAGAATCTGCATGGCATTTTTCAAAATCGCGGTGACAGCCAGATGATTATGATGACCTGAACCAACGAGTTAAGATAAAATTATTAGCTTGTTTCACTAATATATTTGTGACCTTAACCGACGAGTACTCAATTTGTGGTGCCGGTCCGTCACCTTTAGACCGTATCACGTGTTTTTTCATCACTCGTTGATTTTTCATAGTAGCAAGAGAAGAAAACTAAATTATACTGCCTCCGTTACTGAATATAAGAAGTCTTAATTTTATCTACAGTAAGACAAATTTTTAAAAATTTGATCGAGTTTATAGAAAAATGTACTCCCTCCGTCCAACAAAGGATGTCTCAATTTTGACGAAATTTGAATGCAAAATATGCTGAACTTAATAAAACTAATTTAGAGTCATAAATTTGATAAATTTTTATAGTATAAATTTGGTCAAAGTTTAAGAGGTTTGACTAATATTAAGCACGCACTCTTATTGTCCGTATTACGGGTTCTCTTTATCTTTACTCTTATAAAAGAGCCAATTGGTGGCGGCGGTCCGTCACCTCCTTTTGTTGTGAAGAAATAACCTCATCATCTTTTTCTATTGTTAAAAAATCAATTGCCCCTCTCTTCCTAATGCAAACAATTAAACCTATTTGTTCCATTATCAGTGTTTGCGGATCCTATCATATTTTGGTCGAATAGGAAAAAAAACTAAACCTCTTGCAAAAGATTGACATGTGAATAATGTTTCACCAAAATTGGAATAAGAAGGGCAGCGCCGCTAACATGTATTCCCTCTGTTCCATAAAGATTGGCACGAATTTAAACTATAGCTAATTCAAATCCGTGCCAATCTTTATGGAACGGAAGGAGTAACAGTGATTTTAATCTAATTTAGTGAGTAGTCTAATTTTTCATCCATAACAACGCACGGGTATTTAGCTAGTTGTCCTTTAACCCAGCAGCTCAAGGAAGTGAAACTTGAACTGGTTCATCTGCGCCGCCTGGAGCAAAGAGACAGACACCTGGACTCCATGGCCGTCCCTGGCGCCCATCAGCGCCACCTGACCATCATGGTTCAACCTGACCGGCTCCGTCCGCCGGGGCTTTCCCCACCCGAAGTCGGCCACCTCGTACGCCCTGAACCCCGAAGACCCCGACACGTTCATCACCTTGTCCATCGGGATCGTGTCTGCAAGCCTCATGAAATCCCACCCGGCGAGCGGGTCCTCTGCCATCTTCCGAACCTCATCCTGCACCGCCGCCGCCGCCGCCGCAAGCGCTCGCTCGCCGCGGAGCTCCCTGGCCGGGAGCCTGGCGAGGCACCCGGTGAGACACACGCCGATGTATCCGGCGTCCACGGGAGGGTCGAGGCGGCGGCGGGCGTCGGCGAGGAAGAAGAGGAACACGTCCTCGTCCATGGCGAACGGCTTGCACCTGGCGAAGCACGTCCAGGCGAGCGCGACGGCCGCGGCGAAGGTGGACTGGGGACGAGACAACAATGGCGTGTTGTTGGGTTCGGCGAGATGGAGGATTTGATGCTTGAGACGCTGGATGTCATGCGTGCCCATGGTGAACGTCCGGCGCGTGAACCGCGTGCGGTCGTCCACGATCGACGGCGGCGTTGTCGCCTGCGCGCCGGAACAGACAAAGTTGTTCAATGTTCAAAGTTCAAGCAGGTCGGGTTTACTCTATCAGGGAATGGTAATGAGACAAGAGGACGAACGTACCAAAGGCAGATTGGGCGCCCACTTCCGCAGGACGCTCCTGGCGAGCGCTTCGCCATCGGGCAGCTTGACGAGCGAGCGGTCGAAGGACGGCGATACTGCCGCGGCCGTCGGCGTCTCGCCACGGCACGCTATCGCCCACGCCTCCACGAAGGTCCACAGCGACCGCCCGTCGGCGACGGCATGGTGCGCCTTCACCCCGAGCGCCAAGCCGCCCTCGAACCGCGTGGCCTGCACCGACAGCACGGGGGTCGGCAGCTCGCCCATGTCCATCTCCGGTACGAGCTTCTCCAGCACGTGCAGGTCGTGCTCCTCGTCGTTGGCGAGCATGCAGATGTCGGCGTCAGACTCCGCGACGACGAACTTTATGCTGTCGGAGGCGGAGCAGCTGAGGGCGACATCGCCAGTGTCCTCGAGATGCACGAGCTTGCCGGCGAGCGGCGCGAAGCCGCTGCGTAAAGTCGCGGCGAGGGAGGATTGAAGGGGCTGGAGAATGGCGTCGAAGGGCGGCAGCGTGTCGGTGTCGGCTCCCTCGTAGAGCAGGACGTGCTGCAGCAGCGGGAAGACGACCCACTGAGCTTCCATCGCCGTGAGCCTGATCGGCTCCGGCTGCGGCGCGGCGTTTGCCGGCACGCTGACGAAGCTGGTTTCGATGATTCTCACAGTCGACATGGGCAGATCGAGCAAGGATTGAAGTTGCCGGATGAGGAGTGTGGTGGGGACTGTGGATGATACGAGCTGTTCGATCGAGCTAGCACGGGTGCAAATGTGCAATGCACCGCTTCCCTTTATTGGCTAGCAGCCTAGCCTAGCTAGCGCAGATGCCTCGTCCCGTTTTTGCAGTGGAAGGACATACTCATTTCTGCCTAAACACGTCTCTGACGATACGTTGCATCAATCTCATTTATGCCGCCCGGTGCTACTGTAATTGACAGGAGAACGACATATCACGCGGTAGGCCATATGGAAATACATGCAAGGAAACTAAAGTTGGCCTACATGCACATTCATGGTATCCAGAAAGAGTGTAAGATCCAAGTGGCAACCTGTGGGCCGTGGGATCAATCAATTGCAAGCTTATCTTGTTTACAGTGACGTCAGTGGTGATGGTTTTCAGAGTGTACAGGATGCACGATCTACGACAGCCATGACGCCAAGGTTTTGGTTACTAGGTGTGCTTTTGGTTGCCGCTCGCTAGCAGTATTTCTCGGAAAAAAAAATCCTATGCGACCCTGCCCTCTACGACCCTGCACTGGACCAGGCTTGCCATCGTTGGATTTGAAACGATGTGAACACGGAGGAGGTGCAGCGGGAGTTGGAGATCAAATCGGGAGATCTAACGATCACGGATTGGGTCCAACCTGGGGTCGTTCGAGTCTGGGTCGTATAGGATTATTCTCCATATTTCTTGGCCAGGTAATGGATTTTCTGGGAAAATATTATTCAAAAAAAAAAAACTTAAGTCACGGATGAGTAGCCTGTAGAATCTCTGATTGTGAGAATTGAGAAGTTTTTTTTTACCAGTAATTGGCAACAAAGAATTCATTTCATTTGATCAAAATGAAATAAAATCCAATTTTTTATAGAATTTCATTTGGTTGAATTTGAATTCCGGATTGAAAAATCATATTTGTCTACCACATAGAATCGAAGAGTGAGAGACAATTCTAGATAAATGATGGTTTTTAGAGAGAAATTGAGGCTAGTTATAGTGTGATTCCATGAAATTTGAGATTGAGTTCCTGTGGCTATTTCCGTGCCAACCAAAAAAGTTGTTTTTTGAATTCAAAATGAATTCTACAATTCTATGACCAAATGATGAGTGCCAAACGAGTTGTAAGAGAATTGAGAAGCAGTATTGATGTTGGAGGCCAATACCGTCCGGAAAGAGTGGACAGTCTACACAAAGTCGCAAACCGTCTATTCCGGGCACACCGAATTCGTTCGCGATTCGCACCAGGCCGCATCCAGTCACACATTGACGAGCCCAAGAACAACCATTAAGACCGGTCTGTATTCTCTGCTCACCACGGACAGCACGGACCAGGAAAAAAACACAGCAAATCAAAAAAATGTCCCGATTGATGAAAGGTTTTTTTGAACCGAATAGATGACAGGTTTGACAGCCCACGTACTGACGTACTCCACCGGGAGGTCTGATCCGGTTCGCCACTTAAAGCGTGTGCCTCCCGAGCCGAACGCAGCTGGGAGACCAGCGATTTCAAACCCTTGGGCGATTTCGTTCATACTGCAATTTGAAGAAACATACTGCAATTTAAACTCATGCAAACTGCAATTTGAACTTTGTATTCGCATGAACAAAGAGCGGCAAGATGCATGCATTTTTACAAAAGGTTGTACACTAGAGCAAATCAAACTACATGCATCCTTTTCAAGTACGGTTAGTATTCTGCAACATTATTCGCTTAGAGTTGAGTATAATTATCTCTACTAAATGTCACACAAAGAAAATGTTCATGCGATGCAACTAATGCCGGCATTACCGATGATATATATTTCCAAATCAGCAACTAGGTTTATTTGCATAGCTAGAATGACTAATCGCGTGAACGGTTGAAAATATTACCCGATCGATACATACGAAGATGCGTGGTGCGACAGATCGGAAGTACATCTGCGGTTTTTTTTGCCTAAAGCACGTCTGCGTGCTGTTGAGGCCATTTTCTTCCCATCTCGGATTTGGCATCCTTAGGCATGATTGTTCTCTTTTCTCTCTCTCAAAAGGAACAAAGCTATGTTCGCTTTTGCGGGCAGGTAGATCCGTCGACTCTTTGCTTTCGTTGTCTGCAGTTCTGCACGTACTGGTCAGAGAGTGAGCACTTTGTTGGCGACGCCTGATCCTTCCGTGTTTAGATCCGGGCTCTGAAGCTGCGCCGTAGCGCACTAGTGTAGCTAGTTTCGTCTACATTTTACGTCGCCGAACACTCTTGTTTCTACGTCTATTAACGAAACTTCTTCACGTCCGACGAGCAGCTGTGTTTTCCTCCCGTGTTCTATTTTCCAAGTGGCTGACTGCTGACATGCAACACATCAAGCAGGTCAACCGGATCTGACAGGACTAGTCATGTATTAATTCCACGAACAATGGGCCAGCAGTCTTTTGACGAAACAACAGGGCATTTTATCATCATTGCCAAAGGAGGTCGACGAGATTCGACCTAGGAGAAAAAGGTTAAAAAAACAAAGAGGGTAAGGAATATCAGCCAAGTCTACTTGGAACATATACCTTTCGATCATAGCACCGATGCACAACACTGTAATGCAAGCATGCAACAGACTGAAGACTAGCAGTGTTAGCACATAAAGTTCATGTTTCAGCTTACAGAGCACACAAATTAACTACAGCTGCACTAGCTAACACGGTACAGTAGTACTACTGTATACTGTATAACACACGCAGTACGGTTCTTATTGGGCGAAAAGATCAGCCAAGTGCCCAAACACTAGATAAACTCGACGTAATTTTGATCTGAACCACAGTAGTAGTACTTGTACACAAATTAACGAGCTGCTTTTGGAAGCTGCAGGTAGACAGAGACGGCAAATCCACTGCATGCAGCAGCGCCAAGGTTTGAGACGAGACGTACGATGAGCGCTAATGGTGATGCCCGCCGTTGCCGCCGCTCCCTTCGACCGGATTGTCGGGCCCGGGCGGGCGCGTCCTCCTCACCGCCCGCACGCTGGTTGTGATCACACCCTGCATGTAAAACCCCTGCAGAAATCACCGACAGGCCCGCCAGTTCAGCAAGAAAAGAAATCCATACTTCACAGACATATCGCACACCTTTCCCGTCAAACAACAAATTGCACATAGGTAGTATAACGTACAGTAGCAGTGCCGGGATTTTTCTGGTCTGCATCCTGTCCTTCTTCAGAGGGACCAAGAGGAGGTGCAGCAGAGTCAGCGCTTGGCTTCGTGCCGGTGCCCCCGAACGGGTCGCTGATGCCCAGGCGGCAGGCCAAGGCCCGGACCACGTACTGCAGCAGCGAGCACGGGTGCAAGAACACCGCCGCCGCCGCCGCCATGGATTCGTCTTCATCAGAGCTCCTCTCCTTGTCCTCCTTCTCCTTCTCCTTCTCCTTCTCCTCATCTGCCGCCGCCTCGCGCGGGTGCGTCGTCGGTTCTTGAGGGCCCTTCTTCTCCTCTTCTTCACGCCGATCCACCGGTTCCTCTTCCTCCGTGCGCCGACCCGTCGATTCCTTGAGGCTGCCTTCTTCCTCTTCCTCCTCCCGCTGCATCTTGGGCTGCTGATCCATTGTTCTTCTAGCTTGTTCTACTGCGCCTCGCCGCGCCGCTCTGGGAACTGGGTGCTTGTGGGGAGGGGGAGGGGTATGTCCGATGTGCGTGTCTATCTAGTGCTGCTGTTTCTTTTGATCAACTTTATTCTCTGCACTCTCTCTCTCTTTTGCGAGGATGCCGTTGATTCGCTCGAGGTCATTAACTCCTCCTCTGTCGACGATTCATTTCGGGCAGCTCCCTATTTATTGCCGCGAACCATGTGGTGATCTGCGGAACGGGTAGTTTTTCCCGGTTCTTCCGAGAATGCCCCTCGACGATTCAGCCATGGTGTACGACTCGTGTAACACATGCGAGACGCACTGACGTGCATGTCAACGTGACATGTATGGTTCGGAGTATACTACATTACGGTCTACGGAGTACAGGTAGACTGGTGGTACGTAGCTTCGCTAGAGAACAAAAGAGCGTGCGTGACATGATACTACCTGAAAATCACAGGAGTGCTACTAGTACCACACATTTCTGTGTTTTTTTTGTTTCAAAACAGAGAGAAATGCAAAGCATCTCGCGCCAGCACAAGCTTTGGAGCATGGGTTGTTTGACTTGTTTATAGGCGGAAGGGCAGGCTTGACAATGTGTCATTAGAGAGGAGAGAAGCCGCGTGCCGGTGGAAGGTGTCGTCTGTTCTGGTAGACTGGGCCGGGAGGCCACTTTAGCTCCTGCAGCTGCTCCAACACGAAGACTAATCTGGAAAATGTCGATGCCGACGACAAAAGCACCAAACAAACTGCGGAGCATTGAAGATGGAATGCTCATCCCATCGATCGGCCACCCCACCCTCCCCGGTAGTATTCACCTACCGAGGTTTAATTTCTGCCAGCCGGCCTCCACACGTCACTCACGATAACGCTCTTTCGGGTTTAAGATGTGCGCACAGGTAAAACGCCGTGTCATCTCCTAAAAATTATCTTGTTTTAGTACAGTTTGGTGCGGAGATCCAGTCGCTCTCGATCGACCGACTGCCGTCAAGATCTCGTGGTGCAAGCTAAAAATTAGGGTGCACTGTACGACTGTTCTCGTGTCGGAGGCTATTATTGTCGTGTATTTAGGGCATCTCCAATAGTGATGGTTACTAATTCTCTTCTCTCTCTTCTTAGTATATTTTTCTTTATTCTCCTCTCTTCTCTTCCTTGATGGATCCGCATGTCATCTTTTTCTTTTTTACCCGCGTAGAGGCTGTTACTTCTTCAAATAACCACTACCTATTTATTTTATTCAAATATTGTTCTCATTAGTCTAGTATTTCTTAGTACCCATGTAGTAACAATTGTTAAAAATGTCCTTATACGTCGACCTCGTACGTACTCTTCTCAAACTGCTGGATATACGTGGAGTCTGCACGGGCCAATACGAAGTACATTTCCGTTTCGAACCTGTGGTCTGCGCTTCTGCGGGACGGGTAAAGGCTCTTTTCATGTCGAAAGCGTCGAGCGTGACAGTGCTGAAACAGTGGCATCATAGTCGCGCTGTTAAGCGCGCTAAACTTGCCGTGAGGGAACTGCTGGCGAGACAGCGACGGCCTGTCTATCAGTAATGCAGTTCTTACGTGCGTTTCCGTTGGATGTGCGGAAACAGTAGCTAATATGATCCTAGCGTAAAAAAAAGCAATGCAAGCGGGTTTGCGGATTGTTGGGCCGAAACCCCGCTAAAGTGCAGGCAAGGCCCAGGACATTAAAGAGCAAATGAACTGGTACTAGAACGGGAACGCCGTACCTCCAAAAAAATTATCTTCCTTCAGTACAGTTTGCTGCGGGGATCCAACCGCTCTCGATCGACCGGCTGCCGTCATGATCTCGTGATAACGTGATGCATGCGGTCATTTTTGTTGTATTTTCTACGTCGACCTCGTTCGTACTCTTCTCAAACAGCCGTACGCATATACATACTCACCGATGGTTTTGTGGATACGTGGAGTCTGCACGGACCAATACATACGGTGTACATTTCGAACGGTCTCTTTCATGTCGAAAGCGTCGAGCGTGACAGTGTTGAAACAGGGGCATAATAGTCGCGGTATGGTCGATGATAGCTAATCGATCTTGCCCGGAGGGAACTGCTGGCGAGAGAGCGCGGGCATGTCTATATGTAGTTTTAATTTGCGTTTCAGTTGGACGTTGCCTGGACTGGTCAAGTGGGTCAACATCTCCTCTTGACGAGCAGTACTACTGCTGGGAGCTTACTTGTAGTGTTTCGTAGCCCGAGAATCCAAGCACAGGGAACCAAGGAATGCAATCGGGGCAAAAATTATCGAACTTAAGTTCGAAGCAACGATCATTAGTTAATGTCTCGTCTCACATGTCCACCCGTTTGGTGGTCGGCAACCTTTAACATTGACGTGTCTGGTGTACGTACGTCCTATTTGGCTATTTGTACCCTAGGCACTGGATTCTGCTATGGTTCTAGGCTCCTAGCGATCTATGCCGTTGCGCATCGTATACCAACTGGATCGCAGGGTCTGCAATATCCCGTTCCTACACGAGCGCGACCTCTTGAATCGCGCGATCTACTCTGGATTTGATCAATTGCAGTCCAAAAGAGAAGACGCAGCGCAAGGCCCAGGATATCGAGTTTCCACATGGACTGGGCGTACAATGGCAATATCAAAGTTGGGCTTGTGTGTGATCCCTCCACGACCAGAAGCCCAGAATAGCACAAGGGCCCTTGTGCTTTTTTTTTTCTCAAAACAAAAAAGAAGCAAAGGGCTTGCTTTTCCACCTCAGAACCAGTAAGCTAACAACGGAAACCGCAAAACAGAGCCACCGGAACCGCCGCGCGCCGGAAACGGATCGGCCCCAGCAAACGAGCACCCCCAAATCGGCCGCCTCGACATCCGGCGGCTCGAACGGCATGCAGCATGGCATCAAAGACCTCGCCCCCATCTCCACCCATGGCTCCTCACCACGCACGCACATTCCGCGGCCGAGTTACTTTCTGGAGGGAGCGCGAGAGCAGCGCCGGCCGCCCGCCGGTTGGATTAGCTGACCTCGTCTCCCTCCTCCACAAACACCACCAACAACAACAATGGAGCACGATGCCGCCGTCTTGGACGCCGACGCCCTGGACGTCACCCCACGCGGGACGAAGAGAACAACGACGGCGACGATGCCGACCACGCGGGCGCCGTCCATGTCGTCCGTGGACACCATCCTCCACCTCCCCACCACGCCCCACAACAACAAGCCTTCCCCAACGCGCGCATCTTCTGGGCACGCGCTCGAGGAGCCCTCGACGCGCCGCAGGCCGGCGCGCAGGTCGAAGCCCGTCAGGATGTTCCAGAACATGTGCCGCTCGCTCCCCGTTCTCACGCTAACCGCGCCGGCCGCGGCCCGCTGCGGCGGGCTCCTCCATGCCCCCAGCGCGTCGGCCACGGCCACGGCCACCGCGTCGCCCTCGCCATCGTCGTCGAAGAACTTTCTCAGCGCGCCTGTCTCGGCGGCTGCCGCGACGTTGTTATTGACGTCGTCCTTCTCGCGGCGGCCACGGCGCGCCATGACCGGCACGCTCTTCGGGTTCCGGGACGGGCGCGTGGCGCTGGCGCTGCAGGAGAACCCGCGGTGCCGGCCGGCCCTCGTCGTGGAGCTCGCGCTCCCGACCCACGCGCTGCTCCGCGAGCTCAGCACCACGGCGGGGGCACGCATCGTGCTCGAGACGGAGAAGCGGCCGGACGATGATCAGGAAGATGATCACGGCAGTAACGAAGGGTCGTTGCCGCTGCTGGAGGAGCCGATCTGGTGCATGTACTGCAACGGGAAGAGGGTCGGGTACGCGGTGCGGCGGGAGCCCACGGAGGACGACGTGGCCGTGCTCGAGACGCTCTGGGCCGTGTCCATGGGCGGCGGCGTGCTCCCCGGGAGGTCGTCGTCGTCGTCGTCAGCGGCGGGTGTTGACGGAGGAGGAGCGGATGTTGGGGAGATGGCGTACATGCGCGGGAGCTTCGAGCATGTTATTGGGTCTAGGGACTCGGAGTCGCTGTACATGGTCGGCCCGCACGGCGGCGACTGCCCGGAGCTCGCCGTCTTCTTCGTTAGGCTATGACATGAGCCGATCGGTCCAGAGACCGACTTCTCTCTCTCGGACCGTTTTTGTTCAGTGGTGTACGGCTAGCGTGCAATGCATGGATCGACGACGTTTATGGATCTGCTCGATCGATCGATCTCTTCCCCTCCACGTTAAATTTGGCTCGTTTGCTCTTTATTTCGTACGATGCGAGGTGATCCGGACGGATTGACCAGATGATTGAATGCCAAGAAGGCCACGCACGAACAGCGTTTACGTACTCGTGAGAAGGAAAAGGTTTAATTTCACGTCTGTTCATCCACGATCGATGCAACTTGACCCTGACCGGCCAGATGCTGCTACACAAAGCAACCCCGAAAATAACATAACCTTTTCTCGATCTGCTGCATGAAAGGATCGTCGGCCATTTTCATGTCGTAGCAACATTTTAAGCGCATGCCTTGCATTAGCCGGCTATCGATCACATCGATCGATCGATCGGCACGGGCATACGTAACTGTATAGTGCTGTACATACTGCGGCAGCGACTAGTCGATCTGCCAACTGCACGCAGTGCATGGGCTCCGCTAAGGCAGCTTCATGGAGTGACACGGTACTGACGCTGTGCACACTGCACACATGCACACGCACAGTCGTTCAGTCAAGCAAATGCACAGTCCCCATGCGCTTTTCGGGCAGCGAGGCCACTACCAGTGGCAAGGCATAGTTTAGTTCGGTACTTCCATCACGCAGTTCCGTAAACTTAGAATATCCCCAGACAACAACATGGGCAAACCATTTAATTTTTACCAGGATGAATATCATCTGAATCAGGCAGGTGGCCGTCTAATAACAATCCCTGGTCCAAACTCCAAACCCTTCAGTTCAAGCTCCAATGAATGACTGCAGCATGCATTGCATGATGTGCCGCGTCGATCTTGTCGCCTTGCACTGAATCTGATGAGGGTACTTGCTTGCTTGCCTCCTTTGCATGCCATGCATGGCAATGCCGATGGCATGCATGCATGGAACTGCAGACGGCGACGCGCGTGAGGGAATCTCGGGTCATTTCCGGGGCGTCAAAGGAGACAAGCCCTTTGCATGCATGCATGCACGATCGCCCTCAGAGTCAGAGCTCTCAGGGAGTCAGGGCATGGCATGCATGCATGGCCGCCCATGCCCTGTCCTGCCGTGCATGCGAGAGCCCCAAGAAACGACACCAGCTACGCTGCCCGCTAGCCGCTCCGGCCATGCATATGATCCAGGAAATGATCCATGCACCGGACGGCCACTGGGGCCCAGGCCTGCTTAAACTAATCCACGTGCGTGCCCCTTGCATTGCCCGTCGGAAAACTGCTATAAAATCGCACGGGGCTGCTCCTGGGTTAGCCCTTGGGGGACCGGAGAGGGGTTCCCTCCTGGTCTCCCCTCTTCTAGTATCCGAGCTCAGCAGAGAGACATGCTTGTGCTTGGGACATCTACGGCATGCATGCGCTGGTTACGGCTTGTCGGCCGGCCGGGGTAGATCTTATCTATCAGTCGCCGGCCAATGACAGAAAGCTAAGCCTGTGGTATATAAACACATGCATTGCTTCGTTCTTTGTTTCACTTGCATGCTCTGGTCTTATCTTCTGAGACTCTGATATGGGTTTCATGGATCTGTGTGAAGGATAGAGCAGAAGCGGCGGATCTCCGTCACGGCATCACTTGCGGCTCCGCATTGGAACCGGCGGGGAGAGACCGGCTGTCGACCGCCGAGCAAGGATAGAACAAGAAGAAGAAGAAGAAGAAGAAGAAATGGGTCATGTCGCTAGCAGCTTCTATTTGTTTTACTTCTGTTTTTCTCTCTTGCCGCTCATTAATTGGTGTACTTCTATTCTACCATTGCTTTGATGTTCTTTGTTGCTCTGCTGTTGTTCCGGAAATCACTTTGTTGTACTCTTCGGTGGTGTTGAGATTGATCGGTTCTGAAAGTTGGCCTGGCCTTTCTGGGCCGTTGACAGGGTTGTCTTGTTTATACCCTTTCGTGTATCTTGTTTAGATCCGCGCTTCAGTAGAGTGGTCCTCGATGTTAGTCGTACTTCGCCTGCAATATGTATATCTTGAAATGAGCATATATATTATATGCGTGCTTCGATATTTTTGTTACTGATGCATGGACTTCCGTTACAGGGCCGAAAACTTCAAAGACACATGCATGCTTGCAGAAAGTACAGATGGACCCTGAACATCTCGTAGTAGGATACAAACCGAGCGCAAACTGAACTTGGCGCGTGTTTACGACCAATTGATTGGAAAACATTACCATATGGAAGCATGATTGACAACTCAATAACACCTTCGTTATTTTTTTCCACCTCGTTTTAGAATTTGAACGCCGAGGTAATATGCACAAAATTATTTTGATTTTTTCACACAAACATTGGATTTGGACATAAAATGTGTACATGTCATTAGTGGTTTAACCAGGAAAAGACACTTTCGTTTTGCTACACTTTCAATAAATTTAGAAAAGTATTTTTTTCATCCTTCGACTCATCGCAGTTTGATTTTAGTCCCTTTTTCAGAAAATTCCAATATAATATATTTTTGAAGGCGTGACAAGTTGTGAGAAAAAAGCATTTTTCTCATAAATTTAATTAATACCATACAATTGGGATACTTCAAGCTTAATCGAGTTAAAATGTCTTTGCGTCCAAGGGGACAACAAGCGACTAAGAAGATATGAATGTGCATCGGGTTACGTGTCATTAGCATTTTTAGTACTCTACTGTGAACCACGCATATTTGTGGTGTGGCGGTGGTTTAAACTTTAAACCAAATTTAGTCACCAAGATTCCAGTTTGGACAACTTTTTTAATGTTTCGTTGCCTGTCATGTTTACTAGCCTATGAGATGCAAATGTTACCTATGGATTATTTTCTACAGAACATTTCTAGTGAGGGTTTATTTACAACTATCCTATTTTTCCTTTTTTTACACGGGCACCTCTTCGCTAAAAATAATAATTCAAACACCAGGTCGACATCATAGCGATGCTTCTATTGAATCGTTTGGCGGCAACATTGTCCCGCCTTCTCATCTGGCAAGATGATCCACGTGGTACCACATGGGCTTTCTGTCGGGTCATTTTTGTCGATTCGTTTTGGAAAATGGCTATTTTGTCAATTCATTTCCACAAGGGCTCTGTTCAGCAAAAAAAAGTCACGATATCTACCCTTGCATTTTTTTTTGCCTCCTTTCTCCCTCCTTTTTTAAACGAGATTTGCATGACTATTTCAATCAGAGATCATCTTCTTAGACAATTATTCAGTAACTAGATAGAGAGAGTCTGGAAATGTAATGCACTAGCTAGCAAAGTTTGATATATAATTGAGCATGGCATGGTACGTTGCACCAAACATACAAGCTAGGTGGCTAGGCTGAACACTTCAAACTCTAATGAATGATTTTCTCCCATTCAAATCATTGTGTTTTATAGGACCGAAAACACGCACTCCAGTCGGTCGACTGACTTTGAGCCCCCAAGGACCAAAATAAAGTTAGGAGAAGGATGGCATGGCATGATTAACGGTGCGCTGGATCATGTTTTGATTGTCGGTGGGCTCATCATCCTCGAAAGATAAGAGATGAACGCGAATTCGAAAACAGAAATGTGCTGGAGATAGTACTAAACCTACCAGGAGCCGGCCCAACCCAACCACTCTGGCCTTTGGGCCACCCTGGCTTCCCCCTCCCTCTACTAGTAGTCCCTTGAGACGTGCTCTCTCAAAAAAAAAAGTAGTCCCTTGAGAGTTGAGACTTGAGTACGCAGTCCATGGTTCGGACAATTCAAGCGTGCCGGAAACGCCATGCTAGCGCGTCTGTACGGCTGTACCCGTGCATCGGCACATGTGAGTCCTTGATGCATGCGTTACGTACGCCGGCCCCGTGTGACCGTGTCCGTGTCACGCATGTGGAATAGCGAAGATTCCTTGCTGTTCCGAGGCCATCCTTCGATCGATGACCGCCGCATCTGCATGGCCCCGTACGTAAACAGCGTTAAAGAGCGTTCGAGTAGACCACCGTAGTCCGTAGGTAGCTGCACTAGCTTGATCCGATGGCCAGCCTCGCCGCCCAGCTCATGGACGTGTTCTACGGCATCGTCACCGGCTACGGCGCCCACGGCGAGGACGGCAACAAGGCTAGGTGCCGTCGCAGGTAAACACACGCACCCTTGCCACTCTAACAGTACTGCATTACTGAATTAATGCTGATGTGTGTTTTCCAGAAGAAAGAAGAGCGCGAATGTTAATGTTTTGGTACTACATTATATTGGGTTTCTTTGTGTCTCTCTGCAGGTGCGCACGAACCTTCCGGATCGAAGAAGTTATCGAGGTCAGGTCTCCAGAAATCTCGACGTGTCAGGAGGCTCTGGCGCCCAGGTCAACCTGAACGGTTCCTAGAGAGAGGAAGAGAATTAACGGCCGTGTGTTCTTCCCTGTAGCCTTAGGCTTAAGATGAACAATAAGCAGGAGTGCATGTGTCCTCCCAGCAGTAATCTTTCAGTTTCGTGCGTGCATAGCGTACTAGTACTGTCTTGTTATTTTGACATCCTAAACGATCGAGTTTGTGCGTGTGCTGTTCAGTCGTACGTGCAGCTGTAAGAAGCCAGGGCCAGGCTAATAAAAGCAGTAATTTGATGAAAACCTTCTTGATTTCTCTTTTCAATTCTCTGTTTTTTCTTCTTTCCAAAGTTCACGTGCTCAGGAAAATGTTATCTGTACATCTACGCCGGTGAGGCGATACGAAAAGGTGGTTAATTGGATTGAATGAGCATGTGACGAGGCCATCGTACGTGCGGTAGCGACGGCCTTATGGGCTTGTACCGTACTGCCTCCCCTTTTGTTTTTTCCGAGATAGGGATAGGGTCGTCCTGTATTCGATCTCCTTCGTAGCCAGATGTTGTAGATTACCCGAATGGGGCTACCAGGAGCCGTGTTTCCTATACGTACACACGTCTCGCCCTGGAGCTCGTACGTCCTGGGTACTGTTATCTCGCATCGCAAAACATCGCAACTCTGTGTGCAACGTGTGCTGCAACTTTTGCGGATTGCTGAAGAAACTCGTAATCGTATCGTTTCGTCTGTGAAACGCAGTACTGTACTGCATGCAACTTGGACATGGTGAGTGGTGACAAGCAGTAAACCAGTACTGCATGCAACTTGGACATGGCGACTGGTGAGCGGTGACAAGGAAGTAAACCATTCCTGACAAGAACCGGGACCCTATCCATCGCCAAGCAACAGGTGTAGCTCCTGTGCCCTCAGATTTATTTTTTTACTGATAAGCACACGAACCTTACATGCATGCATAACAACACTACCAAACGATGGTACAGTGAGGAAATTTCCTACAGTGAGCCAGTGATGAAGCGACGAAATAATCCAAAACTTACATAAGCACAACTCAGTGACTGCTCGAATACATACGTGGTAATTCCAGTAACACAGATGAGACACAGAAAAAGATGGAACGAGAAAGATCAATCTTGTAGACCTACCGTAGGATGGGGATCGGAGGGCAGAGAAGGCGTCCATGATCCAATCGCACGAGAAGGACGCCTGCGTCCGAGAACCCCGCCACGTCCGCGTGGCCCACGGGGGCCACATCCTCCAATGCCCGCGTGTCGGCAAAGCAAGCGGTTACGTGGATTCCTGGAACACGCAGGAACGCGACGGATCACGGCCGCCAGCCCAGCCCGTGCCCCGTGAAGTCGACGGGAGACGAAGAAGATTCCGGGATCCATTCACCGGCCGACGAACTCAACTCACCCCGCGATAAGCTGGTATAACTAGCCTTTAAACGAGCGTTTCGCCCGTGAATCCTTTAGACCTTTGGCCGGTACCGTTGACAGATTCACCGGGGCGGTGAGCGGCCACGTACGAGCGTGGCCCCGCCGCTCGCTGTCGCATCCCGTCCTTTCTAAAAAGCGACGACGAGAGACGAGGAGAAAAGAAGCGCTCGGCATTTGCTTGCTCCTGGCTGCTCACAGTTTACTCTCCACGAAGCCAGCAGCTAGTCAATCAAAGTCTCCGGTGGCATCCAATCCAGATCCAGTCCACGCACGCAGAACGACTCATGGCGGCGGCGGCGGCGGCGGTGCGAACGATCGTGTGCGAGGCGGCGCCGCTGCAGAGGCCGCAGCAGCAGCCGAGGCGGGAGCGGGACGGCGGCGCGGGGAAGATCGTGCTGCAGCCCCGCCTCTGCACGCTCCGGTCGTACGGCGCCCCGGGAAGCGGCGCCGCCGTGACGCGGAGGCGGCTGCCGGGGGAAGGGGATGACATGGAGGTCGCGTCCGGCGGCGCGCCGTTCTTCGCGTCCCTGGCCGACTACATCGACAGCTCCCGCAAGAGCCAGGACTTCGAGACCATCTCCGGCCGCCTCGCCATGGTCCGCCACTCCGCCTTCATTTCGAATTTCTCCCCGTTCCCGCTTTCGTTTTTTATCCGCCGTCCGTTTGGATCGAGATCAACGGTGGATGATTCGTTTCGTTTTGTCTTCTTCCTATGCAGGTCGCGTTTGCGGCGGCGGTGGCGGTGGAGGCGACGACGGGGGACTCGCTGTTCAGGAAGCTGGACGCGGTGGAGATCGAGGAGGCGGCGGGGGTGTGCCTGGCCGTGGTGGCCTCCGCCGCCACGTTCGCGTGGGTCTCCAGCGCGCGGGGCCGGATCGGGCGGATGCTCACCCTGGGATGCAACTCCTTCGTCGACGCGCTCATCGACAACGTCGTCGACGCCCTCTTCTCCGACGGCCAGCTCCAGGACTGGTCCGACGACGTCTGACCGCTGCACACATGTACTCCATGGATGATACCATGATACTGATACTAGTACTAGACGACGATGTATAGAAGAAGTAGATCGATAGCGTTAAGTTGTTGTTAAGAGAGAGCTTTGCGTTTCACAAGTTTGATTCATCGCTGCTGCGCAGAAGCAGGGGATGTGGCTCTGTATTTCTTCAGAAATGGATGCCATGCATGGGCAGCATGGCTATGCTGCAGAGCTCCAGTCATCTGAGATTGTAGCTTTGCAATCTGCATGGGAATTAGTTTGGCTTCTGAATGGACATGGAGAACTATTGTTCTCGTGTAACCAAGGGCGTCCTGCAAGGCTGTGAAATGTATAGATCTCTGCAACGATAAATAACAGTAGTATACTGGCCAGTAGTCCCTTAAATTATTAACTGTGTGAGCTACTGAGATTGTAAACTAGAGACAAGCATGTAAGGGTAACTAGTAGGATCATGTATTTTCTCATGAATGAAATCTGGAGTCTTCAGAGTACGGTAAATACATGAAAATGGGAGTATTATGTTTCATCATTGTCATTTTATTGGGCAGATGGCAGCATCTGTACCTAGTACTGAATTGCAGCATCTGTGAGATGCATACAAAATTGCGATCAATAAGTTTGAACGACAGAATTGCGGCCTTGACTTCCATTGCATTTAGCTGGAGTCTTTTGCTTACACTTTCTATATCTGTACTACTGCTTAAATCAGCAGTCAACAGTCAACATGTTCAGGGACGCCTCAGTAAACTACTGCCAAAGAGTGAGGGACTGAAGGTTGTATTTCAGCCTGACATTCAGGGAAAAAAAGATTGTGCTTCATTTTACATCATTTCCCTTCTTTTCTCTAAAATAACTGCTTCAATCAGGTTAGGACAATCGGGTCACACTGTAATCAAGAGGCATTCTCTATCGCTTCGATGCACCCGAGCACGCTGGCCTTCTCCGACATAGCAGAAACGAGGGCATCATGGGCCGCTTTGTTGTTCTTCAGAAGTGACGCAGCAATCAGGACCTACAAAGCCAAAACAATTTTGTTTTAAATACACTACATCATTCCAACGAGCATGTAACCAATTTTCGCTTCAGCTACTTCAGAATGAGATGGTGGATAACTCACAGCCCATCTTGTAAGGTTTTGCTGCTGATCTTTGCTTAGCGGTGGTTTAGTCCTGTTCAGAAATCTCTGCAAACAAACAGACTGGAGTTCTTCAGGTGACTTCTTCAGAACTGGAACCTAAAAGGAGCTGCGATGAATTAACACATCACCTGAAGGGTGAAAAGATCTGCTGACTGGCCAACAACTTTGTCGTACTCTAGACCTTCAGCAGCCAGTCCGGCCATTGACACTACAGCTAACCTGGTGACATCTTGTACATGTCAGTTGTTTGCCATGATTTTTTAGGTGAAGACAGTGTAGTAATGAAGTTAGGATTGTCAAGTACTCCCTCCGATCCTAAATTGTTGTCGAAATATTACATGTATCTAGACGCTTTTTAAGAATAGATACATCCATATTTGAGCAAATTTGAGTTAAGAATTTAGGATCAGAGGGAGTAGTTGAAGTCTATTCTTGAATGCAGTAACTGAAGCCGAATGCAAAATAAACATGAGTACACCGGAATTGGACATATGTACTATATACAGGTTTAACAAGAGTTTTTACCTGTCCAATTCCTTTTGATCAAGCTGGCCACTGTATATTAGCTTTTGTAACTGCTCATCGACCAAATTAACATGCTCCTTTCCAATGTCCAAAGAATATCCCAGAATAGGTAGGCCAGTCAAGTATGCAACTAAGTTTTAAGGAGGGCTTTACAGTCAGTAAGTTCATATAGGTGCACATATACTATTGTTGCAGGAAAAGAAAACGCGCATACCCAAAAAATGAGCTGCTTCATGCCTAGCAATTCTCTCTTGATAGTCAGGAAAGACAGCAGAAAAAGATCCAATGGCGACCTGCAGAAGACTGTGTGATGATGGATGCGACATCAGCACTGGCTCTGTGTGGATATGCAACAGCAAAACGTTTCATTATGTCGGAAGCAACATACCCTGGGGAAACACTTCCGACAGCCAATACTATCAATGAAATGCTTCCAGTCAAGTAGGGAACAAAGAAGCCCCAATCCTGACACACACAATTTTTTGAAGTTAAAACGAGGTATCCACTGTTTATCTCAAACATGGTCAATTTTTGCAAAGCAATATATGATTCAGTTCAGATGTGACCATTATGGTATCTGGAACAGCATGGATTATTTCAGCACTAGGGAGAGGCAGGAAGGAAATACCCCAGGGAGCTGGCCTGCAAGGACGGCCAAGAATCCGGTGGTACCGACAACTGTGAACAAAAACGCTGCCTGCATGATCAGACCAGATCAAATGCCGAATAATGATACTATCTGCATCTGAAGTACAAATTTCACAAATTTCCACCAGTAAACCATCAGGTTCTAGCAAACCAGAGAGTAGTTTTTTCAGTCGTAGAGCAGGGCTTACATCGTTCCTAACACTTGGGATGGCGAGGTTCTCGGCGTTCTTGATCCCAAGGGTAGTGAGCTCCCTCAGAGATGTCTGCTCACAGTTCAAAGAAAAACGGCTTGATAAATTCATCAGTCTAACTGTCAAGCACACCCATGCACGAACTGCAACCACATTGATCGATCAAACACGAAACAGAACGCGCTACACTATCCAGATTTGAGGTGATTGATGCTGATGCTGAGAAGGCGGAACAGTCACTGACCGTGCGGCGCGACATGTACGGCTGCGAGCTCCACCGCTTGGCCCACCCGAGCTCCTTCAGCTCGTCCAGCGTCCGCTTGGCCTCGTTGCTGTCCTTCTGCAACTCAAACTCGTCGTCATCAGCTAGCTCTGCCCCGTTAACCTCAACATCTCCCTCGTTGCGTTTCAGTTTTTCACACCTTATCGATGGCGGACCGCAGCGCCTGGAGGTCCACCCCGGACGCCGCCGCCGCCGGGGAAGACGAAGACGAGGCCGCGGCGACGCGCCAGTGGCGATGCTGAGGGCCGGCGGCGAGCTTGAGTGGATTCCGGGGGTCCGCGGTGGGCGCGACGAGGGCGGCCACGATCGCCATGGCGCTCTCCGAGACTCCGAGTGAAGAAGGGAAGGAAGGGGATAACACAACACAGGTCAGAATTCAGAGCCAGGCACGCGACACGTTTCAGAATTCAGAATTTCACAGTTTGATTTCCCGATCGATCTTATGAGGTGTGCAATTTTGCGCGCTGCTGTTCGAGTCGGCGTGTCTCTCTCTGCGCCGCCCGATGTTGGCCGACCTGCGGCCTCCGGAAGATCTGAGCCGCACGTTTGAAAATGCCTGTTCTGTGCAAGGATTATCCTGCGCCGCAATAAATCACGCCGTTAGAAACCACTCTCCCTTGGCGCCTCATCTTCTCCGGCAGTTTTTCCTCCGGCTCTCCCGATTCGAATCCCCCGAAACCCTCCGCGTCTCGATATGCTTCTGCTCCGCCCGCTCCCTGCACCTGCCCTGCGGGTGAAGCCCACCGCGCGGAGACCACCGCCTCGCCGACGACGACCGCCGCGTCTTCGCGCTTCAGCCTCCAGCGTCGGTAGCTCCGAGGAGGACGCCTTCACCAGGTGCTCCGGGTACCTCTTCGAGGCGGGCGTGGCCAACGCCGAGGGGGAGCTTCCCACCGCGTACGATATCAACGGCATCGCGGCCGTCTACCGCCGCAGGCCGCTCCTCGTGCTCCGGCGCTCGCTGCAGATTGGGGCCTCCTTCGGCCGCTGGTTCGCGCTGCGGTACCTCGACAGCGTCAACGAGCGCGCGGACGACATGTTCGAGGTCTAGTCCACGGCGCGGCGCACGGTCGCTGTTTGATTAACTACCTAGCCGTTGTTTGGTTCAGGGGATGATATGGTGTTGCTATTTCAGATCAGGGCTGCTCAGCTTAGGAGGATACTACTGGAACTTGGCCCGGTATGCTTCATCTTCCAATGTGTGATTATGCATGTGCTTGTTCAGTAGGCAGCATGTATGTCGTCATGATTAACGGGTCCGTGATGCTGCACTTTTGACGACAGGCATTCGTGAAGATTGCACAAGCAGTTTCGTCACGGCCGGTGAGCTTCACCACTCAAGTAGCTCTGTATCTTCACTGTTGTGATCGGACATCAAACCTTAGTTGTTTTGGTGAATGGCAGATTGTGAACCGTCAACTGACTAGTTAGCACATCATTTTTGTACAGTAGCACTGATTTGAGTATTCTCCTGCAAATCATTTTTGGCTAATGGGCCATGGATATGAATATATTTGTTTCAATTGCTGCAGGATGTGATTCCTCCCGCATACCTTGATCAACTTTCACTACTTCAAGACCGTATAGCACCATTTTCAACTGAGGTTGCTTTTAATATTATAGAAAAGGAGCTTGCGATGCCACTGGACATGATTTTCTCTGAAATATCACCAGAGCCTGTTGCCGCTGCATCTCTAGGGCAGGTCTGTTTTTCTATCACTTTGTATTGTATTGAGGATTCAATTGCCTTCTCTTATGAGTTATGACTTAATGATGAGCCCTTTGTAATTTTAGCTCAATATAAGCATAGCAATATCCCGTGACTGTTTCCAGCCATGTGTTCGGACTTTTCATAACTGAGTTCAACTGTATGAAAGCTATCCACCCTTTTGATGTTTAAACTTTGAACACAACTGCCTGATGCTCAGTGTTCTTTATGCCTATACATTTCGCTAAAGCTATTAAAATGTCCTACTTTTATAATTAGGAAGTTGGAAGCAGCTAAAAGGAAAATGAACAAAATCTTGACCTAACATGTCCGCTCTTAGATAAACAGTAGGATGGGGACATTGAGAATCTCAAAATTTAAAAATTCATGACATTTCACTCCCGTACTAATTAACCATGATATTTTGACCTATTGGTGAAACAAAAGTTCCTACTTCCTGTGTATGGCATTTTTATCTGTTGTTCTTGTTCTTATGATATGACAGCTATATTCTTACTGTTATAGGTTTACCAGGCTAGACTATGTTCCAACGGGAAGATTGTTGCTGTTAAAGTACAAAGGCCTGGAGTTCAAGCCGCAATTTCCCTGGATATCTATATCTTGAGGTTCCTTGCTGGTGTTGCCAGGAAGGCCCGCAAGCTGAACACAGACCTTCAGGTAAGTCCAGAGTCCTATTAATTCTCGTGTTTGTCTCTTTTAAAGATACGAGACAAACCAAATGAAAACAAGAAGGGAAAAATCTCCTTTCAAAATGAACTTTCAACTGTCTTATTGTGTTGCCTTTTCTTATATCATATTTATTTTTACTTAGTTTGTAATCATATTTATTTGTTACCATGCAGGCTGTGCTTGACGAATGGGCATCAAGCCTATTTCGGGTAACTTTACTATGCATGTTCGTACAGTATCTCTTGGTAAACTTACATATGCATTTATTGTTCTTTTACTTCTACTCATGTCATCTATGAGTATGAAATACTCAATCTGGCCATATTGTGTATGAAGGTGCCGGCATAAGATGATGTCAGGTAGATGTATGGAAAATAACCATCAATTAGGGCAATTTAAAAGGATTCTATGTATGTTTCATTACACTCTGTAGAAGATAGCAGTTTGCTAGAAAATTATTATGGAAGCACCATCCAAACTGGTCACGGATCAGGGGAAGCCAGTAAAACATATTAATTGAAGTCCAAAGAATCCGGAATTCGGGAAAGTGTTGTCATTCTGGGCTTCTGCAAGTCTGTGCTTCTGTCACTTGCAAGACTATGTTAGCTATCTGATTAAAAAAATAAGTGCATATTCTTAGAGCTTCACATTGAATACAGGTAATCGCATTTGATGCAGGAGATGGATTACAGAGCAGAAGCGAGAAATGGACTTAAGTTCAGGTTGCATTCTTCATTCACGATCCAAAGTACTGTTCAATTGCGTAGTATAATATGAACACCATTTCAGCAAAAATATAGATTTTCACAACAATTCGAACAAAATAAGTTTACTCACATACAGATATCTGTTATGTGAACAAACCTCCAGGAACCCATTAACCAGGATTGTGTTTTAATACTCCAAGTCTCCAACCATTGGGTCCCAGGGCTTGGTCAATAGCAGCTTCGGTGTCTCCTGCTGGAATAATATTGGGCTCCCACTGGTTTATGACTTAGGATTAGATTATATTATGCTTACGGCCAAGGCTTCCTTCAACAAGCCTTTCTTCTTTGAGGCGTTTGGTGCTTCCACCTGGAACATATGGAAGCAAAGGAACGCGAAGAGTTTTGAGAGAGTTTCTCCTTAGTTTAAAGTTGGTTAGCTATGTTTAAAAGTGATGGCCTTTTGGGTCATGTTCGCGGATTGGTGACGGGAGACCATCCACACCTGCCCTACCCCTGCGCGGAAGGGCACGTCGTCACTCGTCCTGCTGACGGCTTGGTGGATCTGGAAGCACCGCAACACTGCCGTCTTCGACAATGCCACCCTAGCATCGCCCTCCCTCCTTGACTCGGTCAAGGCGGATGCCCGCCTGTGGGTCAGAGCAGGGGCGGTTAGCGTCGGGACGCTTCTCCCTGGTCCCTAGACGTGTCGTGTTGTATTCCGGGTGTTGCCCCTTGTGGGCAGGTATAAAACCTTCTTTCTAATCAATGCATCGAGACACAAAGCTTTTGCGTTCTCTTGAAAAAATGTTTAAAAATGATCTCCTGCTATCTCTCAGAACGAAATACGAGCTTAAAGGCTCCCCTTCAGGCCTCGTTCTATCAGATCATGTAGTGCTCTCCTCTTTTCTCCCCTGTGTTGTACATTCTCCCTCCATTTTTCCTTTTAATTATTTGCTTTTATATTTTTTTAAATAAAATTTACTTTCGGGGCCAACCCTACAGTTTTTCGGTCAATTTTTTCACTCCAACCATTCCAGTGTAATATTAAAAATGCTTGTACTCTGTTATATCCAGATTTGTTGAAGACAACTGTTGTTAGAGTTAGTTTTGCAACTAAGCATGTAAATATATATTTGAGAATATGGAAATATATTCCAAGGGTGGGTAAATAATGAACTGAGGATTCTTTTGTCTTTTTTATGGGAAAACTTTACGAGAGGCTCCGACAGTATAATTATATTAAAAATGAAACATAGATTGATCTTTCAATTAGAGGTTCAGCTAGTTTTGTGTATTTGTGACAAGAACAATACAAAAGCTTGATGTCCGTCTTATGATGCCAATATCATTCTTGCATTTTCCTTTCTGCATCAGGGAATTATACGGGAAACTTAGAGATGTGCTGGTTCCAGAAATGTATCTGGAACAGACGAGAAGACGAGTCCTTATCATGGAATGGGTTGAGGTGCAGTCTATGGTCTTGTTTACTTCCTAGCAATCCTACATGAAAATTTTGCATAGATCACTAGTTGACTTACTTTAGTGTGGTCTTTTAGGGGGAAAGGTTATCAGAAGTCAGAGATCAATATTTGGTTGAGGTAAAGCAGGCCGTTTCAGTAGTTGAATAAATGAAGTCATATTGGACTACTAAGCGCTATTGACCAGTTAGTTCTGATGTGCTGGTATTTGCTACCTTGTAGGTTGGAGTGTACTGTTCACTTTCCCAGCTTTTGGACTATGGATTTTATCATGCAGACCCACATCCTGGAAATCTTTTGCGTACAGTTGATGGGAAACTAGCATACTTAGGTAATTGTGGTATTGTACTATTTATACATATAAGTTACCCCACATTAAAATCTTTGTAACTTTTGGGTCCCTAATTTACTGCTTTACGTCTCCACCAATTACACAAAACTTGCCATATCTAGCTAATTGAAACACTCTATTCACTTTGTAGATTTTGGGATGATGGGAGAATTCCGACAAGAACTCCGTGATGGATTTATTGAAGCTTGTCTACATCTTGTTAACCGAGATTTTGATGGTTTAGCAAAAGATTTTATTACTCTTGGGTATGAAAAAACATTGGCATCATAAAACTTGCAGAAATTGTGTAAATTCAATTGGATGCCACTTCTCAGAAGTAACTTTCTTCTTCTATGCTGGTTATCACCATAACTAACTAGATCTTACCTGTCTTAATATCTCTTCAGTTTGCTTCCTGCAACTGCTCAGAAAGATGAAGTGACAAAGGCATTGACAGGTACTCCATTTCCAGACGAATCTCCGAAATATTAGAAATGTAGTTATTTTTAAGAAATTATGGCATAATAGCATAATAGGACATGTTTATTTGGCATATCGCTCAGTACTTTGCGTTTGCCAAATTTCCCAGGTGTATTTGAAAGTGCTGTTAACAAAGGAGTTCAAAATATAAGCTTTGGAGATCTGTCAGGAAATCTTGGGCAAACTATGTACTGCCTTAGTTTACAAAGCCTTATGCAAAAAGTAATTTAGTGCAAACCCTCGATAAGTTTGATCCATTAACTAGAACTAACCTTATTTCAGGTACAAATTCAAGTTTCAGATACCTTCATACTTCTCTCTTGTAATTCGAAGGTAATAATTTGTTTCATCACGCAGTAGGTATTGTCTTGCTATTAGTCACTACATTATATAAATGAGAACAAACTGGCAAAGTGCTTACCAAGAAGACGAAAGGCTGATTGTTCATTTTATATTTACAGTGCCTAGTTTATAAATGGTCTATATGTTCTACATTTGAGAGGCTCTGCATATGTTTTTCAGCCTTGCCGTCTTGGAAGGCATTGCGATCAGCTTCAATCCCAACTACAAAGTCTTGAGCAGTTCATACCCATGGATTGCAAGAAAAGTTCTCACTGACAGCTCACCAAATCTTCGATCAACGTTGTACACTCTACTTTATAAGGTCTGTTTTCCATTATGTGTTGACGAGATCATGTGATCATATTAGGTTGCTAGCGAATCATTTTGTTCAGGTTTCTTTTCAACATTCTACTACAACTCCTGCCAGGCTGCCAGTTATAGCAAACACCTTACGTTCTCTTTAACTACAATGTGTTACAGGATGGCACTTTCCAGATTGATCGCTTGGAATCTTTGTTAACAGAGGTTCGTTTGTTTCCTTGCATGTACATGCATATGCAGTTGATCTTGTCCTGACATTGATGTAAGGCTTCCTTTGAAACATATGGAAGCAGCTAAACATTTCTGGACTTATGACCAATTCTATCTGTGATTTGGTTATGTTCTGTGAATGTGGGTGCAAGCCAGCCAGTTTTGGGCAAATCATTGGGGCCTTCTTACCCGTTTTATGAACTCTCTTCCGACCTTCTTGGTGCATGACTATTTCTGTTTTCTTGTTACAGTCGCTCCGGGCCAGAACAGAACAGTCCTTAGTCAGAAATCAAGAAGATAATTATAGTTCAAGATTTGCAATTAAACAAGTCCTGTCATTTACACTCACTGAACAGGTAGAACCGAACTAGGTTGACAGTTATTTGATATTAAACTCCTGAGATGATCAGCCAAGATTAAATTCTCTTTCCAGGGTGCCTTTGTGAAAGATTTACTTCTTCAGGAGATTGCTAAGGTTAGTTAGCTTGTTAGATGCGCATTTTCTATGTTTTTTCGGCTTCGGTATCGACTATCCGGAAAAAGAAATTGAGTATCCAATGAATGAGGATGCCTGTAAAATTGTATTTGAGCAAAATGTCCAAGAGATTTTTTTTTGGTTCATGTGTGTTTCCTGTTTAACATAGATAAGACTACAGACCTAACAACTTAAGATTCACCTATGCACTTCATGTGCCATTAATACTGACAAGCGGAGATGTAGCTATCAGATCATAGATTCTTTGTTTTAAATTAGAGAAGTTGTGCGGGGAAGTTGTACAGATTGTCATGAAGTTTGCGAATTAGGCATGCATGCTATTCTTTCGCTAGTACTATAAAGAAACCAATTGATGGTGAATGGTATGGCCCGTTCATTTTAGGATTGTATCAACTGTCCAGTCTGCTAACAACATCTGAGACTGAGATGTAGTTGTTCATCATCCACCTAAAATCTGTTTTGTGTTACTATCTAGCATGAACTTTGTGAATACACCGAGAACCACCATAATTCAATAAAATGTTTAGTACTATAAACATGTAGTTTGATTGTATTTTTTTAGTCGGTAGCAAACTAGCAATGAACGGCTTCCTTGCTAGGATGTTCCAAATAATATAGAGTTGCAAATAGTACCCCTCATGGTTTATCTTCATGTCTTTCTGTTAATTTTGATTTATTTTAGGAGATAAGGATTTCTCTCTGGCATCATATTTTTTTGCTTGAAATGAGATTGGACACCTTTTCCTTATATATATAGGTATCATTTGATGGCCATGTGTTCTCAAGTATTCAGTGTTTGCAGGGACTAGATGCCCTTGGAGTTGCCACATTAAGTTCTGTGACATCTGCTGCAGTCTCCAGATTTCCCTTTGCACCATCCCCATCACCCTCACTGAACAACGAGGAGGTCACTAACTTGAGAAATCTATATCGTCTTCTGCTACTTTTATCCAAGGCTCCTCAGAAGGAAAATTCATCATCAGTAAGTAAAATTTTCAACAGAACACCACTTCTCACTATTTGTGGATGGAATGCATAAAATGGTCCCAGTTTGTAGACGAGTATGTTACATAGCCAAGCAAGCTTGTTGAGAATAAAACTTCACACAGCTGAATTGTGGGTTCAACTGAAAAGGTAACTCTGGAGGTTATATTTACAGCATGCTTGTTAAAAATGAAAAACTCAACCTACAGGCCTAGCGCCTGAGGCATTTTATTTAATCAAGAAGAATCTACCGTGAGGCACTGGGACCTGGGAGGACAAGCATCGAACCTGGTGCGCTGGGAAAATACGTTCTCCTCTAGCCAACTCAGCGATGCCCAGTTCTCTTTACAAGATGCTAGTTAGAGTAGGCAATCATACAAGATGCTTCTTAGAGTAGGCAATCACAGCAACTGATGTGCTGCAATGATGGATCTGTAATCTTTGAGCTTGGACTGACTTGCAAGATGTCAAAATAATTCAGGTTAGGCATAAATTTTCTTGATAAAAATGAATGTATCTTCTTGATAAAAACAAGCTCAAACTCGTGGTGTTCAAACACAGTTTCTGAAAACGTCACTTTTAATAGCAAATTTAAACAAGTGGAACACTAGTGTACTCGTTACTACTATTAATCGACTAAGATCACTATATTGAGTGATTACTTAAGGATAAGGCTTCACATGATTCATGTAAAAACACACTTATGAATTATCAATACTCCTGAAAGTGTAAAATAAGTCAGCTGATCTATTTAACATTGCAAGATGTACCACTTGTATTTAGCCTTTGTTTGTACCGTTTCTAATTAAAAAACTACAGGCTCCTGGATATGACAGCACTAGGGAGAAGGGAGATGATAGCACAGATGATATTTCTCTTGTGTTATATGAAATGAGGTCTCTTACAGAGTTTTTGCCAGTTCTTTCTGTCATTCCTGAGGTAAGGAACATGCAGGTTGGATGAGATAATATATAAAAAATCCATGTGGCCCATAGTTTGTAAATTCTGTGTGACATGCTAACACTCATTTTTGCACATATCATTCTCAGCTTCCACCAGAGTCCCAACAGCAGTTTCTCCTCCTGCCTGCGGACTTAACTAATCGTGTTTTATCCCGTGCTGTTGCAAGAACCATCAGAACAATGTTCATATGAAGTTAACCTAAAGGTACAGGTTTTCAATCTCTGCTTCCTGTAAGGTTTTTCTTAAACTGTACTTCGAAGAACTATTTAGCTGTCCCTTGAAATACTGCTAGAAGTATAGGAGATTTGTTTCTCATACAGTAGCATCATCATAGAGGTCACCACCTAATTATTGGCTTAACCATGACTATATTGTAGATATTACTTCGGCATGCAAAATTATTTTTTAGTGAACATGTATATGTCTTGAAAGAAAGGGAGGCATCATAGGCCCACATGCTGTAACTGATGAACTTCTGTTTTCAAATCTATGCTATAATGAAGTAGTGCAGAAGTGCAGTTCGCCTAAAAAAATATTCCTGTAAATTATGGTTGTTTCAAAATGTACAAGAAAGAGATATAAGTATATAACTAAGCGGGCTATATCTCTATTTCCTCCCGATTCCCATATATCTTATTGCAACAAGATAAAAGACAAGACACACATTCTCTTAATTGAGAACTATTTACATATTCATTCACACAAGTAGAAACTCAAGTCATCCTCTATCATATATGATAAACAAACAAGCTCTGGCTATATTAAAACAGATGTCTTATGCAAAGGTGTATATAGCACAAAGAACACGGACTGTAGGTTGTCGTTCCTTTAAACCATCGAGGTCTTGTCAGTTTCTGACCATGGCCTTCTCCGTAAGAAAACTCTCCATCTTTAGCAATGCCTGGAAGAGTTGAAGGTTAGAAATTTGCAGGCAGTAAAGTCCAAAAGATCAATCAACCAAGTCAGAAATACCTCGATGGCAATGGCACTTGGTGTAAGTACGTTGACATCATCATGTCCATGTTTGAATGCGACATCTGCATCGTGGATAATTGTACTTGTAGTCAAATAATGTGAAGTGATGGATTAGAAACTGAATATGAGCTAGAAACATCATATTGATGGGCCTTTTAGGCCTTTATAGTAGTGTAAAGCACTAAATGAAAACCAAAATTACGTATAACGGTGTTAATGAACTCTCTAGGAAACATACTTTCAAGAGAAACTCTAGCATCAGCATTAGCATATGAGTCCATTCTTTTTTCAAGAAGTGCTGTAAGCTTTGCATAAGCCTGAATAAGAAAACAAGAAGTTAATAGCTCTGTCTGCATGCGAAACTCAAACCGCAGAAATG
The DNA here is from genome assembly GCF_000005505.3 of Brachypodium distachyon. Taxonomy (NCBI): domain Eukaryota; kingdom Viridiplantae; phylum Streptophyta; class Magnoliopsida; order Poales; family Poaceae; genus Brachypodium; species Brachypodium distachyon. Next base: position 25,549,486 of record NC_016135.3, read on the forward strand.
ATAGTGCATCAGTTGCAAGTAGCAACTTACTTTTGCATAAGTATCACCAGATTCCTGATGCAACAGGGGCCGAGAAGCTGTTCCAACTGCAGCAATCCTTCTTGCAAGCGCATCCAGTGGGACATCTAACCAGATTGTTAGCCCTTTCCTCATATAGCTCCTGCAAATTTCACACAGTAAACTTAGTAAGCATTGCCTTGAAGAGCAACTCAGGCTAGTTTATCACTTCCAGTACCAATTGATTGGTCGTATCACAGCACCACCTCCAGTTGCAACAACTAATCGATGCATTGATGACAAATCCCTTAGCACCTCACTCTTGAGAAGTCGGATCAAATAAGTGGATATCAGAAAACTTGCTTATCAGGTACTTAGGAGATTTAATACTTTAGGCCACTAACATGTTAATCATGCAAATCTGAAGTGGAGAAAGATAAATTACATCATGCAGCAGAGAAAAGAATATCGTGTAGGACTTTTTGAGCAGTTTCTATCTTCACTAGAGAAGAAATAGAGTTATGCCCTATCGTCTCCAAGAGAAATAAGCACACACCTCGTTATCTCTGAAGAATGCTTCACTGTGGACCTGAAAAATCTCAGCAACAGAAGATATACCAACAGCCTGCTCAACCAACTTATCGCTGCAAAAGGAAAACAGTTACCGGTAACATTACTAAACCATGATCAACAAAAGGTATTCAATGACCATCTTGGTTGGCATTTTTTAGTTGCTGCGTTAGTTATCAGAGAGAAATCCAATTGCTGCAGTTACTTATCAGAGAGAAACCCAAACCTGTCAAAGAATGAATAGCCTAATACTTCAGCTATGATCTTCCCAACTGTAGTTTTGCCAGAACCCATCATTCCTATATATAAATGTAGGTAAATATCAGATTAACAACACAATATAACAGAATTTACTCAAGCATAGAGCTGATGTGGGGGTAAGAGCTAACCAACTAGGTAAACACAACGGTCATTCAAGCAAGGGAGCACATCCTCTGCTTTTTGCTGCAGTTAACATGGGAATTCAATCAGTTATATTAACACAAAACTGGAATGAGTTTCTCCATGTAAACTTGTACAGGAAAACATCATTACATTATTTCCTGACCTTTAGTATTAGAGCTTCATCAGCAGAATAATGGACTTTCTCCGTACCTGCTATCATGCATGCGTATGATGTCACAATCCTCCAATTACATGATCGATCAGATATATAATTATCTCGACTCCTATAATAGTATAATTTATCCTAGTATAATAATAGTTGTAAAGAATTGTCTTGACAAACTGTTCAGAATCAATCTTTGTGATTCATACAGGAATAGTTAGCACCGAAAAACACATATCATAGGTGCATTACTGGAAAAACACTCTTTGCTGACACCACTGGCGGGCAGCCTAGAACCTATCAGTGTCAGCCGAAAAGACTGATGCCGGGGGGGCGTTACAGACAAATATTTACACACAAAATCTTTATGGCTCAGGGACGTATGATGCTTCTTCTCACTTGCAGCTGATGACTGATGGGGAACAAAAAGGTCCCAGCTATACCTGGGCAAACCTCGGGCCGGGCTTCATAAAAGCCTGACGGTCAAACCTGAAGCCCGAGCCCGGCCTGAAACCCCGAAAATAGGCTATTTAAGCATTAAATAATTATTTTCGGAATAAATAAATAATTTTTATACCTATTTTTCCTAAAAATACTTTTTTTGAAGCCCGAGCCCGGCCTGAAACCCCGAAAATAGGCTATTTAAGCATTAAATAATTATTTTCGGAATAAATAAATAATTTTTATACCTATTTTTCCTAAAAATACTTTTTTTGGTCATTTCGGTTTTTTGGGCTTTCGGGCCGGGCTTGGACTGGAAATTGAGGCCTGAGCCCGGCCCGGAATGTCAGGCTTGGGCCGGGCCATCCATGCCCAGGTATAGTCCTAGCTAATAATACTAATTACACCACTATTCCAGACCCTTTATGAAATTCTGACGGAATCCTCATATCCATGGCGTCCCAACTTTCTTGTCTGCCTCTTCAATTCCCCTGGCTCTTATATGATTTATGAAGCGTGTCATGCGAAAAGCGCACATCATTTGCTGCAGGTCAGCTCTTTCACACAAAACCCGTAATGACCAAAGCTCACCGATCTTACAACGGTATCTAAACTGGCATACTCAGGTGTTTCCTGAAGAAGGAAAAAAAAAGTATTACCTCCGTTCCATAATTCTTGTCCCAAATTTATAAAAAAAAATGAATGTATCTATTCTAAAAAGCGTCTAGATACATGTAATATTTTGACAAGAATTATGAAACGGAGGGAGTACAACACAAGCTCCCGTGCTTTTTTTTTTAGAAAAGATTGTTGAAAAAATATTAGCCTGTTTGTTGTGAAACCAGAATAAACTTAGATAATTTTGTTATTCAAAAAAAAATCCTTTCAATTTTCGTTCGCAACTTGATTTTTTTAGATAATTTTGTTGTTCAAAACTTCGAATACAATACCATATCCGTTCGCAACTTGATTTTTTTAAAAAGCTACAGCTGGCATGGCACGACCTCAACTGTACAAGCAACTGAAATCATCACAACCCACTTGAATGCTAAACAAAGCGTCACGTCGGTCGTTGTCTCGTTGATATATGCAGATCATCTTACAAGACTACCTTAGTTAAGTTGTCCTGCACTGCACCGATCGATCGAGTTGGCCCCGAGAAGAAAACGAGTTACGTACCTGCCGATTTCTTGCAACAAAGGCCCTTGAATCTGGCTCCACGGACCGGTTCCATGCTCCTCATCGGCGTGCCGGAGCCCAAAACCAGCGGCCGCTGCGCCGGCTTCTCCGACGTGAGACTCGCCGGGACTCTCCCGGAGAAGAAGGCGCCGTGCGGCTTATGTTGTCCGGCCCAGGAGGAGGCACGGGGCGTCGCCCGGAGACCCACACTGGCGTCCATCTCCCCTCGGTCCGAGGCGCCGGCCGGGAGACCTGGGACTTGCTCGACTGACTGCACGAAACGAGAGTTGTTTGTATCATTCGTGGTTAACTGGTGGAGGCTAGGCAGGATATGGGGCCGGCCATCGCCAACGGAGAAACACGGCGGTGGCCTGCCGGCGGGGGAGGAGGAGGAAATCGTGTATCCTGGGCCGTGCGAAAGACGAGGGGAGATGGTTGTCTTGTCTTGCGAGGCTTTTATATACGGTTTTCAAAGCTGTGTGGGTTCTTTTGTCGAGAAGCCCAGCCACTTTCCAGTAATTCGCACAAGAAAGGGACTGAAGTACTCTTTTGCTTCATGCTGACGCCGCAAGCTCGTCGGATCGAGGAGACAAGGAGCATCGTCTTTGCACGTAACGGTTGGTTCACAATAACTCAGTTGCCTCTTCTCTGCTTTGTAAACACTTTCGAACCTGTGATTCTGTGAGAAGATAGTTAAACTACCATACGCCAGCAGAAAATACGTCCCATACGCTGAGTAATTTTGCGCATGATCGATGTTAGGTGCAGAAATAACCTCAAGACTTCTTTTTACCACACACGCGCGCGCACAGAAAAAACATGAAGACTTCCACGAACTGACCAAAGACTCAGCCGACCTTCAATCCAGACGTCAATCTTCTCGCAAGACGCACTAATGGCTAATGAACGCTTGTACTAATTTCTTTGCATCTCCACCGAGAAGGGTAGAATGCTTTTGGCAAAAAAGACCTGCTACTAGTAATGATCTGCCGATCTCATGCCTGACCACCTCCACCAAGAAAGAACAAGGTGTCACCGCCGTTGTCCACGGGATACGGGGAAACCCCAATCCGGAGGGGGTTGGTCGGGTGGGGGCCTCTCGGGCCGGGTTGGTTACCGCGCTCGCGACTCTACGCCTGACGGACGGACGGACGCGACCAAGGGAGTTGGTGGGCGACTGCGATTTGCACAAGTGCGCGGGAGTCAGCCAGAGGTGAGATGAGACGTCAGACGTCCAGTCGTCCGTCCATCCAAAAGCTTCCGTGCTCCTCCTCACCTCCTCTCACGGACTGTGGAGAGTGGAGACTCCAGCCAGGTGCCCATGGTTTTGGCACGGAGCGTGTCCAGTCCCATGGTTCCAGCCATCCATCCATGTCAGTCGTGTCCGGGTTCGGACCGATCCCATGAATCTTTTGCCTTGGAAAAGTTGCCATGTGTCGGTATCATGTACGCTGTTTTTATTTCGACTCAATGCATCGGGTTGTTGCGCCGATTAACGTGAGGCGTAGGATAAGTTTGGTTCATGGCCGAACTTAGCTGAGTTTAAGTAAAGCATGGGCTACCACAAATGTGTGGAGGCCGACTCATGTGCCAGCCACGGTATTGTAGTACGTAAAACGGTCTTGCTATTTCTCGCTCCGGTTTCTCTGTCGCCGTTGAGGCAGTAAATGTTAAGGATTTTGCAAGTATATCCAAGAGCTAAGAAGTGCTTAGACGCTAAGCACAATCTTGATTGAGCAATATCCCGTCCCTTGCTCCTTTGTAAGCCTTTTCTCTTAGGTCCCGCGAGGCCCCCTCAACCTCCTTGGCAATAAATAACCCGATGTGCTGTTTCATAAAAAAAAAATCCAATCCCTAAAACGTCTGAACATGGGGTGTATGAAGTATGAACCTTCTAGATAGATAAATTCATAGCATTTTGTTTTCGTGTCAACGTAGCAAATCCCTTCCCAGGAAACTAGAGCACAACTTAGATTCATAGATGTGTTTATATCTAGACTTGAAATAAAAAATAATCAGATCTCTCCTATCTCTCCTTTTGAAAACAATGGGTGTTCCGTCAATTTTCATTGAAGAAACCGCCGAAGAGTTATTACAGACCAATTCAAACAGAGTTTAGAGACTAAAAAACAAAATACACAGTCCGAGAGAAACACAAAGATACAACAAGCACACATTGTGCCCCATGGGAAAAGGATCACCAGGACTGGCGGAGCTTGACAAGAATGTTTGAGGGCAAAAAGATAAATTCATGGATGGATCTACTACAGCTGGGAGGGCTTTTTATAACTAAATTTCTAAATATAACTTAAATTTGACTAATTAACACAAAAAAACCTTCTCCCTCTCCGAACTACATGTAGCTCCGTCACTGCAGCAGGGAACTGTCGTTCACACAAAAGAGGACCAGTTTGCCTTGATCAAATAGTGACATTGATCATTTCTAGACCAACCTTTTCTTGTCAGGTTGCTTTAGTCGGTGTATGTTAAGCATCAGTGGCAGGGAATCTTGATCTTTGAATGGATCTCTAGCTTCCGCATTATCCCGTTGAAGTAGACCGGCCGAAGCTGCATATACGAAGATCAAAGTATTGACTTGCATGCGCTTTTCTTAGGTACTTGTTTGTGGTATATAGAAGCCCATAATCCTACATTAGTAGAAAATGTTTCTCTTAGAATTGGGGACCCAAAGATAATACAGAAAAACCAAAAGCAATATAACTTTTCCTTTACGTCACTAGAAAATGTTTATCGTGGCGTACTCATGTTATCCTTGCACTAGTAGCCACCAAATATTAAATGGTTTGTTATTTCTTAGGCAACTGAGAAATAACTATTTCTTAAACAATGATAACAATATTTTGATTCAATCATCGAGATTCGTGTAAGATTAATGTAAATCCGAAAGATAAGAAAATATTTATTAGATGGCTACGATTGTTGACTGAGAAATAACTACTTCTTAGACGACTGAGAAATAGACACTCCCAATATTAAAACATGACGGAGATTCGTCGGTGGACGACGGGAAGGTGTGTCGTACGCATGGACAGTTTTGACCATAATTTGGTGTATCCACATATGCATCCAAAGGTCAAGCTTATCCTTTTGAGTCACGAATGAATTTATTAGTGGCAGCCCACAGCAGCACTAGTATACACGGACACATATGTATAGTTGGAGTATGAAATGAAATATATTTGATTGTGCAACATGAGGGGCCGTAGTGCCGTACGGGAGACCCATGGCTGGACCCTTGTACTGACCGCACGATTTATTTTGATGGAACCAACAAGTGCAGTTGGGATTTTAGCACAATTCAAGGGATCTGGGTCGTCCATGCAAAGGTCGTATAGGATTTTATTTTTTTCGTGCGGTACCGTCGTGTTTCCCGGAAAGCCCCGGCTGTCATCAACATCAAACCAATAATGAACCGTCGTGGCAAAAACAATAGGCCGTATAGCATCAGCAACAGATATTAATCTACGACGACACTTGCTTCCAGAATTGTATAAGTTGAGTGATATGATAATATTCAGGATTGGCGTTCGGTTTTTTGGTTTCGGTTATAACCGAATTAATTATAGTCGAAGCGAATTTTTGAACAACAAACACATTTTGGTGCACATGTTTCAACACAAAACCACGGAATGATAGTTCAATATTCTGTACTTGGAAGACACGCAATCAAGCAAGACTGTTTACACGTATTAGGCGTGCTACTCATGTAACTCAAGCCAAGCAATCAAGCAAGATGCTAGACTATGTGTAGTACTAGTCACGTCATGCAGTACCAAATGCATCATGGCGAGCAAGATGCTAGAACATGAAGATCTCCAGTTAGCAACATATTTTCGTTCGGTGCAGTGGGATTCAGTTAATTGGGTTTAACTGAACGATTTTCAGTTTCTAACCCGAAAAAAACTAAAACTAAACGGTTACCGTTCCTTAAAACCGTACCCGAAAACCGGGAAAACAAATTTCGGTTCGGTTTTGGTATTTATACGGGTTCTCTGTTGGGTTTTGCACAGGGTGAGACGTAAGGCTTCGGGCCAGGATGCCCATGCGGCCATGCGTGTCTCAGGATCAGACATACTCCCGACATCTTCTTCCCCAAGGACAAATGACTTCTTTAACATGGAAGACCTGACAAATCTTCATGCAAAAGTAGAAAATATCTATTACTATCTACTCCATGCATCCTGAAATAAGTGACATGGCACGTCACTTATTTTGGCACGTCATTTATTTTGGAACGAACAGTTTTCGGTTTAAACCGAAAACTAAACTGTTAGTGTTCCTTAAAACCGAACATGAAAACCGGGAAAACCGAAATTTCGGTTGGTTTTGATTATTGTATTCCGGTTTTCGGTTCTTGGTTTGGTTTTGCACACGGTGAAATAATATAGTAGGCTCATTCATGTGCAGATGTGCTCCAAAGTTCGATCATTTTTCTCTACGACTTCATGAACTTCCACATATTCTGTCGTGGACGGCAAAACCGGCCCACCCGTACAAAGGGTGGAGAGCTGAGTTGCTGGGCTTCGTGGGCTGATCTCATCCCCGCGTGTTGTTGGCAGCGTGCACCCCTTCTATTTTTCTTTTCTTTCTTTTTTCATTTCTGGGTTGCGTGAAGCTATCTGAAGCAACGGTGGCCGGCAGCGGCGGGAACGGGGACTCGGACGGCCCTTATTCAACCTGAGAGATCAAGTATTCGAATCTGTTTACTTTTTATACTCTTCCTTTCTATGTTCCAAAGCATATCTCGAGAGCAACATGTCGCGGAACAATTTTCTAGTTTTGTGAAAGGAGCTGAACATATGGAATCGAATCGAACTGAAGTGAACGGATGAAATGAGCTATTCTCCCTTCCAAATCAATTACACTTTGCAGATCCGCCCTCCAAATAAATCAAATCAAATCCAACAAAGGCAACAGAACACTCCTCCCCCCCTTTCCCAGAGCTCCCCGTGGATCCAATTTTTTGTTCCCAACGGGGAGCCACTTATTTCTTCACCTCCCTCAACCAATTCCAACGAACCATTCCCCCCATGATCCATCGGTTCCGTGATCCCCTATCAAATGACAAATTGTGAAAATCCTGACTACCCTTCTTCTCGCCCGCTCAGACTCCCAAGTTGAGCGTGTGCTTGAGGTCGCCGACGTGCAGCGTGTGGCCGCCGAGAGCCACCTTACGGTTCCCCAGCTCGTCCACCACGCTCAGGTCCTTGCACACGTCCACCTTGAACGCCGCCACGCCGGCCTGCCCGGGCTCCAAGTTCAGCTTCTCGAACCCGAGCAGGTGCTTCGCCGGCGCGTTGTGCACCGCCGGCGGCGACGAGAACAGGAGCACCGTGTGCGCCCCGGCCATCTCGCCGGTGTTGTGCACCCGGAGGCGCACCTCGAACGCCATGCCCTCGCAGTGGTCGCCCGCCGCCTCCACCGACGCGCACTCCTTGGTGTGGCACGCGTGGCCTTCGGCCAGCTGCATGGACACCTCCGATGGCGGAGCTGCTACGAGGTTGTGCGACATTGTTGTGTAGCTCAGCCCGTCACCGAATGCGAACACCGTTTCGCCCGTGTAGAACCGGTACGTCCGGCCAGGGTAGCCGGTTGAATTGTCTGGCCGCATGCGCATGTCAGTCATCGGGACCTTGTCGGCGAATGACGCCGGGTACCATGTCACTGGCAGCCTTCCACCTGAGATCATGATGAAACAGAGTGCTCAGAGTTAGAGACCAGTTGGCATTATGTGATGCCAAAGGCCCAAAGTGGAGTACTTGAGAAACAACAATGCAGGTGATGATGCACTTACTTGGATTGTACTTGCCGAAGATAATGTCGGCGATGGCGGCACCACCGGCTTCGCCGGGGTATCCCACCCAAAGGATGGCGGAGATCTTGTCGCTGGCCTTGGCAAACGAGATGTCGAACGGCCCGCCGGACATGACAACAAGGATGACATGTCCCTTGGAAGCATTGGCCACAGCAGAGATGAGGTCAGGCTGTTGGCCTGGCAAGAGAAGGCTGGTCCTGTCCAGGGCCTCGCGCTCAATCGACTGATCAGCACCAACGACGAGCACCGTCACGTCGGCACTGGCTGCGGCCGCCGTGGCAGCACTGAGCTGGAGGCTGTTGCCGCTGCAACCGACATTGCTGCAGCCCGGCTGGTACACTGTGGCGACGTTGTTGCCCAGGCCGTGGAGCGGTGTCGTGTACTTGCACGGCGTGCCTGATGGTATTGTCAGTGCACAAAACAGTTAGTCCACAACTCTTTTTCCTGAACTGATCAAAATGAAGTTCATGGACCAGCAGTGAGAAATCTGATACCTTCGTAGTTGCCGATCATGGTGAAGCTGGCATTGGCGTTTGGGCCGATGACGGCCATGGACTTGATGGACTTGGCGGAGAGTGGGAGCGCGCCGTCGTTCTTGAGGAGCACGATGCCCTGGCGCGCCGTCTCCCGGGCCAGCTCCTGGTTTGAAGACGTGCACACGTCCTTGGGGCCGAGGCTGCCGTAGGCGAGCTTCCTCGGGTCGCCGTCGAAGAAGCCCAGACGCATCAGCATGATGAAGTTGTTGGTGATGGCCCTGTCAACGTCGGACTCTGACAGATTGCCGGCCTGCACTGCCGCCACCGTGTGCTTCGCCAGGAAGTCGCCACAGTTCAGGTCCAGCCCTGCCGCAGCAATTTGGCAATGTCAGGCATGTAAACGTGAGAATCTAGAGATTGTAGTTCGTACAACACAATACTTTTAAATTTCATGAAAACAAATAGGGTATCAACAGGTCTGTTCCTCAAAATATTACATTTTGCTTTTGATTTCTACTAACAAACAATGGCCAGAAGTAAAATATCAGATATGGAATGGACAAGCAATACAAGCTTGTAGGAGTACTACATTACGTTACACACTCTACTATCAGGGCTCCCCTTTGACACCAAACATGCCTATCAGCTACTCTCTCAAGGAGCTCACGATCCAATTTCTGAAGCCATTTGGCACTACCATGTCCCCATGAAGGTCAAGATCTTTGGATGGCTATTCTACAGGGATCGACTCAACACCAGATCAAACCTGCTCAAGAAGCACATCATCACCGATGCTTTATGTCCTCGCTGCAATCTCGAAGCTGAAACGAAAACACATTTGTTCTACCACTGCATGTTCAGCCGAAGGATCTGGCAACACGTAGGGATCGTCCCCTCCTCAGGCGACCTCTGGCCGCTGCCTCCTCCCTATGGCCATCAGTGGTCCTGACAATCCTATGGAAGATCTGGGATTCAAGAAACAGCGTGCTCTTTCGCCATATTTCACTCCCCCCCGTTGTAATAACTAGGAACATACTAGAAGACTTTACACTATGGTCCCATCGGTTACGAAAATACTTGGCGTGACTACCTATCCTCACGGCTCTCAATCCATGTACTTTCTCTTTGATGCTATTCCGGTGGGGATGCCCCCCCCCCCACCCCCCCACCCCCCTGTGATAACATTACGTTACACACTTGAGCAAGATATAATTGCGATTTTTTAGGGGGCATGGATGATCTGAACTACTCAAAAGCTAGATCTGCTAAAACAGTACTAGCTGATAATTGACCAGGAGTAATTTCGTCAGATCTCTTAAGCCTAAAACCATGTTGCCAAGACCCCACCAATTATACCAGACGTCCTACCAACTGGATGGATACAGCTAATATCGACCAATACTGATTGCCTAGCTACTAGGCGTCGCTTGCGCCAATAAATCATGAACCATCATTTGATGATTCAAAGATAAAAGATGGCTGCGGCCTGTAAGTGTGAACAGTCTAATCAAAACCTGTTACGCGATCAAATCCTGCAACTGCACACCATCTATCTGTACTACATTTGGGTATGCAGTTGCACAGTTACATGTGCGTTGTGACAGATGAACGTACCTGATTTGATGGTGATGGCTGCGGCCTCCTCGGGTGTCTTGGTGTAGTGCTGCTGAGAGTACAGCACGTCGACGGAGTCGCAATCCGACACGATGTATCTGCAGCAAGAACCACAGAGGATAACCATCAGAATGTACATCTCTGAAACTAGTTTTTGGAAAATTATCCAGTGCACCATCTGCAAAATTTTGCATTATGCGTAGCTGCAGAAGGTATGGTGAAATTAAGGAGTATATGGTGAGAGATGAGACTGGCTGACCCGTTGAGCTTCCAGTCCCCTCTGATGACTCCAGAGAGGAGATCCTTGTCGGCGCAGGTGGGCTTCCCATTGACCTTGTTGTAGGAGCACATGACGCTGGCCACCTTCCCGTCGATCACGCAGCTCTTGAATGGCGGCTGGAATGTGTCATCAAGGTCCTGCTGCGACACCTGAATTTGCAACACACAACAAAAATTGTCACAGGCGTGCGCATTTCTGCCATGATTTCTACATTTCTTCTATTTTTACACATTTCAGTTCATGGTGGCATGGGATTACATTCCTTTTCGAAAAATAAAGTTCATGGTGGTAAGGATCTACAGATAGTTTGACAATGTCACTAAATCCCAATGATGGTGCAACAAAACACTAGTGGCACAAAAATTGAGTACTGAAGCAGGCTCAGATGCACGACACTCATCTGATACGGTACCCATGATTGATTATGCGCCGCATTGATTTATCTTATCATCTTAGCATGCACAAAACAAAGAAATTTTAAACTAAGAAGATATTGTTCTTGTTTCTGTCCTTGCTCGAAATAGGATCATATAATAGTAGCGCACTACTGTACCCTGAACTCTCTGCGGCACAGGAAAGTGGAGAATCTGGGACAAGAGCTCCCGGACGCTGCCAACGAGGTGCAAAGGCAGGAGATTGTTTTATGCGTTTCGGACGATGGACATGGCCGGGATCTGCCATTCATGGGAACCGCAACCACCAGAATCTGAGGTGATTAATTAACAACTCGCAACTTGTTCTTTTATCTAGTCCGTATATGTGTCCAGACATTCCCTAATCATCTGTTTAAGTAGTACTCTCTTCCACGTTTAAGTTAGCATTGTCTCGTCTAATCAAGATTTGCAATCTAGTAATCAGGTATTCAGGTGTGGACTAGGAACCGACGTGTTACTGTCAATCCAAGAAGCACAGTTTTACTGCCACGGCACTAAGCAAAGAGAAATAAACAACACGTATAGCTAACTTGACCACTACATGCTGCTGTCGGTGCCATTCTGCGATGCGAGAAGCGGATCCAATCCACTACGGCACTGATACCTTGACATTAATTTTTGGGGCTATCTATATGAAGAAGATGGATTAAACTAACGAAAGCGAAAGGTAGGCCGTCCAGTCCATCCACACATGGATCAATCAAAGCAGCTCGATCAGTCCTCGACGCGCTTTCGTCTCTAGTGCAGAGAAGGGTGCAGCCCAGCAAGCTGCAAAGGCACTGATGGCAGGGTCCATTGAATTTGTGCAAAACGGCAAGCAAGAAGCAATAAAGCACAAGGGCATTCATTTACGCCATACCACCTCAGCTCACGTCCCCATCGACCCAATCATGACAGCCTACCAATGCAAATAGGTACACTAAGCTAGAACAGTAGAGCTAGTGTTTAACATATTTTTTTCGATGTAGTTTGGTTAAACCAGTAGATTACCTTGGCGTCGAAGGTGTAGCGCTCGACGCCCTTCCAGTTGTCGACGTCGTAGGCGGTGTAGTGCTTGCAGCAGGCGGCGACCTTGAGGGGCCCGTCGGCGTCGGCGCCGGCGTCCTGGAGGCCGGAGACGTAGCCGACGGCGTACCGGCTGGCCAGGAGCGGGTCCTCGCCGGGGGTCTCCTGCCCGCGGCCCCAACGCGGGTCCCGGAAGATGTTGATGTTGGGGCTCCAGAACGTCAGCCCCGCCAGCCCCACGTTGTGCATCGCCCGCGCCTCGTTCGACACCACCTGAAAAAAAGAATTCAGTCCACAAAACCCAGTCAGAATAGTAAATTTAAATTATATCAGAGGTCACCATAATGTTTACTGTCAGAAATTTGGACAATGGCCATGCGTGCAGGCTTGTTTTTACTGTGCATTGGACACCGGTGGCAGTACTGGTGGGCATTTGTTGGAGATTGGTGGTGTCAAGCAAAGCAGTGGTACAAGATGATACGGTAGGTGCAACCGAAGAAAAAAGATGCCAGACAAGAGTCTGTGAAGAGGTCAGTGCCTGCTGGATTCTCGCGACTTACGAGCTCCTCGATACGGCCCATCGGTAGGCAGAGGCAGTTCAACTCCTCAACAACAGGAATCCACTGACGGGTCAAGTTCACTGCGGCACATTTTACTTCTCTGAAGTCTGAACTCTCTTCCCAGGTGCAACCAAATTCAGGCCGCCGCACGAAATGCACTGCCAATTGCGAGTTGTTGGAATGCCACTTTATTTTTTCCAAACTCGACGAGGACAAGGGCTAGCTGACGGTGGAGAGACGACGATGATTTGCACTTTGAAAAAGAGCTTCATGGGGGCGAAGAGGGACCAAGTTTTACTAGGTGTGCGATCAGAGTGTCATGGACCGGCTGCTTTTCGGACACCAGCTTCTGAATTAATTCCCATGAGACAAGGACGCCTCAACAGATGGGATGGCAGGAGGACGAAGAAGTGGCCTGGGAAAGAAAAGGGAAAAAGGGTTTTGCTTTGTTCTTGACAGGAAGATCGAGGGGAGATGTTGCTAGCCATAGCCTCCAATTGATGCAACCCACGAGACAGTATCATCTCGGGTACTGGTGCAGAAAAGAAAACATGTGCATGGTCTCATTGGTCTTGTACGCACACATGGAGGAACGCTGTGTGTGTGGTCTTGTGGAGACGAAGAGATCCCTGGACTAACCCGATATTTACTGACAGTACTATGCAATGTCAATGGTTTTCAAGAATATCATGTGCGGAAGATAAAGTACTGGATTGAAAGGCTCCAGTGTGGGTCCCAGCATGTCAGCCTGCTGCCGCTGGAAGCCAACTTGGCTGCTGCGTGCGTACAAATTCCCCGTGACACCCATGTCGCGTCGTAATTCGCGGACGGCGCGGGACCTCGTGTGCTTTGCCGTTTTCACATTTTCGGGATTAGACTACTTATGGCTACTGCTCTTCGTGATCTACTGCTGCTTGTGTATGAGAAATGCATATGCAGTACAGTACTAATGATGTAGGAGAACCATGCTAATTATGTTCAGACACGCCCGTGGAGCTGCATCGGCATCTCTTTTTTTTTCTGGTTTAATGAGAGGCAGAACGGTGCGTGACGTGTAAAATACTACTCCTGACTGAAATCCATTGCTGTCAGTGGCTATCATCTGTTCGTTCGTGTATTGGAGGAGCAGGCAGGCTCCTTTTCTTTACCTTTTGTGTTGCCCACGTGTCGCCGTCGATTTGCCGTTTTAGAAAGCGAGTAAATTTTGTGCAACTTCCAGTTGAGAAAAACGGAAAAATGTGCTACATATGAAACTACTCTATCATACTCGGAAGAAGCAAAAAGGAATGCATACTCCTATGCTGTACATACTGCTGTCTAGCCAGCTAGAACCTACTATGCGAAAATTACAATTTGTTACTACTACGGCGCTTCTTTTTAACCCGGGATAGCTTTGCATTTGCAGTAGGAGCAGGCGGTGTTCAATGCGGATGCCCAAAAGCCGCCGGCCGACGGAAAGGAGCCACAGGCCCATTTCGCGTATCCAATGCACCCGCGCTTCCCCCTGCCCCTGCCCCGCCGCATGAACGAACGAACGAACGGAAACGAAAAGGAAAGCATGAAAAAAAAGCAAAGGAAGGCACAACATTCTCTGACGCTACTTGCCCCGATCGAATCTCCCTTCCCCAATCCACCCACCAATCGCCCAATGCGGGCGCGGGGGGAGTAGGCAAAAGCAAAAGCTCGCATCTTTTGCCGGCAATGGAGATCACCCGAAACACTCTGAACTTTGAAACAGAGCAGAAAAAAAGAAAGAAACAAGCAAAGGCTCTGTCTTAACGTACCTCGCCGATGGCGCGGAAGAGGGAGGCGTTGAAGGAGGCGGCGGTGAGGATGGGCTGCGGGAAGCTGGTGGCGCCCGGGACGAGCGGCGAGAACCGCGTGCCGGGGCCGACGTAGGACACGCCGTGCAGCGCCTCGGACCACCACTCGTAGGCCGGGATGCCGAGCCTGGCCAAAGCCGGCTGCTTGTTCACCAGGAACCCGACCTTGTCCGCCAGCGTCAGCCGGGACACCAGGTCGGCGGCGCGCGCCGAAGCCGACTTGGCCCGGTCGCAGAACGCGTACCCGGCCACGGTCGAGTTTGCCGCGTCGCACGCGAACACCGGCGTCTGCGCGCGCGCCACATTGCTGCTGCATAACAGCGCAAGGGATAGAGACAGGGCCAGGGGCATGAGCACGGCCTGGAACGGATGAGGCGCCGCCATGGCCATTGCTTTCGCGAGCTCGTCCGGCTCCTGCCTGTTTCTCGGTCTCGGCCACCTCCGTGGTACTGGCACTAGCGGTGCCGATATATAGAGGGGGGGGGGGAGCGTGAGCGTGTGGGTGTGTATGAGCTGGTTCCGTGAGCGCGGGCAGTACAAAACTCCGTGAGAGGGACGGCCTTTGTTTTTCCACGGCCCCGTCCGGCCGGCCTTCCTTCCGTCTGCTTGCTTGCTTTCACTGTGCTCTGCTCTGCTCGTGCTTTGTATTCTACCGCTCCCCGTGACGCCCGTTCTTGGAGCCATCCTATCGCGGCCCCTATCTACCTCTTTACGAATGTGAGTCCGGTGTCGGTGTGCTAGTCCGGTCGTCCTTAACAGAGTCCCTCCCCCGCGTGCGTTTCAAAAAAAACGAGAACTGAATTTGGATTCGGGACGAGTTTAAAAGCTGAAGTATTGTTGCTAGTCCAGTTGCGGAAGTACTTGTTCTGGGAACGATGATGTGGGGTTAGCTAAGGTAAAGCGAGCATAAAGCGGTAGAACATCAGAATCTCAACGTGGTGGGGAGAGAAGATGGGTTAACGAAAGCGAGAGAGGGGGGGGGGGGGGGGGGGGGGAGTTGCTTTGCCGTGATTGTGAACGTAACGCAGATGCGATCTGCCATTTTCTCGACGGGGTTGTTAATTATTATTTTTTTGCAGATGATCGACGGGGCTGTTAATTACTAGTACCAGGGAGAAAGCAAGGAGTTTAAAATACAGAGTGCGTGTATCCGAGACTTGTTACGCATGAGCTTTTGTGGCTAGACTAGTGTGGCCGCGTGGCTTGGGAGCGGGAGATTCTTGCACCAAAAGCATGGTGGTTGCACTTGCCGGGCATGACCATATGAAAAGCAGAAAAGGTGCCTAATATAAGTCGATGGACAACAAGGTCATAAGTATTATTTTTTTCGGAGGTGATGACGAGTAATGTACGTACATATAGCTACGAGACTAGCGACACGTTTGGTGGCTGGGGTCACCAGTTTGCCACCAAATATGGGGATCGATGGATCTCATTCTCATCCTGATCCGATCAACCATAATCTGGTGAGAGTCTCAGAGCATCACACATGCAAACGAGAGGCTCGAATTGGAGACCGTCGTCGGTTGCTTCGGTCCGGGCCAATTACTCGTTGTCCGGGCTTGATCTCACCAGCAGGCCCATCGGTGGTTACGCATACTGTTTTCATCGCCCAGCCGTTTGTTTATATATATACACGCGTCCAAACAAAATGGATGAACATACGCTTCAATGCTTTATTGCATTTCCTTCCACGAGTTTTTAGATCATGCTAATATCTCACGCGAATCGGCGCCACCAAAACATGCAACACTCGCCTCTGCTAGCTCGACTCCCTCGCAAACTAACAAGGAACGAATGCAGCAAAAATACAGATTGTTCTTATCTGGTCACCAGCACAGCACGCTAAGCTTCGAAACGTGTGCTAACTCTTGGGGGTAGCACGGGACGTCCGCGAGCCTGGTTCTGGCGGACCACGGACATATGCATGTCCTAATCGAATCAAATCTCCGTTTTATCCGTCTGAATACTTGATCGTTTAGGCCGATAGCAACGCATGTCGGGATCAAGTGGCAGCAGCTCCGGGCAAACGGCCCCGCACGGGTGAGGTTAATTTACCCAGGGACCAACCAATTAAACCCCGTTCCGGGTCAATTAGCACGACGTGATCTTCCATCAGGCCAGTTCCCCGATCGAGCAAGTTTGCGTGCCACGAAAAGACAGATCAGGAGAGCAAAATGCTAAACTTTCTCCGGGCAACGAATGCCAACTCGATCGATCTCGATCGGTTATACCATTACGGCTGCGCTACGTCGTTGCTGGGAAGAGATCTCGAGCTCTTGCGTGCGTCGGAAGCACGTACGATCGATCGCAAAATGGATATGGACGAGTGGCTTTCCATTAACGGGGGATGCGTAACGCAGCTTCAGATTCAGAGGCGATGGCGTACGATGCCGACTTGCTGGATTAGCTAGCACGTACGGCGTACTATAGAAAAAACAGAAAAAAGGTGTCAGGATGCAGCCTTGCAGTTGCGGTGCAGGGTTTTGTTGATCGATGGGATCTTTGTGCTTGTCGGACCGTCTTAAAAAATGTCAACTGAAAAGTAAGTTCGCAATCCACGCTCTTTCGTTCCCTCGCTACCGTAGATAGAACTTGCGGTGTTTGTGAGTGCTTCTTCATGCATGTTGCGAGCGAAGCAAAGTTCTACTAACAAAGTTGGAGCAGCCAGATTGACGCAGCTTATGTGGGAAAAGAAATCAGACTAATAAAAATCAGACGGAAAGTTTGACAATATATGCCACCTAGATGAACTACTAGTATTTGACACCGTCAGATAAAATGTAAAACGAAAACCAACAAATACCGGTCGACGTTTTAGACCCGTTGGGTTGATATCGTCGGATCAATATCCGATGGCTAACACCTAACTAAAAAACAGACGACTTCTTAAATTAAATTAATGCCAACTTTTGCGTCACCGGTTGCACATTGGACCATGCACGGGACATGGTCTAAAGTTCAGCTAGTCTAAATTAAGCGCGCAGTTTACTCTGCGAGCCAGGAAGGGACGAAGGGTAAAAAGACGTGCACCCAGGTTGGTACCATTGAGAGAAGTCCAGTGCGTGCCCATTACGGCGATACCAGGCGTACGTTCGCACAGATCTGATCTGATGACCTGAATGATTCCCAGCCCGATCGCGGCACCATGCCGCATGCACGTTTTCATCATACAGAAAAAGATGCACCGCGACAAAAAGCACGCCCTAGCTATGTATGTATGCGCGGTACACATGCTAGCTACCGGGCACGGATGGGACACATCCAGCTCGAACGTACTACGCGCCGCAGTTTCTTGGAACCATGCCGTCGCAGAAAAAGCAGAGTAACCCCAGCCGCCATGCACGATCGATCAGGCAAAGGCAATGCACGTTCAGGGCTTTCAGGGTTCAGGCTACCGGCTGCCACCCTCTACCAAGCAAGCTGCCAAGCCGGTGCCCCCACAGTCCCACACCCTACTGTATTAGCACAGCGCTGCCCTGGTGATGATAGACCAGAGCCCGGAAACCATTTCTGGACGTACGAGAGAGATCCCGTGACTCCTCCCTTCAGGGCTTCACGCGCGCGTCCTAGGTACGCCGGTCACGAGCCTGTCGTAATGCGCGCCGCGAGACAGGACATGGCCGTATGCTATTTACTCTTGTGTGGCGTGCACAAGGAGTACTGCATTTGAGCTGTTGGCGATGCTCGATCGTGTGAATTCTGCGATCGATCGAGTCCAGTCGTGGTTGCCTGCCTCAGACTGCTTGCTGGCAGCATCCACCGGATCAGTACGGAGTACTACCGTGGCAGTCTCGACATTGGGATTGGATAGTTGCCGGTGTCTGTAATTAATCATTTTCGTCGATTAGATGCCCTTTCATCATTGAGCTGGTAGAGACATGGCGTGGGCGCAGTATCGCAGATGATATTAGTGCCTGGTGGGGCACCCTTGCTTACAATAAACTCAATGCTTGTGTGATCCAATAAACTCCCTTTTTAGTAGGGACGTAAACGGCCACCCGTTTGAGCCCGTTTTGACAGCGAAAGTCAAAACGCTAAAACAAAAAACGTATGGAAACTCTGCTTGAGTGGGCTTGGCGGCGCCGATTAGCGCCTCGTTGACATCCTTACTTTTTAGGCGGAATGTAACAGCTTTACCAGTGTCCGGGCTCCTCTTGACCTCCTGTGCAGCATGGCCTGTGCTGTGCTTCCGTCAGTTCAAATCTGTCCGGAGAACACGACGTAAGCATGCCACATTCTTAATCGAGTTACGATCGTCGGTCGAGAAACATACAGTATTTCCCTGTAGGCTTGCCTAAATACTCAAGCCATCGGCATCCGCCGTGGTTTGGATATCATATGAGGTGGCAGATTCCTGGAAAGAA
The DNA here is from genome assembly GCF_000005505.3 of Brachypodium distachyon. Taxonomy (NCBI): domain Eukaryota; kingdom Viridiplantae; phylum Streptophyta; class Magnoliopsida; order Poales; family Poaceae; genus Brachypodium; species Brachypodium distachyon. The sequence continues at coordinate 25,568,615 of NC_016135.3, forward strand.
AGGCATATCTACACGTAGCACCCTACTATACGGGCATTCAGCCGCGCCACGACACGAGGCCTCCGGCGCCAGCTAGCTAGCTGTATCATCATCTCATCCGTTGTCACGTCGTGCCGGTCATCGAAAATTTGGAACGTGTTCCGGCATGTCACGCGCTATATATAGCCAGAGGCCAGTCGACCAGAGCGTCACCGGAATGTTCAGTTCCCCGCAGAACACGACGGCGCGCGGCATCTTGGGAAGGCACCGATACCAATTCCTGAATTCCTGTCCCCGTCCGTTTGTTCCCACTTCCCACGTGGAAGAAGGCCTCAATTTCAGGGAGCCGGAGGGAAACTACCCGGTGCCACTGCATATAGCAAGAAACCAAAACACAGAGTCCCCTGCAAAGTGCAAACAGAAAGAAAAGAGAACAGTTCCAGAGGCCCTGCTGCCTCGTTGTCCAACAGATTTCACGATGGTTAATAACGATTCCATGTTCTAATCCCCCGTGGTGTTCGTGTACACTTCATGGTGCCGGTGGGTCGGAGTTGGATCGCGAGGAAATCCCAGCCGATACGGGCTTAGTTTTTTTTTTTTTTAGGGGAGCCGATACGGGCTTAGTCGGGCCACGTTCCGCAACGCAACGTGGTTTTCGGCCCGCGTTCCGCACCGCAACACTGGCTCACCTCTGCAAAGCACATTCTACCTGCGAGCTAGTATTGGGCCTTCTTACGAGGCCCAATCGCTCATATCACCCCGTGCCACCGCCGGTCCAGTTCAGACAGAACCAACTCCGATCGAGAAGCACGGCTCGGCTTCTCCACCGGACTTCGCTAAAAAAAGAAGGCTTCTCCACCGGACGCAGCAGCCAAACTTGCAACGTGTGCTGTACTGTGCACGGATCCTATGGATCTGTACGTACTGTCCGCCAGCGTCTACATATTGCACGTATGCTTCGGTTCCGTTACATGCGAGACTCGGAACAATTTACGCATGAGCTAATTCATTCACCGGCACATTCAGAATGGCCATTTTTTCGATTGAGAAAATACATCCTGAAAATGTGCATTTATATCACAATATCAGAAAATCTGCTGAAAATCCAAAAAAGTGAACCACAGCAACAGAAAACGTCCAGAACGGTGATTGTTTCTGACCGACCAAAAACCGTCTGAAAAAGAGTACCGAGGTCATGATGTAGGAAACGGGGTGAAATCTACAAAAAAACACGTGGGCTATATATCCCATGAAAACGGGTATAACGATGGTTGTTCCTGACCGAACAAAAATTCCCTAAAACGTGTACAAGAATCATGGTATCAGAAAGTAAGCCGAAGATGCCAAAAAACTAGGCTATAGGTTAGAAAAACGGTCAGAACGATGATTTTTTCGACTGACCAAAAACGGCCAGAAAACACGTACAAAGGTCAATATATCAGTTAATCAACCGAAAATAATAAAAAAGGGCTTTAGCCAATGATAATGGTAAGAACGCTGCGTTTTCCTTCCTGATAAAAAAACCCGCCCGAAAACGTGCATCGGGGTCACAATATCTGAATAACCGAAAACGCCCAAAACAATGAATTGTTTTTGCCAGCCAAAAATAGCCTGAAAAAGTGTACTGTGCTCACGATATAGCAAACTCGGCTGAAACCCCAAAAAGTGGGCCCATGAAAATGCCTAGAATGGCGATCTGTTTCGATTGGCTAAAATCAGATGAAAACCCCGAAACATGGGCAATAGTCCAATAAAACAGTCAAAAAGTTATTTTTCTTTACAGACAAAAAAGGCCGAAAAACCAAAAAGGTGGGCTAAAACCCACTATAACGCTCAGAATGGTAATTTTTTCAACCGGCAAAAACGGCTCGAAAACATGCACATGTGGTCATGATATCGAAAAATTGGCCATAAATTCAAAAACCGTGAGTTCGTCAACGAAAACGGCTAGAATGATGATTTTTCTGACCTCCAAAAAAGTACCGAAAACATGTTCCGAGTTACGATATCTAAAATCAGCCGAAATACAAAACAACATGGGCCAAGGTAACGCCCGGAAAGATGATTTTCCTTACCGGCCGAAAACAAAGATGTGTACTGGAATCCCGATATCGGCACCACATTAACCGAACACAATCTTTTAGCAAATCATCCCATTGAATAAGCCTGGCTCCACCAGTCTCAAACAAAAGGTTGCTCCGTGAACCCTGGCCTCACGAAATGTGCCACAGAGCTTGCCTGGGCACTTAACGCCCACTCACAAGAACTTCCGCTCTCCATGCTGTCACGTCTTGTCAGATGTACGGAGTACTGGGTCGGAAAACGGAAAAACATTTGCTCAAATACTTTCCTATCTCTGTACATGGTCGGAAAAACATTTGCTCAAGTACTTTCCTATCCTGGGATGGCGCACACGTTTTTCGAAATCGAACTTTGTTCAACAACGATTAGATCAATAATATTTAGATTATATGTTACAAATTTTATATCGTTGGAAATGTTTTTTAAATACGAACCCAATGATATAATTTTTGTAGCACATAGCTCTCAAATAATTAGTCTAATTATTGGTCAAAGTAAAATCTTAAGAATGCGTGCGTGCCATTTTTTTTTAAAAAAAGGGAGTAATATCGAACGACAGCCCCGTTTGAGTTGTGAATATTGAATAGTCTTTGACCTCCCGTTCTCTCTTTCAAACTTTGTTAGTGCCGGGGACAGGGACCGGCCAGAGCCATGGATCTGCGGTGTCGCTCGACTTGGTGACGACATATTTGATCAAGTTTCCGTACGTCCTGTACTTGTATTTATACCGTCTCCTCGATTAGTGAATACAAAGCCTGTTTGGTCCCTCTTGTTTGCCATACTCTTGTATGGCCTAGCTCCATCTCGAACGAGTCCACGGCCTAGTGCACATTCCTCTGCCTACGTGACGGCTGGCATGTTCTACATCATTCTTAAGATCAGTTTGGCATTGCTGAACTGTTCTGCGCTGAACTTATTTTATAATCTGATGTGCAAAAATACACGAAAGTAAAAAACAAATTGGTTAGCCAAACACGAAAATAGTAAAAAGCGGATGAAAACGGGATTATGATAATCCACCGCGCTGCCAAACGCATCCTTAAGACTCAGCTCGTGTCGAGTGTCGTGAGGTATAGGCGAGATCAAAAAATTAAATGGGATAAAAACTAGCACAAGTTTCACTATATGAGATAAAATAAGAGAAATTTTGCTAACTAGGATAATTTATGTCACAAAAACCAAATTAGAAGATGAAGTGGAATTTACTCATTGGTTAAAGACAAGGAGAAAGCACATCCAGCATGTACGGCCTCTCAGATGATTGATCGATACACAAAGCATCTCTGATGTGATGTGCAAGGAGCATTACCGGGACAAGAACTAGTGATCATTCTACAGTGGCTCCAACTGAAAACTCGGATCTGTAAAGCCATATATTCCTTGGAGATACGGATGTGATGGCCGAACTGAATTTTCATAGCCATGAATCTAGGTTGGGTCAGATAATGTTTCCAACAGAAAATATCTCGATGAGAATTTCTGCATCATAATCCTTAAAAGTGTCAGCGTATGCTACCTCTTAGTATAAAAAGATGAAGACTGGAAGACAGCTGTGGACCTGCGGTTAGTAATATAACAAGATCGATATGGCGAGGTTCTCAGAGCTTAGAGCGCCGTCTCTTCTACTACTTGTCTTTCTCCACTCGTCTCTGCGACTGCAGTTGTCGCAAGGGCTCGAGCAGAGCGAACCGAGACGAGTAAGCCGCCGTTAATGTGTGTTGACGATGCATGTTCAACTACCAATCTAATATCCTTCTTGGACAGTTGCTTTGGTGTTTCTCATGACATTATGCCCTGTCACCGTTCTCAGCTCTCTAAAAATGCGATATCTTGCACATTGATGTTAGTGACTTGTATCTGAAGTTAATAAGTTTCTTATAGTTCAAAAATGTCTGAAACAACGACAAGAATTTAGGTTCGGAAAGAGTAGTAAAGACAAATTTGGAGTAATACTTATTTTCAGGTATACATCGTCTACCTCGGGGAGAGGCAACATGAGGATGTCAGTCTCGTCACCTCTTCGCACCACGACATGCTCGCCTCCGTTCTCGGAAGGTACCTTCCTTTCGTAGTAGTACGAGCTTCTTGGTAAAATGATTTGATTATACAACATTAACTATGGCTCTATTATTTAACATTTGAAGCAAGGAGGCGGCTCTCGAATCAATTATCCACAGCTACAGATACGGTTTCTCGGGTTTTTCTGCGATGCTCAGCGCCTCACAAGCAAGAGAGATCCGGAGTACGTATATTAATCTTCTTGCACTCTTTAATTGGGATAATAAGATGTACCAGTATCAGTCAATTGATATCACTGCCAAATGCTTGTTGACCATGAATAACAATCACTGTTGCTTCTAACTGGGGATCGATACAGCGCTGCCCGGTGTGGTGAGCGTGAAGGAGAACCAAATCCTCCACACGGACACGACTCATAGCTGGGATTTCCTTGGCATGCCCACGGCCTACACGCAGCCAAACGGGCTCCTGGGCAAAGCAAAGAACGGAGACGGCATCATCATCGGCGTCATCGACACAGGCGTCTGGCCCGAGTCACAAAGCTTCGCCGACGACGGCAGCTACGGGCCCCCTCCGTCAAGATGGAAGGGAACATGCCAACCCGGGGCCAATTTCAGCGCCCACGACTGCAACGGGAAGCTCATCGGCGCCCGGTGGTACGCCGGGCGCGACGTCGACAGGGGCTCGCTCCAGGGCGATTTCCTGTCCGCCAGGGACTCCCGGGGCCACGGCACACACACGGCGTCCACGGCGGGCGGCGACGTCGTCCACAACGTCAGCCTCTTCGGGCGGCTCGCGGCCGGGACGGCCCGCGGCGGCGCGCCTCGCGCCCGGGTGGCCGTGTACAAGGCCTGCTGGGGCGCGTCCTGCTCCGGCGCCAGCGTCCTTCAGGGCATCGACCATGCCATCCATGACGGCGTCGACGTCCTGTCCATCTCCATCAGCGGGCCTTCGAAACCCCGGGCACGCTGCACGCCGTGGCGAGCGGCATCACGGTCGTCGTGTCGGCCGGGAACGACGGGCCTTCGGAGCAGACGGTGAAGAACTCTTCGCCGTGGCTGCTCACGGTTGCTGCAGCCACTGTCGATCGGTCGTTCCCCACTGTCGTCACCCTCGGGAATAACCAAAAGTTTGTGGTATGTAGTATGCATCTTCAGATTAATTTGGCCATGGGTTATGTCGTCTGACTTCTTCCTGCTCACAGAGTGCTGCTTGATTAATTGACAGGCGCAGTCCATGTATGTGGCAGAGAAAGGTGCAGATGAGTTCTTTGAACTTCAGCTCTACATGGATGAGCAGTAAGATTGTATATATGCTCCTGACACAATTTAAATATGAATTTTAAATTTTCAAACTCAACTTAGCCAGTAGGATCTGTTTTGCAGATGTGACCCGGAATACGTAAGCGGCACCGACATAGAAGGGAAGGTCGTATTCTGCTACACACCCGGACGTGTCTCTCCACCACCGAACTTTGTAGAGATTGCACTGATGGTGCGGAAAAATGGAGGGAAGGGATTTATATTCTCAAAGTATAACGAGGACGGGGCTGACACATGGCAATTTCTTGGCAAATTCCTTCCTTGCGTCCCCGTCGACTATGAGACTGGCTATCAGATTCATCAGTACTGCACGTACGTACAGATTAACTCTCAGACGTAACTGAATAGGTTTTTCTCTAGTTTGTGGAAACACATTATCGTCTCCATTTTGAAAGTTTACTAATGTTTCCTTGTCCATTATTAATACGGAAGTGACGGCGTTGGCATCCCAAAAGTAAAGGTATCTACAACCCAAACAGCGATTGGAAGTGAAATTGTTGCCCCAAGAATAGCAGCTTTCTCATCAAGGGGACCTAGTCCTGTCTATCCTGGGATTCTCAAGGTAAGCAAGCAGTGAAAGCTGCACACCAATAGCAATCTCATGTTAAGGTCAAGAGAGTCAATATATAATAACCTTTCTGAAGAATGGTTCAGTGACTCCATAGATTATAAATTGACTGTTACAACAAGCTACTCAAAGCATTAACTCCACGTACGTGCCCTGATTGGTTGTTACTCACAGCCTGATATCGCTGCACCTGGGGTGCACATCTTAGCTGCTGCACCACAAATTGAATCCTACAAAAGGATAGGTGCTTCCTACATATTTGATTCTGGAACATCCATGGCTTGCCCTCATATATCTGGGATCGTCGCTGTACTCAAGTCCGTGCATCCTGACTGGTCCCCTGCTGCCCTAAAATCAGCACTAATGACAACCGGTAATTGTCTGATTCTATGCATTAATCTAGAGCATCTATGGTACCGATTGTTTATGCAAAGCATGAATGAAGTGTGTAGCTATTTTGCAGCACTTACCACGGACAATAATGGGGCCCCAATGCAAGCAAATGGAAATCGAGAAAAGATTGCCGACCCATTTGATTACGGAGCAGGGTTTGTTAATCCAACCAAGGCAGCTGATCCAGGGTTGATATATGACATCAGTGCGTCCGATTACCTGAAGTTCTTCAACTGCGCAGGAGGACTGGGTGCAAATGGCAGTTGCACAGCACCTAAAGGATCCACATATGACCTGAACCTCCCATCGATTGCCATCCACGGCCTTAGGACATATGTGACCGTTGTGCGCACTGTCACCAATGTTGGCCAGCCGAATGCGGTGTACAAGGCATTCTTCCAGCCTCCACCGGGTGTCAAGATGGCTGTCGAGCCGGCGATGCTGGTGTTCACCAATGCGAGGAAGGTGCAGAGCTTCAAGGTGACTTTCATGGCGACACGGAGGATCCAGGGCGGCTACACCTTCGGTAGCTTGACATGGCACGACGGAGGCGCCCACTGGGTTCGGATCCCCATCGCAGTTCGTGTGGCGATTGAAGAGTTCTACTCAGATGTCTCTTAAATATATAGCAGGTCACGTATAGGGGTTCCAGGCAAAGTGAAAGACAAATGTATGTGGAATAAAACCTGTGCCTTTTAAGTTCAACCACTTAATGTTGTGGTGAACTAGTAATTACTGAAGGAGCGATTCTAGTTGGTTCGGTCAAGCGTAACCTGCTCGTATATTGATCAATGTCAATCACCAAATTACAAGGATTGGTTTACAACAAAATTGGCAACTCCCTTATATGATACTCCCTCCGATCCTAGTAGTCGAATTGACAGTATTTGGGTTGCAGCTGGAAGCTGACGCTGAAGTTCTTTACATTGCCGAAGCTCCGAACAAATCGTCAAAAGAGCTGGCACGTCCCGTCGTCATCCGGATGAACCAGCAGAGCAGGGACCTTGAACCGCAGGTTCACCCGTGCCATCATCTCCGGCGGCGGCTCAAGGTAAAGCGCCCGGACATGGCCCTCGTACGCGAAGCGCCGGAGCAACGGCTCCTGGATCTCCATGGTGTTCCGCCCTTCGGGACCCCAGCAGTAGAAGTCGTCGAGCACGAGATCCGTGACCCTGGGCAAGCGGAGCCGCAGGGACCGTGGAGCCGGAGGGTACTGGCTGTCCTGGAACAGGCAGAGCTGGACGGCCCGGACCTCGAGCGTCCCGAGCATTGGCGCGGCGTCGACGAAAGCCTGCAGTATGCCGAGCGACACGTAGCAGAAGTGCAGACGCGCCTCGGTGAGCCGCGGGTACGGCGACAGGCTGCTGCCCGGCCCTTGTGGGCAGAAGTCCATGACCTTGCTGAGGTGGAGAACCCGGAGGGAGGCCGCCGACGGGAGGGTGCCGATGCTGAGGCCGTAGAGGCTGTTGGGCTCGTCGGGGCACGGGCCGAAGAAGAGGCCCACGCAGAGGTCCTCCACGTGGCAGGCCCCCGGGGCGGACAGCAGGCCCATGAGTTCTCCCACCTGCAAGTAGACTTGGTAGGACAGCGAGTCGTCGTCTTCGTTTTCTCCTTCCATGTACCGGAACGCGAGCTTCTTTATCGGCCAGAGGCGCCGGCCGTAGACGGCTTCTGCGGCGTGGTGGTCGAAGGCGTCACGCTTGGCGTCGTCTTCGAGGTGGTCGTAGTTCCGTGAGTCGATGTTGACGGCGCCCGACGAGAGCCAGAGCGTGCGCCACCGCCGGGCGAGCGCGCTGGTGGACGCGGCCTCCTTTAACGGCGCGAAGTAGAGGATGCGGCGAAGGAGGTCGTCGGGGAGATCGGACAGACGCCGCCGGCCCATTGTCGAATATGGATCGGTAGATTTTTCCATCGCCAATTTTGCCTTTCGATCTCTAGTTTTTTTTCCCCCCTTGTTTATGCCCTAGAAATCTAGAATCAGAAGTTCTACCGTACGCACGACGGCCGGGTCTGTTGTGTTTATATTACGCAGGCATCCGTCACCGCCGGCATTGGATCGATTTACCGACGTACGAGACCAAAGTTTGATGTGGGCTTCGTTGGGCCACGTTACGATCTGTTTGTTGTCCACGCTGCCGTGAACGGATTTTATGGGCCATCGGGCCTTATCAGGCCAGCTGGGTCTACCCGCGGCCCAAACAGTTCCGCAGAACCAATTCCGAGTAGTAGCACGCCACCGGAGACCGGAGGAAGAGCCACACGCCATAGCCGCCTATCCCCTTGCTTCCAGCCGCCGGCCGACGGCGAGTGGCGGGGTTCTCCTCTCGCAGCCGTCTGCGTGCCCTGTAAGACTCGTATCGTCCAAGGGAATACTAGAGAGTAGGCATGGCAGCAGGGACGGGGGAGGAGGTGCATCTGGGCTTGCCGGGGCCCTGGGCGGAGGACTACCGGGAGAAGGCCGACCACTACACCACCAAGATCGGCGGAGTCCCTGTATGTCAAATCCTCTCCGTTCCTGTTCATCTCCTCTAGATTTTCGTTTTTGGCTTATAAGAATCATCACCAGAGACCAAGCGAAGCTCTGCTTGGGAGGTTGGAGATAAACTGCTATGCTCCTTATTCCACCCTGTTTTGCCAACCCTGTTTTGCCAAATTTTTATTTTACAATACTCCACAAAGTGGCCGAATTCTTCTAAGATAGGCTGGTGCGAGATCTTCTTTGAGTCATTTGCTGAACCTTCTGCAGGATTGGCCAACGGAGGAGGGTATGGGCATTAAACCTGTCTTGCTCCAATGCAGTTTATGTGGAACCAGGCTCTGCCTTGTTGCTCAGGCAAGTTTTTACCATCTGGCAAGCTTGTTTGATAAACATTCATACCAGGGAATGGAGTTCTACACACAGATTGAAAAATATAGCAAAACTGCAAAACCACTAGTGATGAGATAGAGGTGTAAGGTGTTGGCAACCAAGCCTACCATCATAGAAACACGTCACACACTATAATTGAGGGCACTGCAAACTTTGTCCAAGTATCATATATTCATATGTTCATTCTAATTGCAGGTTCATGCTCCTCTCGCAAAGCTGAACATCGAGGAGAGGACACTGTATGTACTTGTTTGCCCGACAGCAAAATGCAGTCCTAACCCTCAAAGGCAAGTACGTGTCCCTTTGTTTGGTATGATCACAAGCTATTAAGATCTTATCGTTTGAAATAGTAATTCTAACTCTCTGTTTTTTATCTTCTTAAAGTTGGAAGGTCCTAAGAGTTCAGAAGTGCCATAGTCGTATTCAAACAAATGGCAATGGAGATGAATTAGTCCAAAGAAAAGAAAATGTTTGCTCAAATGAGCCTTCTCCTACAAGTGCTGCTAAAAATCGTAACGAAGAAAACACGAGTCTCGATAGCAATGATGATGATTTTGATTTAGATGCCTTGGCTGAAGCACTCGAGCAGGCTGCAACGTTGGCATCCAACACAAAGAAGCAAAATAAATCGAAGCGTGCTAATGCCCCTGTAAGATGCACTGTAGTTAAGGAGAAAGTAAATGACCTCAGTATACCAGGTTAGGGAAATTTTGGAAAAGATCATTAGTCATTATGATACATATAAAGTCAGTGTTTTTGTCTAAATAAAATCTCCTTTTGCAGTTCTTCCTTGCTTCTACATCTATTATGATAAGGATCAATTGAGGGGGAAATGCAATATAGGTTCAAGTAGCAGTGAAGTAGTTTTGGCAAAGGAGATTCTGGACACAGGATATGATGAAGAGGAAAAATGGGAAGGTGAAAAGTATGAATATGATAGAGCTCTTGGTGCTGACAGAACTTTCTTAAAATTCAAGAAACGGTTGGATGAGTATCCTCAGCAGTGCTTTAGGTAAAAACCATAATGTCCTTGTAACCTAGTACCATTTTTATCATCCTATCATCAAATTAAACATCATCTTTATTTTCAGAACTGGTATCTAATTTTGGTGTATGTACAATGTTTTGTAGGTATTCTTATGCTGGCAAGCCACTGTTGGCTGCAACAGACCTACAAGATGTTGTTGGCTCATGTAAGCTTTGTGGTTCACCGCGCCAATATGAAATGCAACTGATGTCTCCTTTGTCATATTTTCTCCATCAAGCCGGTGATGGTTCCTCAGATTGTGCACCTAATTCTTGGACTTGGCTGACTCTTGTTGTATACACTTGCTCCAAGGTATGTTGTTCATTAAGTTACTGATATTAATCAAATGATGGAGTTTAATGACTTGCCATGGCTCTACTGTAATACCTTAGCAGCATTCATATTGCTTCATGATTCGATGAATATGGCAAAGAAGATGTTTGTTTTGGATGACAATAACTTTGAAGCATTTTATTAGTTAAAAGATTATAACATCAATCAGGCCCCGACATCAATTCAGTACTTTGATTTGTGCTGTGAAGAGATTCATGTATCCTGATTGATGTTATTCTTGCGCCTCTAGAATGAGCAGATGACAAAAATAATTAAATACATGTCATGTGAAAGATTTCCTAGAGATAATTCAGTCTGAATTAGTTCTGTGCAGTCCTGCTTGTTCAGAGTCCGGTCAACAGTTTTGACAAATTTTGATGTGGTATTTAGCCCATGATCCCGTTGATCAGAATTGATGGACACATGAAAATTCAGGTTTATAGTGAGAAGTTATGTTTTAGCAGTTTTTGCCGTTTTTTATTTCCTAATGTTAAGAAATGGAAATTTGTTTGCTATCTTTATTTTGTTTTTACTCGCCTTTTTATTTTGGGTATATCAATTCCTAACATTAATCTACCTTAGAGCTGCTATCCGTCCTCTTGCGGTGGAAAGCTGAGCAATTGCTGCTGGGGGGTGGCAGAGGAGGAGATATTGATGCAGGAGGACGAAGCATGTGACGCGTAATGTGCTGAGTGGCAGGAGGATGAATGTTACGCGTAACGTGCTGAGTAACAACTCAGCACATTTAGACATCGCTGTCAAGCAATCTGTAGTCTTATGATGCAGGTTTTCATTGTTCTTGTACTCAGTCAGTGTCACAAGCCAATTTTGTAGAAGTCTGCCGAACTTTTTAAGTAGTATAAAATTTGTTCCGGATCTTTCTTGTAACTAGCGAAATCACAGGTTTGTGTGGTAATATGTCATGGGTAAACAGAGTTGTATAAACCTCTTCAACTACACTTCTCTTGCTGCATTAGTTTAACCCTGCGTTGTTGTTTCAGTTGTCTCTTCCGATCAACAGAAAGCCATCTTACGCGCTTGCCTATGGTGAGTGTTGTGATCTACTCCTATGCAGAGACTAGAGAGTAGTGTTTGTCTTGGGTTGCTCACTCACTTGCTCCTCCCCATCAGAATCGTCTGTTGCTGTCCCAAGTGTCCATGTCTGGAACCTTCTCCAGATCAGTTTGTTTACCATTATGTTGATTAGCAGCATGTTTTAGTAGGAGCTGAAGTACCAATTTGATTAAAAAAAGTATACCCGTTTATTAGTTGACAAAATCATGCCTAAGCATATGCAGGATCCATGATAAGCTACATAATTAGCGCCGCCGTACTGCTGTTCTCTTTTGCCAACCTTGCGAACCGCACCGACGTGGAAGCAAGCATTGTTTGCAAATTGGTCTTTAAAATCCTCATCACGCGAATATGCGATGCTACCCTGTAAAACGATTCTGTCTGCGCTACCCTGCCACGTTCCCCAATCTGCTGAACCGGGTTTTAGTTTTTAAATGAAACTGAAATTGCTGAACCGGCCGGGTTGCATGTGGCGCCTCGCCGTCGGACGGGCCGTGCAAATTAGCGCCATTGGTCGTCGACCGGCCATTATCATCCCCGACACGTCGCGGTCACCGGGTCACGGCTGCTTCTTCCAGAATCGTCTCCGGCTCGATCGGGTAGGAAGTTAAAGCCGCCGCTAGATTTCCTGTCTCTTGTTTTTCTTTTCATGCCATTTTTCCTTTGTTGTATTCTTCTTTCTGGGAGAGGACTTTCTTTGTCGTCTCAATATTATTTGCCGTGCGTCTTTTGACTTTGGCGGCGAGCATGGGAGGGGCCGGGTGCTGTCCTGTGCGGGCGGCTACTCGACATTGGAAGCGTTGGTTGCTGATTGGTGGTGGTGGACTCGAGTCGGTATGCTGTCCTTGCACCTGGACAGTTCTTCGTGCATGGAACAAGATAGATCATCGTTGCTTTTGCTCATGAGTGCGTGCCGTGGTCGCTGTCCCGCGTGTGATATCCTGTCCATCGGGTAAAACTAAAAAACCAGGCTCGTCGTACGTGTCGACGTGCCTCTCGTCAATCCCAACAAGTGGCATCACGAATGTACCGTGGCATCCGATTTACGTCTAAGATTACACGAGATGTTTTAGGTTTTTTTCCTTCCACATTTTTTTTTCCTGATGTACAAGGACAACATGCTCATGAAGTAGAGGCCCTTGGCTTTGGCACAATGTTGCACCACAAAGTTAATTGTTTGCTTATTGGAGTAGGAACAGACAGTAGACACGCCCACGCCCATGCACTGCACCTGGACCCATTTTCGTGCATGAAACAAGCGTTTTGCAAGGAACAAGTGCGTGCGTGCCCGGTGCATGCGGCGCGAGAGGGACCCGGCCCGTGTGCCGTGTGCGTCCGCGGGTCGCTGTCCGTCGGTAAGAAAAAAAAAATCCAGGCTCGTCCTCCGTGTCGACGCGCCTCTCGTGGCGTCCGATGGACCCGAGACGTGCCATGCTCCTCGAGAATAGAATACATCGCGTGAATTGTGAATGCGTGCAGAGAATTGTGAAAGATCAATCCTGATAACCATCGGAGGAGAATGTACCATGGCATCGGATTTACGTGTACGATTACACGAGTTATTTTGGGTTATCCTGCGTTATGTTTGGCATTGTGTGAGCATTAGTTTTATTTATTTCCTCCGTCAAACAAAGGATGTCTCAATTTTGATCAAATTTAAATGAATCTATACACCAAGTCATGTCTAGATACATCCAAATTTTGACAAATTTGAAACATCTTTTGTTGAACGGGGGAGTAGAAAACATTATATCTATGCTTTTTTGATAAAAAGATATATAAGGATTAACCATTACAATCTTGAAGAACCACCTCCACCGCATCGGGCAGACCGAAACCATAAACTAAATTATATTTCCTCCGTTCAATAAAGCATGTCTCAAATTTTGACAAAATTTGAATACATCTATACATTTAGTCATGACTAAATAAATCTAAATTTTGACAAGTTTGAAACATCTTTTGTTGCACAGAAGGAATAGATTTTTTAGCATCTTCCCTTGAAAAATATTTTCACTGTCCGCACAGATGTCTTATCCGACAGCTAAAAGAGGATGCTGTTAGTTGCGGCTGGGCTGCGGCCGAAGCCGAGCATTCCCTAATCTTATGATTGATTAGTTGATTTGATCCGATGCTCCTTCCACAGCCCCAAAGGCCAAATTCCATCCCCTCCATGGCGTAAAGCTCCATCCCATCTGCCTCCCCTTCTTTTTCTCTCCACGCCTCTTTATTTCCCCCACCTCCCCTAGTCTCCATTTCCATTTCGCCTCACGCTGCTCTCCTCCACCCATTTGCTTCGCCGCTTCCTGGTTCTCCAGTCTCACCTCCACTGGTACGGATCTGCTCCTCTCTCTAGTTCTTGCTTTAGCGCCCTAGTTCATGCCATTTTCAGTTTCTACCCATTTTCCTGTAAGAAGTTCAGAGTTTGGTGTTTTTTTCCCCTGTTATTGATGTCTTTTGGTTTTTGTTTGCGCTGTATTGGATAGATTGAGGCCTTGAAGGCAACGAGAAGCATAGAAATAGAATCTCGCGGTTGCAGCCTTGCAGGGTTAGTTATCTAGTTCTGCAGTCCCTGACCGTCTGGCCTAAACGAATGGATTTTAGTAGGCAATTGGGGAACTAGAGAATTCTGGTGGATAACTTGTGAATTTTAGTACGCAAATCGACGTTTTTTAACGATGGAACTTGTTATTTTTTGCTTCTTATCGGGACAATAATGATGAACACTGTGGCCTGCTTTATTATTCTTTCAGCACTGCATGTTGGTTGGTGCCGGTAAAGTCTTAGTCTTCTGCCGTGCTTGGAATAGCTGAAAAAAGAAGAAGCATTTTCATAATGTCAGGCATTGTAGATTTAGTTTAGCATAGTTGGATCAAATTTGCATTTCCGTTGCTTGTAGGCTGTGTCTGTCGGTACTGTGCACCTGATTGTTATCAGTTATTGACTTTGGAGCAGGCTGACAATATTTATTTTCGACTTATATCTTAGCATGAGAATAACGCGTGTGGCCATGAGTGATTGCCATACCAAGTTGTCACCTTATGAATCTCTATTGTAGTTTCTAGATTGGATCCAGTATACACCATGCGAATTTGTGAACATTAGTGTGTGGCTTTAGCGCTTTACACATTGCAGTTGCATGGCATTTTAGTCAACATATATCTTTCAGTCTTTCAGATATACATCCACCATTCTCATGTAGGTAACTATAAAATCATTCATCGGCTGATCAGATATATTTCTGATGTATCCTTGTTAGCATTTTCCCACAAACTCATGTAAAACGGTACTTGTTAGTCTCGTACTTTTTGTTTGTCTTCCAAGCTTCTTGTTCTACTCCATTGCCTGCTAGCATCCATGGTGCGTGCAAATTATTAAGGATGAGTTGGCTTGATATTATATTTGAGCACTTGTTATTTTTTTACGTAGTTCTAATCTTGTATAGCTAAATTTCACCTGTTACCTAACTTTCATGCAGATCTTGGAGGGTATTTAATTGTGTAATATGAAGTCTGTCTGTGGATAATGTACGCCTAAAATGCACCGCCTATGATTCTTGCTCATAGCCCTGCAACATCACCATTGATCATTTGGGACCAGTAAGCTGAATGCTCATGGACAGAGCTGATACTTCAGGCTTTGTCAGTGGTGGCTCACATTGCATGAACATTGACGTGTATTTTCATCTTATGTATACTGTATACTTGCTCAGTGGTGAAGGGTTAGAACTGGGGTTCTGATGGTTTGACAGAACACTTGGTCACTGGACAGCTCTTAAAATCTTTTTCCATCCTAATCCTACCTTATTTATATTAACTAGGATGGACCTTAATATGGCCAATCTTTGGTTTCATGGGAAGGAACATATAGCTGATTCTTCATTCTTTCAAGCTGAATCCACTGCAATGAATTGCAGGAATGAAGACCTAGATGTAGCAACAGCTAAAGTTGGTTGTCTCGGCAACTCAGAAGCAGTTGAGACTTCCAGAAAATCATTTGAGCAGAGCAATCAAAGTTTGTCTGTTCCTGATGATGACTGCAGGCTGGTCCTAGGACTTGGACCAGTGACAAATCTGTATTCTGCTGATAGTCACTCACATGATGGGAACAAAGTTAAATTGCCTGCAACTTTGTTTGCACAATGTTGTACCACAAATGATCCTGTATTGGTGCTGGGGATGTCAAGAGGCAGCTCAAGAAATTTACAAACCACAACCGTGACAGGCAGCCAGGAACATTCACATAAAAGAAAAAATGGAAAAAATGGCATTGTCTTCCCACTTATTGATGAGGGATCAACTTCAGCCAAAAGGAAATCAGGTGATTATGTGCTTCCACTTCTGTTCGCTGCAAGATCAAATGACCTCTGTCTTAATGGAACACCGTCAGAGACTGATGTTCAGCAACACCTTGGAACTGGATACGATGCCGATCATGATAGATCTCTTAACCAGCACGAGGTTCAGCTTAGCCCTGAGCCTTCAGCAACAACTGATTGTTCTTTTGCTGCAACTTCAGATACAATCGCTTGCACTAATAATGGGGAGCAGAGAAGGAATCAACGCCATCTTAAGAAGTGTAGGTTCAATGGGTGTTCAAAGGGTGGCAGGGGTGCATCCGGACTCTGCATTTCCCATGGTGGCGGTCAGCGATGCCAAAAGCCAGGTTGCAACAAAGGTGCCGAAAGCCGAACAGCATACTGCAAAGCTCACGGAGGAGGAAATCGATGTCAAGAGTTAGGCTGCACCAAAAGCGCCGAAGGGAAGACGGAGTTTTGTATAGCTCACGGTGGTGGACGCCGGTGCGGGGTTCAGGAGTGCTTGAAAGCAGCAAGGGGGAGGTCAGGATTGTGCATAAAACATGGTGGAGGGAAGAGGTGCATGATAGAGGGCTGCACCCGGAGTGCCGAAGGTTATCCTGGGTTGTGCATCTCACATGGAGGTGGTCGCCGGTGTCAGTACCCAGACTGCTGTAAGGGGGCACAAGGGGGAACCATGTTCTGCAAGTCCCATGGTGGAGGCAAAAGGTGTATATCTGAAGGCTGCAATAAAGGTGCCGAGGGCAGCACATTGTTATGTAAAGGTCATGGCGGTGGGAAGAGATGCCTCTTTGAGGGAGGTGCAGTCTGTCCTAAGAGTGTTCATGGTGGAACTAGCTTCTGCGTGGTGCACGGAGGGGGCAAACGCTGTGCTGCAGAAGGGTGTACTAAGAGTGCTCGTGGTCGCACTGATTGCTGCGTGAGGCATGGTGGTGGCAAACGCTGCAAATCTGATGGATGTGACAAGAGCGCGCAGGGGAGCACGGACTTCTGCAAGGCGCATGGTGGTGGGAAGCGGTGTGCTTGGAGCACCGGATGCGAGAAATTTGCCAGGGGAAGGAGTGGCCTATGCTCTGCACATGCAACCTTGATGACTTCAAAGCAAGAGCTCGAATGCACGCAGGGCAAAAGCATGATCGGGCATGGCTTCTTCAGCGGGATCGGCTCTTCTTCCTCGATGCTGGGCAGCAGCATGGACCATGCAATCTCTTCTTCTTCCCCTGGTGGCGCCTCGTCAGATTATGGCGATTCGTTGCAGGACATGCAGAGTGGCAGGCTCATACCGCGGCAGGTGCTGGTTCCTGGTTCTCTGAAGCCCTCTTCTTCGTTTAACCTGGAGGGCAATGGTCATGAGGGTGCAAGGAGCCACAGCCAGAGCTTTGGGTTCGTCGTGCCAGAGGGAAGGGTGCATGGTGGAGGGCTGATGTCGATGCTCGGAGGAGCTGGAGGCAGCAGCGATGATCCGAAATCCTGAAAACTGCAGATGTTCTGTGTGCTTTGAGTCTATTATGATTCGGCACCTAACAACTGTATGGTTTATATCTCCACGTCAATTTGCTGTCAAGCTTGAGCAAGGGGAAATATGCAGCAATCAATCAGGGCCATGTGTAACACGTCCTTCCATAATGCTTTCAGCATGTAGTCTTTCTGTACAGTATATATTTTATTTCAAAAAGTGAGCTTTTGTCAATTTGTCGTCATATCAAGTTGATACAACCGCACAACACATAACATTTCAGAGTTCAATCACAATTAGATGGCCAGGAGCATAGTTATACTGTAGATATATATAGGAAGTCAATGGTTCCAACTCTGTAATAACTGGCCAGTACATTATGAAGCTATTTCAGTGCTTAATAGTTATATTGTTCCGGATGATAATTTATCAAGGAAGACCTAAGGATTTTAAGAAGCATACACCTATCATGCTTGATGTTTGCTGATGGTCCTTACATGCTACTTTCATTCTACTGAGAACCGAAAGTCTGGAAACACTCAGATTTCCCTAGAACAAGATACAGTAAGTTTATCGGCAAACTTCAACAAACCCAAAATTCCTTGGATTTTCCAAACCACGAAGAGTTCTGTAAGGTACCAGCATCAGCTTCCTAATTGATCAGAGCAACTGCCTCTCTTAGTTCCAAGAAACCTGAAGGAAAAAAGAAACACTAGGAACATCTTAGTGAACATGTGAAGATTGATATTTGAACAGCAAAAAGAAATCTGAGTAAAGAAACACTACCTCCATTATCCAAAAACAAACAAATGCTACCTATGTCTCTTTCCAGTATTGAAAATAGACAGGAATTTAACATCTGCATAACATGTTTATTTTCTATCGAAGTATCCATGTCTTGATTGTAGCAGAAAATACATCATGATCGCTTGTTAAGAATTGCAAGCTTCAATTCGACCTTGATCCCAATTTTCGTCAGGTTAGTGGAAAGTCATTGGTTTGGAAATAATGCTCTAGCAATTTTGTCTTGGAATATATCTCATCTGCAATGAACAACATACTACTAATAACTTCAGCTGGGATGGCTCCTAGCTAAAGCTTACTTTTAGAATAGGACTCAATCGTAGACTAGTTCTAGATGGATGGAGTTGAATCAAGTTGCTCCCTCTCGTAGTCTTAACAATACAGAGGGTTCAATTGTGTGAAAATTGCACGGTTCAAGGATTGAATGTGCAATCCTTATATAGGCATCATGGCTCGGGTCAATAAAGATTGCTATGCGCTGTGGGTTGGATCAAGGCCCTTTTGCTCCAAGAAAAAAATCCGGCTTGATCAGTCGGTGATAATGCAGCAAAAGGGAAGACATGATCATCATGATGACCAGCCCACAAGAGATTCATTAGCTGGTAAAATTGGTCGGCGTCCTTCAGGCTCCTATACAGCCCACAAGAGTTCTTGTTCGTTCAGCTGGGCAGGTAGCAGACACCAGACGGTTAGCTCTTCGATGAAATTTAGGTTGAGGTTGCTACCTCCTAGGGGTAATTTGAACTACAAGGAGCGGGATAAAATGCAGGAGAAAGACTGATGCAGAAAGTACAGTTTTCTGTGTGTGCAGAAAGTTGATCACCAAATACAAGGAATTATTTGATAAATAAAAAGTAGTTTGTGCAGCAAGGTTCAGTCTTGACGAGCCACGGCTGCTTCAAAAGTTCTAAAGATCCTTTCCTTCCATGGAGATACTCACTCAGATGCATGGTCTTTTCTGAGTAGAAATGAAACTGTAATTTCGACTGCGCTGGTGCTAGAAGCTTAATTAACCTGAAGGATGCACTGCATGCAGGGGCTGAAGGGTTGTTCAACTTATAAAGTCTGCATGTTGCAGCTAAATTTGGCATGTGAAGGATAATCCTAGAGCTGGATGCTTTAAATCAAAAGTTTTGCATCCGGGAGCAAAGTTTCTGATTTGGCAAAATGTGGTGTTCTGTCATGCAGATATTTTAGAAGCAGAGGTTGTGAATGTTCAGAGTTATAAATGATACGGAGTAGTAGTGTTGCCCATTAAACTAGCTCGCTATGGTGCTATGTTGGAACCGGGTGCCATCATGCTGTGGATGGACTGGTTCAGAGATGTTTCTCTAATCTTGTGATTGCCGATTCTCATGCTACCTTGGTTCGGTGGAATTCTGCCATTTCATCTAAAAGTAGTAGTACTATCACCATTCTAAACCCCAAAGAAGACGGCAACTAAAACGACAGCGCACAGGAATCTACAGCAGTTGCTTAGAATTAAGAGGAGCGATCGCTTACCTGCTGAAGGGATCCGGCTCGACCCAAGCCACGGCGGAAGCACGCATGGTACGAAATGATCGCCGTCGAACTGAAGCAGAGAACTCCCAATCACCTCGCCAATGCGGATGTTCACGACGACGGAGTGCTCGCCGACAGCGAGGTACATGACACTGGCGTTCAACGGGTCAAGAACGGCAATCTCCGGCGTCTCCTTCCCTCGCAGAGGCAACCACGGATATTCTCCTCCATCCGCCCAGACCCGGCTGAGCGCCACCCGGTGCTCCAGCGTCCAGCCGCCGCTGCCCTCCTCGTCGAACACGAAGGAGCTGAGAACGAAGGGCTCCCGCTGGGACACCTCGGCGTAGCGCAGCCTCCCCTCGCTGACCCCCATGCGCCGGTACCTGGGCAGCCCCTGCGCGAACACCACGCTTCTCTCCGTGCGTTCAGGCAGCACGCTGCCCCTCGGCAGCTCCACGAAGCGGGGCTCCGGGCGGTCGTCGAACGGGTCCGCGGAGATGGCGCCCCAGGTCAAGTCCACCCACCACAGCCGGCCGCCGAAGGCCAGCGCCTCCTGTTCCAGACACATGCCCCGCGGCGCACGCGGCAGCCTGAACGGCGCGCTCACCACGATCTCCCACTCCTGTGTCTCCGAGAGAAACCGCTCCATGACCCAATGCCGGCTGTCCTCGACGAAATCGGCCACGGCGTACCTGTCAGGCGGGCCGGGCCGCCCGTGGCGATCGGCCCGGGTGAGCAGGTCCATGTTGGTGGTGCCGCCGGACAAGAGCTTCGAGGTGCCGTCGATGTCCGGGAGGCGGGACAGCTCGGCGGTCACGGGGTTGCAGACGAAGCGCGTGATGTCGGGGACGTGGTCGGGGTCCATGCCGTAGACCTGGCGCGCTTCCTTGTCGAGGACGGGATCCGTGGCCCGGGTGTCGAGGTAGCTGATGAGGAGGAAGCCGTCGCCGCTCGCGGAGCAGATGTCGCCGGCGAAGTACTGCTTGGACCTGCTTCTGCTGGGGTCCGGGCGGGCGCTGGCGTTGAGGAGGTACTCCGGGACTCGCAGGAAGGACTCGCGCGGAGGGTCGGCGAGCTGCACGGACGCGCCCAGCGCGACGGCGGCACCGAAGCGGTGGCCGGCAACGTCTGGTGCTTCATGGCCCACGAGGGGTACTGCGAGACGCCGGCCGTGGAGAGGGAGCGGCGGAGGCGGCCGGATACGGCAGCGGAGCGGCCTTGGCCTAGGAGTCGCCGGAGCAGCATCGTGGGTATGGGCCTTGTTTGCTGCCTTGGGGTTCTGTGTAGAGGAGGCCTGGTTCATGTGGACCGGGTGCACGGTCTCGGATATTGCACTCACGGGAAAGCTTCCGGAATCCTGCGGGCCCATATGTCAGTCACCGCCACCGGAGTAGCTCAAAAAATGCCTGCATTGCTGCAGGAATACCGCGTCAAAAGTTGAATTGCCGTCGCCCATTGGCTGAATGCCTGCTACTGTGCAGACTGTACTGTGCTAGGCCAACTTTACAGTGAAGATTTGGACGAAAGGTGCACTGGGCTTCAACTTCAACCTGGGACTCATCCAGTGCCCTGCAGGGCTAACATCTGCCGCTCGTTTTAATCCGACGGACTAGAGCAAATCAAGCCCCACAACGACCAAGTCAACTAGCACACGGGTGAAAAAAAAACCCTTTGCGGGTCGTCTCGCGCGACACAGCCGTCGTGACTCTCCCGCCGCCTCCGCCTCCGCATAATCTTCAAGCCTGGTGGCTTTGGGCGCAGGAGGGTGCTCGCAGGGGAAAAGAAGGAAGCCGGCGGCAGGGGGTGGTCGCAGGGGAGCCGGTCGCGCGAGGCGTCGGATTAACGACGCAGGAGGGGCATGGCGGTGCCCTTTCACGCGGCGGCGGCGGCGGTCGGCCGGCTGCGCTGGGTTGTCGCAGGGGAGCCGGCCGCGCGAGGCGTCGGAGCAGCGACGCAGGAGGAGCATGGCGCGCCGTTCACATGGCCGCGGCGGCGACGGCTGCCGAAGCAGCATTCCTCCGCCGAGCACCTTTCCCGGACCTCTGTCTCCGTTCGTGCGCTAGGCAGACCGTCCTCGTTTCAGTTATGGGGCTAATTGCTGGAAGCCGTCCGATTGAAACGAGTGGTAGATGTTCAGGGGCATGGTACACGGTGCCCTGCCTCTAGCAGGGCACTGGATCTCAGTCCCTTCAACCTCTCATTGATCACCGATGTAAAACGGCAGCATGTCATCCTCATCTTGATGTTCGCAGTTGCCCCGAATAATCTGATGCTAGGAACCTTCTGGAAGCTGAATATTTCATTCTTGGATTAAGCAAATAGCCTTGTTATATAGCCAAGTGCTTCAAGTATATAGTTTTTTTTTTGAAGCAGTTCAAGTATATATTAGTTGGATCGGTTAAATCACTCCACGAACTGACACTAGCTGCAATGAAGTTGCATGCGTCATCATCCTTGCACAAATAAATTGGGAGTCGGTCTCCGTTTATGACGGCAAGTAGTGGGATTATGAGAAAATGGCCACGCAACCCCATAAATATGGTGAGCAACACAAGCTGGACAAACTATATGAACATATGAAGTACTCCTATCAAAAGAAGTGCTAAATTTTTGTCGTCTGAATGTTGCAGGTTTCACCCAAGCAGGCCTTCGGCTGCCGCAGAACCGGCTGGATAGAGATGGGAGCTCTGTGCAACAGGCTGCTGCCACAGTGCCCCTCACCCTCGGGCCGTCACCGTCGCAGTTCATGTTCGTCTATCCATCGCAGGCCACCTACAAGGCTCTCGCCCATCAGATCATCAAGGCTCATATTTCACAGGTCATTCACAATTAGATCGCTGGTCGCCTGGGAGCATAATTCTACTGTAACCATTCAAAAAAAAATCTACTGTAACTAACAACTGAGCACATCATGAAGCTGTGGAACAATAAACAATTATCATGCACGATCTAAGAAGAGATCCCTAAATGAGAATTTTCAGATGAGTAAACATAGCATGCATGATGTTTACTGAGGATCGTTACATGCTAGTTTCATTGATCAATTCTACTGAGAACTGAAAGTCTGGAAACACTCTCGGATTT
This sequence comes from Brachypodium distachyon, assembly GCF_000005505.3. Taxonomy (NCBI): domain Eukaryota; kingdom Viridiplantae; phylum Streptophyta; class Magnoliopsida; order Poales; family Poaceae; genus Brachypodium; species Brachypodium distachyon. The sequence goes on from NC_016135.3 coordinate 25,591,446, forward strand.
CCCTAAAACAAGATAAAGGAAGTTCATCGGCAATCTTCAACAGACCAAAACTTCTCCATATTTCCCCCAAAATGAGAGTTCTGTAAGTTACTGTAGAGAATTCAAGGTGGACCTAACACACTACGAGAGGGCCTATTCACCTATACCAACTACTTTGGTGTAGTTGATTAGTCTCTTTTTATTTCTATTTACTTAGTGCAAGCTTTCGGGCGGCAGAGCCACTCACGTTAAAGCAAGTCTTGAATCCGGGCGGCTATGCCACTCACGTTGAAACAAGACCGTTGTGATTCCGGGCGAATCCGCTCACGTTAAATCACAACTTATATGCACTAAATACTTAGAAATAACAAGGCCTAACCGGGAGACTTATATGAACAAAGTAGTACTATATTGCTTTAGGAATATTAGTACAAGAGAGAGCATACACACCTTACACTTGCTCACACCTTGTTCTCCACCTTCTTCACTTCCTTATTCTCTACTACACAAGGTGTGAGGCAAGGGCCTCTATTTATAGGACTACATGGCCATTGGATCTTTGACATGTGTCAAAATCTTAGCCATTGATACAAAATATCTAAAGCCTTCCACACACTTCTACATAAATATCTAGGTACTAGAAGGTTTCCTATTTATTTATTTTAAACTCCTATTCTAGAGTATTCCAAAGCTTCTACATAATTCTTCATGCATATCTAAACACTAGAAGGTTTCCTCTTTTATTTATTTTATATTCTAGAGTATTCCATAGTAATGTTTTCTTTCTTGTAATATTGAGAACACTCTAGAAGTTTGCATTGTATTCTCCAATAGTTACCACCATCAGCTCCCTAATTGATTAGAGCACCCACATTTGTTAATTCCAACAAACCTGAACCGACAAAAAATATTAGGGGCATCTGAATAAACATGTGAAGAGTGTTATGGAAAAACAGCAAAACAAAATCTGAGTAGACAAGCTATTATAGTCCTCCTGTGTCCCTTTGCAAAATTGAAATAGACGGTACGTTAACATCTGCGTAACATATGAACCGCTATCACATGTCAAGAAATCGCAAGCTTCAACTTCGAACTCAATACCATTTTTTGTGAGATTTCCTTAAAGCCAGGGCCATTGCTTCGAATCAGTAAAATTACCAAGCAAGACGCGGACCAAATCATGAAATTACCAAAGGAAAAAAATCTCCGCCTCAGGCCGCGGCCCAGGGCCCGTCTCTCCGCCCGCACATCCCAGAATTGCAGGTGAGACTGGAGCCAAAGCCAAGAAGTAGGTTTGCAAGACTGAAGATGTGCTGATAATCAATTCATGTAACCCGCGGTTCACGTTTTCAGTCGCAGGAAGCTTTGAAGCTGTTTTATCGTTTGCTAGCTTCAGCTGGTGGTTCTACTTCAATGTTCATACTATGGTCAGTCTCTTCGTTTTGCAATGGTACCCCAGATTGTATCTATTTAAAGAATGCTATGCCCTGTGGGTTGTTTCACTCCATGAAATGGAACAGGGGCAAGGCCATTTTGCTCTAAAAAAATTCAGGCTTGAACGCTCGGTGACAATATTAAAGGAAAAGGAAAGATATAGTCATCATGACAACAAAGTTAGGCATTCTTCAGGCTCCTATACAGTGGTCACCATGATGAATATGGCTAGGCAACGTTCCGGCAGTATCCCAGAAGAGATTCAATAGCTGGTAGAACTGTTACCTGCATATCCTCTAGCTAGTGTCTGTCTGAACGAACAAGGATATCTGCCAAAGTCTTGTTTTTCACCACCATGTTCTTCTCGCCTGAAAAGGATTCATTACATCAATCAATATGCAAGAATATGAACAACAGCCACACACTAGGACAAAACTTGAGGTACCCCGGTTCTATTTTTTTTTACATATTGACATTTTCAGATTTTCTTTCTTGGGCACCTGCAGCAAAAAAGGAGTATTCGATACCAAAAAGCACATGTTTGGTTCCCATGCTAGTCAAGAAATTTTACATCAAAGATCTAACTTGAGGTCTCAGTGCTTTCACCATTTCAAGTGGTGTAATCTAAACTAAACATCAACAGTATAAGTATGGAGATTGATACAAGATTCCTTCTCTCTCTCTCTCTCTCTCTCTCTCTCTCTCTTTCCGAGAAGGGTGCACCCGATTTCCATTATCAGAATCTAGATGCCTTCTTGCTGGATAAGGGACATGTAGAACTAGCATTTATAATATATGTGTCTCTCCACTTTCAAGAGACATATCTGAGCACTGATTAACTGGAACATCATTGTCATGCACCCAGCCTCTGTAAAATTGACAAGCAATAGAAGCAGAAAACAAAACAGAATCCTCCTGTAGTTACAGGCGGGTCTCGAGCTAGTTAACCAGTAGTACAGGTAGCATTGCAGTAGAGGTCAAAGACACCGATCACACAGTTGTCATTGTTCAGATTTTTTAGAAGCAGAACTGATTGCAACTTATGTTAAGGTATCTTAGTGGATAAGATCAATGCATCGCAATTTTCACAATCCCAAATGCTTCGCACAAAGAAAAGGACAATCACAAAATCTCTCGTTAAAACTTTATGAGTTCACTGTTGTTACTAAACATGGAGGATAAACAAATATGGTGATGTTTCCATGCCTTTACAGTGGTGCTAATCTTCTGGTAAATATGAGGGCAGCTCTATTAGACTATTCCCACAATTTTACACTATTTTGACCGAATTAAAAAAAATTGACCGAAACAATTTACACTATGATGAATACAAACTCTGTCGAAGATGAGTAGATGACAGTTGACACACAGAAAAGCTAATCCAATGCACATGAGTCTACACGCACATGAAAAACTAATAATGTACATGAATCTAGTTGCTCAGAACTGGAAGGAGCAATTGCTTACCTGCTGAAGGGATTTGGCTCGATCCAAGCCACGGTGGAAGCACACATGGTATGAAAGTGAAACACCGGCCGCCGCCGCCGCCGCGACAAAGCGAACTCCCAACCACCTTTCGGGTGTGCATGTCCACCACAACTATGTGCTCGCCGACAGTGAGGTGCGTGACATTGGCGTTCAATGGGTCAAGAACGCCAATCTGTGGCGTCTCGTTCCCTTGCAGGGACAGCCACGGATAGCCTCCATCCGCCCAGACCCGGCTGAGTTCGACCCGGTGCTCCAGCGTCCAGTCGTCGCTCTCCTCGTCGAGAGCGAATGAACTGAGCACGAACGGCTCCCTCTGAGACACCTCAGTGTAGCGCAACCTCCCCTCGCTGATCCCCATGCGGCGGTACCGCCCCAGCGCCCGCGCCCTCGGTGTAGACATAGGTTTGTCTGTGCATTCAGGCAGCACGCTGCCCCTCGGCAGCTCGACGAAGCGGCGCTCCAGCCGGTTGTCGAACGGGTCCACGGAAATGGCGCCCCACGTCAAGTCCACCCACCACATCCGGCCGCGGAAATCCAGAGACCCGTGTTCCATGTCTACCATCACGGCCCGCGCTCGCGGGAGCTTGCACGGCGCGCTCACCACAGTGTCCCACTTCCGTGTTTCAGAGAGAAACCGCTGCACGACCCAATTCCGGCTCGCGTCATGCTCGAGCTCGACGAAATCGACCACGGCGTACCTGTCAGGCGGGCCGTGGCCGCTGTCGGTTTGGGTGAGCAGGCCCATGTGCGTGAGGGTGCCGTCCCGGATCTTGGTGCTGCCGTCGATGTCCGGGAGGCGGAACAGCTCGCCCGTCACCGGGTTGCAGACGAGGCGCGTGATGTCGGGGACGTGGTTGGGATCGATGCCAGTCAATTTCCCCGTTTGCTTGTCGACGCGGAGATCCGTGACGTGGATGTCGAGGTAGGTGAGGAGGAGGAGGCCGTCGCCGGTCGCGGAGCGGACATGGCCGAGGAGGAATTGCTTGACGCCGGTGTCGGGGTCGGGGACGGCGCTGTGTTGAGAAGGTGCTTCGGGACAAACACGGAGGACTGGCGCGGAGGCTTCGCGAGGAACGGGAACGCGCCAGGCGCCAACGGCGGCACCGATTCGCAGGCCTGCATCTCGTCCATGATCATGACCCACGAGGGGTGTGAGGCAACCGTGGAAAGGGAGCGGCGGAGGCGGCCCGATAGGGCGGGGGCGCGGCCTAGGAGACGCCGGAGCAGCATCCCGGCGGTGGGTTTGGTGGTGGCGTACTCTACTGGCGTGGCGTGGTGGTGCTTGTTTGCTGCTGGTGGGTTTTTTGTAGCTGTACAGCCTGGTCCATGTAGACTCGGTGTACACAGCTTAGATATCACGGATTGGCCCATACGTCAGTCAAATAGGTGCAATCGGCGTAGTACAAGTCCCGCGGTGCTGTATTGCTGCACAGCCTGCAGGCGTAAAAGGCTAAAAGCCGAGAGCATTTGAGATTTGTGTTGAACAAACATTTGAGATTTTGAGGTGACGTCGCCGATTGGCTGAACGCCTTTGCCCTTCTTGATGTTTCGAATCGGTAAAGCACAGCGAGAGCACCCAGCAAAGCGAGTCTTCGAAGATCAAGTATGTTTGTAACGAGAAGTAGCATGACCTTATGCAGCCTATAGCTCAGTCTATCACAAAAATTAAAAGGTTTGTAAAAAAAACAAGAAGTATGTTCCTGGAATTCACAGTGAAGATTTCACGAAACGTGTACTGGGCTTCGACGTTATTGATCACCGATGTAAAACTGCAGCATGTACTCCTGAGTTGCCCCGAATAGTCTAATCTCATTGTTACTAGTAAATCATCTGGCTGAGCTACCCATTTCGGAATGAGTAAAATGCATCACAAGTTCTAATTCTTTCGTAAAAACCCCAAGTGAGTCCCAATTTTTTGAAACTGCACATTTGAGTCTCAGTTGTTTCATAAGTGGTTCAACGCAGGTCCTAATGTGACTCGGACGCGTGTCTGCTGCCTACGTGGCTACTTGGACCCACATGTCAAATGACAAGGTGGACTTCTTTTTGCAAAACAACCCTTCCTCTATTTCTTCTCTCCCCTGAGCTTCCTTCCCCCATCGAACCGCCCCCTTCTCCTCACACCGCGGCGAGCTGAAACCGCGCCTTCGACCTCTCCTCAGCAACTCGCACGCCTCCCCTGCCCCGCCGTGGCCGGACGGACCCGCAGCAGCCGTACGCCAGCACCGGCGCTGGAACAGCAGCAACAGCAGCAATGGCGGCACCGACTCGCAGGCCGGCATCGAATCCAGGATCATGGCCCACGAGGGGGTGTGAGGCAGCCGTGGAAAGGGAGCGGCGGAGACGGCCGGATACGGCGGCGGTGCGGCCTAGGGCTAGGAGGCGCCGGAGCACCATCCCGGCGGTGGGTTGGTGGTGGAGTACTGGCTTGGTGCTTGCTTGTTTGCTGCCGGTGGGGGTTTTGCAGCTGTACAGCCTGGTTCGCGTAGACTCGGTGCACACAGCTCGGACCTCAGAACTCTGATAGTCGGATGTCACAGGGTGGGTAAGTATTCGGTGAACACGCCAACGGGAGACTTGTGGGCCCATACGTCAGTCAAACTGGTGCAATCGGGGTAGTAGAAATCCCGCGGTGCTGTATTGCTGCAGCCTTGCCCGCGTAAAAGTCTGGAGTCGGAAGCGCTACCATTGCGCCATGGATCCGATGTTTGCCCGCGTAAAAGTCGAGGGGATGGACGTCGCCGATTGGATGAACATCTGTGCCCTTCTTGATGTTTGGAATCGGTAAAGCACAGCCGGAGCACCGAGACCAGGAGCACTTTGATGATTTGTTTGGCAGAGTGAATGATCAAAGTACAAGTAAAATGTGACAAATAATCAAATCAACAAAATTCTAGCTTAGAGCATCTTCACTCGTCTCCCCCATAAATCGTCCGGCGTATGACCATATGAGGGGGTGCCGGCGCACCTTCTTCGTTTGAGGCCTAGCGGCGACCCAGCCGCATCCCCAAACGTTGGTCCCCCAAATTTGGTTTGTCTCACCGACAGTGGTAGCCCGCGCTGCTTTTCAGCTACTGCCAGCGTCTCCGCTAGCCCCCCCGTGAGTAGGGAGCGGCCTGGGGGCGTCGGCTAAATTTTTAGGCCACGCCAGCTACTTTTTGAATTTAGTGGAGTGGACTGGGTGGTTTTTTTTTTAGAGCCGACGTCCCCATTTTGCGTTTGGGAGGCCTTTAGGAGGCCCGGATGGAGATGCTCTTAGTGTATTTTCAGAGGACTTGAAAAATTGTAATGAGAAGTAGGATGAACTGATGCAGCCTATGGCTCGGTCTATCACAAAAATTTAAATGTTTGTAAAAAAACGAGAAGCCTGTTCCTGGAATTTTGAGACTAGACAAAAAGGATTCTATCTGAATTTATTTTTCAAAACTTTGTCCAAAAAAAAATGAAAGTTTTATCTTGGAAAATCTGGAATCTAGTCCAGAAAACGGGAAGCCCATCCCAGAGTAGCCCGTTGCAAGTGCTGGGCACCGGCTGCCTTCCACAACAGTAACATTGACGGTGTGCTTGATGACGAACGCGAGGCTGACGACATGGAAGTAAAAGGTCATCCAACAATCATGGCATTAGAGACAAGCGATATACTCCCACCTTCCCATTTTAAACGTTGTTTTAGAATCATCACAATAACGAACGCATTTATTTAAGCGTGCAAAACGGCAAAAAACGCTGCACGCTTGGCTACATGCATGGAAAGTTACCCTCCCCAGCCTTAATCATAGCTGCATGCAACCAATTAGCTGTGCGCTGGCGTGCTGCATGGTTGGGGGAAGGAGGCGGAAGAGGAGAGCAGTTAACAAGAGTATATCGGGAGATTAAAAGAGCAGTTATTGCTCTGTGAAACCTTAACATCTAGTTTGGCATCCATCATTTGGATATAAAATTCATAAATTCATTTTAAGTTTCAGAAACAACTTGTTTGGTTGTCACGGAATTGATCACAAGAATTCAATCTCAAATTTCATGAAATTGCACTATAACTAACCCCAATTTCTTTCCAAAAACCATCATTTCTTTGGAATTGTCTTTTACTCTCCAAATCCATGTGGTAGACAAACATGATTTTTGAACAAGGAATTCAAATTCAACCAAATGAAATCCTATCAAAAATTGGATTTCATTTCATTTCTACCAAATGAAATGAAACGATGGTTACCAAACGGGTGGTAAGCGTTTTTTAGGAACCGGAGTCAACCAGGTTAATACGACACTTTTTTGGGAAAAAAATTAAATCTAAAACAACACATAATTTGGAAAGGAGTGAGTACTAAAGTTCTAGCTGGGGCGCCTCGAGATCGCGGTGGCGAAGAAGCCAGAAGCGCTGCCATTCTGAGGAGTTGTGGAAAGCACATTGAGAGAACGGGTTGGCAGACGGGCAAGGATCTCGTCGGACACAAACTTGTCTCCAGTTATGAAGACGGTGGCATTGTTCATAGTTTTCTTCTTGGTTCGATAACCAATCGCACCATAGGTTGACCGACCTATATGATATATAAAATCCTTTGATTGCAAAAATATACTCTTACACGAGAGATGTAAAATCCTTTGGGGAATTGATGACAAGGGGGTGTTCTCTCACCAGTTCTCACGGATGGCATTCCTCTCTACGCATTTATGCTCCACACTTGGTACTGGATGAAAGGACACCCACTACAAATTAATACACCACCCTTTGATCGTAAATTCGTGACTCAAACTTGCCTAAATATGGATGTATATATTCTTAAAAAGCTAATATTTTGACAATAGGAAAGAGTAGACACTAGTATAAATAATTAAATATGGATTATAAAAGTGTAGAGTATAAATGATCAGTTAACCATTACGAATGATCTTAAGAACCATACCAGTAGTTCGTTCGTATTTATGTTAGCTGTGCCAAGGAAGAGAATCCAGGACCCAACCTTCCAGGACACGATAAAAACGTGGGTCCACCAAAAGTTTGCTGAAACATTTTTCAAAATTCCATTAGTTTCGTAATTCTCGTAACGGTAATAAAACACAGCGACCCAAATGGATCCACCTCTCCTTCCCATTTGGGCCGCTGGATCTGCTCTCCCTCCCCTGATCACCCTCCCGCCATGCCTCCACTGACACCGCACCGCAACCATTTCTTTCTTCTTCAGTTCTTCTCCCATCTATAAACCCTCCCGTTTCGGGCTAGAACCCTAGAACCCCCCCAACCCTGGCCACCCACCCTCGGGACGGGAGCTGCAGAGCCGGGGAGCTTCGAACGCCGGGACCCTCCTCGCTCGGGCGGCCGACCTAGGGTTTCGTTCCCCCGGCCGGGCCGCCGCATCCGTCACCGTCCGTCCTACTCCGCCGCAGGTATACGCCTGCTCCTCCGCTGAGGAGCCTCTCCGACAGCGCGCGCCCCCTTCCAGTTCCCTCCCACCCAACATTTTGCCTCAGCGAGGGCATCACGTATCCTGCGATCCAAAGCCTCCGAATCCCCCCGTTCCCTCTTCCACCGAACCACATAATCTCGAGGGTTTTCTTCTCCGTCATTCAGTCGTCCTTGCCATGCTTGCCTGCTCTACTCGACTGACGTGGAGTGGGGATCCGTCCGGAGTTGATTGACTCGTTTCGTTGGTAGTGACGTACCCTAACTTGGTTGGATTGTTCGGGGAGTGCTGCTCTGTTTTTTTTTTCCTTTGCTGTAAACCATTGTTACTGTTGTGGAGTAACGACTGCAGTTTACCAAAAATTTGGGGGTTCGACTGAGACGGAACCTGCCTGTAACATTGTTTGCTTGTTTCATCTGTTCATTTCTTATATATTCTGCATTCCTTTGTATTGATGAATAGTTACATTGCTGAGCCTCCTAGATGGGAGGATCTCTTCTTTGTTGTTTTGGCAAACGCCGTTTGACGTACTCCAGTGCCCTCAGTTCATGAACCAAGATGATTGTGAGCTAGGGTGGGAGGATATGTTTTGTGTTGTTTTGGCAAACATTTGATGGCTTCCAGTGCCCCAAGTCATGAACCGCGATGCTTGTGACCTAGGGTGGAAGGATATGTTTTGTGTTGTTTTGGCAGACATTTGATGGCTTCCGGTCTCCTTAGTTTGTGTACTGTGATGGCTGTGAGCTCGGGTGTCAACTTGTTTTCTCCTTATGTAGTGATGTTGGACTGAGTTATGTAGGGTTACTTTTATTTGCGCGACCAGTTACTAGATATTTTGTGGTAGTTAATTAATCAGTGCACTGAAAGCCATATGCTTCTTCTGTTGTCTTGCCAAGATTGATCTATTCACCTTTTGAGGAAATGCCACATGCGTCCACGCGTGTACATGTGCCCCATGTATTTACCATTTATGGTTAACCATTTTGATAATTCGACTCGTATTCATTGCTGTAATGTATATGCCATTTTTGCTATCGAGATTATTAGTATCTAATTTGAATTTTCTGAATGATGACTTTGTGAATTGCCCAGTTGCAGTACTTGACAGGGTATTAGGCTATTAGCTGCCTTTGTGTGCGATGGAAGATATACCAAGGGGCAGTGGACACTCAACAAATGGCACTGAGCCTGAGCTGGAACCTATGATACTGGATGACGATGGGGAGAGCAGATCCCGTACCATTGATGATTCAAATGAGCAGTCTTCTATGGGTATTGACAGCGATCGGTCTTCCATGGATGTGGATATGAAGGGGAAATCATCCCTGGATGGTGACGGCAAAGGAAAGTATTCTTCCGAGTCACATGAAGAATTTCCAATTGACATGAGCTTGACAAGTCTAGAGAAGTTTTGCAAGGAAGCATCTAGGTCATTTTTTGATGAAATTGGTCTCATTAGCCACCAGATAAATTCCTATAACGATTTCATCTCGCATGGGCTCCAGGAGCTTTTTGATTCGCTAGGCGAAGTGACTGTTGAGCCTAGCTATGACCCTTCAAAGAAAGGACCAGGTGGTTGGAGGCATGCCATCATCAAGTTTGGGAAAGTGAAACTACAAGAGCCTGTATTCTGGTCTGACAAATGTGAGGACAAATATGAGGAGGCACTCAAGCTCAAACCAAGACACGCTCGCCTCCAGAATATGACATATTCCTCCAAAATGGAAGTAGAAATGAATATTCAGGTAAGAAGACTTCATGTTCCTTATATGCTATTTACTTATCATTTATGTTCTTATGTATTAAAATTTGTGGCACATGCATGCAATCTGTAGAATCGATGCCCCAAAGTTACTTCAAATTGTAAAATGTTTTGACATGCACGCCATGATCCTGTTCTTAAACGCTGTTGACAAGACACAATTGAGACGTCATGTTCTCATAAGCTGGATGTCTATGTACTGAACTTATGAAGCTGACCCCGTCATCTTTTATTTTATTAGTCATTTTATTATCTGGCACCCCAATTAATATAGAGCAAAATGGTCCAATGATACAACATGTAATGGAGCAGTCCAAGAACAGATTATTGCTTGATGTTCCCAGAATAGCTCAGCAGTCAGCAGCATATCTATTGCAGATGCCATTGATGTGTGCTAAATATTTTATGCACTTGATCCTGGCTGAACTATGTGCCAATATATTTATTTACTCCAATTAACTCCGTGCTGATTTGTCTCATATTGCAAAATGAATTTATGGCATCGATATCGGTGTACCCAGATTTGCGCACTTAGGATTACAGGCATAGTCAACCGACTGACTGACATTTTATAAACTGTAACAGGTTTATTCTATGGAGAAAAGTGATAAGGCTAAAACAGAGAATGATCATTTTGGGCACAAGAGGGATATCATTAATGAAACCCATTGGGTGTCTGTTGGCCGCCTTCCAGTTATGGTCAATTCAAATTTATGCTGGCTGCATAAACTTGGGGAAAGTGACTGCCTTTTTGATTCTGGTGGATACTTTCTGATCAAGGGAATGGAGAAGGTATTACTATATTGATCTATCTTTGCTTACTCCATTCTTTAATGTATCATGTTGGCGGTGTTGCACTATCACATGTTAAAAACACTTTTGTTTTGTACACTAAGATGGACTACAGAGTTGTGAGCTTTTCAGATCTTAATTGGGAAATCATATATGCACCCTGCTTTCTCTAATAAAAGAAGAAACCCAAATTTCTAATCTGAAGCATTAGTACCAAAACATAAGTACGAGGCTTTTCACAAATATTTGTAATATACACATGGAGTGCTATCAAAAGAGCTAACTTAATACCCCGGAAAAAAAGTGTTAACTGCCATCTGAATTGATCTCCTTCCATATGTTGAACTCTTATGCACTAGCCATCAGGAAAATGTGATCTTGATAAGCTGCAATCTGTTTATTAGAACCATGTGACAGGATTTAATTGGACCAGCTAAAATGTCCTTCGTTTGTTACGGATAAAAATAATAATACGGTGTGATCACGTTAAGCCACAATTGCTGGCTTATTATGTTCCATACTTTAGCTACACCACCACACCTACCCGAGTAATGCCTAGAGTGTGACAGGATTTAATTGGACCAGCTAAAATGTCCTTCGTTTGTTACGGATAAAAATAATAATACGGTGTGATCACGTTAAGCCACAATTGCTGGCTTATTATGTTCCATACTTTAGCTACACCACCACACCTACCCGAGTAATGCCTAGAGTCCTAGACGGCGCATGCCCATATATGTTGTGCTTCTTAGGTGGTGGTTACGATAGTTTGGGTGACTCACTATGTTCCAGTTAGTTAATTTGTTACATATGTGGTGTGCTTCTTTTATCTCACTATGTTTCCATTGTTGCTAACCCTGCAGATATTTATCGCGCAAGAGCAAAGATGCTTGACCAGGATTTGGGTTGATGATCGGCCTTGCTGGACTGTCTCTTATATGTCTGAAATCAAACGAAAACGCACATATGTAAAACTAATTGATTCTACAAAGAGCAATGATTTCAGTGAGAGCAAAATCATCTCCATTTCCTTTTTGTATGCCAACATGCCAGTTTGGTTAATGTTTTTTGCGCTAGGCATATCATCTGATAAGGAGGTATTTGATATAATTGATTTCAAAGACTCTGATGCTTCTGTTATCAACATGATATCTGCAACTATTAGTGAATCTAATGAACTGTGTGAAGGCTTCCGTAAGTCCGATAAAGCCCGCCAATATGTTGATGATTTGGTCAAGAGTTCAAAATTTCCTCCAGCAGAGTCATTTGATGATTATGTTGCTAGGTTTCTCTTTCCTGGTATAAGTGGGAATAGGAATAAAGCATTTTTCTTAGGTTACATGGTCAAATACCTTCTAATGGCTTTTACTGGGAAGCTCAAATGTGATAATAGGGATGCTTTCCGGAACAAGAGGTTGGAGCTACCTGGTGAATTGCTTGGAAGAGAACTTCGGGCACATCTTAGGCATGCAGAGAGACTCATGGTTAAGGCCATGCAGAGAGATCTGAATAGTGACCGCGATTTACAGTTTCCTCTGGGCTATCTTGATCCTACAATTATCACTAATGGTATAAATCGTGCCTTCGCTACTGGTTCTTGGTGTCATCCCTACAAAAGAAATGAAAGATGCTCAGGAGTTGTTGCAACGCTAAGGAGAACAAATCCTCTTCAAATGATGTCAGACTTGAGGAAAAGTCGTCAGCAAGTTGCTTATGCTGGGAAAGCTGGTGATGCAAGATATCCGTAAGTAATTTCATAAACCAACTGTTTTGCACACTTGCATGTCCATCTTATGTTTTGTGCCCTAATGTAAACTAACCTGGAGTAAAATCCTTGCAGCAATCCATCCTACTGGGGAAAAATGTGTTTTATGTCCACACCTGATGGCGAAAACTGTGGACTTGTGAAAAATCTGGCTGTTACTGCTATTGTTAGCTCAAGAGTGGTACAACCATTGATTGACAGATTTGTTTCTTGTGGAATGAATAAACTCGATGAAATTCCTGCTGGACAGATTCCTAAAATGGACAAAATCTTCCTGAATGGCAATTGGGTAGGATCCTGTACTGATCCAGCTTCATTTGTCATGCGTTTAAGGTGCATGAGACGTGGCAATCTGATTGATCCACAGGTTTGCTCTCTTTCCCATGGTTAGAACTTGGAAGCTTTTTCCCATTGTTTCCCCCCTAGATGTTTGATGTCTAGGTTAAATTGTACAAACCATGTCTAGCTGAACGAGAGTTGCTAATGAGTAATGAAGTTTTGGAGGGGTCAAATCTGCATGCATACTAATCATGTACTGGTGTACCTTAAAATCTAATGAGCTTGCATATGACAATGGTTTGTCCATATCTTGTTACTTCTACTGTGCAATTTTGCAGAGCATCATGATGCTCTGTAGTATATATTTTGTACTTCACTATTTCTGGAGAACCAACATTTTACATGGTTCGGTCAAATGTAACCGAGGTTATAATCTCTTCCCGTTGAATGTATTCAATTATTGTGGTGTTGTTTAATTTGTCAGGTACCATCTCCCTAATTTCCTTTTTCTACGTCCTAAATTTTACTAAGCATTTCTTTTTTGTTGCGTATCAAAATTTAGGTATTTGAGTAATTAGTTTTAGACTAATGATCTGGTGCACAATAATGGAGATACTTGTTGCTAAATACTCCCTCAGTTCCAAAATGTAGGGCGTATAACTTTTTTGTTGACTGAATCTTAATGCTTATAAAGTGTCAAACCAACATACTATGAAAATATATTTCAGAATGTATCTAATGGAACTCATTTGGCAGTTGGCACTGTAGATGTTAATATTTTTTTGTTATATGGCTAGTCAATGTTTAGAAAGTTTGACAGTCAACAAAAGTTATACTCCCTACATTTTGGAACAGAGGAAGTATGTTTCCCCCTTGTGTATTATGTGTGCTAATGTTTCACACCACAATGTCTTTTGTAGTATTGCTTATGTTTCTTGTTCCATCCGATTAGGTTGAAATCAAAAGGGACAAGCACCAAATTCCTGGGGAAGTACGAGTGTTTTCTGATGCAGGGCGAATCCTCAGACCTCTTCTTGTGGTTGAGAACCTAAATAAAATTAGAAAACCGAAGGATGGTTCATACTCTTTTCAGGCACTAATGCAACAAGAAATAATTGAGTACATTGGTGTTGAAGAGGAGGAAGACATACTATGTGCCTGGGGAATCAGGCACCTATTTCCGGGCAGTGGAGAGGACTTTTCTGGTTATACTCACTGTGAGCTAGATCTTTCTTTTCTGCTGGGATTAAGTTGTAGTCTTATCCCTTTTGCAAATCACAATTTTGCTCGAAGGGTACTGTACCAGTCAGAAAAACACTCACAGCAAGCTATTGGATACTCCACAACAAATCAACTTACCAGAGTCGATACTCTTTCCCATCAACTTTACTACCCTCAGAGACCCCTTTTCAAAACAGTTACAGCTGATTGTATTGGTAGATCTGATTATACTATTGGAAGAACAGATGATTTTGCTAGGCCAGAATATTTCAATGGACAAAATGCGATTGTGGCCGTCAATGTTCATCAGGGATTTAACCAAGAGGACTCTCTGGTTATGAATAGAGCTTCTCTTGAACGGGGTATGTTTAGAACAGAACTCATCAGGAGCTATAAGGCAGATGTAGAGACCAAAGAGCCCGCCAAACGATTGAAACTGAAGGAAAAGGTAGACTTTGGTAAAATGCAAAGCAAGAGAGGGCGGGTTGACAGTCTTGACGATGATGGATTACCGTACGTGGGTGCAAGTCTTCAGAGTGGTGATATCGTCATTGGGAAAGTGTCGGAATCTGGTGAAGACCATAGTATCAAGCTGAAGCATACTGAAAAGGGAATGGTCCAGAGAGTGCTGCTCTCAGCCAATGACGAGGAGAAGAATTTTGCTGTTGTAACTTTAAGACAGGTAAATCTTTAATAAAGAATAACTACTTCCTATCCATGGACTCAAATTTACTAGCAATTTTATTCATTTTATAAACTGTAGAAGTCTGCATCTTTGTGTTATGCTCTACAGATTGATTGATAGAAACCAACTGGAACTGAAATGTTCTTAGTAGGATTGCTTTCCTTTCATGTGCCTAATAATATAGCATGACCCAGTGAACTAGTGAATTGCTGCCTGAGGGGTTCAGTCATCATCAAGCACTTGAAAGAATGTTGTTGTATACTATTTTTTTTAACTTTTTAGTATTCCCTTTCTGAAGCCCTAATTTTCCTACCCTATTTTGTTGCCATGTAAAAGGGAAAAGGTATTACCAAAAGTTTTCTCATGCCACTAGTATTTGTGAAAGAAAAAAGACGCACATTGCGTGCTGTGCAAAAAAATAATAAAAACAAGGGGAACACAGTTTGTTTTGTGCTGGCATAGCGGCAGATGGGTCCAAACGGGCAATTGTGCTGGCAGCTCAACTCTCATTTTTCCATGTTCATAAAATCTCCTATTGCTGTTATACTCCCTCCGTCTCATAGTGGTACTATGTCAATTCTCTCCTCATATTAAGTGCCGAAATATTACATGTATCTAGACGCTTTTTAGGTATAGGTACATCCATATTTAAGCAAATTTGAGTCACCTAATATGGGATGGAGGGAGTACATGATATAACCATGGTCATGGTTAACTAAGTGACCTACAGGCATCCAGGTGGCCATCAGGTGACTCGCCTCAGGCGGGTGAATTAGTAACCTTGATCATTTGCATCATGTAGTCCCATGTTGTTTTTCGTGTCTTCACATTCACAGAGCTTGTGTTACCTTAAGATGGTCAATAAGGTTTTGTTGCCAATCATATTTTTCAGGTTCGGTCTCCTTGCGTTGGAGATAAATTTTCTAGCATGCATGGCCAGAAAGGTGTTATTGGTTTTCTAGAATCCCAGGAGAACTTCCCTTTTACTTGCCAAGGAATAGTTCCAGATATTGTGATAAACCCACATGCCTTTCCTACCCGTCAAACTCCGGGCCAGCTGCTTGAAGCTGCTTTGGGGAAGGGAATCGCTCTTGGTAGTGCAATGAGATATGCAACACCGTTCACCACAGCATCACTTGAAGTGATCTCGGAGCAATTGCATAAGTAAGTGTTTCCTTATCTGAATTCAAAAGCAGCCTCTCTTGGTGCACATTGATACAGTGGTGTGATATCTACTGATTTGAAACAGTTGAGTACATTGCAGTTACCTTCTATTAGTTGAACTTTGTAATTATCCAAGCATACTAGTATAGTTTAAGTTACATTTCTCGTGAAATTTGTACATCACTAGCATGCCCTGTTATCTTAGTATCTTATACATTACCATATAGAGAGAGCAGAGGACAACAGTGTAATGTTACAAGTGAAACAAGCAGAATATCCTGCACAACTTTGCTGATAGTTTCATTCTGATATATTGATCAATTGGGTAAACATATGATTCACGTTTAGTCAGGTCTGTGTTGAAGTATAAGTGAATTGCACTCCTTTTCCATCAGCTTGAGCTTTTGGGTGAATTAGTTCGGTGCATGAAACTCAATAGTCTGTACTTTTGGTTTTATATGTCATAGTTTTGTTTTCCTAATGTAGGGCATGTTTCATATTGTAGCATTTAAACTTCTTGGTTGACAGATTGCCACTCAAATTGACTTATAGATTTTGTATGGTTGGCATAGCCAATTACATGTGATTAAGCACCTGCATGGTATGACAAACAATCATATAAGTTGTTCATATCTAATCATCATACAACCAGTCGACGGCAATGGTAAAAATGACATTCACTGTTATTATAGCATAGATAGCATAGAGGTTGTGGTGGGAACAGAATCCCATAAATGTATCAGTTAACAGAAATTGAACTGCTTAGCTCAATCATCTGAAATATTTTTTCCATTCTTCAATCTCACAGGTAGTTATCATATCTATATTCTTTTTTTCTAGTTTTGCTTCAAATGGCAGAAGTACATTGCTTTCTCTTTACTTCTATTATGTATCCTTATTTGCTCTTTTCAACTGAGGCATCGTACGGTTACTATTAAATGTGATCCGATGTGAGTCAAATTGCATAATTTTGCACAAAATATCTTCTAGCAATCACGTAATTTAGCTATTTGTTCAGGGTACAGACTTGCACAAGTTATTGCCTTGATTTCCAAAATTGATGCATCTCGTTGCATTTCAGAGCTGGATTTTCAGGAGGCGGTACTGAAAGTGTTCTGAATGGCCAAACTGGCGAAAGGATGCACTCATTGATTTTCATGGGTCCCAACTTTTACCAGAGGTTGACGCACATGGCTGAAGACAAGGTAAAATTCAGGAATACTGGGCCAGTGCACCCTCTCACAAGGCAACCTGTGGCAGACAGGAAAAGGTTTGGAGGAGTGAAGTTTGGAGAAATGGAGCGTGACTGCCTCCTTGCCCATGGGGCAGCTGCCAACCTCCATGAGCGGCTCTTCATGCTTAGTGACTTTGCACAGATGCACATCTGCCAAACATGTCAGCGGGCTGCAAACGTTGTCATGAGGGCTATCCCTGGAGGAAAGAAGATCCGAGGCCCATACTGCGGATTCTGCCGGTCTTCAGAGAATAAAGTTAGGATCGCCGTGCCCTACGGTGCAAAGCTGCTCTACCAGGAGCTCTTCAGCATGGGGATCTGCCTCAAGTTCAAGACAGAAGTCTGCTAGACTTCCGTCATCGAATTGTGATGTATATATAGGTTACCAATGGCTATCCTCATGTAATGTACAAAACCCCTTCTGACGGTGGTGTTTATATCAGCGCGAGTGCCGACACTTTCTTCTGTATAATGAGTCATAAACAATGATGCAAAAGGTAAATAATTCCGGAGGGTCTTGCAGGTAAGCCGGCCATTTTCTCATGCAAGACGGTAGTTTCATTATCTAACAAAAAGTTCAGTACTTTGGTTTATGACAATGCCAAGAAAAATAGTGCTATGAATCAAATTATAGCCTACTAGGTACAGTTCCTTTTTCAAAGCAGAATCCCCCTTTATCTACAACGTTCCATGTAGTTCTGTGCATGATAACCTTTTCTATTAAACCTATCATTCACGCTAATTTAAAAGTGCAAAGATGTGATGTACCTACCCAGTGTCTCCGTGCTAATCAAGTCTCTGTTGTCCTGAGGATCTGCTCACATATACTAATTGTTCCTTTTTTTGTTACATATACTAATTGCATTTTAAACCAATTGTTTTGGGCTGCTCAGCTGATATAAACTGCAGCTCAAATGTTTTAATGATTTCTCTTTTCACCTTTGCTTCAGGCTATAAATACACACCTTACAGAGATACTCTATCCAAGGCAAGTGATATTCATGAAGGAAGAAAAATGAGGATATACATTCTTCAAATGCTAGTTACCCTCCATAAAAAAGTCATGCCAATGAATCTGATAGCCTCAAGTTGCTGTTCATGGGACACATTTGTTTTGAATCAATCACTGGATAATCTAATGTTCCTTATAGTGCTTCAAGGATATGTATAATGAAAAATCTGCTTCCATGTTTTGCGTGGCTGAGGCGAGATTTGCTGGATGCCTATAACTAATCTTTTTTTCTGAATGAGACCATGAGTGTATTAATGTTAGCAGTAAAGGTTCACATATTAATGTACACTGCACTGCAATTTTTTGCTCTTCCATGTGATTGTGACATGATAGAGAACAAAGCTATTAACATGTCATCTCGCAAACGCACTGGGCCTCCCATCCCATTCCAAGATATAAGCAACAGCCATCGGTGCCTACTAAATGCCTCATATTATTTTAGTGCAATGAACGCTATTGTTTCTGACCTGCAATATTGGTGCATGTGACTAAGATCAAGCTAAGGAATTAAAAAATCAGAGGAACAAAGAATATTATGCACGTAATAGAGATCATATTTTGGCTAGACGGCGTGAAGTCAACAAAAATAAACAAGCTTCAGCTGCAATTACCAATGGCACGGACACCGTGCCACATACACCCTATCCATTTCACAAGGTACTGTTCATAACCGCATTCTTTTATATTTTAAGCTTAAGATATGAAGGGGAGCCTTGGCGCAGCGGTACAGCTGTTGCCTTGTGACCATGAGGTCACGGGTTCGAGTCCTGGAAACAACCTCTTGCAGAAATGCAGGGAAAGGCTGCGTACAAAAGACTCAAAGTGGTCGGACCCTTCCCCGGACCCTGCGCAAGCGGGAGCTACATGCACCGGGCTGCCCTTTTTTTATATGAAGTGCATATTCCATTTTTCTGCATCTTGGAGAGATTACTTTGCATTTGTGGATCGATTTTATTTTCAGCATATTCTGGATTGATTTTATTATGCACATTTGACTTCCACTTGTAAAATGTTGAGAGAAATTTGAGATACTCTAATTTTAGATCAAGGTCAGACTTGTGGCTCTCCTTTCCTCTTAATAAGGATGACTCGAGTTGATATATTTTTTTTTTCATCTCTGATGTTGTATCTATAATCATTTGATGCTAGCAATATTTGTTTTCTATTTGCAGGTATGGTGCCAGCGGAGCAAAAGCAAGAGGATGCAGGAAATGTACTATACTGTGACAGTATGAACTGGCCCTGATCACCATGGTACCGGTGGTTTTTTTTTCTGTCTCTTTTCTAGCAGTGTTCTGGCCCAGACCATCCAGACCACTGCTCATAAGGATTGATGGTATCAGTTTCAACAAGGATACCAGAGGTTTTTTTTGCTATGCAGCAAGTAAGAGTTTCACCTATTGAAGCTCAACACTGAAACTCAATTCTGGTTTGATGTCAAAAGTTCTTTTTGCTATGCAAGTTTTATGAAAAAAAGAGTTGTAGAAGTATGATTCGGTCTGAAGAGATGCACCACGCCGAGCTGACATAGCAGAACTTTGCTGCAACCGAGTGCCGGCGCTGCAATCTGTTCTATGGATGTTTTCATATGGGTGTTTTCATAGGAGTGCCCATGTCTGAATTTTAATTTTTAGTGACTGATACTCTCTTCCTTTTTGGGAGAGATTAGGAGAAATTTGACAAAATGTCACGCCTTTTTTCATACCTTCTTCAAATGCACGTCTTTTTTTTCTTAGACAAAATAGCGCACATTTCCTTCCGACAAAATAGCATTTTATTTATTTCTTATCCGATTTACTCGACATGGTCCCAAACCCACATGTCATTTTTTCCTGCCTCACATTGGCCCCTGCCTCAGAAGCCCTTCACGCTAGATCGATTGGATTCAGAAGCTGGCTGGCTTCAGACTTTCCCGCAGCTTCCAGAGAAGAGAAGAACGATAGAGAAATGAGAGAAATTAGCGGCCGCCGCTCGCCGGGCCGCCATCTGCCCGACCGTCGCCGTTGTCGGGCGCCCGTCTTAGCCATCCGCGAGCGCGCCCGATCCCCTCCGCGCTCGCCGCCGTCGGGCGCCCGCGTGAGCCCCCTGCTGCAAGAGGCTCTGCTGCTGTGTGATATTGATTTTTGCAGTTCGATGATTCGAAGCCCTGTAGGTTTCTGTTGCTGTGTGGAGATTGAATGTTGGGTTCTATAGGTTGCTGTGTTGTATAGTAGAACTGTATGTGTATGCAAGAGGCTCTGTTGCTGTGTTCTGTAGTGTCAAATTTCTGAATACTTGTAACACTTGTTTGGGATGAAATGCAATGCAAATACCATGACCATTTTGACATGGCATTCCCTCATGTGTACAGTTGGAAATGACAACAGTTGGTACAGGAAGTTTTGGCAGGACCTTTCCTCATTTTTGTGGTTTCAAATTACATCATTTTCATTAGAAATTTTGACATGACCTTTCTTAGTTCTATTGCATTTTCACATATAATGCACTGACATTTCAAAGCTTGCATAGAGTTCATATGTCCTAATAAAAGATCTCGACAAGGTTTTAATCAAAAGCGAGTCCACAATCTCACTATAAACAGACCAAGCATAAGAGTCACGTATCTCACATATTAGATGGCAAAATTAGGATGACATAGCACAAATTTAGCCCCAAAGAATCATCATCAGGACCAGGTCGCACAATGCAATTTTAAGATCTTTTCTTTCTCTTCGGTGTGATCTTCTTTGCAGCTGTCACAACAGATCTTGGCGGAGAAATTGGGTTTCCATATACTCCCTCTGATGCCTTTGCAAGAGCAAGTTGCCTGAGCAAGGTACCAATTTTTGCATAAAAAACAGAGCTAATTGGATGGAAGAAATCAAACAAAACTTTTCTTTCGTACCTCCTTGTCACAGGACCAGGGCTGGTTTGTAGGACAGGCAATACAGATGCGCCTCGAATGGGAGTTCCAAGAGCAATTGATCTCTTGTTCGCGGAAAAAAAAAGAGTACAATTGATCTCTAATGTAACAGGGACATCCATAAATTCTTGGATTCCGCAAAAGATCTTGCTGGTGCACCAAAAAACAATGTCAATGAAACCAATCAATATATGCAACATTTAATGTTTTTACAGAACTAAAATGGACTTCTGTATCATAATTTTATTTGACCACTACAACTGAAAGAGGCGCAGGAAAGAAAATGAATATACCATGAGAAAAGTGCTTACACTCATGTGTGATTCAAGAAACGCATTCCACCTGCATCCAAGATTCTGTACAAATCTAGCTAAAATATACACCAAGTCAGTATCATTCTCTAGGTAAATCCATGTGAAGCTAGGTGCTGTTTTATATATACGAAAACTAACCCACAACTCAATGCACACCCAATTGGAATAGATATCAGTTTACGAAACCTGCATCCAAATAATAGTAGGGAGAAGGCAGAGGGGAAGAAATCTCGCCAACCGATATCATGGAATAACGGAGGATCTCATCTGCTAGACCTTTGGACTGCTCATTGCTGCTGTGGAAAAGGTATCTTCTGGGGAGTGGCCATGCGGACTTTTAAGTCCGATGTTCTGCATAGATAACAAAGCTAACTACTGCAATATAGGGAACAAATTAATCATCCCTTGCCTTGCATTATATTTGAGTAATAAAAAAACAAAGCTAAGTACCGTAATATACGGAACAAATTTAAACTTTAGTAAATCAATGATGAGTATAAATAATTAATTCCAGGATGCATCACGTGTCAGCAATCAAAATTCTAATAATCGTATTACAGACTAAGTATCCCATGGTCCCCTCCTCTTTATATTTAGTGTCAATTGTAACTCTGGAACGAACTTCAAATTCTTATACAGGAACTGGCATTTTGGATCAGATTGAGAAAATTTCAGTGCAGAATATTGTTGCTCGAATTGCAGACCCTTGAACTCATTGATGCTAAGTCCTTGAAAGGCCCTGAAATAATGTGAAAGTACATTCAGATGTTAAAAGTTGATCAAGAGAATAGCTCCTGCCTCCTCTGAATCACATAGTTGCAGGCCCGTGTGGAGATGTGGAGCATTGGTGGAGGACTGGAGGTGCTGGCGGCTAGGATTGGCATCGTAAAGGGAGAAGGGGTGATGGTAAAATGGAGAGATGATTAGAGGAACAAATCATGCGGCCGATTTTTCAGCGGAGAGGACGCGTGAGAGGGACGTTACCGTCTGCCGAGGCTGAACTCGTGGCTGCACTGCAACCGTCGGCGACGACCGCGTCGAAGAAGATCGAGCACGACATGGGCGTCTTCTCCTCCTTCTTGCTTGCTGCCTCCACCTCGATGGCCTCCAGCAGAAAATTTATTGTTGTGGCTTTTGGCAAAATCGGGGAGCAACCTGACAGATCTTTACAGAGTTCGGAGTTCTGCCATGAGCTGGATGAAATAATTAGATTAAGATCCTAAGATTGGAAATTCAGAATGCATGAATATTGGAAACCTGTGTGCCTTTGTATCAAAGTTTCGGTCACCTGTTCAATGTGTATACCCTACGAAGTTTCAGATACCTGCATCAATCGTTTTTGGCTTAGGAATAACTTGCTTTATTACTCTCACTCATTCTATTTTCTGCATGCAGCCCCAAGTATTTCAGTGACAAGCAAGCAGAACAATGGTGGCAAGAGAATCGGGCAAGGGTATATGAGCTGTATAACATCTTACCTGATTTTGTGGGGTTTGCACTTTACTCTTACCCGATTTTGTTTCTCTTCCTTTTTCTTGTGTTGAAAGTAGATCAAGCAGAAGTGACGAAAATGGTTTGTGGCCTCTGGATGTGTGTTCCTCCTAATTTTTTTGCTTTCATCAGTGGATAAAGGTCCAACAAGCAGGCTGTGTGGAATATTTGCTGCTAATTGTAGATTGAAATGCAAAGTCAAGATCCTTTATGATGATTTTGACTGTGGTTACAAGCGTTGTGCTGCTGTAAATTGCATACATGTATAGACTACTACTTGGCTATCTGAGTACTGAAGTACATGGAGATCAACATTCTCTTGTGGGTACCATTTCTCAATATCACCTTACATGACAGAGACGTCTCATGGTGCTGTGATCTTTATGGTTGCATTTGACCCAGGAGCGCAACATTCTCATACTCTGCGACGCCTTTGATCCCCCAACTCCATAGGGTGGCCGGTGGAGCTTTCCTGCCTACCATGTTTTTGTGATGTCGATTCGATGCAACAAATGCAGAGAATGTACGCCCTAGAGTGTCAAAACACTCAATTATAGTTGTTGTAAAAACACACCAAATGTAGTTCAATAAATTGGATTTTTCTTCTTCAGTAATTCAATTCAATGAATCAGATTGATGATTCTCAAGTAAACATATAGCTCCTTGCAGTTGGGTTTATCTTTGGTTTTTAAATAGACTTCAAATTTTCAATGGAATTTTATGTTTGGTATGAGCGCACGTACATGCTTACTAGTAAATTCATAATCACGACCCTGTCCAGAAACACACACATTTGCACTACTGGAGTTGAACATTTATATTTCCTTTTTTTTTCTGATACGCCCTCAACCTTGGCCGGATTCAATTAATGGCATAACGGAACAGCAGTCTGTAAGTAGAACATTGGTATTTCCTGAGGCGATGCACAGTGAAACACAGAACGAAAGAAATAGAAGTAGACTGAAAGAGATAAGAAGAACAAAGCATGATACTCTACTCATGAAAGATTTATTTGCCTGGATACAAACATACAATCAAACTGCATCAACACGGAGCAGCAGCAGCAGCAGCAGGATGAGATGCAACTCCATCTCCCCGACGAAAACAAGGGAAATCACATCACAACAACCAAATCCTCTTGCCTACCTGAAGGAACAACAAACTACAAAGAGCCAAGAAGTGCCTAGAACCAAGAAGTGAATGGGGGAACTCCATGCGAGACGACGGCCTCTCCTCCTCCTACAGCTCGGGGAAGAATGGCATCATCATCTTGGCTTTGGGGATGATGCTTCTACAAAGCTACTTATACAAATATTCCGATCCCCGTTCAGAGGCTCAAGCTCTGTTACCTGACCAGCTCGGGAACTTGTCATCTGGGTCTTCAGCTTTGAACGGCGTCCTGCTGCAACGACAGGGATCGCGTGCATTGAACCTGGACGCCTTCATGTGCCTTTTGCTGCGTGTATAGTGTTGTGATTTGGGAATAGGAGTCATCGATCCTGTGGTGGTAGGGAGGATGTTGCCATCAGTGCCCCAACTTTTCTGCCGGCTTTATGCGGCCTGCCCATACAGTCACCCATAATGGCACAACTAGCCCATTGGGTTGCAGAGATTTTCTAATGGAAAATACCAAATTAGGTAGCATCGTTTGTGTTCATGGTTGCTAAATGTGTTCTACTAGTATTGTCTGTGTTGCCTGCTGCCATCTACTAATAATAAACAGTTAAACACTGCTGAACACATGCAAGTTCCACCGTCGACTACCGACATTCATGCAAAGGACAAGTGAAGTATACTTTGTTTATGTATATGATGATCTCACGCTCAGTTCACAAGTCACTGGTAAGTCATCAAGTTAAATATCACAGGCGGCCAAATGATCTTAATGATTTGTCTTCTTCTACCTCTAAACTCTAAAGCTTCTGCTCACTTCATAACTGTTAACAGAGATTTAATTGCCCGGAATCCCAGCTTGCATGTCTCTCCCCCTTGCTGCAACTGGCACAAGCTTTGACAGTTGGGATAATGATAATTAAAACGTGATCTCTGCATCCTGTTGCATGCGCTGAAAAATGTGCGTGGACAGAAACCAAGCGACGACGACGCTGAGCCTCCATCTTCTGGAGATAAGGAATTTGCAGGCTGTGCAAGCACCTTTGCTCCATGAGCTTTTCTGCGATTCGGAGCTGCAAATCTAGCTGAGTAGTGCCGTCAAAAAAAAGGCCAAGATTCCCTTAGCTCTAGCTAGCTGCCTCCTTCTAACCTAGGCTGCATCACGGCTAGGTGCATTGCCAGGTTCATCGAGCTGCCCATGGCCATATGCGTGTATGCATTTGCACACCACAGTCCACAGGAGGCAACAAGCTTGCTATGACTAGATATTCAGTATAGACTTATAAATAGCTGCCGCCAATGCGCTCATCAGCAGGGCAGATTAAACAAGTGAAGTTGGTCCACAGGAGATGAACAAGAGTCCTAGGCTCCTAGCTTGGTTGGTTGTCACCTGGAGTTCTCCTCAAATCACTTCAGTAGCTAGCTAGCTTGTGCCTCCTTGTTGCATTGCCACTGTTTTATAAGTGTGCTTGGGGCCAGAGAGCTGTGCACAGTGAAGTGTTTGGGGGAACTCTGGGTGGCAACCAGCATTTTCGGTAGGTTTGCAACTGTTTGTGCTTTCAAAATTATAATGCTAGGTCCACTTATGATGTCCATGGGAAAGAATTGAGTTTGGTGTCCCCGGGAGTTCCCTTCAAACACTTTACGAAGCATCTTTCTAAGACTATTTGTGAAGTGTTTGGGGGAACTCTCGGTGTCACCAAGCATTTTGTAGATAATTGTCAAAAACCACAAGAATTGTACAATGGCAAGCCACGTTTGGTGTTACAGTAGTTCCCTCGAGGCACTTTATGAAGCACTATTTTAGAGCTTTTGTGAAGTGTTTGGGAGAACTTGTTGTAACCAAACAGTTAGTGCATACCGATCACAACCACATGAGATGTGGTACTAATGGCGAACAACGTTTGGTGTTACCAGGAGTTTCCTGCAAACACTTCACGAGTGCCTATTTTAATGGGTTGTTGTGAAGTGTTTGGGGGAACTCTTGATGTCACCAAGCTTCTATTAGTAGATGCTCACAAGCCAAAAGAGATACATCAGCGGGAAGCGGACCACGTTTGGTATTACCATGAGTTCCCTGCAAGCACTTCACGAGGCCGTTTTCTGAGGGCTACTGTGAAGTGTTTGGGGGAACTCTTGGTCTCACCAAGCTTTTACAATTGAAAAGAGATACATCGACGGGCGGCAGACCACGTTTGGTAATACCATGAGTTCCCTGCAAGCACTTCATGAGGCCTAATTCTAAGGGCTACTGTGAAGTGTTTGGGGGAACTCTTGGTGTTACCAAGCTTTTACAACAAAAGGAGATAGAATGGCCGGGGACAAACCATGTTTGGTATTCTCATGAGTTTCCCGCAAGCACTTCACGAGGCCGTTTTCTGAGGGCTACTGTGAAGTGTTTGGGGGAACTCTTGGTCTCACCAAGCTTTCACAATTGAAAAGAGATACATCGACGGGCGGCAGACCACGTTTGGTACTACCATGAGTTCCCTGCAAGCACTTCATGAGGCCCAATTCTGAGGGCTACTGTGAAGTGTTTGGGGGAACTCTTGGTGTTACCAAGCTTTTACAAACAAAAGGAGATACAATGGCCGGGGACAAACCATGTTTGGTATTGCCATGAGTTTCCTGCAAGCACTTCACGAGGCACTATCGATCCCAAGGGCTACTGTGAAGTGTTTGGAGGAACTCTTGGTGTCACCAAGCTTTCACGAACAAAAGGAGATACATTGGCGGGCGGACCATGTTTGGTATTATCATGAGTTCCCTGCAAGCACTTCACGAGGCACTATCCCAAGGGCTACTGTGAAGTGTTTGGGGGAACTCTTGGTGTCACCAAGCTTTCACAAACAGAAGAGGTACGTTGGCCAATGACATACCATGTTTGGTATTGCCATGAGTTCTTTGCAAGTAGTTCACGAGGCTCAATTCTGAGGGCTAGTGTGAAGTGTTTAGAGAAACTCTTGGTGTCACCAAGCTTTCACGAGCAAAAGGAGATACATTAGCCAGCGGCAGACCATGTTTGGAATTATCATGAGTTCCTTGCAAGCACTTCATGAGGCACTATCCCAAGGGCTACTATGAAGTGTTTGGGGGAACTCTTGATATCACCAAGCTTTCATAAACAAAAGAGATACATTGGCCAGCGACGGATCATGTTTGGTATTACCATGAGTTCCTTGCAAAAACTTCACGAGGTCCAATTCTAAGTGCTCCCGTGAAGTGTTTGGGGGAAACTCTTGGTGTCACCAAGCTTTCGCGAACAAAAGGAGATACATTGGCCAACTGCAGACTATGTTTGGTATTACCATGAGTTCCCTGCAAGCACTTCACCATGCACTACCCCAAGGGCTATTGTGAAGTGTTTGGGGGAACTCTTGGTGTCACCAAGCTTTTACAAAAAAAAAAGAGATACATTGGCCAGGAGCAAACCATGTTTGGTATCATCATGAGTTCTCTGCAAGCGCCTCGTGAGTCACGAGGCCCTGTCTCAAGAGCTACTGAAGTGTTTTGGGGAACCGTTTATATGTCCAAGTTTTTTATCAAACGATCGTGGTCAATTTGAGAGACAAGACAATAAAAAATTGTTTGGTGTTATTTTCCAGCATGCACTTCAAAGGTATGTACGTATTCATAATGTGCCGGGGGTAAGTGTGAATTGTTTATGATCAACTTACATGTCACCAATCAACTGGCTGATGTGTTGATCAAGCACATCAAAATGAAATGTTCCATCACTCTATATTACCGCCAGCAGTACATTACCTTTAAACCACTTCACATGGCACCATCAAAATAACTGTTGACGATGAGTTTCTTTTTAGAGGGTTGCCAACATTTCTAACGTGTAAAAATAACATATATCCTTGATGCCTGCAGCATTGGTGGGCTTCTTGTTGTTTCATATTTTTTTTCAGCACTCAGGCCGAATGAAAGAGAAGCCCGGGAACCGGCAAGGCCTTATGGGCTCAGAAACTTGTGTTGCCCAGTCAAAAAGAAATCAGGCCGATGCATGCGTGCAAGTGCAGCTTTCAGAGTCAGCGCCTCAACGGTGGCAATTGTCCTGGTCTGCACTTTGCAGCAACAACACCGGTCCTGATGAAAACTGTCCTTCGTCTCACGGTCTCGCCTCTACGGTGTGTTGCGTGGGAGCACTGGTCGAATCGACTAGTTTCACCTGTACCCCGCCAACCTGATCTACACTGGTTCCAAATGTCTGCACACGGCACAATTAGCTAGCATGCAGTTTAGGAGATCCATGCAAATGAAGAGTGTTCCCAATTACACAGACCACATAGCCCTCCTGAAACAGTCAAAACTCTAAAAGCCAAAACTAGGGATTCCAAGAATAAGCAGCTCCTCTCCTCCACACACCGCACCGTGCGGTGCGCCACCCCCCTACGGACATGCATGGTGCACTTTATATAACCACAAACCTCGCCGCGCCATTCTTCGCTCTCCCTCAGGGCTAGCTAGCTTCCTACGTACCCGTGCGCGGAGGAGCCCCGGCCGGCCGGCTCCGGCAACGTTCAACGACCAACTAAGCCAATATCAGTAGCCAGTAGCAACACTCGCTCACCTCTTGTCGGTCGACGCGCGCACGCAATGGCCAACAAGGCGGCCACGGCCAGCATCATCGCGGCCGTGGGCGTGGTTGCCGTGATCGGCACGATCGCGGCGGTGACCGCGTCCAAAAAGGCGCACGACGGCAGCGACGGCGGCTCCGCCATGTCCACCAGCATCAAGCTCTCCGCGCTCTGCTCCTCCACGCTCTACCCGACCAAGTGCGAGAAGAGCCTCTCCCCGGTCGTGAACGAGACCTCGGACCCGGAGGAAGTCCTCAAGGCTTCGCTCCAGGTGGCCATGGACGAAGTCGCCGCCGCCTTCGCCCGCTATGCCTATGTCGGCAAGGGCGCCACGGACGGCACCGTCACCAAGAGCGCCATCGGGGAGTGCAAGAAGCTGCTCGACGACGCCGTCGGGGACCTCAAGGACATGGCCGGACTCAGGGCCGACCAGGTGGTCAGCCACGTCAAGGACCTCAGGACATGGCTGTCCGGCGTCATGACGTACATCTACACTTGCGCCGATGGGTTCGACAAGCCCGAGCTCAAGGAGGCCATGGACAAGCTCCTGCAGAACTCCACCGAGCTCAGCAGCAACGCGCTCGCAATCGTCACGCGCGTCGGCGAATTCTTGAAGGGGCAAGAGTCCGCTCAGAAGAACGGCACGTCCATCGGCGCCGGAAGCCGCCGGCTTCTCGGCTGGCCGGCCATTATCAGCGATGCCGAAACCCGCCGGCGCCGGCTCCTGGAAATCAGTGGCAAGCTGGACGAGATCGCGAGCGTGAGAGACGCGAGCCGGAGGCTCCTGGTGGAGACGATGGACGAGATCGACCAGATGTCCCACGACGGGAGCCGCCGCCTGGATAACTTCGTCTTCGGCGACCATTTCTCCAACCTCACCGACATCCCCAGCCAGAGCAAGGAGTCCGACTTCGTCAGGCGCCGCCTTCTGAGCATGTCGTTCGATGACGCGTCGTCCAAGGCCACGGATGATTCCGACAGGGACGCTGTCAGGCGGCGGAGGCGGCTCCTGTCGGCCCAGCTCGAGAGCATCGCGGACATGTCGGCGCAGTTAAACCGCCGGCTTCTCGCCATGGATGTCCCCACTGGCGACGACATGGCAGGGAAGAAGCGGCAAAGGCTGTCAAATTCTCTCGTGATGATCAACGACGCCGCCGCAGAGGCACAGGCCCAGCTCGAGGAGATCGACGACAACTGCGGCAACGATTTTACTCCTCCGGAGGAGGAAGAGCGCAGGGCGCTGACTTCCGACGTGATCGGCACCATTGAAGACCTCGATCACAAGCACCACCAACGGAAGATGCTGACGACCGACGTGGTGGGCACCATTGACGACCTCGATCACAAGCACCACCACAGGAGGAAGCTCCTGACGTTCCCGGAGTGGGTGCCGGCCCAGGCCCGGAGGCTGCTGCAGATCCCGGGCCTGCAGAAGCCCAACGCCGTGGTGGCCGCGGACGGCAGCGGCAACTTCAAGACCATCACGGAGGCCGTGAACGCGGCGCCCAAGAAGTCCACGGCCCGCTTCGTCATCTACGTGAAAGCCGGCGAGTACAAGGAGTACGTCACCATCCCCAAGGACGTCACCAACGTCTTCATGTTCGGCGACGGCCCCACCAAGACCCGCGTCGTCGGCGACAAGAGCAACAAGGGCGGCTTCGCCACCATCGCCACCCGCACCTTCTGTAAGCCCCCAATTTGGCAATTTCCTCCATTATCTCCGACTGCAATCAACATTCTTCAACATCCAGCCGAGGAATTAACATTGTTGTTGTTAATTTTGGACGCGTAGCGGCGGAGGGGAACGGGTTCATATGCAAGTCGATGGGGTTCGTGAACACGGCGGGGCCGGACGGGCACCAGGCGGTGGCGCTGCACGTGCAGGGGGACATGTCGGTGTTCTTCAACTGCAGGTTCGAAGGGTACCAGGACACGTTGTACGTGCACGCAAACAGGCAGTTCTTCCGCAACTGCGAGGTGCTGGGCACCATCGACTTCATCTTCGGCAACTCGGCGGCGCTGTTCCAGAACTGCCTCATGACGGTCCGGAAGCCCATGGAGAGCCAGGCCAACATGGTGACGGCCCACGGAAGGACGGACCCGAACATGCCCACGGGGATCGTGCTTCAGGGGTGCAAGATCGTGCCGGAGCAGGAGCTGTTCCCGGCCCGGCTGACGATCGCCAGCTACCTGGGCCGGCCCTGGAAGGAGTACTCAAGGACGGTGGTCATGGAGAGCACCATCGGGGATCTCATCCGGCCCGAAGGCTGGTCCGAGTGGATGGGCGATCTGGGCCTAAAGACGTTGTACTATGCCGAGTACAACAATAATGGGCCGGGCGCCGGGACGAGCAAGAGGGTCGCGTGGCCCGGGTACCGGGTCATCGGGCAGGCCGAGGCCACGCACTTCACCGCCGGGGTGTTCATCGACGGCATCAGCTGGCTCCAGAGCACCGGCACGCCCAACGTCATGGGCTTCATCAAATGATTATCAAGTCTTTTTGCTCTTAATTTGTGATGATCGGTTCCGCGACCATGCAATGCATCATATCCATGGCACGGAGCATGCTTGCACGGTGGAGTCTCAGGGTGGGGAGGGTGAAGGAAACAACAAGACATAAATCAGTGATCGATTCGTGTATTTGTGTACAGGAGTACAAGGAAGAAAAATGAAGCAAAGGAAGTTCATGCTTACCTACGCGCTTATGGATTGTAATGTACGTAATTGATCTAGAACCTTTTTAACCAGCTGGCTTGTGTAACAAAATTAATCGATGGTAATTACTAATTAGTATTGGAAAAACATGAGCTTTCTTTTTGGAGAAATCTTTACACGCATGCATGACACTCGTAAGCAGCTCGATTTCTTGTATGCCACTGACAAAGGTCTTATTACTGGACAATGGTTTTGAGTTTCTTCAATGCCATTTCGTTAACTAATTCCGTTTGTCTTTGTATTCCTTGATAAGATGAGCAACCAATCAAAAGCAACACTCTTTACGACATTCCATCAAGGAATTAATGTTCATATTTTCACGAACGCTGGACGTTGCCCTCGATCCTCTTAGTAAAGATAGAGCTTGGCGTTGCTAACTGGGTGACCACAGACACATAACCGTTGATTGTTTGATATTGAGAGAGTAGGCTTCTTCTTGAGACGTTACTGGTTGCCGTACTTTGTTTTTCATGTTTCTATGGGTTATATTCCTGCTCTCTCTTAATTAATGGATCTAGACAAATCATTTAATTTTGCTTTGAGAAAAAAAATTCTAAGAAGTATCTTTTTCTAGAAAGGAGAAGAAATTTCACGTAGATGGAGGTAGCTATGCTCCCAGAATATACTAATGAAGTAACTGAAGAAATTCAACCTTTCTACAAAGCTAAATTTTGTATATATCTGACTTGTTTTTAAAATGAATTAGAAGTTGTGCTAGTCACGTTTGCAATATACAAAATCTATTTTCCAGTTTGGATTTGACTTTCCTGCTAAAGTCAATTACCCCATCTTTTGTACACGCACATGCAGTTAAATTTAAAAACTTTGACTATTCTTTGGATGTCATCAAATCATACGGATGCCATTTAGCTTTTGTCAGGGAGCACATTGCTAATTTTCAAACTTCTTTTATTGCAAACTTATGATGCCTGATACGATACGGACAGTAGCACGCGGTTTAATTAAGGATTGTGTGTATTCATCCGAAATTGCGAGCTCGGTGACAAACTCAGGTGGGTGAAGAGGATGAAACAAGACAGCCTCACCGACAGACCAAAGCTCTTGCTTCACGAAATCATGAATTATACTATCCTTAGGCAAAAGAAATACCAGGCATGCAAGACAGGTTGCCCAAAACCACACCAAAATTCATACTCTCTCCGTCCAACAAAAAATGTCTCAAGTTTGTCAAAATTTGAATGTATCTAGACATAA
Source organism: Brachypodium distachyon (assembly GCF_000005505.3). NCBI lineage: Eukaryota > Viridiplantae > Streptophyta > Magnoliopsida > Poales > Poaceae > Brachypodium > Brachypodium distachyon. Next base: position 25,623,999 of record NC_016135.3, read on the forward strand.
CTTAGTGTATAGATGCATCAAATTTAATCAAAGTTGAGACATCATTTGTTGGACGGAGGGAGTACAAGTACTTAGAACACCTCACTTTTCATTTGGAAAGTAAATTTTGGATTAGGGCGACTCCAGCGCAGCCACCCAAATCAGACGCAAAAGGTGTCATTTGTCCTTTTGGGTCGCGACCTGGACACCTCAGAGGGATTTGTCTGCATGTGTCCATTTGGGTCTGCTGGTGCCCCAACACGGTCACTTATTCAGTTCGTTTTATTATTTAGTTTTAGTAACAGACATGTGGGCCAAGGAAGGACAAGCACGTGCAAACGTGATGTCCATTTGATTTGGGTTGGAAATGGGTCGCACAGGAAATGTGTATGGAGTTGTTCTCCTGTATGCTAACCGGTGGTTACACTTGTAAAATAAATTAAGAAACGAACAATGAAAAAAAACTGACCAAATCTCTTAAATTCGTCAATCAAAACCTGGCCAGTTGCATTAAACTATCTAAGAAAAATCCAACCATTCGTGCGTGCCATCATCCGTTAGTCGATCGTCCTATTTTTTGCCACCACCCTTTTGGTGCCTTGTCCTCCGCCCGTTTCATTCATGGTCATGGACGACTAATTAAGCCAAGCAAAGCTGCCGAAAACTGCTCGATCTGTACCCACCTACAAATCCGCCTCACCCTCGAGCTAATTTTGCCACGCCCCCAAAACCGCCCGCGCCGGCGCGCGCCAGCCATTCCTCTGATCCATGCCATTCTCCGGCGCCGTCGCGTTCGCTCGTGCGCGCCTAAACGGGAGCTGCCTAGCACCGTAGCGCGAGCGCCGAGGGTCGGCGTGCGTACGTGAAGTGATCGAAGAAGAAAGCTTGTGTGTTCGCCCGGGCGGCGGCAATGGGGTGCGCGACCTCCGTGGAGGCGCACCGCGAGATGCGGTGGGTGGAGCCGCCGCGCTCGAGCCGGAGCTTCTCGCTGCCGTCCGTGGACCGGCAGCGGCTGCGGGCCAAGGCGGCGTCCGTGCTGGGCCACATCACGGCCCCGGGCCGGCGTTCCGGGGCCGGGGGCGGGCCCACGGCGTCGTGCAAGTACGCGGCGACCATGGCGACCTTGTCAATGGAGGAGATCATGATGAAGCTCGAGAACGACCGAACCTTGGCCGCGGTCCTCGCCGCCGTGAATGCCAAGGAGACGTCGGCCGTCGTCACGCGGCCCGGCACGCCGCCGAACGAGCCAGAGCCGGAGGTGATCAACGCGTGGGAGCTCATGGCCGGGCTCGAGGAGGAGGACGCGCCCACGCCGCGCGTGGCGGCAGCGCGTGATCAGATTCAGACACCACCGCTGTGGATGATGCAGGCTGGTAATAATGCGGACGTGCCGCCCATCGCCTTCGAGTTCGACCAGGAGATACTTTCCGGCTTCCGGGAGGCTCTAGCTGCCGACACTTCGCCCTCGGCGAAGGAGGAGCCGGCACAACAGGAGAAGAAGAAGGACGCCGATGCCGATGCCGATGCCGATGCCGGTGCCGGCACGACTGTTTCGCGGGCGCGCGCCAGCGACGACATGCCGGCGGAGCTGGCCGGCATCGTGCGCGCCCGCATCAACGCGTTCCAAGAGAAGATCGGGCGTAGAAACAACGGAGGAACGGGCCGCGTTCCTCCGGGGGCGAAGCGGAAGGCGGCCGTGGTGTACTTCACGAGCCTCCGGGGCGTGCGCAAGACGTTCGTGGACTGCTGCGCCGTGCGCAGCATCCTGCGCGGCTATGGCGTGCGCGTCGACGAGCGCGACGTGTCCATGCACGCCGCGTTCAAGGCCGAGCTCGCGCGCCTCCTCCCCGGCGCAACCGCGCCGCTGCCGCGGGTGTTCGTGGACGGGCGGTGCCTGGGCGGCGCCGAGGACGTGCACGCGCTGCACGAGGCCGGGGAGCTGGCGCGCGCGCTGGAAGGGTGCGAGGCCGCGCCGGCGCGCAAGCTCGGGTGCATGGAGGCGTGCGCGGCGTGCGGCGACGTCCGGTTCGTGCCCTGCGAGACGTGCTACGGCAGCTGCAAGGTCTTCGTCGTCGAGGACGGCGACGAGGAAGAGGACGGCGAGTTCCGGCGGTGCCCGGATTGCAATGAGAACGGCCTCATCGGATGCCCCGTCTGCTGCTGCTGATGCTTCTGTTCTTTCTTCTTTTTTGTTACAGTGTACCGTAGATTAAAATTCTCCCGCTTGTTTTAGTTGCTTGTGCTTTGTACAGTGTGAAGAAGAGCGTTTACAGAAGAATTTTAATGAGGCAAGGCAAGAGGTTTTGCTTAGGCTTCCCGCTATTTGTTCTGGTGATATAGATCGAAGAGGACAACAGGTAAAATAAATTTTGTTTGTCAAACTGCTGAGACAGAGACGATCCATTTTGGTGAAGAATTTCCTACCTCAGCTGCATTAAACAAGGTTTTATGTTTCAACATTCTGCGTGGGCAGAACGTTCAGAAAAAAGGTCAACAAATCTTCAGAAATGAAAAATACCAAGACACCAGCAGAAAGTCAGAACTCAGAAACAGGGCTGCACGACCACCTTTACAAATTCAGCACAAATAGCTTGTTCAAGCCACATAACTGACAGTTGTTTTGTTCTTTTGGGGGGCAAATAACTGACAGTTGTTATCTGGCTACTACAACACTGTTGTTATCATACATCGAATGACAATGATGGGAATATATCATAGCTTGAGTTCATCCTTGAGTTTGAACAACTGACTGTACGCACTGGGTGTTCATTTCCATTTAATTCTGCCTACCATGAGCAGCCAAATTTTCGGCAGCCTTGGCGGCCCGAGTGAGAGCGTCGGACACCATCATAGCTCCTGCTGAGAAGTAGCTGCTGGTCACGATTGTGTTCACAACCTTAACTGCTGTTCTTCCAGTTGCAGTTGCAACGGTCTTGGTTGTCTTGGATACATTGTATGTCTCATCCACCGACCTGATTGCGCCAACACCAGCGCTGACCCTGTCAGTTAGCCCGATTCTCTTGCTCAATTCTGCAGCCCTTGCTGCTGCAGACCCCGATATCTGATGGGACTCATCAAAAGCTTTAGCCCTGGACAAGGCGTCCTTGCTGAGTACGTATCCCTTTGCTAGCATCATCTTCACGACGTCTTGAGCCACTGTTAAAGCTTCCTGTGGAGTGGCGTTGAACTGGCATGACTGGTAGTCCTGTTCAAATTGCAGTAATGAAAAAAAAAACAAATATCATCAAATGAAATCAGGGAGATCAAACTAGTGTTCATATCGTACCCATGGTAATATTCAGATAAGTTTAGCTTACTGATCATACTGGAAAATAGACTTTTCGTGTTTTTTCTATTGTTTTTTTCACTTAAGGGGATAATTGTCTTACAGTTAAAACAAAGACAGTTTATTTACTGACTGAGACTGTTTCTTTAAAAAAAAAATTACATATTGTTATTACTGACTTACTGTGTAAGTGTGACCAACAAATTCCAAATTATCACTTAGCATAAAGATGATAGTGTGAATTATGCATACCCTATACTCGATTTCCTCCTCGTACTGCCATGTTGGCCTGTCCCAGAAATTACAAGGCTCATCAGGATGTCCCCAACGAGATATGCAAACCGGCTGATCCACAATAGTAGCCCCCTGTCAACATGTGAAGTGTCATCATGGGCACAAGAGAAAAATTATGCATTTGCAATGCACAGGATATATGTTGACAAAACAGTAATCTAAGTGGTTCAGCAAAGAAGTACGCGTGCATATGGCAGTTTCCCCATTATTCCAATTAACAAAAATGGGGTTGTCAAACACCCAAAGCAGTGGAATACTAAAAATACACTTGCCTGTACTATTTGCGAAGTGACAACAGTTGCATTTTCAAGGACTTCACCAGTATGGTATCAGAGCTAAACTATGTACTTGAGAGTTCAGATGATGGAATATAGGGTAAGTACCAATATTTATGTACATAAAGGTTTATGATGTACAAGTAACTCAAAGAAAGAACCAAAGTGTTTCTCCTGGCATGGGACACTTAACATCACATTGAATCAACACACCATAGAAAGTTTCGAATTAATCATATGAATCAGCCACACCGTTAAGAAAAACATGGTCCAGACTCTGGATTACTAGTTTAAATAATATTACTTCCAACAAAACTTACACTCAGCAGTACTGCAGTTTCCAAAGCATAGGGTTCCTTGAAAGTCACATAAGCAGTACAACCATATTCTCCTGATCTGTTGAAGTGTTAAATTCATCACAAAATGGATGATAAGAAAACAAAGACATGGCTTATAAATCGAAGCTTTAAATTGCCCAATGGGGTTTGTCAGCAGGTATGGTACACACACAAAAAGGCTTAAATTGTCCTAGGACCTAAAGTTCAACAAGCATGGTGCATCTCGAAACTTGCTCAGCAGGTATTGGCATCATAAATAGTTAACTGACTGTAAGTTATGCCTGCATTTACAAACTAACTGTAACTTATGAATGGGAAGTAAAATGTCACCTGATAAGGTCTATATGCTCAATAGGCCCAGAGAATGAGAAGAACTCATGAAGATCACTTTCAGATGCGCTGCTTGAGAGGTTAGTGACTTCCACGGTGTATCCCGTTCCACTCATGATTCTGAGAGTCATCAAACATAAAGGTTGAGCATTTCATGCAGATGGGTTATATGTGTCTATAGTAGTTAAATGTGCATATCATAGTGCAGTCATTTTTCTCGAAAATAGTTGTCCTGTAATAGGTGGAAACTGCATAAACCACCTTAGAATTTACATCAATAGATAATATCTCTACCTATAAACAGATCATTGAAATTTGTCCTTAAGGGTCAATGCTGGGTTAAGCGTTACATGTATTATATGCTCCCACAGATTATCATTAGCCATCTGCATTGAGTGGTTCACTAGTAGTAAAAAAACAAAGGCATAAATATAACTTTATTAGGCCCATGAGTCAAATACCACTGAAAAAAGATTACGGGCCCAGAGAAATTGCTGCTGTCATGTGCAATAGCTTTTCATTTAACTTTTTGAGACAAGGACTTCTCACCTAGTTGATTATGTATAATCTACAATGTTTTTATTACTTCTGGTTGTTCCTCTGATCCACTGCCAAAAAAAGAGGTCCAAAATTCAACTACTCTTCTCTCTCTTTTTCTGTCAGAAGGCATTCACTGTTCAGCCAGCAGTCTCCAGAACCATAGCGACTAAAACCCCATCCTAAACAATCACAGGAATGTACCATGATCATCGTTTACCGTACATGTTTCTAATACAAAATTCTCTCACGGTACCATAGAAAGCCACATGAAAAAACAAAAAGGAATCAGAGAATAAAAACCGTATGCTAGATTATAGCAGAATCTGAAACTAAATCGGAGAACACTGAATCAAATCAGGGTACAGCCGCATATACTAACGGAACTGAAATCAGGGCACAGCCGCACATACTAACTGAACTACTGAAGCACATGACTCAGAAGAGCTTAAGGTTGCGGCTAACTGAACTAGTGAAGAGAAAAACACAGAGGCAAGCAAAGTCAAGCAAACCACTCCGTGGCGGCAAATCATCACGACATTCTAACAAAATTAAATCAAAATCAGAAGACATGGTGGGGAGAATCCAAAGGCTCAGGATTCAGGAACCCTTACCCCACTCTTCTCCCCCTCACTCCCGAGTCCTGAGACTCCTCCTCGCCCTGATCCGCGGCAAGGCCAGCTGCGATTCACGCGGTCTATCTAGGTCCGGCTCGACGAACACCAGCACGGCACAACCCACCGCACACAGAACCCGCCCCGGTCCAAACTCCAAAGCTAGCGGCAGCGGTGGCCTTTAGTGCGAGTGGGGGAGGGGCGAGGCTTGAGCTCGATCTCCTACCTAACGGCAACCGACGCCCTTCCTTTCGTCACGCGAGCACGCGCGCATGGGGACAGGGGTGGGATTGGGATCGCTACGTCGAGTCCACGATATGGTCTTCTTCTTCTTCTCGGGGGGTGGAAATGGAGTGGTGGTTACTGGTTTGTTCGTCTGTTCGTTCACATGGAAATGGAAGTGCGCCGTGGCTGAGGTGGACCGGGCTTCTGAGCTGGGCCAGAAGGCTGGGCTCTGTTCCAAATCACAATGGACAACATGCTAGAATGGGCCGGAAAGTGCTCCTATGGTTGGGCCGGATTTTGATGGGCCTCAAATTAGCCCTCTCTAACAAAGGAAAGGGGAATTCCCTAAAAAAAAAACGGGGCGGTCGTTTTTATCCTGCGTGCCAGTCACTCGGTGGTCGGTGGCTTGGTGCAACTTTGAGACTAATCCATCCCTGTTTCCGTCGGGTAAGAGGAAGAATAATAGTGGGTTATAAGTTGGTTATAAGAATTAAAATATTATTTTAATGTTTAGTTGGAGGAAAGAGAAGATGAGAGAGAAGAGAGGTGAGCTGTTAACTAGTAGTCAGCTGCAACACGTGCTCCTAGGCACCCTGTGAGACTGTAATGTGAGCCTGCTATTAATAAAGTAGTGTTTCTTATAGCCAAATTATTATACATGGTAGCTATTATATTACTTAAAGATGACATGGTAATGCTTACAGCCAACAACAGGCTATAGCTGTTAATCTTGTTCTAAGGGCATCTTCAATAAGGGGTACTACACGGGTACCAAGAAGGTAGTAACCAATGGGGAGGAAATATGAATACCACAACTAAATAGTGATTTCTTAAAAAAAGTAATAGTTACTACACGGATAACAAGACAGAAAAGAGAATAACAAGTGGGTCTATCAAAAAACAAAAAAGTAAAAAATATTAAAAGTAGAGAAAAAATTTAGTATGGAGATGCCCTAAGTAGCTCCTCCTGTCCCCGGGCCGGAAGCTAGCTGCCGGATAATTGATGGCGCTTCACGTGGGGGATCTACGTAGCTCTCGCCTCGTTTTGCTCGATCTCCTCTCATCCCATATGTTCAGGCTAATAATTCGATCGACCCGGTCCGCGGTGGAACGCGACGTTAACGCGGGCATCCATGTGTCCGTGCCACAAGGCCGGCAAGTCGGCAACGAGCTAGCCAGCTAGCTAGCCAGGCTTGTGTGGATCGATCTATCGAGCAAAGGGCGCCGGCCGGCCGTGTCGGCTGTCACCGCCAAACGTATAGATCGATCTAGACGCCGCCCGCGTATGCATGTGCAGCTACTAGTTAGCTAGCTACGGATCAGTCTACTGTCATTAGCCTTTCACTTTCAAAAGATAAAGAAAACCGTAGCATAATTAGCTAACTAACCACACTAATTGGATGGAGAAGATTTCTGGTATTGGTAGCTGGTACGAAGTCACACGTGCAAGCTAATTAAGTCCAGCAGCAGTGACGCTACTCAAATAATAGTATCGGTCGAGGTCGTGTGCATGCACACAGTGTTGCAACTGTTGTTGGTGTCCAAGTGTAGCTACAGCTATATACACAGCTCTCCCGCTAGCTAGCTAGGAACTGCAGCTTGCATGCTTAATTAGACCCCGGCGTGTGATTATATATTGGTCTAGCGTACGTACGTTCGCCTTTGCGTGTTCTTTGCTCTAGCTAGCTTCGGCTCTCCTTTTCGTGTTTTCATTACCTGGATTAGTTGGATTCGGTACCGTATTCCGCATGCACCGGCCGCTAGCACGAGGAGTACGTAGCTAGCTAGCGTGCTCGTGTGTCAGAAAACCGCCGTCGGCAAGCCACTTTTCGACAGACCAGTTTTAGTTGCTTTTCCGACAGCATCGATCGTGGAGAAAAGATACAGGGGAAGAATGGTCAAGGACTCAACGTAATTGCAGGATGACCAAGACCAGTCTAGCTAGCTAGCCCCTCTGGATCGACTGATCAAAGTGTTGATGACATCTCATTCGATCACCAACCCACGCCAATAGACACGTTCACGCACTATACATAGAAACAAGGCCAACCCGTATTATATACGCCTACACTTACTAGGCATGCTCGCAAATCTCGGCATAGATATATTCTAGAGACTTGTCAGTTTAAATGTTTTTTGCTCAAAATTATATTCGAAGACCTAGAGAATAGCCTAAAAAGGGAACATATACGCACTCTTTTCCTCGAAAGATTCCTGTGAGACTGTAATGTGAGCCTGCTATTAATAAAGTAGTGTTTCTTATAGCCAAATTATTATACATGGTAGCTATTATATTACTTAAAGATGACATGGTAATGCTTACAGCCAACAACAGGCTATAGCTGTTAATCTTGTTCTAAGGGCATCTTCAATAAGGGGTACTACACGGGTACCAAGAAGGTAGTAACCAATGGGGAGGAAATATGAATACCACAACTAAATAGTGATTTCTTAAAAAAAGTAATAGTTACTACACGGATAACAAGACAGAAAAGAGAATAACAAGTGGGTCTATCAAAAAACAAAAAAGTAAAAAATATTAAAAGTAGAGAAAAAATTTAGTATGGAGATGCCCTAAGTAGCTCCTCCTGTCCCCGGGCCGGAAGCTAGCTGCCGGATAATTGATGGCGCTTCACGTGGGGGATCTACGTAGCTCTCGCCTCGTTTTGCTCGATCTCCTCTCATCCCATATGTTCAGGCTAATAATTCGATCGACCCGGTCCGCGGTGGAACGCGACGTTAACGCGGGCATCCATGTGTCCGTGCCACAAGGCCGGCAAGTCGGCAACGAGCTAGCCAGCTAGCTAGCCAGGCTTGTGTGGATCGATCTATCGAGCAAAGGGCGCCGGCCGGCCGTGTCGGCTGTCACCGCCAAACGTATAGATCGATCTAGACGCCGCCCGCGTATGCATGTGCAGCTACTAGTTAGCTAGCTACGGATCAGTCTACTGTCATTAGCCTTTCACTTTCAAAAGATAAAGAAAACCGTAGCATAATTAGCTAACTAACCACACTAATTGGATGGAGAAGATTTCTGGTATTGGTAGCTGGTACGAAGTCACACGTGCAAGCTAATTAAGTCCAGCAGCAGTGACGCTACTCAAATAATAGTATCGGTCGAGGTCGTGTGCATGCACACAGTGTTGCAACTGTTGTTGGTGTCCAAGTGTAGCTACAGCTATATACACAGCTCTCCCGCTAGCTAGCTAGGAACTGCAGCTTGCATGCTTAATTAGACCCCGGCGTGTGATTATATATTGGTCTAGCGTACGTACGTTCGCCTTTGCGTGTTCTTTGCTCTAGCTAGCTTCGGCTCTCCTTTTCGTGTTTTCATTACCTGGATTAGTTGGATTCGGTACCGTATTCCGCATGCACCGGCCGCTAGCACGAGGAGTACGTAGCTAGCTAGCGTGCTCGTGTGTCAGAAAACCGCCGTCGGCAAGCCACTTTTCGACAGACCAGTTTTAGTTGCTTTTCCGACAGCATCGATCGTGGAGAAAAGATACAGGGGAAGAATGGTCAAGGACTCAACGTAATTGCAGGATGACCAAGACCAGTCTAGCTAGCTAGCCCCTCTGGATCGACTGATCAAAGTGTTGATGACATCTCATTCGATCACCAACCCACGCCAATAGACACGTTCACGCACTATACATAGAAACAAGGCCAACCCGTATTATATACGCCTACACTTACTAGGCATGCTCGCAAATCTCGGCATAGATATATTCTAGAGACTTGTCAGTTTAAATGTTTTTTGCTCAAAATTATATTCGAAGACCTAGAGAATAGCCTAAAAAGGGAACATATACGCACTCTTTTCCTCGAAAGATTCCTGTGAGACTGTAATGTGAGCCTGCTATTAATAAAGTAGTGTTTCTTATAGCCAAATTATTATACATGGTAGCTATTATATTACTTAAAGATGACATGGTAATGCTTACAGCCAACAACAGGCTATAGCTGTTAATCTTGTTCTAAGGGCATCTTCAATAAGGGGTACTACACGGGTACCAAGAAGGTAGTAACCAATGGGGAGGAAATATGAATACCACAACTAAATAGTGATTTCTTAAAAAAAGTAATAGTTACTACACGGATAACAAGACAGAAAAGAGAATAACAAGTGGGTCTATCAAAAAACAAAAAAGTAAAAAATATTAAAAGTAGAGAAAAAATTTAGTATGGAGATGCCCTAAGTAGCTCCTCCTGTCCCCGGGCCGGAAGCTAGCTGCCGGATAATTGATGGCGCTTCACGTGGGGGATCTACGTAGCTCTCGCCTCGTTTTGCTCGATCTCCTCTCATCCCATATGTTCAGGCTAATAATTCGATCGACCCGGTCCGCGGTGGAACGCGACGTTAACGCGGGCATCCATGTGTCCGTGCCACAAGGCCGGCAAGTCGGCAACGAGCTAGCCAGCTAGCTAGCCAGGCTTGTGTGGATCGATCTATCGAGCAAAGGGCGCCGGCCGGCCGTGTCGGCTGTCACCGCCAAACGTATAGATCGATCTAGACGCCGCCCGCGTATGCATGTGCAGCTACTAGTTAGCTAGCTACGGATCAGTCTACTGTCATTAGCCTTTCACTTTCAAAAGATAAAGAAAACCGTAGCATAATTAGCTAACTAACCACACTAATTGGATGGAGAAGATTTCTGGTATTGGTAGCTGGTACGAAGTCACACGTGCAAGCTAATTAAGTCCAGCAGCAGTGACGCTACTCAAATAATAGTATCGGTCGAGGTCGTGTGCATGCACACAGTGTTGCAACTGTTGTTGGTGTCCAAGTGTAGCTACAGCTATATACACAGCTCTCCCGCTAGCTAGCTAGGAACTGCAGCTTGCATGCTTAATTAGACCCCGGCGTGTGATTATATATTGGTCTAGCGTACGTACGTTCGCCTTTGCGTGTTCTTTGCTCTAGCTAGCTTCGGCTCTCCTTTTCGTGTTTTCATTACCTGGATTAGTTGGATTCGGTACCGTATTCCGCATGCACCGGCCGCTAGCACGAGGAGTACGTAGCTAGCTAGCGTGCTCGTGTGTCAGAAAACCGCCGTCGGCAAGCCACTTTTCGACAGACCAGTTTTAGTTGCTTTTCCGACAGCATCGATCGTGGAGAAAAGATACAGGGGAAGAATGGTCAAGGACTCAACGTAATTGCAGGATGACCAAGACCAGTCTAGCTAGCTAGCCCCTCTGGATCGACTGATCAAAGTGTTGATGACATCTCATTCGATCACCAACCCACGCCAATAGACACGTTCACGCACTATACATAGAAACAAGGCCAACCCGTATTATATACGCCTACACTTACTAGGCATGCTCGCAAATCTCGGCATAGATATATTCTAGAGACTTGTCAGTTTAAATGTTTTTTGCTCAAAATTATATTCGAAGACCTAGAGAATAGCCTAAAAAGGGAACATATACGCACTCTTTTCCTCGAAAGATTCCTGTGAGACTGTAATGTGAGCCTGCTATTAATAAAGTAGTGTTTCTTATAGCCAAATTATTATACATGGTAGCTATTATATTACTTAAAGATGACATGGTAATGCTTACAGCCAACAACAGGCTATAGCTGTTAATCTTGTTCTAAGGGCATCTTCAATAAGGGGTACTACACGGGTACCAAGAAGGTAGTAACCAATGGGGAGGAAATATGAATACCACAACTAAATAGTGATTTCTTAAAAAAAGTAATAGTTACTACACGGATAACAAGACAGAAAAGAGAATAACAAGTGGGTCTATCAAAAAACAAAAAAGTAAAAAATATTAAAAGTAGAGAAAAAATTTAGTATGGAGATGCCCTAAGTAGCTCCTCCTGTCCCCGGGCCGGAAGCTAGCTGCCGGATAATTGATGGCGCTTCACGTGGGGGATCTACGTAGCTCTCGCCTCGTTTTGCTCGATCTCCTCTCATCCCATATGTTCAGGCTAATAATTCGATCGACCCGGTCCGCGGTGGAACGCGACGTTAACGCGGGCATCCATGTGTCCGTGCCACAAGGCCGGCAAGTCGGCAACGAGCTAGCCAGCTAGCTAGCCAGGCTTGTGTGGATCGATCTATCGAGCAAAGGGCGCCGGCCGGCCGTGTCGGCTGTCACCGCCAAACGTATAGATCGATCTAGACGCCGCCCGCGTATGCATGTGCAGCTACTAGTTAGCTAGCTACGGATCAGTCTACTGTCATTAGCCTTTCACTTTCAAAAGATAAAGAAAACCGTAGCATAATTAGCTAACTAACCACACTAATTGGATGGAGAAGATTTCTGGTATTGGTAGCTGGTACGAAGTCACACGTGCAAGCTAATTAAGTCCAGCAGCAGTGACGCTACTCAAATAATAGTATCGGTCGAGGTCGTGTGCATGCACACAGTGTTGCAACTGTTGTTGGTGTCCAAGTGTAGCTACAGCTATATACACAGCTCTCCCGCTAGCTAGCTAGGAACTGCAGCTTGCATGCTTAATTAGACCCCGGCGTGTGATTATATATTGGTCTAGCGTACGTACGTTCGCCTTTGCGTGTTCTTTGCTCTAGCTAGCTTCGGCTCTCCTTTTCGTGTTTTCATTACCTGGATTAGTTGGATTCGGTACCGTATTCCGCATGCACCGGCCGCTAGCACGAGGAGTACGTAGCTAGCTAGCGTGCTCGTGTGTCAGAAAACCGCCGTCGGCAAGCCACTTTTCGACAGACCAGTTTTAGTTGCTTTTCCGACAGCATCGATCGTGGAGAAAAGATACAGGGGAAGAATGGTCAAGGACTCAACGTAATTGCAGGATGACCAAGACCAGTCTAGCTAGCTAGCCCCTCTGGATCGACTGATCAAAGTGTTGATGACATCTCATTCGATCACCAACCCACGCCAATAGACACGTTCACGCACTATACATAGAAACAAGGCCAACCCGTATTATATACGCCTACACTTACTAGGCATGCTCGCAAATCTCGGCATAGATATATTCTAGAGACTTGTCAGTTTAAATGTTTTTTGCTCAAAATTATATTCGAAGACCTAGAGAATAGCCTAAAAAGGGAACATATACGCACTCTTTTCCTCGAAAGATTAGCATGGAGTGACAAGGGCTTCCATCGGGTGGACCAAAGCAGAGAGATTTTCTTTCTTTTTTGAGCGAAACCAAACCTAGAGAAGTGCACGAGATAACGAGACAACGAGCCTAGCGCGGCCCACACAACTCCTGGCCCAAAACAGCGAATCCAAACGGCGCAATACTTAGGGCCCACACAGCTGCGCCCGGTACTGGCCAGTACGGTCCACCGTGCACCGAGAGCAATTACCGGAGTTAGTTTCTCAAAAAAAAAAAACGGTTCAGCGGCACGGCGATGAATTTCTTGCTGCGACCATGGTCCCTGAAATAACCTAATTAAACATCATCAGGGATTCAGTGTCAAGTCAGGCACCGGCGCGTACGTACGCATATCCTCCTTGATTAGTTGCACGGTTGTGGTCATGGAGCGCGTACGGCACGGCGTATCTTTGATTTCCTGCCTCCTGTCGCCCCACTTAAGATGTGGTGTACTAATCATCATCATGCACATAATGGTCCATGCATATATACGTCCACATCTCCCTGCATATATCGTTCTCAGGAGCTATACGTATCCAAATTAATATTTCTCCATTTGAGCTAATAACCATACATTGAAGAACAAACAAGTACTACTGCTGGTCCTTCGTTCACTTGGTTAATTGAACGCCAATTCAAACCTAATTCAGTTTGGTGTTGCTGAAATATGCCACGGAAAAATAGAAAAATGACACCTCAGTGACAAACGGAGCCTAAGATAATTAACTCCGGCATCCAAATCAAGTACTCGCATCCAAACCCAAAATAATTAAGGAAGAGTGGCGTCCAAATTACATATGGTTACATAAAAAGGGTGTACAAATCATCACATCTAAACTCCAAATTAAATTAGGTAGCTCCGATATATAAAACGTGCACGTGGCACTAGTACTATACACAGAGACACACATACATCCAAGAGCGCTAGCTGCAATTATCAAGCGTGACCCATCAAAGAAAACAACCGGTCTTAAGAGGCAAGTACTCCCAAACTAATAAAGCACGTACCCATGCACTAAACAACACGCATTAAGCCCTTTCAACGTACAGCAACCTACACGAAAGCTGATATCGCTCCCTCGCTCGCTCACTAGCTAGAGCTAGCAGACAGTACAGCACAGTGCTGGTATCTTCTGTAATTAGACCCACCGATTATGCTGCATGTCATCCCATTTAATTGTTTTTTTTTGGCAAATCAATCGCAAATCCAAACTAATGAATCAACCAAACAATGCAAAACTTTGAAATAAAACACAAATTGCATCAACGATCTCACACACTAGCTACTTTGATGATGACCGAGTAGCTAGCTAGCAGCAAGCTAGCCCAGCCAGGCATGCTTGATTCAAAGGGCACGGACGGACGCATGCGCCGAGCTTTGCTAGCTAGCTCTCATCAGCACGGACATATGGAATTGGATCACATGAGGAGGCTCCGGATGAGGGCGGCCTGGTCGCTGGGGACGGCGTCGGAGGCGAGCAGCGCGGCGAGCGTCTCGCTGAGGTCGTCCACCTCCTGCTGCAGGCTCCGGATGTAGCTGCACGTATCCTGCACCACCCTCGACGCCGCCCCCTGCATCAGTTAACCGTAACCCAGAAGCTTTAATCAATTAGCTTCTCCTGCACAAGCTACTTATTATATATAGGCCGGCTAGCAAAAGGAGTGCTTTATAGTACTACTAGTACTCCATTACGAGGTTGGGAGTCAGTATACTAGCTACGAGTAGTTAATTACCCTGTGAGCGCCATTACGAGGTTGGGAGTCAGGGAGCAGCGCCTGCAGCTTGGAGAGGAGCTCGGAGACCTGCTCCTCTGAGATGGACCTCCTTGACGACGACGGCAGCGAGCTCCCGGCGCGCCGTGAGCGTGACCTCCGGCTGCTCGACGACATGCTATATGCTAGTACTAGCTCGCTGAGAGGTGCACAGTACTAGGATGGCCACCTAGCTAGCAGCAGTGTGCTGGCCGGCTATGATTCTTCTGTATATAACAAGCTTGCTGGCTCTTTTTCCGGCTGGCGTCAGGCGTGTGTGTGGCAGTTGCTAGCTTCGAGCTGGCTATATATAACGGACGGCGCGCCCGGTGCGGGACAAAATTAAAATGGAACCGGTAATAGGTATCCAGCCGGCCGCAAGATCAGAGGGGAGAGACCGGCCGAGAGAGGAAGCCGAAAGGTAACAAGCTGGGGGAAGGAGAGGATTAGAGGAGGGAGAAGAAAGAAAGCGAGGGCTGTAAATGTGCGACAACGAGAGACGTGCAGTGAGGTGAGGCATGGAGCGGTGGTGGAGGTAGTGGTCTCGTTGAGGTGATGCAATTGTGCGTGAGAGCGGCAGGAAGGCATGGCAGCTGAATTGCTGGTCGATCTCTGTTGGTCTTGTGGGCTGGGAGACGAGATCGACCGAGGAAGGAAACGTTTGTTTTGTTTATTCGTTTTGGACTGTTTGTTCTTTTACTATTGCCTGGCCTCTGGATTCGTATGTACTGTGTGCGGTTCACATTGGGGAGAGTTGTGCGGTTTCTCTAGATCTAATGCATGATGTGCACACATGCAGCGCATCTCTGAGTATATTTTTATCAATCGTCAGCATCTTTTAGGGGTTTTTTTCAGAACAACAACGTAAGATTCAGGAAATTTGGAAAAACTGAAAATTCACGAAATCACCACTTTTTGCATCCCTACCGGTGAATACGTCATATACCAATGAAAAGATAATCTATCTTGATTTAGATACATATACGCATACGACGAAAGCAATTTTATGCTTCACTGACTGGGTTGTGCGGCTTGCAGGTATAGTGAACCATCTAGATAGCCATCTACATACGTGAACCGTTTTGCTATTGAGAAGTCGTCTATTTTTTGGTTAGAAAATAAGTCGACGTGTTTGGTCGTCGGATCTTAATTCAATGAAAGCGTGTGGGAGAAAGGAAATTAAGTGGGGGTGACACTCAAATCTTAATTCAACGGATCTGATGCCTCAACTGAGATTTAACACTTTTACTTAAAAGTCAGACGTCCGAGATATAGTCACACCGTTACGTAAATATTTGCTAAATTTGGTTAATTATATATGAATAAAAATGTCAAGAAGTGAATGCCATGGATGAAGAAAGAAAAAAATGTCCTTAAGAAATCCCCTCAATCATAGATGGAGCCTTATTTAAAAGTGTGCGTGCTCCTCTGTTGCGAGCACAGTGGCATGGGGGTGCAGGAGTTCCAAGACTGTTCACATATTATTTGCCTGGTTCACAAGGCTACTCGTGCAGGGCACACCTAGGGACGATGGAAGATTCGTACCCTGCCTAGGACAGTCCTAAGTTGTGTGGAGGTAGAGGGCCATGAGACCAATATAAAACGGTCTTCGCCAGCCTTCAGAAAAGCCAAACGCTGGAACCGGAGATGCCGATTTGCCGATCACCGGTCCTGCCTGGGCGCAATGAACTGGCTCCACGTAGGCCATTTTGGTCCTGCCCAATTAACAAACATCACACTGGGAGTTTGCCATTGGCTACGCTGTAAGAGGATCGCAGAAAAAAAAGGGGCTCCAGGACGATCGAGAAAACTATAATCATTTGGACTGTACGGGCCAACAGTCCCCGTTACAGAAATCTACCAACTACCATCATTGGATCCGTCTGGCCACCGTTTCGTGATGTATCCAGGCATGTGTGGTTCTGACCGGTTTTCGACAGAGTATATGGTTCTTTAACAGAGTAACCAGGCAGTGTGTGCGCGCGCGCGTGTGTTTCTAATAGTGAGAAGAACTTCTCTCGGGATATTTTGCTTTTGCATTACGCGTGCACACGATGGAAGGTTTACTTTTCCTGAGATGGACAGAGTGGAGCGTGGATTTACAATGTTGTCAAAACAAAGGTATGTTTTGATTAATTCCGCACCATCCCTAGAAAATCTCAATGATGAGTTTGAACTTCAATCAGCCATAGCTCCACCTCTGACAGACACAAATTGTTTCACACGAACATGCACATATGCTCCTTAATTTCTAAGGTTTTTACGTTGATGGTGTATTTATTGGATTATAGTGTTTATGCAGTGTTTAAACACTAGCAAGATACAGTCTAGTCTCTGGTGTCCATCATCGCTCTCCGATAAAAAAAATTGTTCGTGCAAACCAACACAAATTTCGGCGAAGTATCCAACTTGAGGTGATGATTGTATTGTACTGTCGTAGTACACACAACAAACGGTCCACTGAATCGAATAGGCCATTCGGCCGGTACCATACCATTTTCCCTTAGCCTTCGCCATACGTATATAGTGATCGATCGACAACCTCGAAATGATTGGAGTCAACATATTTCGTGATCACAGAGGACGCGGCCAAGGGAGTCGAATACTGTGCGTTCCATGCGCCCAACAGCGCCTTGTGGGTGGTCTTGATCTTTCCTAGAACGGCGACCTAAAACCATACTGTAACACACAGTGACAAAAAACGGGCCCATGCATGTATTCAGCATACAATAACTCCTGAATGAATGCACGCTGTCGAAGCGTCTGGAGGCCGGTTAAATCGAAGTCGCACGTACGTGGTCTGAAGACTCTGGAGTGTGTGAAACCCCAGCAGCCACTTGCATGGCGTACGTACAGTCGTACACGTATTGCTGTCTACTAGCAAAAAAACCCGTGCGATGCAAAGTGTATCAAGCACAAGCCGGTGAAGACGAAATCTGGACATTGATTTTTCAATTGGATTGATTTCCATATTGAGATTGATACCGGGATTTTTTGTTTGAGTTCGGATTGATTTCCATACTGAGATGGATACGAAGAATTTTGGATTTCATGCTAAGGAGATTGATTTATTTTAGGACTGTTCGTATTATGTTGTGACAAATTTGAACCGTACGATAACTTTCGGTAAATCTAAACCGTAGAATTTCTGCTACTGAAATCGTGAATAAGGCGGGAGGAAAAATAAATAAGGGACAGCGGCATATTAATTGTAATTTTAACGAAGTTGACCGACCAACACCGACCAACGACGCCCACCATCACCACCGATTCCAATTTAATATATTGTAATAGATATATGCAGCCAGTACGTTTGTGTGTGGGTAACATTTACGGTTGCTGGCTGGATACGATCGGTCGTGGACGATTGGCCACTAAGACCTACTCTACCTGCCATGCATTAGACGACACACGTGGTCTCCCAATCATGGATGGCACACTTGTTTGGGGCTGCATCCATGCATACAGATGCAAGTTCAGACGTCCTGAATTAACGACAAAACACTAAACAAGAGAGAAAACTCCTCGGCGAGAGAGAGAACGTATGCATATACGTACCCTGTATATAACATGGCACGAGACAAATTGTCCCCAGCTCGGTCAAGACGAAGACCGACAAACCAGAAAATCTCTCCCTAGAATGAGGGCCGGGGGAGAGAGATCTGGAGCTTATTAGCCCTGGCTGGAGTGAGTCTGGACCACGGTGGTTCTCTCCCTAATCATCATCATCGTCTCACATGATACTTCGATGGATGGATCGGATTGGGTATACCTGGATGGCAACCGGCGATCTGATCCATTGACCGCACATGCATGATTAATCTTCCGCTGTCTTAACGGTTAACGCCAAGCACGCACATGACCCGCCGGCCAGCCGCTACCAGGGCGCAGTTTAAGTGCGTGCGTACACGCCCGACGGCGCGGCCGGCATGCACTACGCCGTCCACGGCGTGCAGGCACGCGCGCCCCATGCACGGCCAAGCCACCGGCCAGCACGAGTGCCGATGTAGTACTTGATTATTACTACGTGCGTGCCTCGTTGATCGGGGGAGCAAGTCCATCGGCAGTTAATTAAATTACCTAGCTATATAATTCCTATGTAGTGGGCAAGAAAAAGAAACTGGAGTAGCAAAAGATCCAAACGCACCAGCCCCGGCCGGGCGACGACGGCCCGGCGACACAGCCCAATCGATCGATAACAGGGCGACGAGTATTTAGGAACGGAGAAATTATCTTTCTTCCCCATGGCAATGCCATCGGGAGATGTTCACGGTATAGCCCGTTGAGTATTACCCACCGCCACAGGGCCGCACGGTGGTGCAGGTCGATCCCCGTCGGTTGTTGGGACGACGCTCACGCGGCCGGGCCGGGCGCTGGCTCTGTCCATAGTCAATGGCCGACGGACAGAAGACGTGACTAAAGACGAACGCTTACACCATGGTAGTAGGAGTACTACTTGCTTTTTTTTTAGCGAAAGGAGTACTACTTACTGGTCCTCGATCAATCAATAAACGACGGCAGGACAATCAGAGGATGATTCTTGGCAGGAAACATCGAAACAGACACGAGAATATATAGTGGCAAAAATTGAGGAGTTGTTTTGGATGGGCCGAGACTACACGCGCAATCATGGCCCATCCTCGTTGGTTTCGATCCGATCGACAGCCCTAAAGTTAACCGACTACCCGTAAGAAAACTGGATGACATCTTCTAATTAACTCAGGACGTAGTACCAGTACCAGTTCTATATACGAGTAACAGTAGCTTCGTAGGAGTATGTTGCCATCAGTAACACGGGAAGACGCATCACCATTAATTATTCGCACAGACGATGGAGGGTCAAGGAGATCATTCATTCATGAGTGAAGGATGGATCATATACCGGCACCACTATAGTTTGACGCAGAAGGCGTACGTACATATAGGAGATCGCAATCTCGCAAAAAAGGGTAAACAGCCGAGAGGAAGACAGGAGGGGCAGCGCACGGCACGGGCAGGTCGTGTCGTCCTGTACTACCGTGGTGAAAAGGCAGAGGAGATGGCATGGCGAAAAATTCCTTGTGGGAGAGGCGGCCGGAGCTTCGAGGTTGCAGATGAGCCGGCGCCGGCTGCTCTCCACTACCGTGCATGGGCCGACCCCGAGCCCGCCGCTGTTCCTTCGCCCTTCCATCCGTCGCCATTCAATTCCGCGGAGGTCGCTGCCACCAGCTCTCCGTTATTCTGTTCACACAGGCCGCGCCCCGCCGCCGGCGGCGGCGGCTATTCTCCTCCCGCGCCGCGCGCCGTTGCCTTTCGAGGAGTTCTGTTTTACACCGTGGGTCGATATGGTAAATAGTCCCACATTGCCAATTTAGATAAAAATCCATCGATTTATAAATCCATAAGAAGAAACTGATACTCCCTCCGTTCCTCTAAGTATGTCATCTTAGATATCAAAACGCATACCAAAGAAATTGATCCAGATTGTGTTTGAACCTAGCTGCAATCAATAACCTAAGCATGCACCTACGGATAGCTGTTAATGCTATAGTGCATGCCACCGATCATGTCGCTTGGGATATGATGCATGCATGCAGGTTACGTAAGGAGGCTGGACTTCCCGCCCGCGCGGGCTCCCGCTCTTCCTCCAAGCAGCACCATGCCCACGAAACTTCAAATTCTAGCGCCTTTGGTTGAATTTGTTGCTTGCAGTTCCGCCACCGCTGCTCCTTGTTCTCCGGCCATGGCCACCTCTCCTTCTCAGGTCGAGTTGGTGTTGGATGGCATGGAAGAGGAACATATTAGGAAGAGAAAGAACTGATGCGCAGCTATGGCAGGGAAGATGAACAGATTAGAAAGAGTAAGGAAGAGGAAGGAGGCGCAGTTGAAAAGAGAGAGGAGAGACCGTCGCTTTGGTTTCCATGAGTAATAACTGCTGCTGCATGCAGCCTAGCAGCGGGAGGGGAAATTTGGCTAAAAATCTCTCGACGACACTTAAACTGAAATAGACTAAAATACCTAAGATGACATGCTTAAAGGAACGGAGGGAGTACACGAGAAGAATCAGGAACATAGCTATCCTAAAATGCTCATAGATAATAGGAATCACATCCCTTAACTTACGTCATTAAATTAGGAAACTAAGTACAGTAATAAATCACGTATGCGATGATAAGGAGGAGTGGATCGAGGACACGCTCTGAGATTTGAGGTTTGGAAAGTGCATAAAAAAATGGTTGGATCCAAATTTTATAAAGCCTTCTTTGAAAATCCGAGTCATTTTTGGAAAAGCCATAAATAACAATTGAAGGCACTTTTAAGAAAGCCTTAGCTGGTATATTTGGAGGCTTTTTCCCAAATTGCCTGAAATGACATTTCCCTTCCCCAAAATCCTTATCATTTTGTAAAAAGCCTCCAAACATCTTTTAAGGCATTTTGTCACCCAGGTACGTACAGACCTAATATGAACCGTGGTGTAGTGTGTCAATAGTAATTAGCCGCTGGCTACACGACTACTTCCTCTGTTTCTAAATACTTGTCGTGGTTTTAGTGCAACTATGCACTAAAACCACGACAAGTATTTAGAAACGGAGGGAGTAACACGTAGTTGATATCATCCAGGTACGTACAGACATAATTTGGAAAACAATGAGCAGCGGTATTTAGTTAACTGCATTGACATTTGACAGGTGAACGCACGGGGCTCTGTTTCGCCACTGATTTTAGTTGAGTCGCTCCGTCGACGACACTGCTGGCTGACCATGATCTTCGATCGATCTCTACCCGGAATGTCGATTTCGACCGGCGATTTTATGCACTCCAGATGCTGTTGTTATTTGCGGCGATACGATACGATAGGATCGTCGATGTATACTTCAGTTCGGGCCACTGCTCTCCCTGTCCGTGTAGTCGATGTAGTGCCTCCTACTGTGCAACCGAGTTACTTTAACAGTGACTCACGGATGACAAGTTGAGAATATATATATACTCTCTCCGATACATAATAACTAAGTATCATGAATTCAGCATAAATTTGTATTAGTTTTAGTTCAAAACCGAGATACAATGCTTATTTTGGATCGGACGAAGTACATGCATGCCAAAATAGAAGGAAAAAAAGGCAAAATGTGTGGCTCCGTGTCTGTATTTGAACAGTACAGTATGAGACAAAACGATCGGGACATTTTCCTATGGATGATGATACGGCGAAGATATCAACTGTTCGCTTTTCTTTCTGCACGGAAAAGAGTGTAAGCTGTACTGTGCACCGGATGATTATTAGTAGTTTAATGCCTTAATTCGTATGCCACAGTGACAGGTGCTAGTTAAATGCATATAGCATGTTCTCCCCGAAAATAATATTTTGTTGATATTATTGCTGCATATCACACGCCTCCTACACATGCATGAGTATTGAACACAGAATATATTGCAAAAAATACAAGGCCAGGCATGCACGAAGAACGTACACTAGTTACACGTTCTTCGCTGTTCAATCGACGTGGCAATAAGCCAAAAGCTATAAATAGAGCATCTACGTATGTATACCTCGATGATCCGTTCGATCACAAGATACAATAGTGTATGACGCCCCCAGTGTTACTCAAGGGCTAAATTAGCATGTAGCATTGCTCTGGGACAACACCTACTGCTGTAGTACGGGACCATGCGAGTCCACTTGTCAATCAAGAGATCTCGTCAATTGATCATCAACGATTTTTATTGACACCTAGCTAGCGTCAACTGCCGCGCTCTGAATAAATATCCAAACGTACAAAGCCCTCATACAATGCGAGAGAGCGTCGCGTGGCGTCCTTTGTGCCCCCACATACAGTTCGCCGGACTGCAACGCCGCCACCCACCGTGCATGTATGTAGCCGGACGTAGGATCCCGGCCGGCCGACGAATCGATCGACGATTCATGCGACGTGCCAGCGATCATGTACACGGAACAGAAGCCTATACACAGTACCATATAGTTTGGCTGGCCATGCACGCAAAGTTTGTACGTACACTATTCTCAGATCGTCCGGTTCGTCCCGTGTTTCTCGCCAAAGCTCTGCGTGTCTCCACGCCGAATTAATTCCCAGCGTTAGTTGCTCGGTACGGGGGCGGAGGCAGGATTTCAAAGGTGGGTATGCAATGCTTTTTTTTTTCTCTGACCAAACGAGAGAGCACGTGTACAAGGGAGGCGAGGAGACGGATGATGGACTGACAATTTTAGTCGTATTAGATTTCGGCTCAATTCATCAGTTACATTCATATTTAGACTAACACACTACACGTAGGTACACCATCGAATGGATAGACACATGAATATGAAAAATCATGATCAAGATCTCACCGATAATGAAACTTAATTAATCCTATCTACAAGGCAGTGTCTTAAAAGTAAGCCATGTTGACACGAAACAAGATGTTGGTGAGCCATGCGGTTGGAATTCGGAAGGCAGCTAGCATTATAATAAAACACTACTGGCATACACATGTATACTAAGTAGTGATAAGAGCAGTAGTGGTAATAAAGTTTTAGCCAACAAGTCTTCCCAGGCATTAGTCTGGCTCCGCCGGTGGCTCGGTATGTAATCCGCAACGTGTGACTTGCCAACTTTTTATTTTTAGGAAGTGACTTGCCTGTTGTAGTTGTACGATCTGTCTCTTGTTTTTAGCAGGCCGCGCGACGCTCATACTTGGGGTTTTTTTTTTAGCGAACTTCGGGCTTTGTTGATCTGGCCAGACG
The DNA here is from genome assembly GCF_000005505.3 of Brachypodium distachyon. Lineage (NCBI taxonomy): Eukaryota > Viridiplantae > Streptophyta > Magnoliopsida > Poales > Poaceae > Brachypodium > Brachypodium distachyon. The sequence goes on from NC_016135.3 coordinate 25,647,444, forward strand.
TGGTTGAACTGAAAGTTTTTTTTTTTGAAAATCTCCTGTACTTTATTCAAATTCGAAAACCATTATAGGTATAATGTTTCGGATCACAGACATAAAAAATTAAAAAGTAACCCCTATGACTAAAAATTATAATGAAATTTCTCGAAAACATATTTTCCGTGACATCAATTAAAGATTTAAGCCTGTAGGACAGAATTTAGGCCTGTCTCGATATATAATGGGCCCAAAGCCTCGTCAAAGTGGGCCTGTAACAAAAGAATAGGGTCACGCCAAACCCATCTTCCGATAGTGAGATCACCAGCCCACATCGCTCAAAATAAAAACAGCCCACCACTACCACCCGACCGATCGATTTCCATCTGCCGATGGAGCGCCGCAAGGGCGCAGCCGCCGCCATGCGAAGCAAGGCCGCCGCCGGCGCTGTGGCCGCACCGATACCGACGCCGGCAGACCCTCCTGCCCCAGCCTCTCGCTGGGCCTAGTCGCCAAAATCCACGGTCGCCTCCCCTTCCTCGACCGCCTCGCCTTCGCCGCCGCCTTCGTCGAGCCCTGCAAAGACCTGTTCGAGCCGGAGCCGCCATGTCTCCTCCTGCCCGACAAGACCTCCGACACCGCCAGGCTCTTCTCCCTCGCCGAACGCCGCGCCTTCTCCGCGCGCGTGCCGGACCCGGCGATGCGCGAGCGGGACTACCTGGTCATCGGCTCGAACCACGGGTGGCTCGCCACCGCCGACGACCGCGGCCAGATCCACCTCGCCAACCCGACCACCGGCGCGCAGCACTAGCTCCCGCACATCACCACCATGGGCGTCTTCTACCTCCGGCAGGACCGCCGACATTTCTCCGTCATCATAAAGGACTTCCTGGCCGCCCGGTACGGCGGCGGCCCGCCGTTCGAGCTCCACAGCCGGGGTCCCCATGGGTACGGGACGTGCACGTACTCCGCGTGCCAGATGCGCATGTGGTTCTACCGGAAGTTGGTCCTCTCGGACTCCCCGCGCCCCGGGACCTACGCCGCCATGCTCATCCTTGAACCCAAAATCGGTGCCCCGGCCTTCGCCACGGCGGAGGACCCCGCGTGGCGGCTCGCGCGGTCTCCCGACGGCGTCGAGGACGCCATATTCCAGCCCGACGACGGCAAGTTCTGGTCCGTCTCCTACACCGGCGTGGTGGAGTCCTGGGAGCGCGACGCCGATACCGGCATGTACCAGAGCACGCCCGTCGCGCCGATGCTGGCACTGCCTGCCATTAACCCGTGCCCGCGCAAGTACCTCGTGGCGGCGCCGGGCGGGCGGCTGATGGTGGTGCTCAAGTACTCCGAGGTGAACGAGGGACGGTACAGCCAGGACAGGCCGTGTCGGTGCTCCTTCAAGGTACACGTCCTCGGCGACGGCGGGCTGTGGGAGGAGACGACGGACATTGGCGAGGCCGCGCTGTTCGTCGGGGTGTCCACGAGTGGCCGCCCGGAGATCATGGCCAACTGCGTCTACTACGCTGACGACGACCTCGGGAAGGCGACCGTGTACAAGCGTTCGCGGGGCGTCGGGGTGTACAACCTGAATCACGGAGCCATGACGTGCCTCGAGCTAGGGCCGCACGACGGCAGCAGCTCCTGGCCACCGCCAGCATGGATGACGCCCTCCATCCCATGATAGAGCTCGCAAGGTCGCTCTTCTGAATCAGCTATAGCTGGCGACACAATTCAAGTTAAAAGAGTTTTATACTGTACTCCTAAATTCTTGTCGTTGTGCGCGTGACTAGTTGGATTTGTCAGAATTTTCACGAATAATTAAACTACTCGTGTTTCTGGTGCGATGATCATCTTCATCTAAAAATTAAGTTTTTCTTTTTTACAACTTTAGAAGCTTCTGATTTAGCAATGACACTCTACAGCACAACTGTGATCATCTAATAACAAGAGATGATATATTACAGCATGACTGGATGAAAAATGAGAGGTTGCATCATCATGTATTTCATCTAGCAAGAAGAAACACATTGCAAGTTGCAGTTTAAGCGTAGGTAGGACAGGACAGCACAAGAGAATACACACGGTCACCCTAGTACCTACATCAACATTCACCACCAACCACAACAAAAAAGAACCGAAATCCACCGCTCCAGCCACCAAATTTCCAGTGCTGTCATAACTAATCAGGTTCAGGCACGACGGCCTCGTCAGTTGCGGTGCTGCTGCAGCTGTAGCAGTCGCGAGTACGCGCCCTCTGGCCGTGCCACGAGCTCCGAGTGGCCGCCGTGCTCAACGATCCGCCCGTCCTGGACGACGGCGATCCGGTCCACCCCTCGGATCGTCGAGAGGCGGTGCGCGACCAGGACGGTGGTCCGGCCCTTCATCAGCCGCTCCAGCGCCTCCTGCAGCACGCACTCGGACTCGGCGTCCAGCGCACTCGTCGCTTCGTCCAGCAACAGGATGGCCGGGTCCTTGAGCACAGCTCTGGCGATGGCGATGCGCTGCTTCTGTCCACCTGACAGCTGCACACCTCGCTCGCCGACCGCCGTCTTGTAGCCGTCAGGCAGCTGGCTGACAAAGGTGTGCACGTTTGCAGTCTTCGCCGCCTCGATCACCTCTTCCTCGGTCGCGCCTTCCTTGCCATATGCAATGTTTTCAAGGATGCTCGACGCAAACAGGACAGGCTCCTGCTGCACAAGGCCTATCTTGAGCCGCAGGGACTTCAGGTTCAGCCTCCTGATGTCCTTGCCATCAATCATAACCTTGCCCCCAGTTGGGTCGTAGAACCGCTCAATGAGGGCAATGACAGTGCTCTTTCCAGAACCGCTAGCTCCAACTAGAGCTTGGCTTCGCCCAGCCTGGATTTTCAGGTTGAAATCCTTGAAGATCTCAATGTCAGGGCGGGATGGGTAGGAGAAGTCAACATGGCGAAGCTCAATGTCACCACGAACAGTGGTGACACGCTCTGACTCTGGATCATCAGGCTCAATTCTTGTTGCCCTGTTGAGGATGCCAAAGATGGAGCGGATAGATTCACCTCCACGGATGATCTCGGGGGCAAGGCTGACCGTCTCAGCTACGGAGTTGGCAGTCACAACAAGGACAACAAAAACCTTGATGACTTTGGAGAAGGTTGACCCATGTGCCCGAACCAAATGAGAACCATACCAGAGAATGAGTGCTTCTGAGCAGTAAAGGCAGAGCTGTGAGAGGCCATACAGAAGACCTGCGGTCTGGCTGCGGCGCAGGATCTGCTCCTCTGGTATGCGCAACTCATGGCTGAAGAGAGACATGATCTTGTTTTGAGCGTTGAAGGCTGCCACAGTGCGGATGTTGCTCACACCTTCACCGGCGACCATGCTGCTCTTGGCATGCGCCTTCGCTGTGTCGCCAGCAAAGCCCTTCATTGAAAGTTGCTGAAAGGATAAAAGAAACAACAACAAAAATTAGGCTATTAAGTTACATTCAGCATATTTTCCAGAAAACTCATACCACAAAGAAAAAAGGCAAAGCAATGTTCTGATTTTGATTTTCACGAATCCAATAAATTGGCGCAAGTTATCTTTTTAGCATTTACATTGTCCTAGAGTACAGACTGTACAGTATGGTTTGGCACTGAAAAAATCGGGTGACTGAAAAGGTAGGCCAAGAAAAATTACCTGGGCAAAGTTGGCAAGCACAAGAAGAGGGAAAGTGGCCAGAATAAGGAGGGCCACTCTCCACTCAATGACAAAACCAACGATGAAGGATGTCATAAGGGAGGTAATGTTCTGCAATATCACTGAAATCCTCTCGGCTATCGCCGACTTCACATCAGCTGCATCAACTGCTACACGAGCAGCCACAAGACTTGAGTTGTTTTCTTCTTCGTCGAACCAACCGACTTCGTTCCTAAGTATTGCTGCAGCAAATGTGATAGAGATTTACTGTTACTTTGATGACAATATAAGAGTAGATTAATTATGGGCTTATGGCACAACAAGGACATACCTGACAGCATCATCCTCCTAACCCTGGTTGTAAGATTTTCTCCCATTATGCTGAAGAAGTAGTGCTGCACAAGATAAGCAACTACAGCATATATGCCTGTGCCGATGTAGATGAACACATAAAGCTTGGTTTTCTTCTCCATTTCATTGGGGTCCTTATAGTAGAACACATCAAGCATTTCACCCATAACAATGGCAAATGTTGGACCGATGAATCCAGAGAGAACAGAACCAATGGCACCCAGAACAGCATAAGGCCATTCAGGAGCATTCAATTTCAAGAGCTTGAAAAAATAACCACGTGGTGCTGGGTATTTGAGGCTATTATCTGCATTTGAGATCATCTCAATGCGCCCATCTGCTCCAGTGCTGTACTGGTAGCTCAGGTTCCGTAAACTTCCCGACCTGAGGCTGAGAGATTTGGTGGAAAGAGAACTTGTCAAGTGCATCGAGCGAGACCTGCGTGTAGATGCAGCAGCAAGATCTCTATTACGTGCCATTTCCTGAAAACGTATCAGGGAGGCATATGCTCCAGAGCTTCCCTTCACTACAAGTTCATCATGTGTCCCAGTCTCAACAACTTGGCCTTGTTGTATTACTGCGATCATGTTCACATTTCTTATAGTAGACAGACGGTGGGCAACAACTACAGTAGTCCTCCCAACCATGAGGCGGTCTAGAGCTTCTTGCACAATGCTTTCTGAGTCTGCATCTAAAGCACTTGTAGCTTCATCAAGGAGCAGTATCTTGGGGTCCTTCAGCATAGCACGAGCTATTGCAATACGCTGTTTCTGACCACCAGATAACTGAATTCCTCGCTCCCCAACCTATGAAAGAGACAGAAACAAATCAATACAGACGCACATTGATTTATTGTTTATTGACAGCACATTTTCCAAAAAATGCAGACGCACCATTGTGTTGTACCCATTCGGGAGGAGAGAAATAAAGCTATGAGCATTGGATGCCGTTGCTGCAGCCTCAACTTCTGCAATCGTGGCATCAGGCTTTCCATACAGTATATTCTCAAGGATGGTAGTTGCAAACAGAGCAGGTTCTTGGTTCACTAGACCAATCTGATCTCTCAGCCACCTCAATTGGAGTGTCTTGATGTCAACATTGTCCAGCAAAACCTGGCCTGAAATTCAGGGGAACTCAAGGTTAATCCAACAGGAACTTGTAAATTAGAAATATACAATCATGAGCCCTCGGTGACAATTTATTACCTTCATTAGGATCATAGAACCTTTCTATCAAAGCCACAACAGTGCTCTTCCCAGACCCACTTCCTCCAACAACTGCAACAGTTTTCCCGGCAGGAAAGAACAAAGAGAAATCCCGAAAGATCATAACGTCAGGTCTTGACGGATAACTGAAAATAACATCCTTGAATTCTATATTTCCATGAACCTCAGCCAACAACTTGCCATCCTTATGATCATTGACTATGGAAGGTTTCTGGCGAATGACCTCCAGCAGTTTGTAACCAGCAATCTTCCCTTTGCTAAAGGCTCCAAGGTTCGAGAATGCCTGGCCAAGACTCCTGTAGCAACAAAGCGAGAGAGCAATTACACAGGAGATGTCAGGCCAACAATAACAAGCAAGAGAAGAAAAGAAAAGAAAATGAAACAGAACGACATATTTTTCACTTACATGCCACCGACAATGGCAGAAAAGATCGCCGTGAAAGCCTTGCCACCATCACTCTGTCCATTCCTGATAAAGACACCAGCATACCAGAACACTAGTGCCCATGACATGCACGCTATCCCATAAGTGCATCCAATACCAAGACCTTTTGCCATCCCAGCTTTGTAACCAAGCTTCAGTGTGTTCTGGATTGCTTCGGAGTATGAATTGAGTGCTTTGCTCTCTCCAACAAATGAATAAACTGTTCTAACTTGTGCAATTGCCTGTGAGAGAATGTTTACCGCATCCACAGTCAGCACTAACAAAGGTAACAAGCAACTAGATTCTATAAGTTGTATTAGATTATAGCGACTATAGGGAATGCCATACAATTCATTCATAAAAAATCTAGTAAATATAGTACAACTCAGATGGCTGTCTAAGAAAAGTACTTGTATAGTACTCCCTCCATTCCACAATACAACGTGTATAAATTTTTCTCATTTGTTTCACAATACACCTCATTTTTCTCTTGGTACCCGCACCCGGCCAATAACTACTCACATCTATTTACTATTAACCCAATATGAGTGGTCAGGCACTAGAAACGAGAGCTGCCTTGGTCCAAGTGCACAAATCTACATGAGGTGTATTTTGGAATAGAGGGAGTACTCCGTACTAGATAAGATTTGCGCGTGCTTTGAAGCATTGAAGTGTTTTATATGCAAATTGATACTTCCATTAGAAATCTCAAAAAGCATTCACCAACTTTTTTCTATCCACAGTTGACTGTCTACATCCTAGGCCCAAAAATGGTTATGGCCAACCTCCATATTCCTCGGTCATCGAAGATCTTCAGTCTTTTTAACCTCAAGCATCAAATAATTCATATGCGCAATTCTTTTTTTTTGTACTATATATGGAGTCAAAAGTTCCAGAGCAAAGTCATAATGCTTTGTAACACTTGTTCTCTGAGATATAATCTGCTCAACCTAGTTGATTAAGGGGAGTATTGAGCAACGTCTCTATTGGAAATAGGCACTATTGAACTAAATCGACATGTGGACTCAACGGTCCACTACAGCAAACTTTGCACATAAGTCGCTTGAAGGCACAGCAATTCCCATGAGCTGCCCCACCCAGTTATGGAATATTGGAATTGCTCATAGGATTCCCAAAAAGAACAAAAACAATTGTAAAGCACCAAAAGGCATGTTTTTAGTCGTCATGTGGCATAAGAATACATGATTTTTCATGTTTGGCTCCTGATCAGCAGACAACACCAAGCATTACGACCAACCCACCACGCCTAATCCGAGCAGAAGTCCAAGCACGCACTACACAGATGCATAGATTAATCCCAAACGAATCCCAACCCTAATCCACCTGAAATAACCGATGTGACGGGGAATACCAATGACCCGAGAAATCCATCAATGATATTACCTGCTCCGCGACGACGCCGGCATTGGCATAGGACTCCCGGCTCCTGGAGGTGAGCCCGGTGAGCGTGTAGGCGTAGAGCCCGCCGGCGAAGGCGATGGCGGGGATGACGGCGACGCTGAGCAGCGCGAGCCGCCAGGCCGAGACGAACCCCACGACGAGCCCCGCGAAGAAGGTGGCGAGGTAGTGGATGAAGTTGCCGACCTTCTCGCCGATGGCGTCCTGCACCAGAAGCGTGTCCGTGGAGACGCCGAAGACGATGTCCCCCGTGCGCGCGTCCGTGTCGAAGAACCCCACGTCCTGCCGCAGCACCGCGTCCAGGTACGCCTTCCGGAGCGCGATCACCTGCCGCTCCCCGGTGTACATCCAGCACGCGATCTCTGCAGCAAACCCCAAATAATTACTACCGCATCGAAGCTTTAATTTTACATTCCAAAATTAATGCTGCAGCTGGCTTGCAGTGGCACTGATGCCGAAGACACTGCTGATGCCGCCGGCGGGAAGGAACGCCGGCGAGCGAGGCCGGCGGATTCGGCGACGAGTGAACGAGACAAACATAATGATTATAATTAATTTTGTTTTGTTTTGGTGTGACGGTGACGGGACTTGTGCTACTGAGTGGGGTGGTCTACGAGATGCCCCACGCCGGACATGACCAGATCCCATTTTTCGGATAGGCCCTTGTATGTTTCTAGTATGCTCGAAACTGGCCTCGATGCCAAGGAGAAAATGAGTGCTTGATATTTTACAGAAATGTAGGGAGGACGAAGGGAACGATGAAGCTCACCTGAGTAGGAGGCGACGCAGACCACCAGTCCGAGGTAGACGAAGTAGAGGGCGTACTGCAAGAGAGGAGTAAAGGAGAGATCAGTAGCAAATACCAGTGATCTTGTAGGAAGAAACATCACCAGAGCAACAAGAACGATAAATAAAGCAGAGAGATGGCCACATCGAAGAACAAATAGGGACCGGCGAAGCAAAGCACGGACCTTGGCGACCTCGTCGGTCATGGTGCGGAGGTCGGTCTGGTTCTTGCCGAAGCCGTTGATGAGGTCCCCGAAGAGGAGGAAGAAGCAGGGCATGGCGGCGCCGTGCGCCAGCGCGCCCAGGCTGCCCGCCGCCATCAGCGCCAGGTCCCACCTGTCCGCGAACGAGAACAGCTCGTGGAACGCCACCGCCTGGTCCGCCCGCTTCTTCCCCTGCCCCTGCCCTGCCGCCGCCGCATCACCTCCTCCCGCCGTCCCGTTCGCCGCCTTCCCTTCCGCCGCAGAGTCCCCCATCGCAATGCGCTCCCGCCTTTCCGGCCTTTCGGCCAAGCCCGCCCCCCTCGCTCGCGCTCTCAGGCCACCGCCGCCGCCGCCATTGGAGGAGGCGTCTCTCGCTCTCCTGTCTGGGCTGGGCTTTGCTTTCTTGGATTGAGAGGGGGGAGAAAGCTTTGGGGTTCGCCTCGGGTTTCGTGACGTGCAGGCAGAGGTATGTGGGGGTGGTGTGGAGCTTTTGGTTCAGCACCGCGGTGGTCAGAAGTAGGCGCGGCCTTGGGGCGAGAGATAAAGGATGGAGAGGGGGTGCGGCGGGGTCAGGGAAGATCGGACCAAGTGGTGTGGTGTGGCCTCACTCGCGGTCAGCTTTACCGCGATGCCCTCCTCTCATCGTCAAGTTCGGGGCTACTTCGGTTGGCTGGATTCTTAAAAGATTTTTACATGATTTCAACTCTTAGTATTTCTTTCCATGCGTAGCATAGGAATGAAAAGTTAGATTTCTTAAAGATTGTGTCCAAATTGACCTAATTTCTAAGGATTTTAAGCATTAGGTAAGATTTCATTTTAAAATCCTATGGATTGCAATGTGTATGGCATTCCAAATCTCCACTTTTTATATTCCTATGTTTTCAAAATTCTGCAAACCGAATAAGCCCTCAAAAGGTTTAGGGCTAAATTTGATAGCCACAGGTAAACGATAGTATACACAGTGTTTAGGCTCACAAAAGATTTGATGAAGTTTTAGTCGTTGAAGTTTGGCCAATGCTCCCAAGAAAAAATAACTACAGTTGGTTACCAATCATCGGCTTGCCATTATTTTTGCAATCATCTATATTAGTGTCGAAAATTTGGCCATGACAGGAAACATTGTAAGGTTGAATTTGGTCAGGAACAAAAAAAAACAACCTATATTATGTTATGTGGTTTGCATTTGCATCGACAACAAATCACCGGACTTCCCGATTTTTCTCCTTTCTTTCTCTCTCCTCCTCCCTCCCAGGTGCTCTCGGTCCTTCCAGTTCGTCCGCCGCCCTCTCTCCCTCTCTCCTCCGCTGGCTTCGCCGGTGTGAGGGAAGAGGAAGAGGGGCTCGGCCCCTCCCTCTCCTATGTACATCCATCTATTTTTTTATGGTTGTTATGGTTGCTTTAAAAGCTCGTGTCGTAATGCTGCTATTGCTCCGTTCTCTGGCGAGTAGGAGCGCTCGCCGAAGATCCTGGTGTGTGAATCGAGGCCTTGTCCTCCCCGTCGTGGATCTCATGGCTCTCGTGCAACCACAGGCGGACCCCAATAAATCGTCGTCTCCCTCATATCTATGTCACGATAGTGTTGTTGCTTGCTTCGTCCCCTTCGTTCATGCCAGACGGGGGCTTGCCGGAGCTGAGCCGGGCAGCCAAGATTGTAGGTCTGGTGCCTTTTCCCTCTGGATGGTGACCTGGTATCTTCTTCTTGCCATCCTGTCCCCTTTTTCTTCTTTAAAAATCCCTGCAACTTTTGCATTTTGTGGCTGAATAAAGCTTCTCAAGATCTTCTTCTCCGGCGTGCTGTTACTAGTGCTCAAATCTCTTCTTCTTGGTTTTCCAAGCGTACAGGTCTTGAGGGGATGCATACAATCCTTACCTTCTTTTGGTATTCCTCTCTTCTATTCTTGGCGATGGTGTTCAAAAAATTCTCACGCGTCAGGAAGAAACATGTTCTGGCTAATTTCACCATCAAGACTATGATGCGTACCCTCTTCAACCTCCACTGTGGAGGCCCGCTCAGCAGTCTTTGGGGGCACCGGCCTCTTGGTGGTGTTGGAGGCATGGCTTGAAGGGTTGCAGAAGATATCAACCAAACTAAGGGGTTCTTTGATGCGACTGAAGCAAGGGGTCCATTGAATCATATGGCTTTGGCTGCCTTTTCTACCTCCGAAATTCCCTTTCAAGGTTCTAGCGGAGGCCGTTTCTCCGAGGAGCCGCTTCGTTTGCCGGTGGCGACCGGCGCTAGAGCTCGTCGACGACGAGACCGAGACTGGTCGGCAACAAAGCAGGACTTCGGACGCGTGTTCATACGCGTGGCATCCTGTGCAGAAGAGTTGGACGCGTGGTTTTACGCGCGCGCACACATAACATGGTACATAAAGTAACCTCATAATCGTTTAGGAAAATATTAAAAAGTTGAGTACAATATAATACATTTCATTCATTTTTGCGAGGAATAATACACTTCATTCTTTTTTGCGAGGAACAATACATTTCATTTCGTGGTAAATGGGTAACCACATGAGATGTTGGAAATGATGCCTTGCACAAAATATGCTTATTTCACTTTTACCATGTGTTGGTTGCGTAGTCCTTCGATGACTCTCTCTCTTTTTTCACAAAACTTGGCGTATTTGTTTAGTTGAAACAGTTTTTGACAATTTTGCCGTTTGCAGGTGTCGACGGCTTGTCCAACTTTAGTTTAATGATTTTCGAAAGTAACCCTCCATCTCCGTCCCAAACAAAGGGTGCACCACCAAGACGAGAGAAAACAGCTAACATCATTACTTAGACGGTGCAAGCATAGGTATTGCCACTTGTGTCTAAAATAATGAGTAGATCCGTACTTTAAAAAACATTGTTGATTAACCGCTGGATAGGTTTAACCATCCGTAAACACAAGGGCAGTTCTCGTTCAAAACTAAAAACAAAGGAGAGCTGTTTGCCGGTTTCCCCAAACAGTGCGACAGTGCCGAGGAACAATCATGCAGCAAACACGACGCATCCCCGCTCACCGGGTTGACCAGTGCCCCAGCTGCGTGAGTGAGAGCAACTCTATCCTCACTGCCGGTGACGGCACCCACAGTGCTTCGCTCGCTCGGGGAGCAGTGAGGTGAAATAAAAGAGCAGAGAGAGTCTGAGAGAGAGCAACAGACGCGTGTGGGCCCAGGTTGCAGTCAGAGCAGGCGCAAAGCAAGGAGCCGTATGGCAGGAGGCAGCGACCTCTGTTCCTGTGCGGGCGGGCCCCGCGGCCTTGTGAGATTCCTCTGCTGGGCTCCCGGGTCGCTCCTGTGTCATGTGCCCTGCCCCTGCCACGTTCCCCGTCGCCTTTCGCCGGCTCCTCCTGCCCATATGCGGCATTGTTGGGCTCCTCGTCAGTCACCCCCAGGATGCTCTGCGCCGCTCTGGCTGCCCCTGTGACGGCACCAGCTGACTGAGCTAGCCTTTGACCATCCCATTCCGCCGGGGGGAAAAAAAGCTGCTCGCTGTTCAATGCCTCTGCCTGAGCGAGTGCCTGGCCCGTTGTGGTCCGGAATTCCGTATCCGCGGTGTGTGCAAGTACAGGGGCGCACGTTTCGCCCCATCGTGGGACGAGCTCTCGGGACCCGGGAGTGTAGCTGGCCAGGCCAAGTAGTAGGAGTAGCAATGTAGCATAGCTTTACCCGTTGCGGGTTGCGCGGTTCGGGGCCATGCAGCGCGGACACAACGGCACGGATTTCACTTTGTTGATGGCCATGTTTGGTCGTTTCGGGCCCGATCGGGGGAATCGACCGTGTGCCGTTGCCGACGCCACGGACGTGACGCGGGTTCGCTAGCGCTGGACCGGCCGGAGTCACCGACACGGTGATACACTCGTATCAGTTCCACAGAAAACAACAGTACGAGCGATCTCAAAAAGGATTTCCTCTCGTTCCACACGGGAAAGCCGTGGGATCGATCCTGTGGTTCCAGATGGGACCCGGCCTGAAGTAACCTGTAAAGCCGTGGGATCGATTTGGCGCGGAGCTAATGATGTTGTTAGCGATGCAATTAAGCGTAACGAGTGAGCTTCCTAGCTAGAGATAATGATGGCGGCTGAAGGGGAAGAGAAAAGGTGCCGCGCCAGTGGCTCCACTGGTGAGCATGCACGCTAAAATAATGTTGGCACCACGTGGGCATAAGGCTCTTTAGGCCAGACTAAGCAACGACATCTTTTGTAAATCAAATGTGAACCTGAACTTTGACAGGCACTGAAAGGCAACACAAACATTAAAAAAATGTCTACCGTCGACCACTGCTGGTAGGATTAGTAAAAAAACATCACATGTGGCCCGATAATATAACTGCGGAAATTACCACTAATCAAGATGGGGCAGTATACTCATGCTTTCTACCTCTGTCCGGACAAAATAAGCAGCCGCTTTCGCGATAATGGGGATCTTTGAAACATACGGGAAAGCAAAGTTTGACACAACACATTTTATAGGCCTACTGATTGACGGTCTTTTTTGACCACCCATGCATACATATCTCGTCCATCGACGTCCGACGAGTCACGCTTCGGATTTGGCTTGTCGATCCAACATGTTGATGTGCATTCCGTGCTGTTCTGTTCTCCATGTACGATTTTTCTTTCGGCTAATATTGTCCAGGAAAAAGTGTTTATTAGCAGTGCTATTTAAAGCAAGAACCGTAACATACACGAAAAAAGTTCTACCCTCAAAATCTGGAGTATCACGAGCAGAAGTTTCTGCAGAGTTCAAATTATCTGTTCCATCAAACTGAATGCAGAAAGGCACTGAATCTCCGAATAAACAATATATATAGCCGCCCTGCCCTGCTGTGCACAGGTATACTTCGAGGATCGCCCTCGCTTTGGCAGCATGGCCAGATTGCAGAAATCATTGTCCCCCATCAGAGTGATGGAGTACATACACTCACTAGTTTTCACTTTCACGGAATTTCCAACTCACCAAGCCGAATACAATAAGCAGCAGCCAGCGCCAGCGCCAGTGGTGCCTAGCATGTTTACGAGCCACGCTTTACAGGGTGATCACCCGACCCAGCATGGGCGCCTGATCGATAAAGCCGGTCCGTTTTCCCCCGCATCGTTCGATCCTTTCAAGCTCATATCAAAGTGTGGAGCTGGAGACGGAGTAAAGAAAACAAAGTTCCCGGACGGCCACGCGATCAACACGCTGTCTAGCCCCCGTACATGCGTTTAGAGGCAAAACCAGACATGTCCTGGATTCCTCCTTCCTGAATTCGCTAGCTCTGAACGGCGTTTTCTGCGTGCTCCGGAACAGCATCTGGCAGGATCGGATTAATTAACGCGCGTACGTGGGCGTTGTTCGCGAGCTCCAGCTTGTTAGCTGTCGCGGTGTTTGGATTGCGGCGAAAAGGATGCGTGTTTTGGAGTTCAGCAGCGACCTGAGATGATGGGCACATGGACTGATGGATGGATCTATGCTTGGGTTGTTTCTGCACAAGTTGGAGGACGGTGAAAGAATACAATCTCCCTCGATGCGTACAGCTGCGTACGATTTCAGATTTCAGAAGGATGCAACAGCAGGCTGGTTTTGTTTTAATTACTCTATTTGTTGCTGTAGACTAGCTTAAAGGGAATTCTATCCATGATTAGGGGTTGTGGGAGGCATGATCCATCGCCGTACCTTAATGCTTGATCGGAATATTTTTTTCGTACTACATGGTCCTTGCAAGTGTCGATGATTAAGGTTAGCTAGCTGTTAACCCAGCTGCAGGTGATGCTGCGCTTAGGAAGCTGCCCCTGCGCTAATGTACATGGCTTTATGCTTAACAAGCAGAAAAGGTTAGGGGAAAGCAAACAAAGCTCCGGGCTGTGTGACACCACCGCTCAGCGCACGCTTCCACGCCGCTAGCGGATCGTATAGGCTCGTAACATCACCATTAACTGATCGCTTAGATAATGATACGTGACAGCATCATTGCACTGTCCCAATTAGTCGTACGTGAACTCGTACATCGGTGCATGGGGGTTGATAATGAGTAGACTAAATTAAGGTTGTGAAGCATTGCAATTAATAACCTTATGTTTTGCACTGCTCCAAACTTGATTAATCGATTGGTTGGGAAATTTTGACAGAAAAGGAGATAAAACAGAGCCTCCGTGTCGTCCTCCTCGGCGACACTGGGAACCCTAGCGTCGCCGGGCTCTAGCCCCCCTTCCTCCTTCCTCCCGCGCAACGCCGCCGTCGGAGGGGTGCCGGGGAAGCCGGGCACGTCCTGGGAAGGTGGCGGCAGGGTGCTTTTCACCCCTCCCCTGCAGGCGCGCGCGGGGCGGCGCGTGGAGCCGGCTCTTCCGCGGGGCCGCCGGCACATGGAAGTTGGTGTGGGGTGGCGGCCGGTGGCGGCGCGGGCCGGATCTAGGCCCAATTCGGATGGCAGGCCAGATCTGGGCTGTGGTGTGGCTCCGCAGGCTTGGCTGATCGGCTGTGGGCGGACGCAGGAGTGCGTGTGGCTGCCATCGTGTTGGCCGTCTCGGTGGCCGGCGGTGGGCGGGCCTGTTCTGTGCGTGGCGTGCGGCCTGCGAGGGGCCCGAGGCTGCGGTTTGGCGTGCACAGCCGGCTCGGTGGCCGGCGTGGGCGGGCCTGACCTGGTCCTGTGCGGGCTCTATCTGGGCCTGGCAGGTCTGGCCATGCTGCCATGTTCCACTATTTGTGTGGCCATGTTGGCGGGGCCTGATCCGGTGCGGTGGCGGTTGCAGCGCCTTGGCCGGTGCCCGGTGGTGGTTTGGCGCGTGGCGTTCGGCGAGCTTCGCCGGCACTTGCTGTGATGCGGTGGCCTCTGGCCAGCCTCAGCTATTCGCTCCTGTCCGCGGTGGGTTTGGTGGCTGCGGGTGAAAACCCAACATCGACGGGGTTGGTGCTGGCGACGACGGCTTCCTCGGGCGTCGCTTCCTTCTTGAAGGCGTCGATGTGCAGCTCTGCCACATCCCACCCTTCGCAAACGAGGTGACTCCGAGCGAAAGCTCTGATCCGTTTTCCGGGTCGGGTAACGGCGACGTCAGACGTCGCGTCCTCCTTGGAGGGGTTGCCTTTGGACACTTCGTTTGGCGGTGGAGTTTACTTGATGTGGTCTTGGCCAGGGAGGGCAACTTTGCGCTACACGGGTTGCTGATGCGCGAGCAGTTCCCGTCGGGGCAACATCTTCTAGCTCCGGTCGTCGAAGAAGCCCCGCTCTACCTACCTTCTTATGGCTCAAGGAGCCGTTCCATGTTCGGCGTCGTTGGAGCGGAGGAGGTCTTCGTATTGGCGGTAGCGACTTGTTATTCGGTTTTCTGTGTTTGCTCTTTGTCAGAGTTTTCTGCACGGCTTTTCTTGAATAAGCCGTGCATTCGTATCGGTTTTCGGGCCCGGTTTTCCTCATAAACAGGACCAACTCTATTTTTCTAATCGAATCACGGGGATCCATTCGTTGCGTCCGATTTTTTTTTTTTACAGAAAAGTACTACCAACACATAAATTGTAGCACCAGGGTTCCTTCCCATTCCCGGTAGCAGCACGTAGGAAGGGGTTGCGGATTTTCGCTGTGCGCGGGGCTACTGACTATTCAGGCCAGGCGTGGTGCGTGCGTCCAATTTGCTGGGCGCTGTTTCGTGCGTGCTCGCCGGCTGCTGCAGCCAGGGTAGGGGCACCCGTGGGATCGATGAAGCGAATGATTGACGGCGCTGTATGTTGGACGTGACGTGTCGCGCTCCACCCCCTTGCTTGTCGAAGCTCAACAGCCCGTACGGCCGATCCATGACCGTCTCCCGTTCCGTTTCTGCACAGGCCAACAGAATCGCAGTACTACTACTAATTACCATTAACCCTTGTCGAACGGTGAAACCGGGCAGGAAGTGTAGAAACAGCGTGTGCCGTCCAGCCAGTCCTGTTTCGTGTCCATACGGGCAGATTCTGAACTGTTTTTGATATCCTACGCGGGGCGATGCCAGGGGAGCTACAGAAAGTGCGAGACGTCCTACAGGAATAAGCTCGTGGGTGTGCGTGTGTCACAGTACCGCTCCTGGTGAGACGTGCGCATTTCGTTTTAGCACTGCATCTCCGAATCTCTGATGAGAGAAACAGGGATTCCGGATGGCTGTCTGTTGCCAAGTGCCAGCCAATGAAAATGCTTCAGTAGACCAGTACTGAAACCACAAAAGGAGGCAACTGAACGTACAACGAGCCATCAACGCTCTCATCGGCACACGTTGAAGATATAAACCGGAGGTTCAGAGAGAGAGCGTCAAAGAAAAAACAGCACGGAGATCGCAGGTGAAACCACGTGCATTCATTTCACGGCGACAAGCATGGCGCCTGTACTAGTACTACGTACTTCTGCGAGATCTCTTGTCACTCTGTCCATCTCGTGTCCGTCTTCATCGTTTCCTCCAGCAGGTACCATTAAATACGGCTTTGGATGCACTCGTACCCGC
This sequence comes from Brachypodium distachyon, assembly GCF_000005505.3. Taxonomy (NCBI): domain Eukaryota; kingdom Viridiplantae; phylum Streptophyta; class Magnoliopsida; order Poales; family Poaceae; genus Brachypodium; species Brachypodium distachyon. The sequence continues at coordinate 25,663,913 of NC_016135.3, forward strand.
AGACTGTTTACTCCAGAAGCGGGTCGGTCTCGGACGCCCAAACAGACGATGAGACGATGCAAACTGCGAGTCTGCAGGGGAATTAATAGGTGCATTGCCACGGTCGAGCACATCGCTGTTCCTTTCTCATTCTGCATTCTGCAGCACTGTACCTATGCATGCATAAATGCATTAAACTTCGTACGAACCCAACATCAGTTTTCCATAATTGAATGCATTTTACGAGGGCCCGTAAAAGTGACATTTTATGAGATCCGGCCCAGTAAATGCGTGCGGCGGTTCACCCCCACTGCAAAGAAGGGCCCTCAACTCCAAACTCTTCACAGCCCAGCCCACAAACATAAATGCAAGCCCAACGGCACGACACCTGACCCGTATTTATGCGGGGGCGGGCCCATGCAATCCATGTCCCACCAGCCAGTCTAACAAACACTGCGCTAATTAAAAAAAAAACTAGGCACGTGGGCGAGCCTCACTGCTAGTGGGTCCGGAGCGTGGGGACCCATCTGTCGGTAGGAAAGGACGCGTCGGCATGGGCGCCGCAGTAGACGGAGCTAGTAAAGGCAGCTCGGCCCACGGTGCCATTTCGAAATTCATTTTTCCAGGGTGGGATCACCGCTCACCGCCCAGCACCCAAGTTTACGCTCTGAGCCGTTTCAAAAACACTCCGTCTAGGTTAACCACGCGAACGCGATAAGCGTGCGCAATAGCAAACCGGAGGTAACGCTACGGGGAGGTAACGCTACACAAAACGCCTAGCTCTGCGTGCGTGCCGTTTCGGCGTTTTTCGCCTTGCTCTCGCCCGTTTCGCGTGGAGGCGTTTTCGAAAAGTTGTTTCATAGCAGACCAGTCCACCACCACCACAGCCACAAGCTCTCCCGATCGAGGCCGCGAGAGAAGGGACCTTGGCAAGGGGGGAGGGAGATGGCGGCGGCGAACATCGGGATCATGGACGGCGCGTACTTCGTGGGGAGGGGGGAGATCCTCAGCTGGATCAATGCCACCCTCCAGCTCTCCCTCGGCAAGGTCGAGGAGGTCGGACCCCCAACCCCGCTCTCTTATCCCCATTTCTCTACCGCCCCTGTGTTTGTTTTGATCCTCTGGTGAAGTTTTAGGGTTTGATCCGTTCGTGCGTCTCGTAGTAAAAATTATCGGATAATTTTGGGGTTGTTGTTTTGGTTGGTTCGAAATACTGTGTTAATTTTGTTTTGGTTGGTTCTAAATCATTTGTTTGATTGGTTCGAAATACTGTGTTAATTTTGGGGTTGTTGTTTTTGGTTCCCTGCAGGCGGCGTCGGGGGCGGTTCAGTGCCAGCTGCTGGACATGGTCCACCCTGGAGTGGTGCCGATGCACAAGGTTTCGAGGCTTCTGCTGCGTTTTTGTTCGTTTAGGACTGTTGATCTGTTTCGTTTTCCTTCGAGAAACGACTTGTCGATCTGTTTCAGGGTGATGTATCATCTCCTTAGATGACTGTGATGTTTACTTTGTGGGCGTTTAATTGCAGGTGAATTTTGATGCGAAGACCGAGTATGACATGATCCAGAACTACAAGGTTCTTCAAGAAGTGTTCAACAAGCTGCGGATCAGCAAGGTACAGAATCTTGGCATTGTCATTGTGCCCTTGATCCATTGATTTGTTCATGATTTTGTCATGTGTGAAGGCAAGGTTTGTATGTACACTAGTTGGGTCTCTACAGTGTATTCCATTTCAGCGTGGAAAAGGCTTTTGTATATGGTGTTAGAAATGGGTATGCAAATGATTTAGTAATGGACTAACCCCTTTTCTTGCAGTACCCTGCGGTACGGAATCTTGTTCAATGCTGCACACGCCGAGGAAGGGTGGAAATGTAATTAGGAATTTGTGTGTTTGTGTACAGTTATGTAGGCTATGCTCAAAGTGTCATGATAGTTTATGATGGGATAATGGCTTTGGTCATTTCTTCATCTAGTAATGTGTGGCATAAGATGATTGTATTTTCTTTGGCTAATGCAAGACTTGACATTAGATTAGGCTATGCTAAACTTGCACTCTTCTTCTTTTTATACTTGCAACAAGGTCAGAGTTGTCCTATAGAGATGATAGCTGATTTTGTGCCCTGTGTTCTAACAACCTATGCCAAGAGTGCTTCATTTCTGTCCTTCTGCTATCATTATGCAGCGTGCTTGTTCTTTCTCGAGCTAATCGATGACTGGATACTCCTTGCAGAATATTGAGGTGAACAAACTTGTTAAAGGACGGCCACTAGACAACCTGGAGTTTATGCAATGGCTGAAAAGATACTGTGATTCTGTTAATGGCGGAATCATGAATGAGTATGTGTCATGGTTGTGCTGAATGTGAAGATAAGTGTAATTTGCCACTGACTTTTGAATTGAGAAGACTATGCTCTTGTTTCAGAAACTACAACCCTGTAGATAGGAGGTCTAAGGGTGGCAAAGAGCGCAACCACAGGGGTTCCAACAAGTCATCCAAATCACTTCAAGCCAACAGATTGTCCACTGCTAATTCAGCAGATAGTGGTTCCCTGAATTCTGATCTTTGCATTGGTACTTATCTTGAAAAAAATGGGACTGCAATCGTCTTTCTTAGTTTTTATTGAGCAGTTTCATAACACAAGTTTGTAACTAAGGCTGGCGCCATCAGTTCCTTGCTTATGCCCATTTTTGTTTGGAATAGAATAGAAGCATACCCACTTATTTCCTGGTACTTCATAAAATAAAACTCCATGTTAAATTGACTATGCAGGTCCCACAATTGGAAAAGTTGGTAACACTGTTACTGAAGAGCATTACACGGAGCAGATCCAGCAATTATCTGAGAAGGTATGCAATGTGTAATTGAAGCTGTCTCATTGTAATGTTTTTACTGTCAAAACCCCCAGGTAACTATCGACTGAGCCTGACTATTGGGGACATACAATGCTCTGTATTTTCTTGTATTAGTAATCGCCATTCTGATCGATCTTCCCGTGAAAAATGTAGACTCTGGACTGTGGAGTTCATATTTGTAGCTACCGTGCTTCTCAAATTGAATTGTTACGAAATAATTTTAATTGATAATTTCATCTATTTTATGTTATAATATCCTCTGGATTGCAGATTGCAGATCTGAAGGTTTCTGTGGACAGCACTGAGAAAGAAAGAGACTTCTACTTCTCGAAATTGCGTGACATTGAGATACTATGTCAAAGACCTGAGTTGGAGCATCTACCGGTAAAATGGATATCTTCTCGATTTGTTTTAGTCCTGCATGTTTTACTTATTTGAGAAGTATGCATTCAAGAGCAATTGTTTCGAAAGTCCTATTCATTTGAACAAGAAGCCTCTCATGGACTCCAACCCACAATTCGACGTGGTGTGGTTAATTCCCCGAAGCTACAAACTATTATATTTCCTACGAAAATTAACATGCTCCTTAGTACTTTGGATCATACCACTAATTGGTACAGTAAACTGTTCGCCAAATATAGTCCTCTGCCATGCTCATTTAAAATATATTTCTGACACCTTAAACAAAATATGTACTCCCTCCGTCCCATATTAAGTCCCGAAATATTACATGTATCTAGACGCTTTTTAGGTATAAATACATCCATATTTGGACAAATTTGAGTCACTTAATATGGGACGGATGATCTAGCACAACTGTGAAGCACTATTTGCCATATGTAGTTTGCTCCTTCGACCTTTATGGGTGGGGCTCTCTTTTTTTTAATGCTGTTACGCCATGATATTAGGTCTATGAATATTATCTGGTTTGCTTTTCACATATGATACTGAACATGATCGTTCCTCCTACTTCGTTTTGGTTTACTTGAGTTGTGAGTGATTTGGGCATTGGAGATTTTGCATTTGGCATTATAGTTCCTCCTACTTCGTTTTGGTTTACTACTCTAACTTGGAACATATTTCTTCATAGATGACTAAAGCAATAAGGAAGATACTTTATGCGGCTGATGCAAAGGATTCATCATTACCTGAGGCAAATGAAATTATCACCAGGTCACCAGGCATGTTCTTAGATGAAGTAGAGTGAGATGTGCTGCCAAATGCATCGTGCCTCAAAGCTGTAGTGGAGAGTTTTGTGGCCCTCGTGTTATCAACCTGGGTAATTCGAAATTTGTAAATTGTAGTAAATAACATAAACATCGGCAACTGTTCGTGGCCAGTCGCCTGAAGCTGTCTTCGTGTTGCGATGTTACATGTCAAGAGGCAATTTTTCCTGTAGGAACATGCCACTACTTGGGATGCATTCGTGGATAATTCCTTGTCCTACGAGAACCACTACTTGAGATTCTCCTGGCATTCTATTTCTGTCATCCAACAATACATTATTACTAATCCATGCCAATGTAAGGTCGAAGTTTTTATGACTCTCTTTTGAAGAGATTCATCTTATCATGATTGTAGTACATTTTAGATTGACCACTAACTTTTAGTTGCATCCATTTTAGAGGGAACCATTAGGTGGTAGTGGTACAACTTGGATGATGTCGGAACACCATAAAACAGATCTCATGTTGTATCGGGATCGACCTACCCCATGGAGTTCTCGGGAAGAAATCCATCTTAACATGACTGTAGTGCACCCAAGAGTGGTACTGTTTGGATGGTATTGGTCCGCTGCCAAGCAATTTTCATGTTTCTTAGTTTGTGTAATTATGTTGCATTGGGAACGACTCACATTCTCATGGAACTCTCGTGAAGAAATTAATCTTGACATGAAGGCAGTGCATCCATTGATTTCCAGTTTTTCACTCAAGAGGGACGCATTGGAGCATGTACAATGCAAGATGATTGTACAGGTGCTTACGAAAAATAAACCAAACGTCATCTTAAACACCAGTGCTTATTTAGTATAGGAGAGGTGTCAAGTTAGACATTTCTAAGCACTTGGCTAAGCATCTTACATTGTACATGCTCTCATGCGCATTACTGCTTTTTTAAACAGAATATAAACAGGCAGGCGGACATCAGAACATTTTCAATAACTCATAATAATCATCATATCCCCCAAACTGTCATTTGCTTGCATCTCTAAAAGTTTACCAACATAAAAAGCCAATATCAAGAGTCTTGTTTCCGCACATATTCCCACCCAGTTGCTAAACAAACACTTCCAGATGCACAAAAAGATGCACTTAACCACCATGCTTTTCACCCATCACCACTACTAGCTCACCATCTTCACTTGGACCCATTGAATTTCGCCATCATCTTTGTGATGATTGGACCCACCTTGGGGTTGGCTTGGTGCTTTGCAAAATTGGCAGGGTTGCTCATCACTACAGACAATTTTAAACACAGGTCATGTTCACCAAAGACTACAGGAGTAAATTGATGTAGCTAGACTACACAACTTAAAGCAGTAAATATGCAGCGATACAGATTAGTTTTTATGCAGTGATACAGATTAGTTTTGCTCTCATACCTGCATGTAATTACGAGTTTACAGAATGTATAGGCATGCAATATTACACTGAATAACCTCCTTATGCTGGAATTGAAGGGTAGTAGCTCTGTACAAATATTTGAACAATGCAATACTACCCTGAATTACAAAAATCTCTACTGATCTAGTAAAATGGGTACCATCAAATATATCAAGTCCAGCAGTACCTTCTAGCAATCTGAAATAACCTAAATAACCAGATTTCAGACTTTAATGCACATCTCCAGTATGCTTCGGATAAGGAAAAGATTGCATGTGCAATGCAATTACAGAAAATCCAGTCAAACCAATCCACACCTTCCATAACTCCTTACAAGCTTGCACCGACGTATCACTTACCACTACTCTACATCCATACCAAGGCTTCAACAAAAATTATGCAGTACTACTCTTAAGGGTGAATTTAGCATGAAGGAAACTAGGGCTTTAACAACTATTTGATCAGGAAAACAGAGACTAAACTATACCAGGAAAGTATATCGTAAAAGGAAATTGGGACCTAACAACTATTTGATTGGAGAACCATACCATCTTGAAGAGCCGCCATAACCTCTGGGTCACCAAATGCTGACATCAGGTCAGGGTCCTGTTCAACACAAAGAAATAGCACTACTGTGTAAGGGAGGTTTCTACAACACACAACGTGGGTTACATGAAACAGAACAAAGAAATGTAGCAGCGCTTAAGCACTTACATTCAGGATGTCACCCATATCAACGTTACCCGGACCGCCTCCAGCTCCAGGCATAGCACCCCCAGGGAAACCACCCCCCATACCTCCAGGCATAGCACCCCCAGGGAAACCACCCCCCATTCCTCCAGGCATAGCACCCCCGGGGAAGCCACCTCCCATTCCTGCAGGGAAGCCACCTCCCATTCCTGCAGGAAAGCCACCAGGCATGCCTCCTGGGAAGCCCCTGGGAGATGCACCTCCTGATGAGCGACTTGATGATTGCTCCTTCTTCTTGGCCTTGTCATAAGCAGCCTGTTTAAAAGTACACAAGGCATGAAATATATCTAACCATACACAGTATCACTGGAAACCTCATAGCAGGACTGGAAATTTTAGTATGAATCACCTGTGCCTCGGCACGTCGACGGAGCCGATCACGCTCAGCTTTCTTTTCTTCCCTCTCTTTCCGCAGCCTATCATACTTCCTGCGGTGTTCCACTATCTTGTGTGCATTAGGCTCCACCTGCAAGATCACCAGTGTCATTATGATTATATGAACAGGTAACGTACAAAGAAAACATCGTTGCTTCAACAACACCCCACCTTCTTCAGCACAGCATGGATCTCATCATCATAATCAATGTTTGAAGCAGCATGCAGATCACGAGCAGCTTCCTCCCACTTGCCAAGCATAGCATAAGCCATTCCACGAGTTTTGTAGCCCTTTGCAGAGTCTGGGTTGATCTAAAAGAAATACAAGGATGGTCAGTTACAGAGCATAATGCATTATCAATAAAATTATTGCCTTCTCATTGATCCCTTTTAGTATATCCAACTCTGCCTGTTGACCTCAAATATAGTGCATAAAACTGAGCAAGAGAGAGATAAGCGATAAAAGGGAGACAATTCATCACCTCAAGAGCAGCATTCGCATCACGGATGGCAGCAGCAGGTTTTTTCATTTTTATAAACACGGATGCTGCATAATAATACATTCATAACTCAGTGCTAGTCACATGGGCAGCAAATCCACCATGAATGCTGAGAGCGGATAAGGAATGCGAAAGTGTCCATTATATACCTCTAGTACCATACATGATTGCTGAGAGGGGGTTCAACAGTATTGCCTTGGTAAGATGCTCAACAGCTTCATCAAATTTCCCTGACAGGTGACACCGAAACAACGCATATTGGAAAAATGAGGAGTTAAACCGGACGAGCACAGCACGCACAGAGGGAAACAAAGAGTACCTTCTGACATTGCTTCCATGGCGTTGCCTTTTGCTTCCTGGGAGGCATCACGACTTTCCTCAGTCACCTCAACTGAAGGATCTCCCATCTGTGATAGAAAGTCGTCACATTTAATTCACCCTGATCTCAAGGAGACTAATCTAAAATGCTGGCCAACTGGAACTACCCTTGTGAGTGGATTATGATCTTGCGAAACTAGCGAAACTAGACTAGAGCATAGTAGAGAAGTGTATTAAACAATGAAAAAAAAGGCATCTTGGGGCAACCTTTTGTGGAGAGTCGTCATGGTCAGATTCCACGATGTCTCCTTCAAGCTCAAGATCGGACTCCACGATTTCTTCGTCAAGCTCATCCGGCTCAGGGGTGGGGTCCCTCATGTTCAGGTCATCTTCATCGTCCTCGTCGATGTCATCCATGGAAGATGTCTGCTGCAAAATAAACCAGAAATTACTAAGAAATCGAAATCCAAATACCAAAGAAGAAAGGGGAAGGGGAAGAGCGCCGGATCGGACCTTGGGGGCCTTGCTGAATGCGGCAGCGGGTAGGTCGGCGCCCAGGCTCTCGAGGTAGTCCCTGAAGAAGGCGAGGTTGGGGTCGGAGAGGAGGGACGGGTCCTTCTTGCACGCCTCCACGAAGCCCCGGAGCTCGCCAACCCTAGAAGGATCCATCGCCTTCTCACACTCTCTAGCTAGGGCTGGGCTAGCTAGGGTTTCCTCACTTGGGGTTTTGCGTTCTGCCTCTCTAGAGAAGGCAGAAGAAGAGAGGAATGCGAAGTGCCCTCCTGCCCTCTTCTCCTCGTCTTCGGTTCCCTTTGTAGCTGGCCAACGGGCTGGGCCAAAATAAAAGCCCGCGAGTTTGTGGCCCGTCTTGCTTGCACCCCTGCCCTGTCCAGTTTATTTATTAGTTACATGTTCCCGATTCTCAAACAAAAAAAAGAGTTCTCCCTGCTCCTCGGCTCCTCCCCCTCTCCTCCTCCCCAGTTACGGCGAGATGACATTCCAAAGGAAAAACCCCGGCGACAGAAGGCCATCCGGCCGGTTCGCCGTCGGCGGCAAGCGCAACTTTTCGCCCGAGTACCCCTGCGTGTCGCGGTTTCGGGAGCGGAGGCTCCTCGTCTTCCTCGTCCACAAAATCTCCACAATACCTACGAAGCGTACGCCCCGAAAATCTCTCCTTGCTTGCTTGATTCGATTTCTAACGCCCTCAGTGGATGAGTCTGACCAAGGCACGGATGCAGGCTCCTCGGCGAGACGGACGTGTTCATGTCCGAGTTTCATCTGATCGGCCTGGTGCGGCGCGGCCACTGGAGCGATGGCATCAAGTACCTCTCCCGCTTCCTGCCGTCCGAGCGTCTCCTCGGCGTCCACGGCCGCGCCCTCTTCCACTTCCTCCGCGTGTACCAGGCCATCGACTACATCTTCTGCGGCGCAAGGGAGGCCGTCGCCGTGGCTGCGGCCGTCAGCGTGTGCCGGGAACGGCTCGGCACTACCAGCAGCCATGGCCTCAGCAAACTCTGTGGCATCCTCTCGTCCCTCCTCGAGTCCAAGAGACTAAGGTTTCATCCCAATGTGACCCAATCGATTGATTTGTAGTATTAACTAGCATAATACCCATGCGTCGCCACGGAAATTATTTTTCACACTAGATGTTATTGTATACTTTAATTATCTTTATTTAATTAATGGTTGTGCCAAATCAATAGTTGGTGCGGTCGTCTGAAGGTGTCAACGTACCACTGCAACCAATTGAGATCCTTACAATTTTGTTCCTGTTCTTGAGCCTCAGACATTCTGTTCGTGAATGCAGGGACTCTATGAACATATTGAGTGTGAGGCACCAGGCGTTCTTGGTTATCATTGATTTGGTTAGACAGACTCCAGAGTTGAAAGATTGTAGGCGACGCAAGTGCGGTGGGTCGATGAATCCCCAGAACGTACTTCCCCTCGGCTTTGGGCATGCTAGGTACGCACTGCCGCATCCTTCCCAACTCCAACCTGTCTTGTATCAGTTAATTCCGTGCGAGTTCTGAGATAACGCTGCATCTGCTGCAACCTTTGCTAGTTTCCGTCCGAGGCGCCACGTGAAGAAAGGAGGCGCACGGGTCCCGGCATCTTTGGTTGCCGGGCTATATCTTCAGAAGAAGAAGATGTATGTAGAGCATAAAGTTTTCTCTGTCAAACTCGGATGCTCATCAGTTCTGCCTTTTTCTACTCATGTTCGATGGTATTCAGACTAAATGGGTACGTTCCTTGCTTTGTGCAGGCTGCCTTCTTCAACTCCAAGTGATCACTCTCAGGGGTTAACTCGTGGCACGATATTATAATTGTCACAAACATCTTATGGCTACTGTATTTTTATATATGTGCACTGCTTATTAACTAGTATGGTTTTATTTATTTTTCTTCCACTCTCCCCAATGCAGAATCGTTAATTAAGGCAAAGGAATGGCTGGTGGATCTTGTTGGTAAAACTACTCTCTGCTCTGCCTGTTTTACTTACTCTGTTGGGAGAACATCCGGTTGAAACCAGTGAAAACCATGTGTTTAAATGTTTAAAAAATTCTAAAAAAAAATATAGTATGTTCAGGGAGATGATTTTCTGTAAACATGTAAAATTTCAAGTTTAAGGTCAAATTCATTTGGGAAACGTGAAAAAAAGAAGCTATGAATAGTGCAAACAGTAAAACAATGCTATTCATGCTGAATTTGTTTTTACTTTCTTTCAATACTCCCAAATGATTGTGAGTTTGAACTTGGAAAATGCTCATTGAACATTACCCTCCCAACATGCTGTATTCTTTGAGAAGTTTTTGGAACTATATTAAATTTGGTTTATAAAAAGGAGTTGTCGCTGTAATTTGGTTTCCACTGGATATTTTCTCATTTATGCCAACAGTTCTGCTCAACTTCTTATTGAGTTATGAGTACTATTATTTTTGCACATTAGAAACTGATAAAACTTGCATGATCTTCAGATAGAAGTCTGGAAGCTGGTAGGCCGCGTCAAGGGGAACCATTTCACTCGGCCTGTAATGAAGGTAACTTTCACTCTGTTATAATCCACTAAACCTGTAGTTTGGTCGAATTTCAAGAAAGCATTTTAGTTTACTATAATTAAGAAAAAATGAACATTGAGTTTATTAATGTGGGACCTTTACTCCCGTGCAGCAGCCTCATCACATGTCATGTAGTTTTGTGCACTTCTGCTACCTACCTGCTATTGTTTTTCACTGATGAACTTGTGGCAGGTGCCCCTGTTACTCCAGCCCCGCAGACTGTTTTTGGTACCTTCAGAAGGCCGGCTAGAAATTCTTATCTCTCTACTCTTGGTAAATTAGTTGAGCTCTCTCAATCATTTCTAAACCAGGATAAACCTTTATTGACAATAATAATCCCTGTAATTATTATTGTCAGTGAGTAGTACCATTGATTCTTTATGTGGCCTATAACTTTTGTATATATTGTTTTTAATAATCTTCTCTTTTTGCTGTGGCAGGTTTAAAAAAAGAGGCCAGGGAATGGATGCTTTATCTTTCTGGTAGAACTCAACTCTGGCCTGCATGTGTCTTTCATCTTTTTTCTTCACCAAAGTTCATATATGCGTCAACCACTTCGCTGTTGTTAATTAATATTTTGTAGCTTGATTACACTACTGCAACTGATGAGCTTATGTGATCTTCAGATGAGTGTCTGGAAGCCTGGCCACAAGTTCCATATTTCGATGACCCGGGTAACTTCATACCCTTCCATCCACTAGTTCTCTTGTTTCAAAATCTTCTGTTCTTTTTTTCAGTAACTTGTTATTATTGTCTCGCCTTTTCACCTGGGGTCTTCAGTCTTCATTGGCTGCAAAAATTCTTTGAACCTTCGTACCGTATGTGCATAATATTTTCAGGCGTTTCAAAATTTAGCTCATTTTGCACATTGTATTTTCAGAGACCACAGTGGCATTACTATGTATCTGTAAAATTAGAACAAACTAATGTTACTGGCGTTAAAGTTAGTACAACTACGTGTCACTTTATATCTTTAGAACCAGTTCTTTGGTCTTACCGAACTGATTGTTTTTACTTTGAATTTTATTACAGTAGTGTATTCCTATGCTGTGGCATGCGCACATATAATTCTCCCGGGCTGTTGTCATTTGATCTCCGTGCCCATTGTTTTTCCCATCTGCAGAAGGCCATTTTAGATCTGCGGTGGAAATATCTTTCACCTTTTTCACACTCTGTCATTCTTTTGTTGGTTGCGTGACAAGTCTACCTGCTCTAAGTTATTTGCATGATAATTCTGAACTGCACTTGTGAAACAGCTTACCTTATCAGGGTGTATATTGGTCTTTGAACTTTAGTATGCGTGGTTAACTGCTGCTGTTTCTGATTGAGAAACTCGTTTCAGGTGCTTTTGCTCCTGGAATCTCAGAGATTATGCCTGATACCTCAAAGAAGCCAGCGGAAAATTTAGCCAGATCATGAGTCACAAAACAGGTAAATTAGTTGAACTCTCTTTTTGCGGACAAATTAGTTGAACACGTGCTTGACATTAAGTGCTGACTCCTGCTTCACCTTTTGTCCTTGAAATGTTTGGACGTTAGGGAACAGAACATTTAGGAGAAATTTTAAATGTGATCCCTCAGCTCTCATTTTTACCCTGTGTAACGACATTGAATCTTGGGCCATTCTGCAGAAAGAAACAAGACGTAGAAAACTTGAAATTGGGGTACGCATGATCAAGCAGGTGGTGACTGAAGCTTTTGCGAGAGGACATGGCTGGGCCCCCGTTGGACGACGGATTACTGCTTAAGTCTGCTCGTAGATGCCGTGTTCTCAAAAAAAAACGCTGTGTTTTTTTTGTACCTCTGGGTTTGCTTGGCACGGCTGCTATGTTCTGTTACATGCGGTCTAACTGTCGAGACCTGTCTTTTTTTTTCCTTTTCTGCATTTCGTTTTAAAGACTCGTGTATTTAGAACTGTTGGTGGTTTCTATAATACGGAGTAGAAATAGATGGCGGGAGCCCATTGTTTCAAAAAAAAGGAGAAATTTTAATCAAGGGTGCTAATTGCTCTGCTCTTGTGGTAGATTAATTCGGTGATCCTGATGAGTACTGTTGTGCAGGCATAAATAATCTATTGAGCAAATATGTGTTGTGGCACAAACGGGATATTCGACCAGAACATCTTTGCCCTGCAGTCTGCAGCTCAGATCAGAACGCTCTTGCCTGGATGGGCTTCGTACGTAATCATCTCTCTGTAGAACTCTAGTTTTCGGAATATATAATTGTGAATCTTAATTAAGGAATCAACAGTTTAATAATTACTTGGCGTTACTACTTAATAATTACTCCACTCAATATTTGATTCTTCTTTCGCTCTCGATTGGAGTAGTGAATTTTCTTTTTTTTTAGAATATGGCAGCTTTTTTAACTCACAATACCGTTTGGGATATAAATAAAGTCGGGAGAAAGACTACTAGATGGGTGACCTCCTGAGGAGTTCTCATGTTGCATTCTTCTTTATAGAATTAAAAAAAAAACTACCTTTGCCAAATTGTGTGCATCAAAACCTGCGGCCCAATGAGCCCAGCCCAGCCAAAATAAACTGAAGTCCAGGCCCACGCCAAGTCCATTCTCTATTTTTCTTCCTCTCCGTCTCTCCGCACGCAAGTCCATCCTCTTCCATTTCCACGTTTCCCCAGCAACACACGGCTCGTCTGAACTCTCGAGTCGAGGCGGAGATGGAGCAACCGGCCGCCGTCTCGGAGGTGTTCGGCAACGGCGACCTCTTCGACCAGATCTTGCTCCGCCTCGACAATCCCGTCTTCCTCGTCCTCGCCTCCCGAGTCGACAAGACCTGGAGAAGGCGCGCCACCGATCGGGATTTCCTCGGCCGCTTCCGCAACCACCTCGCTCGCCGCCCTCGTCCTCGACCCCTCGGCTTCTACGTAAGCTTCTTCAGCTACGAGAATCCCTTCGACTGCACCAAGTTCGTCCAGATGTCTCAGCCCCCCAAGCTCGCCGATGTCACGAGCAGCGCCTTCTTCGGCAACTTCGGCGACAACCTCGACCCCGGCGAACAGTCGCATGTCGTGCACTGCCGGAACGGCCGCGTCCTCCTTAATCTGTACCGGCGTTGCGACGGTCCTTACGCTGTGCTCGGCCCGCTGGACACGGCGCCAGCCGTGGCTCGCCTTCCGCCTCTGCCGCCATCCCCTGTCGTCAGTGACATAGGGTTTCGGTTCCTCGCCGACCACGGCCGCGACGGGCCGTTGTGCCTCTTCATCTGCATCTCCAGTTCGACAGATATGGTGCGCTTGCCCCGCCTGCAAGATCAAGATGGCCAATGGGTCGACAGCATCTCCTGCGCCACAGGACTCTCTGCTACGCTTGGAGATCCCGGTTGTCAATTCCTTGCGCGCGACGAAAACCTCTACATGCTTTCCTCCAACGGCTACATTGTTCGCTTGGATTTGACCTCCATGAGTTTCCTTGTCATGGGGCTTCCAGATGGAGTCCAACTGGACGGCTGTGACACTGAAGAGGCCGAGGATAAGCAGATACTCTCACGAGCATATGATGATTTCGGGGTCTACTTCATCCAGATCAAGGGCTTACATCTGCGTGTTTGGGTCTGCAAGAGCGATGGTGACAATGCGGGCACGTGGATGCTGGAGGCTAACATTTCTCTGCCCAAGGCATTTGGTCATCTTGCAAAGAAACCAGAAGATTGGAGGTATGGTCTTTTACGTCTGTTGAGTGCTGGTGACAATGCCGACTTCGTTTTCTTGGTCGATGGGAGTGAGATTTATCGGCACATCTTCTACCTAGATATCAAGACCAGGAGTGTTGAGGAGGTGTATTGCAGGTTGAATGAAGATCGTGAATTGCTTGATAGCTGCCACTTTATGATGACCTGACCTCCCATCTTATCGCCACCGGTTGATCAAAAGAACATGTTGTACAAATGGTTTCTTCTTTGGCTGGAAATTTACAATCTCTTGGGGTTGTGGGGGACATCAAGTTGATGTCTGTTACAATGAGTTTTGATACTTCTGTAATCTGTATAGTGTTATCCTCACACATTTTCTGGGTTTCACCATCAATCAATTAGAAGCTCAATTAGGATGTCTATTACTGATGCTATCTCCATGCCCTTCTTTAAACTGATGTTTACTAGTGTTTCGTAATGCTGTGATTTGATACGATATGTCTTTTCAAGTGTGTATGCATTGCACTGTTGCAGTCTGTTTCTGTTTACAGGAAGTGAAAAACACAAAAAGAGTTTCATTAGGCGGTTGTTTTAAGTAGAGTTTTCAAATGTAAGGGAAAATAAGAGAAAAAAAAGGACAGAGGGTGTTGAATCATATTGGTTTCTTCTTTCTAATGCTGCAGCCAAGTTCCTGAATTATGCTTATTTCAGTACTACTCTGTGCCTTCTTTGTCAGTTGTATGCTATCTATGTTCTTCAAAATGACTTGATGGTTGAGATCAAAAGAAAAGGTTGTACAAATGCTTTCCTCTTTGGTTGGAAATTTACAATGTCTTGGGGTGGTGGACAGGTGGGGGACATCAAGTTGATGTCTGTTACAATATGTTTAGATACTTCTATAATCTGTACAGTATTATGCTCACACATTTTCTTCGTTTTACTCTCAATCAATTAGCAGCTCAATTAGGATGTCAATTACAGATCCATTCTGCCCCATGACCTGTTCTAAACTGATGTTTACTAGTATTTGATAATGCTGTGATTTGATATGCTACGTCCTTTCAGTTGTGTAGTGTGTTGCTCTGTTGCTGTCTGTTCTCAAGGTTCTTTTTACAGGAAGTGAAAAACAGAAAGAGAGTTTCACTAAGTGACTGTTTTTGGTAGAATTTGCAGTAAGGGAAAGAACAGATAAAAATGGACAGGCAGTGTCGGAGGGATGACCCCGGGTAGGGTCATGACGGCACAACACAAGCCGGGATGACAGAGGAGATACAGGAAGTCAGGTCCGCTTAGGAAATCCTGCCTGCATCTCCAGGTTTGGCTAACGCTAAGCCGACATACCTAGCTTATATCGGCCCGGCGGTTCTATGCTGCCCAGCTCGCAGGATCAAGATGAGTAAGGGAGTCTCGGCAGAAGCCGAGATCCCTCAACGGTCTTATCCTAGCTACGCGGATGGAGGAAAAGCAAACTCATCATCACCACGGGAAAGCGGTCAGCGCCTGCACCAGGACGTCAGAGGACCACGCGCTGGAAGCACCGAAAGGAGCTTCCCTGATGAAACCGGTGAAAAGTAAAGTGGCTTTGTCCCTCATAGTATAGTCTGGAGGGAACAGCGCCGCGTGCCGGCGGGGCCCGAAGATGGCGACGCTGATCCCGGCCCACATGGCAGTGAGCCGGGAGACGCCCATAAATAGACCCTCACCCCTTGGTGAGGAAGAGGGTTCTGAGAGATTCAAGGGATTCCCGTCTTCTTCTTCTTTCTCTTCTTCTTCTTCCCCAAGAATACAGTTCAAGGAGCGCCATTGTAGAGCTTATCAATCTCGGCTAATACATCTAGGCAGGAGTAGGAGTCTTACCTCGACAAGAGGGCTCCGAACCTGGGTAAATCGGTGTGTTTTTGTGTGATTTGTGCGTGTTCTTCTTCACGTCCTCCCTCCTCAGGATCCCCCATCGTCCGTCGACCCCAATTCAAGTCATCCCATGGCATCTGCCGTGACGCCACCACGACAGGCAGTGTTGAATCATATTGGTTTCTACTTTCTAATGCTGCAGCCAAGTTCCTGAATTATACCTATTTCATTACTACTCCACGCCTTCGTTGTCAGTTATATGTTATAAGTATTTGTCTTCTCCAAAATGACTTGATGGTTGAGATCAAGCATATATGGGAGTGAATAGATCTTGTCTTAGCCATTCTGATTCTTTTGGAAGGGGGTGGGGGGCATTTTGGCTGCCAGAATTTATCCCTTCTTTTAATGTACTTTATTTATCTATATTTAGCTTGTTGAGAGGTACTTCCTCCGTCCCATATTAAGTGACTTTCTATTACATGTATCTAGACATTTTTTAGGCATAGATACATTCATATTTGAGCAAATTTGAGTCACTTAATTTGGGACGGAGGGAGTAGTTTATTTCTAACATTTCCTTCATTATGCTACTCCCTCCAATCCTAAATTGTTATCGAAATATTACATGTATCTAGACGCTTTTTAAGAATAGATACGTCCATAATTGGACAAATTTGAGTCAAGAATTTAGGATCAGAGAGAGTACTTCATTGCTGTGGGCTCACTTGGAAACTGGAATTGTGCTTTCTTTCTGGTTGCTGGGAGCCCGGGAAACAATATTTTCCAATAGACATCTTTGCAAGCAGAGGGGTTGGGGATTGTTTTGTGCCTTCAAATTGAGTCTGTTCATCCGTTTATAATAGTGGTGTTGTGGTCAAGCTGTGATGGAAACATTGGTTGGAAGATTTAAATGCTTGATTACCGAGGATCGTTTCTATGTGAAAAGGAAACAAAAAACACATGCTCCATGATCCTGTATGTTTCTTTGTAGCATTTTCCTGAATTTCTCTGAATCTGAGCTAACTTGTTGACATCATTTGGTCAATGAACAGTTGCATCCAATTAGCCAGCATCATTTTATCTGCATTGTCTGGCATACTGCATTACTGCTGATGTGCACCCTTCAGATGCAACAAGAGCCAAAGGTTGTGGCTGGCAAGCATGTTCATGGTCCTTTTTGTTAGTAGTCGAGAAACGTTGGTCTATACGGAGCGTTATTCTTAGGTACAGTGTGTTAAACATATTATATCTCTTCTTTATATCAGATCGGTTTTTTAGGTGGGATGGCTAGACGAGGTATCTTAACATGGTATCAGAACCAAAAGTCTCAAGTTTGATTCTCAATCCCCCGCATTTTCCCAATATTATCCACGCGCACGTTGGACTTCAGTATTCGTGGGATCAGCATCAGAGAGACAGACATAATACAACAGGGTAGCAGAGCTTAGCTGTTGGGTTTCCTCTTTGTTTTATCTTACCAACTGGACTAAATACCCGGCAAAAAAAAGAACTAGAAGTAAATGGGTTTTATCTTGAAAATGTCGGAAAGCAAACATCTACAGTACTCCTTGGTGAGGATGGAGAGATCGAAAGAAAGCAGGTCATGGTCAGCTCAGGAAGTTAGTTTATACATTAAAAAAACGTTAGATTGGACATGTTACCTCAAATCATGGTGAGATGCTAGAAGTGTGGTAAGCTTTCCTGCTCAATACCTTCAGTCACTGGAGCTGAAGAAATTTTCTTTGCTCTAGATTCTTTTGGGCTGGTATTTGTTTGACAACCGATATGATATGGAATTTCCGTCAGTTCTGTAAGTTCATTATCTCACTACTACATGCTTTATCCTGTGTTGTGAGGAAAGGAGATAAAGAGATTTGAGGAATTGAGGGGAAAAAGAAAAGAAGTGGCACGTTCTGTCGTTGAGCCGCATATACGGCCGTGCAGCCGGAGGAGCCTGTCTATGACGACGGGCCCAATAGAAACACAGGTTTTCTAAGCCCAAAAACCCTAACAGCTCTGTGTTTCCGAGGCCCATCACCTCCATATATAAACAACTCTCGAGCCGCCGCCACCGTCGCGAATCTCTAGGTCACGGCCCAGCCCACGAGATGTTCCCCGCTCCAGCGCACGCGACGGGCCAGCCACCCAGACGCCGCCAAGGCCTAAAAATCCAGCCCTTCAGGCGGCGCGCCGATGTCGCGCCCGATTTCGCCGTCAACTCCTGCCTCGCGCTTTCCTCCGCCTTCCGCGATTGCTACGCCGGGAACGCCCGAGACCTCGACTTCGAGACTCTCTACAGGTTTGAGACTTCCGCCGCTAATCATACATCTGTTCGTGTTTATTAATCGAATAATCTCTCGCCGGTTAGTAGTTTGTTGAACGAGATCTGATTCCCCCATCCCAGGTGTGCCTACGACGTGGTTCTGTTCGGCCATGGCGAGATGCTATACACCCAGGTGGCGACCACCATGGCTTCCGAGGCGGAGAAGCTCGCGGCGTCTCTGCTGGCAGACCACGCCGCGCAAACGGACGACGGCGCGTTCCTGCCGGAGCTGCTGGGGAAGTGGAAGACGCACAGCACGGCCGTTGCCATGATCAACGACGTCGTCAGGTACATGGACGCGGTGTTCGTCCCCAAGCGAGGCAAGGTGCCCGTCCGCGAGCTAGGCCACAGGGCATGGCGCAAGGCCGTGGTCGGGTCCGACGAGAGTACCCCGGTGGGGGCAACGCTGCGAGCCGCTCTGCTCGAGATCTCTCGCCGGGAGCGCGCCGGCGGGGCGCCCGTGGACGCGGAGATCTGCGGGCTCATGGCCGCCGCGGCCAAGATGCTGGTGGATCTCGGCGGCGGCGCGTATGAAGAGACCCTGGAGGCGCCGTTCCTGGACGAGGCGGCCCGGTTCTACGCCGTGGAGTCCGTCCGCCTTCGGCTCGAGCTCGGCTCCTGCTCCTCGTGCGGTGAGTACCTGGGCGAGGTCGAGTCCATGGCGGACGCCGAGAGGGCGCGCGCGGCCCGCTGCGGCCTCGACGCCGCGCAAATGGGGGAGAAGGCCGCGGCGGTGGTGCTGTGGGAGATGGTAGAGAAGGACGGCGTGGCGATGGCGCGGCTGGTGGGCGGGCTCGCGGCCATGCTCGCCGAGGGGAGGTGCTCGGACATGGCCAGGATGCACCGGCTGCTCGGGCGCGTCCCGGGCGGCGTGGCGGCCATTAGGAGCGCCATGGAAGCTCACTTCCGGGAGATCAGGGAGAGGGCCGGGGATGACGAGCGAATGCTGTCTGGTGAGAAGGATAGGTACAGGGAGATGATCGACGGCGTGTTCCATGGCGAGGTGTCCTTTCATGCCGCCCTAGACTCCTGCTTTGGATGATTCTCTTTTTCTAAGAGTTTAATCAGTAGGCACGTCGATCGCACGGTGGTTCACACTCAGGGAGATCAGTAATTGAGATCGTATTTGGTCGATCAAATTAGTTATGCTTGGTTATCTTAGAGATCCACGAACTTTTATCAATAAAATTTACTCCTGTATTAGAGATCTTTGTTTTCTTGTTTATTTGAAGAAGAATGTGCTTGCAATGGTGAGATTAAGTTGGTTCAAACGAATGACTGAAGAAAATCTTCTGGAACGATTCAAGTGTAGATTTCAAAAAGGAATTACAGGATTACAGGAGCGCTGTATACCAAACACTGAGCATTTGAGCTGTTTTGGGTCAAATACGTAGTAGAGATTTCCTCCATTACCTCCGAACCTCGCCACATTCGAGCCTGTTGCATCAAAACGTGCAGCCCATATAGCCCAGCCCATCCAAAATAAACTGAAGTCCAGGCCCACGCTAAATCCGTTCTCTATTTACTCTCTCCCCACGGAACGCAAGTCGCCAACGCCAAGTCCCTCCTCTCCCATTTCCACATTTCCCCAACAACACACGGTTCTACCTCCGAAAAGCAACACACGGCGAGGCGGAGATGGAGCAGCCGGAGATGGAGATGGAGATGGAGCAGCCGGCCGCCGTCTCGGAGGTGCTCGGCCTCGACCACCTCCTCGACCAGATCTTGCTCCGCCTCGACATTCCCGTCTTCCTCGTCCTCGCCTCCCAAGTCAACAAGTCCTGGAGAAGGCGCGCCACCGACCGGGATTTCCTCGTCCGCTTCCGCGACCGCCTCGCTAGCCGCCCTCGTCCTCGGCCCCTCGGCTTCTACGTCAGCTTCGTCGACGCCCTCGGCCTCCAGCACTCGGCCCAGGACCGCACCAAGTTCGTGCCCATGTCTCAGCACCCCAAGCTCGCGGATGTCATGAACGACGCCTTCTTCGGCAACTTCGGCGACAACCTCGACCCCGACGAAAAACCAGTTGTCATGGACTGCCGGAACGGCCGCGTCCTCCTCAATCAGAGCCGCCGCGACGCCGGTCCTTACGTTGTGCTCGGCCCGCTGGACCCAGCGCCAGCCCCGGCCCTCTTACCGCCTCTGCCGCCACATCCCCTTCGTAACAAGATGTTCTGGTTCCTCGGCGACTACCGCCGCGACGGGACGTTGTGCGTCTACGTCGGCATCCCCACTCAGCTCCATCAGCCGAAAGATATGGTGCGCTTGGCCCTCCTGCAAGGAGACAACTGGGTCAGCAACGTCTCCTACGTCACAGGGCTCTCTGCTACGCTTGGATTTCCCTTTGATCAATTGCTTGTGGGCGACAACCTCTACATGCTTTCCTCCAACGGCTACATTGTTCGCTTGGATTTGGTCTCCATGAGGTTCCGTGTCATCCAGCTTCCAGATTGGTGGACTGACTTGGACGCGGATAAGCAGATACTCTCACGAGCATATAATGATTTTGGGATCAACTTCATCGAGATCAAGGGCTTACATCTGCATGTTTGGGTCTGCAAGAGCGATGGTGGCAATGCGGGCACGTGGATGCTGGAGGCTGACATTTCTCTGCCCGCGGCATTTGGTGATCTTGCAAACCTTATTGCTGATGAGGACGGTGATGTTGTTGATGAACCAGATGATGGGAGGTACGAGCTTTTACGTCTGTTGAGTGCTGGTGACAATGCCGACTTCGTGTTCATGGTCGATGGTGGTACTCATTTTCAGCACATCTTCTACCTGGATATCAGGACCAGGAATGTTGAGGAGGTGTATGGCAGGTTGGTGGAAGATGGTGAAGTGTTTCGCATCCGCCACTTTATGATGACCTGACCTCTCGTCTTATCGGCACCGGTTGATGAAAATAAAATGTTGAACAGATGGTTTCCTCTTTGTTTGGAAATTTACAATGTTTTGGGGTGTTGGGGGACATCAAGATGATGTCTGTTACAATATGTTTTGACACTTCTGTAATCTGTACAGTACTGTGCTTACACATTTTTTGGGGTTTTATCATCGATCAATTAGGATGGCTATTACTGATGCTATCTCCATTCTGCTCCATGCCCTTTTCGAAGTTGATGTTTACTAGTGTTTCGTAATGCCGTGATTTGATATGATGGGTCCTTTCTAGTGTGTAGTGTCTTGCAGCCTGTTCTCAAGATTCTTTTTAAAGGAAGTGAAAAACACAAAGAGAGTTTAGTAGAGTTTGCAATGTAAGGGAAAAAACAGATAAAAGCACAGAGGCTGTTGAATAATCATGTTGGTTTCTACTTTCTAATGCTGCAGACAAGTTCCTGAATTATGCATATTTCAGTATAACTATTTCTGCGCCTTCGCTGTCAATTATATGTTAGCTGTCTTCTTCAAACATTTTCTGTGCATGCAATTTATCCCTTCTTTTAATCTAGTCTATTTATTTCAGGCACTCAGGTTTAACTACCAATAATATTCAGTTTGATGTGAGGTAGTTTAATGCTAATATTTCCTCCATAATGCTACTTGATTGTTGGGGGCTCACTTGGTCAACTGTGCTTCTTGCTGGGAAACAATGTTTTCCAATAGACATCCCTGCAAGCAGAGGGGCTGGGGTGTTTTCTGTGCCTTCAAACTGAATCTGTTCACCCATTTATAATGGTATAATGTGCTTAAGCTATGGTAGAAACATTGGTGGGCATATTTAAATCCTAGAGTGCCCAGGAGTGTTTTGATAGTTGGGTATTTGTCATGGTTGTCATTGTCGTTGGGATATCGAACTATAATTGTGTGATCTGGATTCTGGACCTGTTTTTTATGTATAGTGCTGCTGGGTTGCTGCCTGCTGGGTATATCCTTGATTCCATGTACACATCATCCGGTAAAGTGGAAATTTTCTTTGCTCTAGCTTGTTCTCGGAGTCTCTGCATCTCAACCTCTGCCTGA
The DNA here is from genome assembly GCF_000005505.3 of Brachypodium distachyon. Classification (NCBI taxonomy): domain Eukaryota; kingdom Viridiplantae; phylum Streptophyta; class Magnoliopsida; order Poales; family Poaceae; genus Brachypodium; species Brachypodium distachyon. The sequence goes on from NC_016135.3 coordinate 25,686,127, forward strand.
AGCACTGCGGTCAACTTCTGAGCTTCGACCGTCTATGAACGCAATGTGTTTGCTTGCTGCTTGTCTGGTTGATCATTGGAACAGATTGTTATTTTCCAAGTTGGAATTGTTATTTTCTTGCCCGGAACTACGTCCTTTTCTTCTGGCACAGTTTGCAACTCCGCGAAGCACCGGGTGGAGGCGGACCCCAAGTTCAAGTCCTGGAAGAACCTCGATGACGCCATCCGCGAGATTCACAACCACAATGCCAGCGGCCTCTCCTTTGAGGAGCTCTACAGGTTGAAAACTCTAGTCCAAGCCGCGTACCCCCACCTTGCTTAATTGTTTGCTGTTAATTTTGGTCCACCATCGTTGCGTGTGCTGTGGAGTCTAGTCAGCAGGGTGAACAGGTAATGCAATGCAACTGGGGATAGGTGTTCTAGTACGAATAGTCTCTGTTGCTAGATTTCAGTTCCTCGTGATATGCAGCGACCAAGTGTGGATCGTTTCCTAGGTTTTGTTGGATGATCGTCAATTTGATTGGGATATGCAGTAGTTTAAAAAGGTTTTGTTTGATCAGGGCTATCTATTTGGTTATTTATGCCACCTAGACCTAGGTAAGTATGTAGATTTTTGTTTGGAAAATTGGAGTTTGTTGAGAGGATCATTTTCTGAGTCGTGTACTGTAGCACTTAATTTGGGTAGGAATCGTTTTCATGGGTTTTGCTGCGACCGTGTGGCTGTGACTTGCGTGAGTTTGTATTGTTCGGGAATTGGCATGTTTTGCTCCTCCAGTGGTTTTGGTAGAAATTAATTGCATGTGTTTTGAGTTTTGGCCTGACAGCCTGGCAGCGATGTTTTGTGATGATAAATATATTTTTATTACGCTGCGATTAATTTATGCTTGTGTAATTATAAGGGATGGTACCTTGAAGTTCCTTGATTTTTTCTCATGTTTATGTGTTCATGTGATTTAAATGCTGGATGTAAATGGGAACTTTTAGTTACTAGTGTTGTTGCATGGGTGATAATTTGTGTTGCATCTAGTCTTTGTAAAAGAACAGATTAGTGCTGAACTTATGCGATACTTTTATGAATTTTTATCCAATGTCATACAATAGAAGTAATTGAAATTCACTTGCTTACAGTTGATCATCTTACTCTGTTGTTTAGAGAATTAGGAATTAGGCTGGGAGCGGGCAGGAATGCGATGATAAAATATTGTCAACATCTGCATATTGTTTTTCTTTCAAATTGCCATATGTATGGTTTACCAGTTTACCCTCTGTTTCTCTGCTAGTATTCTGTTCTCATGTTTCATGTTGCTTCACGTTCCGCACTTCACTTAGTAATTTTTGTTTCGAAATGTTATTTAAGAAAAAGATTCTTGAAGGTCGCATTTCTGGACCTTTGCCATTTATTTTGTGAAGGTATGATTCCTTTGAGCAAAATTCTCATGTTATAGCTGATTTTAATTCAGTGAATACTGGGAAACTTCATTATTGAGTGCTCACCTTTTAATCTTTTATATCCTATTGCACATGTAATCCTCAAGTTTCCTATAACTTGATCCATCTACACATTCTTGGGGCTTAGCAATTGGATGCATGAATTCAATGCCATGGAAGGAGTAACAGCATGCAGGGAGACGAAACCCATTTAACTCGGTAGGGGTACAGTATGAAACGACATGCTATTTTCTCCTTGAAATCCTGAAATGTCATCTATTCTTGAACAAGAAAAGAGGTCTAACATGCCATCTGTTTACCAAAGGGGAGTAGTTTAATCTCTGTAAGGATGTGTGGTACGAAATTGCTGAGTATACCAGGCCTGTTTGAAGGTTCAATTATTTGATAGACTGGTTGCTTTGGAATAAAGTAAAAAATGACTTGTCTGATTTTTCTTTTCAGATTAGTGGGGAACTATTTAACAAAGTATGGGCCTCACTATTCAACATAACAAACTCTATACATGATTTGTATAATTCATCGTTTGTAAAATGTTTCAGAAAATGTATCGGACGTCTTTGTTGTTTGCACTTTTATCTTTTGGGAGGTGGTTTGGGTTTTTACTTTTTAGTGTTGTTACTACTTGGGATGTCATTTTGTAGGGGTTATTTTTGGTGTTTTTGGTTCTATGACGTGGCAGGCCAAGAAAAGCAGCAAACTGTTTGCAATTCTGGCAATAGTTTAGGAAACTAATGTGGTTTTGCAATCCTGTGTTCTCTTGTTGTTTCTGTCCATTGAATGTCTTGCTTTATCACCTGAATATTCCTTTTAGGTCATATTGATGAAGTTTCTATTGGATCTTAACACTGTAATACATATATCTTCTTTCCTTTTAATTCTATAACATAATTTTCTTCTTGTGTTGGCCAGGACTGCTTATAACATGGTTCTTCACAAACATGGTCCGAAGCTCTATGAAAAACTGATAGAGAATTTGAAAGGACACCTCAGAGAAAGGTGCAGATTAGTAGAGGCTGCCCAAGGTGGTTTGTTCTTGGAGGAGCTGCAGAGAAGATGGGCTGATCACAACAAGGCATTACAAATGATCAGAGATATACTCATGTATATGGATAGAACATTTATTCCGACTAGCAAAAAGACACCTATCTTTGAACTTGGTCTAGAATTGTGGAGAGATATCGTCATCCGCTCTCCCAAAATTCATGCTAGATTGTTTGACACACTTCTTGAACACATTCATAGAGAGAGGATGGTCGAGATGATAAACAGAGGTTTAATGAGGAACACAACCAAAATGTTGATGGAACTTGGGTCTTCTGTCTATCAGGCCGACTTTGAGAGGCCTTTCCTTGAGGTATCTGCAAGTTTCTACAGTTGTGAGTCACAGCAGTTCATTGAGTGTTGCGACTGTGGTGAGTATCTCAAGAAGGCTGAGAGGCGGCTCGCTGAGGAATCGGAACGTGTTTCACAGTATATGGATGCCAAAACTGCAGACAAAATAGCTAATGTTGTGGATAAAGAGATGCTCTCAAATCACATGCAGAGGTTGATTCATATGGAGCACTCTGGTCTTGTGAATATGCTCATTGATGACAGACATGAAGACCTTACCAGGATGTATGACTTGTTCAAGAGTGTTCCCGATTGGCATTCAACAATTAGATCTATCATGGCTTCTCATGTTAAGGAAACTGGGAAGACTTTAGTGACTGACCTAGAGAGGTTAAAGGACCCTGTTGATTTTGTCCAGCGTCTTATAAATGCGAAGGACAAGTATGATGAGATTGTCAGTGTTTCATTCAGCAATGACAAGGTTTTCCAAAATGCTTTGAATTCCTCATTCGAGAATTTCATCAACTTAAACAACCGCTCCCCGGAATTTATATCATTGTATGTTGACGACAAGCTTCGAAAAGGTGTGAAAGGAGCCAATGAAGAGGATATTGAGGCAGTACTGGACAAGCTTATGATGCTCTTCAAGTACTTGCAGGAGAAAGATGTTTTTGAGAAGTATTACAAGCAACACCTGGCAAAACGTCTTCTATCTGGGAAAACTACTTCTGATGAAGCTGAGAGGAGTATGCTTGTGAAGCTGAAGACGGAATGTGGCTACCAGTTTACATCAAAATTGGAAGGCATGTTCACTGACTTGAAGACGTCTCAGGATACGATGCAAAGTTTCTATGCCAATCTCTCTGCTGATATTGATGCTCCAACAATATCTGTTCAGATACTCACAACTGGGTCTTGGCCAACCCAACCATGTGCTACCTGCAATCTTCCACCTGAGATCCTTGGTGTATGTGAGATGTTCCGGGCATACTACCTTGGCACTCACAATGGCAGGAGGTTGACATAGCAGACAAATATGGGGGATGCAGACATTAAAGCAACATTTGGAGGCCGCAGACATGAGCTGAATGTCTCAACGTACCAGATGTGTGTCTTGATGCTATTTAACTCAGTAGATAGTTTGACTTACAACGAAATCCAGCAGGCCACAGCTATTCCACATGTTGATCTGAAGCGCTGCCTCCAGTCTCTTGCCTGTGTGAAGGGTAAGAATGTGTTGCGGAAGGAACCGATGAGCAAAGATATATCTGAGAGTGACACTTTCCACTTCAATGATAAGTTCACCAGCAAGTTGGTCAAGGTGAAGATTGGTACAGTGGTTGCGCAGAAGGAGACGGAACCAGAAAAGATGGAGACTCGCCACCGAGTCGAGGAAGACCGAAAGCCTCAGATTGAGGCCGCCATCGTCAGGGTCATGAAGTCCAGAAGAGTCCTGGACCACAACAGCGTGGTCACAGAGGTGACGAAGCAGCTGCAGGCACGGTTCTTGCCGAACCCTGTCGTGATAAAGAAAAGGATCGAGTCCCTGATCGAGCGCGAGTTCCTGGAAAGGGACAAGTCAGATAGGAAGCTGTGCCGCTATCTTGCGTAGATACATTTCTTTTCCTAAATTAACATTAGGCTGTCCATGAACGGGTCATGTCCTACCTATGTACCCATGCTTGGATTTTGGCTGTAAGAGTCCAGGTGGCTTGCTAACATCAGTTCTGCCATCTCTGTACATACTCTACCTTTTGGTGTTAACGCGTAGGATGTCGCTGCTGGTTATTCTGTGGTTTGACGTTCCTTTCTACTCGCACTTTTTCTCGTCTGATATGTTGATTCCTGTTCAGATAGATGGCCCTTAAGGTGTCTTTTGTGTGCAGTGTTCGATATGTCTGTTTACGTAGAGAATCTGGTTTTATCTGTAAATGCATATCACTGGAAACAAATAGTACTGGTTGAAGAACTAAATTTGAATTAGCTGCTATACATCACAGAGTTTCTTTTTGTTTCTAAACGTGCAACCAAATTTGGATTAGCTACTGTACATCACAGAGTTTTCATTTTCTGTTCTACAATCAAATTTGAACTGGCTACTATACCTCACAGAATTAATCTGAAGTGTAATTGACGTACACATGACCTGAATTTTGTCTAATTGTTACCTATATTTACAGAGAAACACCGCCATCGATCCTTTTTAACCTATCGTCGAGCTAACACATAAAGCCAACAACACGAAAAGAACTCCGCCGCCCATGGCCTGATAGGTTGATATGATACACTAAAGAACGGAATATGTACAGAGATGATCGATCCATCAACGGCAGCGTCAGCTTGACTCCATGGAGGCTCTCTCCTCCTTCTTCCTGAGCTTCTCCACCTTGCTGTGGCGGTTCGAGTGCTTGCCGTCTCTGAAGAAAGGGCTCGTCGACGGGCAGTACTCCGGGACCAGCTTCTCGCGGCCCATCTTGTACCGGAGCCCGCACGCGTTGCACAGCGTGCGCCTCCCGAGCGGGCCCTCGCGCCACTGCGGCGTGTCTGTGCTCTTGCAGTGGCTGCACGCCCTCGGCTCGTTCTCGTCCTCATTCCCCGGCCGCCGCCCCCGCCTTGGGTTCACAGGCTGCCGCCGGCCACCATTGCTGCCTTGTGCAAACTGGTTGGCGCCGGTGGCGGCGGCAATGACAGGGCGTGGCTCCGTGGGCTGCCGAGGGCCACCATTGCTACCATGACGGAACTGGTAGCCGGTGGCGCCGACGATGACAGGGTGTGGCCATGGCCGCTTGCGGACGGTGCCGGCACGGCCGCGCGGCTTCTTCGGAATAGTCCAGTGGTGGAACGGGGAGACGAGCTGCTCCTGCACGGACAAAGAGTGCTCAGACTTCGGCGGCACATCCACAACAGTCCGCGCGTCCACGGCGCTGTTATTAGGGTTTCCATGGAGCACCGGCGACGAGCAGTCGATGCCGAGCGCCTCCAGGAGCTCGTCCTCGAGGGGCGGTATGCAGTTCAGGACCTCGTCGAGCGAGTCGTCGGGGCAGCACAAGGCGCTTTCGCCGTGGCGGCAGGAGGACGACCGGTCGCAGTGGAGCGAGGCGACGTCGTCGACGTCATGGAGGGAGAGGAACACATTGTTATTAGGTCTTCTCATGCACGCACGGAGCGGAGGTCGACGAGGCGGCCGGGTAGAGAGATTAAACCTAGTTGTTGTTGTTAGTTAGTTTGTTTGTTTGTTAGCCGTCCTCTAATTACGATATTGTTATCATCGGTTGATACTTGATGCGGCATCGCACAAGGCGGCGTGTACGTCCTGGACTCTGGGCCAAAGCGGCGTGAGTGAAGGCTACTCGGCCCAGAAAGGCCTCCGAGGCCCATTGAACTCCCCCTCCCACAAAGCAACTGCAGAAAGGCCCTGTATGCATCAAGTATTCACAGAAAACTCCCCGATTTCGACAAAACAGTGCGTGGAGACCCTCTAAGGGGAGGAAAATTCGAAAACGGTCTGCCGTTGTCATCGGAGACGTGTCCCGGTCCAACTCACACGAGTTTTTGTATCGAAACAAATCAGGAATTATAGAGAAAACAATATTCCGATCCAACCCGGAACATTAATAATCTGACCCATCTTCCCCCCTCCCTCAGCGATCCCTTTCCTCCTCCTCCTGCCCTCAGATCTCCGGCGACCTAGACTCCTCGGCGAATCGGAGGCGGCAGAGGCAGAGGCGGCGAGATGTCGGGGCAGAGCCAGCGCCTGAACGTGGTGCCGACGGTGACGATGCTGGGGGTGGTGAAGGCGCGGCTCATCGGCGCCACCCGCGGGCACGCGCTCCTCAAGAAGAAGTCGGACGCGCTCACCGTCCAGTTCCGCGCCATCCTCAAGAAGATCGTCGCCACCAAGGAGTCCATGGGGGAGGCCATGCGGGCCTCCTCCTTCTCGCTCGCCGAGGCCAAGTACGTGGCCGGCGACGGCGTCCGCCACGTCGTTCTCCAGTCCGTCCGCTCTGCCTCCCTCCGCGTCCGCTCACACCAGGAGAACGTCGCCGGGGTCAAGCTCCCCAAGTTCTCCCACTTCGTCGACCCCGCCGGCGGCGCTTCCGGCGGGCCCTCCGGCGCGTCCCCGAGTCTCACGGGTCTCGCCCGCGGCGGCCAGCAGGTGTCCGCCTGCCGCACCGCGCACGTCAAGGCCATCGAGGTGCTCGTCGAGCTCGCCTCGCTCCAGACCTCCTTCCTCACGCTTGATGAGGCCATCAAGACCACCAACCGCCGTGTCAACGCTCTGGAGAACGTCGTCAAGCCCAGGCTGGAGAACACCATCACCTACATCAAGGGTGAGCTGGACGAGCTCGAGCGTGAGGACTTCTTCAGGCTCAAGAAGATCCAGGGGTACAAGAGGAGGGAGATCGAGCGGCAGATGATCGAGGCCAAGAAGTTCGCGGAGGAGCAGCTTGCGGAGGATCTGGCGCTCAAGAGGGGCATCTCGATGGGGGCTGCGACCAACATACTGGTTGGAGGCGGCGACAAGGACGACGACATCATCTTCTGATCACCTCTAGTATACAATCATTCAATCGGTGCGTAGCGTTGCTGTCTTGTGCTCATTTTTTGGTTCTAGGATTAGAAACCTTTCTTAGATAGGTGTGTTAGCTGTGATGCTTTCTTTCAGAAATACTACTGCTTTAGTTCTTTTCACTATCCAATCAAGTATTGCTTCTTATATGGACATGGTTGTGGATAAAGAAAAATAAACAAAATACAGAATCACAAGTGTATGCATGATTATGTTATCCTCACATTAGTCACATAGAAAGTTTGCTGGCCTCCCGTTATGGTAGTGTATTCAAACAATTGTTCACTCCATAAGTTTCTAATCATTAACCACTAGTCAGTAAGATTTGATGAGCTTAGCCACTACTCCCTCTGTTTCAGTATATAACGCTCATCTCTAAAATTGTTGTAACCAAGGAGGGCCTAATAAAGAATAAAGTGTTGAACCGAGCATTAAATTTTGTTGATTAATTACCCGTCTCCTTCATGCACTGGCTAGTCAAAAAGTTAGTAGAACATGCATTGGATGATTTGAGATGAGAGTTGGTGGGAGGAGAGAAGGGCCTTATATATTGAAATCTCAGGATTTTGGTGATGGCCCTTGTATACCAAAAAGGAGGTAGTTAATAAGATTTGATGGGCTTTATCTTTGCTCTTGTCTTGTTTATGTGTTCTAACTTCTAGATGTTTATCCAAGGAAATTGGTCTAAAATGATAGCATTAGGTTCACTGGCAGATTAGTTACGCATGGCCTTGAAGTGTGATAGCAAATCCCTACACAGAATTACCAGAGAAAATTAGAGAACAATGTAGTTCCATGTGCTCATCAGCCATCACAATACGTTAGACAAGAAGAGACTGGGAACTCATACACACACATATTCCTCAGTCCAACAAAGGATGTCTCAACTTTGACTAAATTTGAATGCATCTATACACTAAGTCATGTCTAAATACATCCAAATTTTGACAAATTTGAGACATCTTTTGTTGGACGGAGGGAGTATTAGTATTGGGAATTTGGTACTCCCTCCGCCCAACAAAAGATGTCTCAAGTTTGTCAAAACTTGGATGTATCTAGACATGACTAAGTGTGTAGATGCATTCAAATTTAATCAAAGTTGAGACATCCTTTGTTAGATGGAAGGAGTATTTTGTTTTCCAGAAAATTAGGTAAGCATTGTGCTAAAAAATCCTTAAGTATCATATATGCAATAATTCGGTACCAAAGAATTTTATGCTTCTAAATTTACCGAGTCTGTTAGATGATCACGCACTATTTCTTAGCTCCAAGATACATTTGGACTGAGGGTAACCAGTTTACCGCACCTGAAGCTAGGGGGGAGGCTAACATCTCAGAGAGAGGGGTGGCTAGGGATGGTAGTTGCGATAGCAATCTAGCATCATGCCAATAAATTTTTCTTTGTATAAAATCCTAACTGAGTGCGGGTAAATCTTCAGTGTGGTGCATGACTCCATGAGCAGCTGGTAACACTGTAGCTCTGTAATTTGATACTTGAACTTGGCAATATGAATTTAGCCTTTTAGAATTATAACTTAATTCTCTTAGTTTGCCTGAAACATAGGTGATAGGTTCACTTGATATAAGCAGCTGAGTTGTATCTTCGCCGTTTTGCGAAGCAAAATGTATGGCAGCGCCATTGTGGATTTGAACTCATAAGTAACAGAAGTCATTGGCCATTCTGAATTCACTAAGATAGAGGCCATTTTGAACTGTATGGGTTGTACTTTCGTAAAGCTAATGCATGGCATAGGCATGGTGGACCTGATCTCAAAAGCCTAATTTTTAACTGCTGAATTAAAATAGGAGCTATTAACTTCTTCTGCTTGTTGACACTGCCATAATACTGTTGCTGAGATGTACGCACGAGAGCAAGTTAGGTCATGTTTGGTTCCTTGCCTAACCTTGCTCGCTAATGGGCTGGCAGTACTTGCTAGTGGAGGAAAGCCCAATTGTTCTCCCTCAAGGAAAACCTTGCTCGCCATGCCAAAAAATGCTAGGCGAGATTAATGTGTGTAGCTGTTTTATCTTGACATATGGAATCACAGTGCGTCGTTTCCCAACTTTCTGACAGTATATTTTGGGTCTTTTTGCAGTGATGGAAACAATAAGTTCTGGCGCTGGAGCTCCAGAATTGCATCTGTTTATAGAGTGGTGGATGTTTTGTTTCAGGCGTTGCCTGAATTCTTGCCATCCAAGACCCAAAATAATCTGTACTTGGAACCCCGAATATTGCCAGTGAACTTCAGCACGGATTGGCTATGTGCAGCTCTGTTAGCAAATTCATTCTGTACCATATTTCATTTGCATTGCATGCTCGTTTTAGATACGTATTTATTCAGAAAGGTGTACTTGGATTGGCATGGTTCACTATTAAGCTGCAGACTTGTGTATTTCATTTTGGCTCGAGCAGCTTTTATATCCTTTAAAATTCGTTGCAATTGGGTTTGTTGATATATGGCTTCGTTCACTTGGGAATATGTGGTCTCGATCATGTTTGGCACCAAATAAACATTAAATTTAGATTCAAGTAAAGTTGTGTCAGGATTGCCAGTTTCGTGGTGATTTATAATGTTAATTTGATACTCTAAAAGAAGTGATCAGAAGTTGCCTGAGTTGACTGTTTCAAAAAGAATAGTTCAACGAACAGCACACGACGTGATGCACATTAAGCCATTAACAAGCCGTACTATTATTGACCAATCAAAAAGATTACAAAACTATCATTGGTTGGTGTGAACCAATATTCCATGTGTGCAGAGCAGTTGTCTGCAGAATCGCTTCAGGAATGAATAGGAGGACCTTCAAAACCAGTAGCTGTAGGAACTGCTCGCAGAGTAGTTGAAGAAATGCAACAATGCATCTAGCTATCTGCCAACAGTGGTGGGACAAAACTGAAATCTTGCAGCGTTTGTTCGAAGATGTGACCTACTCTCAGCAGATTCCCCTGTAGAAGTGTCAAGAAAACAGATCGTCAGCGGATTCTCTCAATAGAAGGATATCGGTAGAAAGAACAGACAAGGAAATTGCACTAATCCTGGAACCATGCTACGACATTACAGGTCAACAATAGCAACATATATTACCTCACTAAAGGGGGATCCAATCATTTGAAGTCCAACAGGGAGACCTGCAGATCCACCATCGACGAACCCGCAAGGCACAACCAATGCAGGAAGACCAGCCAAGTTAACATTCACCTGCATCGGTAATCAGATTTGCAGTCCTTCAGATGCACCGCTGTGGTAAGTTTAACATCACAAAATGACCATGAATAGAATTCTACCTCAGCATGGTAACTTTATCAATATATCAAACTAACTTTGCAAGAACTAAAAAGGTGCATAGTGCAGCAGGTAACATGTTAATTTGGGAAAGGCCAATATAGAGATTCGCCATAAAGATTAGCCTACAGTTATCAACAAAAAAAAGTGCATTCAACAATTAATACCGTCATGATATCTCCAGCGTACATAGCTAATGGATCATTTGCCTTTTCACCTGCCAAAACGGCTCAAGTTATCAATGGGAAAGGCAAACAGGGAAGGGCCCTTTTCTTTTAGGAGAGGAAGAAGAAATAATTCATAGCTTTTTAGAAGAAGCATACCTATCTTGTAGGCTGCTGATGGAGCCGCAGGTGAAACAAGAATGTCATATCTTCTCAAAGCTTCTTCGAAGCTTTTCTTCACCAGCGTCCTCACCTACTACAGTATAATTTGTCTGCTAAGAAGTAAAAATAATAAAAAATGCAATTGTGAATTGGTTGCTACTTCTCTACCATTACCTGCTGAGCTCGTTTGTAGTATGCATCATAGTATCCAGCAGATAATGCATAAGTTCCCATTAAAATTCTCATTTTGACCTGAAAATAGGAATCAAAGTTTTATTTTTCACGAGATTCATCAGGACTGTTTTCTCAGGCAACTTACCAGTAACCATGATTGTGCGTCATATAAAACAGAAAGGCTTCAAGTGCTACCCAATGTAGCATGCGGTATAATTGATTCAGCTGACATGTTACCCCTAGTAATATCAGATACAGTTAGCATTCCAACTAGCATTGGGTCACCGACATGGCATGTCCAGAGTTGGTTGGCACACATGGCTTGACAACTTAACATACCATGGAAGGCAAAGGGAGTTTACCTATGTGTGTCTGAATTCACATGCACTAAATTTGAAAACTCCCCTTGACAAGGGACCAAATCCACTTTCTAAATTGATCCGAACTTTGCTTTCTAAGTACATAGGGAATTTACCTATGTACTTGCAAATGGTTTGAAACAGTTGAAGACTTAAGATCTAGTGCCTAGTTTCTTTTAGATAACGGAAGAGAACATCTCCCAACATATGCATCAATGCATCATACGCACAGCCAAAGATCTAATGGTTATTATATATCCAGTACTATAGACACATCGAAAAGGCTGCATTACGCAAAGCCAAACTTAAAGGAACATGCGACTAGCCCTTAGCTATTATGATCCTTACTTCATCTCCTCCATGTTACTGTACACAGTGACATTGATAGGAGTGTTGGCTGTTGCTGAGACACAGTGACAGCTCTGCTCCTAAGCATCTATGATAACTGCCTTTGCTTCCTATTTGAGCAGAAAAGTGTTTTCGTACTACAGATGTTCATTTACTCACAATAAAGACATAATGAGAGATGGGGAGGAGGGTCTTCGGGTTGGCCCATTGGCATACGGTACCTCATGACCGAGACCATTAGACCGGGAATCTCCATAAAGCTCATTCAAGTCATCAGCCGAAACCTGCCTTCCATACCTGAAAATGACTTTCCAGGAACATAAATATTTATAAACTTGGAAATACTTGGATAATGATGAGGTTTGAGTACAGCAAGGCCACCTGATACCATCATAGCGTGACAGATTAGATGACGCTTCAGAAGAGGCCAGTATGTAATATGCTGGTAAGCCAAGAGAAAATGAAGGCAGAGAAACCTGAAATGCAAAAAGATGTTCACTAAATATTTTATGATCTGTACAAATTTAATGGAAAACAAGAAAGAGTATCCTTCTTTTTTTTTCCCAGTAAGAGGGAAGCAACAAAACCTCTTCCACCACAGATCCCAATTGTTCAAGGTGTGAAGCAGCAGCTTTGATCGATGATATGACTCCAGTGTCCACACCGTCTCCAAGAGTTTCTTGAATAATCCCAATTCTCAGATTATTTAATGGTTTTGATTCTAGTAAATTTAGAGACACCAAGTCTGATCTATAGTCTGGAACATCCTGAGAAAGTGACACGAGAGATCAGATTTAGCAGCAATGAACCAGCTATTATGCCTTATTGCTTCATGATCTACTGGCTCCAGATCAACTTGCAAAGATGTAGATCCCAAAACGAATAAAATCAAAATTAGAAAAAACTGTAAGCATGCCATGAACTTTTTCTTGCATGTAGTGAATTTTGCATTAGCACTTTATATGATTGAGCGGGCTATATTATAGTCCTCTGCCCCCAAAAGTTTGATGGGTATATTAACTGCGAATTTACAGCGGTTCAACACTATATGTGCATCGAATAAGTCACACACTTAAGTTACGATTCATGAGAACCAAATAAACAACAGAGAGAGAATCAGTCCCAAAAGGCACTTGCCAATGTCCACGCAAGATAAGGTCTTGCTCAGGCAAGTTATGGTCATATGAACTTTTTTTTTCTTGTTTTATACATCTCTACTGCTTAAAGGCTGTTTCCTAGCCATAGTTACTCAACATATGGAGAAAAGGAAGGTATGAGTTGTTCCCCGACTAAATCAGATGAAAGCTTAGCTGGATTGAAAAAAATAGAAAATATAAGTTAAGGTGAAGTTCCAAATTCCTTACATGTGAGCTGCTGGTTGAATCCATCTTGTCATGGCCAGCAATGACAGACAACATGGTTGCAGTGTCAACAACTGATGATCCAAAGCACCCCACAACATCCAGTGATGAAGCATAAGCCATGAGTCCGTAACGAGATACACGTCCATAAGTTGGCTTTAGCCCAACTACACCACAAAACGATGCTGGTTGCCTCACACTTCCACCAGTATCACTCCCTAAGGACACCACACATTGTCTAGCAGAAACAGCAGAAGCAGAACCACCTGAGGATCCACCAGGCACACGGGAATCATCCCAAGGGTTTGTTGTCACCTGCATACCATAATCGTTAACTTTTTAGTGTTATATTGCCCCAAAATTATACCACAAGAGTGATGTATTACAAAACAAAGGAAACAAAAGTTAAGTTGAAGAAGACAGAAAAAAGCAAGAAGTTCCATATGTAGCGGAAGACATAATTTGGGCCTGCCTCACGACGCATTCCCTAACAGGTCAATCCAATGACTCACGTCCAAGTAATCGTACGGTGCTGAAGCGGGGTGATGGTATGCTACTGTCGCCTGTTTGCAATCCGATATATGAACTAAGTCGTCAAGTTTGATTTCATTGAGTTCTACGGACCAACAATAATACGCATTTACCACAACTATTTTCAACCTAAGATGATGGAAACTCCAGTGGACTTGGACAAAACAGCATAAGAATCAGATCAATGAGCCGCCAAACCTGAAACCCAGAGCCCTCGGTAGTGCTCCCCATGCCGAACTCGTCAAGGTTAGTCTTCCCAACCACAATGGCGCCCGCCTCCCTCAGCCGCCGCACTGCCGTGGCGTCGTACGCAGGCTGGTACCCATCCAGTATCCGCGACCCGCCAGTCGAGGGCATGTTGGCAGTGCAGAGGTTGTCCTTGACGCCCACGAGCACCCCGGCGAGCGGCCCCACCGCATCCTGCCCACCCGACGCGATCCTCCGGTCGAGCTCCTGCGCCTCCCGCTCGGCGGCGGCGTCCGCCACGTGGATGAAGCTGCGCACGATCGGCTCGGTGCGGCGGAGGCGGGAGAGGTACTCGGCAGTGATGTCGGCCGCGGTCCTCTCGCCGGACAAGAGCGACTCGCGGATGGAGAGGATGGAGGAGGGGCCCGGGCCCGGGGCCAGGGTCTTGGCGGGGGCGGATGGGAGGGAAGAGACTGCGGCGGTGAAGCGGCGACGAGGGATAGGGGACGCGCGTCGGTGGGAGAGGAGCATGCGGTGGGCTTGGAGAGGCGGCGGCATGGCGGCGGCCGGCGGGGAGGTTCTCCGGCGAACGCCGGTGCGCTTGGGGGTTTGGGGTTTGGATGAGTGGGAAGGAAAGGAGTGTGGATTTGGGGATTGGGTGGGATGGGATCGATGGCTGGGCTACCGACACGTGGAATGTCGACGCGTGGTGAGCGTCCGATTCTACCAACTCCACGGAGTTTACCCGGACTGTTCTGTTAGCGAAAGAGCAAATGTTCTACTGTAAATCGTTTATCGGTAGAAATTTTTTACTCTCTCAGTCCAAAACAACTGACGTGGATTTATATAAAAATTTATATAAATTTACGTTACTTATTTCAGTATGCAGGGTCCCTCCGATCTTTGAACTAAAACAACGACAAAAATTTCGTCCATGTTTGAGAAGTTGAAGCAAATACCATAACATTTTGTGTCGATAGGGGTGACCTGGCTCAAATAGGCCTCATTGATATCAGCTAGTTTCATTTTTCTGATGATTAACATGGGGTGACCAATAAAAGGACATAAATTAGAGTGAGGGACGAAGAGCATAAGGTAATCGTCGGTTCGTTGTCAATTCAAAAAACAAACAAAGCAATAACCAACCACTACAATCATTGGAGATCATGCTGGGAAGTTTCATTGAGGCTCCTTGTTCTCTTATACCATATGTGGCAACGATGGAGATAGCCAATGTGATGAACTGAATCATAAACTTTTCTTGACCGACGATATTGGTTGTAACAGTGTGATGGCGTAAGCGGATTGAACCGTTGCTGTTCAAGCACCCGCAAAAAACAAGATAGAATCTAGAGCGAGACAACATATTTTCTGGAACACCAACATCATTGCACGTTATAACATCAAGAGCAAATTACGTTATGCACAAGATATTAGTCAACACAACAACCATCACCATACGCACTCTACTACTCGCCAACATTCACCTTATAGAAAAACCCACACACGGGAACAACGCACGCGCATCCAAGATGCACATTTCCGCTAGATTTGAAGTGAAACTTCCATAACCAACTATCTCCTCACCTCAAACACATACTCCCTCTGTCCTGCTTTAATAGGCACCTTAGTTTCCGCACGCGTACCAAGGCAGCCCCAGCATTGCACTTTTGTATTGAACTAGGCCAAGGCATGCACTCAATTCCAGGCATTTCCAATCCTATTGCCCAATTAGTAGAAACTAACGAGGCACCGATTGGCCGGCCGCTGCACGCCTGCCCCCATCCCGCACCTCGTGTGCTAGGACGCATGGTATTGTTGGACTGAGTTGTTCAAGTTATGCGCTCCGTAAAAGCGAACGGAGGGAGTACTAATTTGCTCCAACCAAAGCTAGCGTAGGCAGATTAGTCCAAGTTGGCAAAAGGATAATATGGAGATGGATACCCTCCAATAATATGCCCATTGATTGTGGGGCATGTATGATGTTTTTGCCTATAGATTCTAGCAGGCAGGTACCCGCAAACTCATAAAGTGGGCATAAACATTAATATTGCCCTACAGATACCCATTGAATTATTTAATTAAAAATTAACACATGATGTATGGATCTCTACACGAGAGGTGCCTATAAAAGACTTTTAAGTTGTTTCTTGTTGTGTGAGACTTCATTTAATGGTGTTGTTGCGATGCCTTTACTTGATGCTGGAGGTTTGCTCGTGTACAGCTG
Source organism: Brachypodium distachyon (assembly GCF_000005505.3). Classification (NCBI taxonomy): domain Eukaryota; kingdom Viridiplantae; phylum Streptophyta; class Magnoliopsida; order Poales; family Poaceae; genus Brachypodium; species Brachypodium distachyon. Next base: position 25,702,273 of record NC_016135.3, read on the forward strand.
CTCACCTCCCTTAGAAAGGTTTATGGATCTCCGAGTCAACAGAGAAAATGATAGTTTGGTACTTTCTTACTCAACTAATAATAATGGTGATTGCTTTAATTATTACTACATAATAGTTTTGTGAGATTACATTAATTTGTTGCACTCCGGCCTCACAATGAATTTCCACTTGATTCTTAATAGCGTCTTGGATTTGAAACCTAATTGACGCACCTAACGAGTTCAACCAAAAGATCAAATTGTTAGGAAAGGGTACCTACTATGTTTCAACACTACCGACCAAAGAACACAAGATTGGAAGAACATGGTGACGGGAAATGCTCATTTGATATGCAAAAACACATGGCATTTATCATTGAGAGACCGCAGTTTTGCATAGGAGGTGACAACGACCATAATGTCCGATGGGACGCCAGTAGCGTACGTGTCTCGCAGCCATTGGTCTAGCTAAACACGGATGAAAGACCTATCACCCAGCTGACACAAGGTGGATATTCCGAATAGGAACACCAGTTTTGTGTTAAATGTGTGGCAATTTCAACTCCAACGCAGATCGGAAGGTCATCTTCCCGCATTATCCCATCAGAACCAATGGAGTAGCTCATGATCTAGCTAGTTTTATTTTAGATAACTTTGTGGACCATTGAACTATTATCTGACATCAATAAATGGCTAGTTATGGTGACTTTCCCTAAAAGAAACAGATCAAATTTCTCAAAATCCCTCTTATTTAGAGATCTAAACATGTCAACACCAAAATTGGTTATTTCAAAAACAATGAGAAAAACATTGAATCCTCGTGCTGTTATGTGTACTCATGCCGCTTGAAGCTAAATCATGTACCTCATGATACTCAACTTTGGCGTCACACGGTCGAGCCGACAATAATGTCAAACTTGGCAATTGCATACATCAAAAAAGTCAAATCTGGCAAGACGCTCAACTTTTATGATGCCAAACCATGGAGCCGGTGAAAGACAGTCAAATTTGGCAGCCGTGTTCGTAAAAAACGTTCATAATCTGGCAATCCAGTTCATGTTTGGAGTTTGCCGGATGAATGTTCGAAGTGTCAAAGAAGAACCACAGGACATGCAGCACAGCCAAGAACGAGGACTTGTAGAGATTTCGCGAGAAGAAAGGACGTAATGCGCCGCGGGGAGTACATACGATCAAATGGGTACGTATACCGTATACGTACGCGCATACGAAATTGGCCTTGCCCACGCCACGAGAAATCCCTTTGTTCGCATTACCCGAATTAACCCCCGCACCCCCAGCTAATAACCAATCCCAATCTGGCTCTCCTGTTAACATCCTGAGCACACGCTGACACGCAGAAACCCACGGGGAAAGAAAGGAAGGGCAGGCTTGGGGTGCTCCATCCACCGCCTCCTCTCCATCTCCCCACGCATCACAATTCACACCGCATAGATTGCGCCACCGGTCAGTCTCTCTCAAGTGGCCTCGCCTCACCCGCATCGCCTTAAAAAAAAGCCTCCCTCTGCCTCCGGGCGGAGCTTTCGAAGCTCCCCTTCCCCCCCTCCCCCTCGCAACCATCACCGCCGCCCACCGTTCCCACCGCCGCCGCCCCCTCTATATCCCCCCTCTCCCCCTCGCATGCCACGCTCGCCGCGGACCACGACTCCCAGTCCTCCTCCTCCTGCCCGCGAGTGACTCCCTCCTCTATCCCTCTGTCTCGTGCCCCTGTTGCTGGACGAGGCCGCCTCCGCAGCAGCAGTGTTAGTGTCAGTAGCAGCGAGATCTCCGGCCATGGTCGCCGCCTCCGGCCTCGCGCCGCCGCGGGCCGCGGCCGTCGTCCCCTGCACGCGCGCGCGCGGCGGTGGGCAGCACCACCGGGTCGGCTTCTCCCGATCCCCGCCGGTGGCCGCGGCATCGGCGGTGGCGGCGAAGCTCCGGTGCTGCGCCTCCGCCGTCGACGACAGCGCGGTCGCGGCAGCGGCCCCCAAGCCCCGCCTCCCCAGGTAACGACGCCTGCGCCTCCCGCTCACGTGCCTTACTGCTACTTGCCAATGGCTGGTGGGGGTGATGCGATATCCTGTAGGATGTCCTGTCGTAGAAGGTGGGATGTTCGCGCTGCTCGTTCACCAAGGATCTTCCCCCCCGGTCCTCATTGTCTGAATGGGGAGGGGTTTTCAGCTGGTTTTGTGCGTGTGGTGTGATTTTCAGGTGATTTTGACCATGATTTGTGTTGGGTTTTGTTTTAAATCAGGTGATCTGGTTGTTCTGTGGAGGGCTTATGGTAGGAATTTAGTGTTTACCTTTGCCTGCTGCGGTTTCGCATTTATGGTTGGCTTTCACTGCAAAAGGTGGCTCTGGGACTTACTTTTTGGTACTATACTACGGGTTTATACGGGCGTTTTAATATCGAAATGCAGTAGTTCTATGAAGTCAGATCAGATTGATGTCACTGTTCAGAAGCTTCGGTGCTTTGGTACAACGATGATGATGACAAGATGCCTCAACTCGCTAGTGTTAACTGCGTGTCACCAGAATAGGCCACCCTCGTGCATACGGTTATGCGGATGGTAGCTCGTGGTTGCTACGATCATGGATGTGGATCTGCCCAGGTTGCTCATAAATGTGGTGCCAGATGTTGCTATTTCTGTACCTCACTGTGTAGGCAGTGGCACAATGCTATTTCTTGTGTTGATCCATCTGTTTTGCTGGGGTTGAACACTCACTGATCTAGAACTTTTGTTAAGGGGGTTATATATTTTACCTGTGGCAGGAAATGTCTCTAACGTTCATGAGTAATTACAGGGTGGTTGGTATGGGTTCAAAGCTCATTGGATGCGGATCGGCCACTCCAGCACTCTGCGTTTCAAATGATGACCTCTCAAAATTAGTTGAAACATCAGATGAGTGGATCGCAGCTCGGACTGGGATTCGGAACAGGCGTGTTCTTTCAGGTACTTTTATTTCACTTTTCCATTCCTTGTTCACTTGGGTAGTTTGGTTAGGGCCAGTGGTGGCCTCTCCGGCAAGATGTGTAGTGATTGTTTATGAGTATTTCTTTTAGTTAGGTGATCACTTATGGATGATATGTGCATCAAGTTGCTGTTGATGGTTGAAGTAGTTTAAGGTCATAGACATGTTGGTCATATTGGTAATCATAAACATATGAGCTTATGTTTTGTCACAAAACACACTTTCTCATTGATGTTTAAGGGCCGACAAACAACATCACGTGACATTGATGATTGGAGATCGTGGTTCACAGGCTGTTATGAAAATAATGTTTTATTACATTAGCTAATACCTGGCTAGCTTATAATGTATAAATAAATGCAGCACTCAGTTACATAGGTAGTGAATAACATCGTTGCCAGCTGGCTCCATTGTCTCTAAGTGGGTAGGTAAATCAGATTTTGCTCAGAAAGTTAAGAGCCACAGTGTTTCCATTTTGCAGACATTTTTCATTAATCTGTTTTCCGTAAGTAATTTGTAGTGTTAAAATGTGCTAGGGGATGAAACACTAGGCGGTCTTTCGGTACAGGCAGCACAAAGGGCCCTTGATATGGCTCAAGTAAGAGCTGAAGATGTCGACCTTGTTCTTGTTTGCACATCTACCCCAGATGATCTTTTTGGAGGTGCTGGTCGGGTATGGCCATGTGACATTTATTAAAGCATTATATTAGTTTTCATTCCTGCCTTTTTTAGAGAATATACTAGTAATCATACTTACATGCAAATTATTTCTCCTGGTGTTGTTTGAGGTACTGTTTATTCCTGCTTTTAATGTGACCATCTCATGCTTGAGAAATTCTTTTTTTACTTTACTGTATTACCATAAGATGAGTGGAATATGGACTATCCTAGTGTTATGTTTAACCAAGGAATTGCTGTTAAATTCTCCCCGTCATGAAATTTATTCTGGTTTGATAGTACCATGTTCTATCTTTCAAGACTAAATTATATTGCGATGTTATTATACACATGGCAAAAGAGTCTGTATGATAGAGTGTATCTCTTGAATCTATCAATACCTAATATGTTAGGGAATCTTGGTTCTTTTTGACATATCGATGTCCTAAGTCAAGCCTACAATATTTGGTTGACATGTTTTCTTAGAACGGCCTATGTTTATCTGATTTAGACCAAAACCCAAGTCATTTCTTTTATCACTATGTAACTACTCTGTTAGTTATGTTCTTTGGGTTTTAGTCTACTGTTCAGTACTGTTAATCTTTTGAACTACCGGTACTTTGTAATCATAAGTAACTACTCTGTTCTAGTTATTTCTGGGATTTATTATGGTCAATTTCGCATAAATCAACATCTGGATAAATGTAAACAGGTGCTGGCGGAGCTGGGGTGCACAAATGCATTTGGCTTTGATATTACTGCTGCCTGTAGTGGATTCATTGTTGGTTTAATTACAGCTACCCGTTTTATCAAAGGTAATTTCTATATTAAATATTTACAGGAAATTGTTATCGGGCGCCTTGTTGAATTAACATATGCCATTCCCTCTAAAAAAGATTAACATATACCACTATTGTAGGTGGGGGTATTCAGAATGTCCTAGTAGTTGGTGCAGATGCTCTTTCGCATTATGTGGATTGGACAGACAGAGGTACTTGCATCCTCTTTGGTGATGCTGCTGGTGCTGTTTTGGTCCAGGTATCTCTTATTTCTTGTTCAAATGTGGGTCTGCTTTCCATTACCCAGTGAATTAGCCAAGGTCCATGTTTCAGTGGGTTATAGCCTCTCCGTATACTCTGTTGGGCAGCAATTCATGGTATTGCAGGCATGTAGTGTTGGCTGATGTGGCATTATAGTTTGCAACATCCTTCTGCAAGTTGTTTTATCAACTTTTTAATCCTCAACACAACATTGCAGGCATGCAATGCTGATGAAGATGGCTTGCTAGGTTTTTCTGTGCAAAGCGATGGCAATGGACAAAAGTATGGCTTACTTTCTAAAAAGGTTTGAGATCATGTTTCTAGCAGGTCACTTTCTTAAGTTTGCTGTTTACCTGTGTAGGCACCTGCATTGTTCATCGTCGAACACTGAGGACGTCTTGTCGAAGACCAATGGTGCCCCTACCTTCCCACCAAAGAAGGGGACCTTCTCATGCATTGAAATGAATGGAAAGGAGGTTTTTCGCTTTGCCGTACGTTGTGTGCCACAGTCCATTGAAAGGGCATTAGAGGAGGCTGGTCTACCTGCCTCCAGTATTGATTGGCTGTTGCTGCACCAAGTGAGTATCCTATTTATGATCAAATTCTTTGACCTGCGCATCGATCTAATTGACCATCCATGTTACAGGCTAACCAACGGATTATCGACGCTGCCGCTAACCGGTTAGCTATCCCATCGGACAAAGTTATTTCAAATCTTGCTAATTACGGCAACACCAGTGCAGCGTCCATCCCATTAGCGTTGGATGAGGCCGTTCGCGGTGGGAAAGTGAAGACAGGTGATATTATTGCAGCATCCGGTTTTGGAGCTGGGCTTACCTGGGGTTCAGCCATCGTCAAATGGGGCTAATTGTTCTTCATGCTGAACTACCAAACCCAAAGCTTTTGCCACATGGCCCTAGGTTTAAGCCTTTACGGGGTCATTTACGCTTTCCCTGTCCAAAAAGTTTCTTTTATCTCCATCGTTTTTCTTGCACATGAACACAGTGGCACTTTGCCTTATTCATCTATTCCTTTGGCCCTTTACACAGCTCAGTTGTCATTGTGGTTACTGGTTACTTGGTTAGCAGCGAGTCTGTATTGTACTAGTTCTCTGTAGTTTGAGTGGTGGGCGGGATTATTTTGAACCTCGGATGGAAATTAGCTGGTATCGGGGGGAGATTACAATGTAAAGTGTTAATGGGCCTTCTTAGCAAGGTTTTGCCTGGAAATTCCATTGAACTGTGGTCGATGTCACGGCCTTCACGGCCTTCATAGATTCCATTGAACCTTGGCTATCTGGAATAAGCATGTACAAGGACACTAATGGTTATGGACATTGTAGTGTGGCAAATGCTTTGTAATAACGATTCCTAATGCGGAAAGTTGGAAGATACTATGAGAGTTCCTGCTATGTGCCAATTGTAACAACACTAGAAATATAACCCTGATGAGAATACAAAGATAATGTTTTGATATGCTGATGAAACTGATAAAGGTTCTGCTTTCCTCGTTTAATAAAATGAGTGAACTAGGAAAAATAAAATAATAATGCAAACCATAATCCAATTTCCATGGTTTGAACCCAATTACCCAAATAAACTACTGTAGTAGTACTCCGTAGAATAAATAGGGCAAAAAAAGAGAGGCAAAACTCAATCTTCCATTGCCGGGATTTGAACCCGGGTCGTCTGGGTGAAAGCCAGATATCCTAACCGGACTAGACGACAATGGATTGGTGACTAAAAACATGTCAAACCTTACACAAACAGAACGACAGTGTCTCTTTATTCTGTAATTTGGTCTCCCTCTTCTCTGCTTAACAGCACAGGTCGAAGCGAGGTGAAATTCGACCGCGGAAAACGCAGACGAGACGTGCACACCACACGGAATCGAAGCCGGTTGGCTTTCACGAGCCACGGCGCTAGATCGCGTAATGGGTGATGTGGACGACATCCTCGGGCCTGGACGGCGGGTGCGTCTTGTTCCTCATCCGCAGCAGCTGGTACTCCCCGTACCGGAACCCCCTGTACCTCGGCGCCTGGCCAACGCCGGCCACAAACTCCGGCAGCGGCTCGACCCAGGCATCCCCGTGGACGGTGAGGAAGAAGGCGAGCGAGTGCCTGTGCGGCAACCCCGGCTTCCTCACCACCCGGTGCGTCGCGCTCCTGAACTTGCCGTTGCTCAGCACCTGCACCACGTCCCCCACGTTCACCACGATGCTGCCCTCCACGGGCTCCGCGAGGATCCATCCGCCATTGCTGTCGTCCCCGAGGACCTCGAGGCCCCCGACGTCGTCCTGCAGGACGAAGGTGGCGACGTTGCCGTCCTCGTGCGCGCTGAGCCCGTTGCTGTCCTCCGTGGAGCTCGACGGGAAGTAGCGCAGCGCCGCGAGGAAGTCGAAGCTCCGGTCCCCGTTGTAGCCGGCGAGGAAGCCCGTGGGGAGACCCATGCACTCGTTCAGGATCTCCTGGATCAGCAGCCCCAGCTCCGTCAGCTTCTCGTAGCACTCCTCCAGAGCCTCCCTGAACAAGAAGATGCGCATCGCACGAGTACTTCCGTTTCAGTTTCAGCATGGAATGATCACGGAGAAGTTAGCTCGATTTCTCGATTTCTCAAGTATAATTTGGGGGTAAGAGATGACCTGAACCCGGCTGGCTCGGCGGGGTACGCGTTGAGCCAGAGCCCCGGGTTGAAGACGAGCAGGTACTCGTTCTTGTCGGCGGAGTGCGCCGGCTGCCGCGCGTAGCCTACCGGGAGGGACGCGCTGGCGTCGGGGGAACGGGCCTTGGCCTTCTCGTCGTCCGGGATCGCGAAGAACGCCGCCGATAGCTCGAGCGCGCGCGCCATGAGCTCCCGCGGCACGCCGTGGTTGACCACGCGGAAGAACCCCGTGGCCAGGCACGCCTCCCGCACGTCCTCGGTCGCGCGTGCGCGGGCCACGCCGTTGCCGGACTCGGCGCTGTCACCCGCGGCGAAGAACGGGGCCAGGTCCACGATCGGGAGCGCGCCGCTGGCCGCCATGTGCACACGCTCTGTTTCTGCCTTATCTTCTTGATCAGGCGAGGCTCGTGATTAGGGTGCGAACTTATAAGGAATTGAGGAGTTGCTTAGTGATCATTGATTGGCCTCCACCGGTCGGTCGTACGTAGCACTCCAGACTCCATTCTCGTACAGACAAGACTCGAAGCTCTGTCTCTGTCCGGCGGGAGAGAAAAGAAACAGGGAGAAGTGACTGGTGAGTGGTGAGATCGGTGAGTCAGCGACTCGATCGGCGTCACAGACAACTTGGAAACATTTGATCGAATATTGGAGGAGCGAGCTGATGGGCCAAGCGAAGATGCCTTGCATGAAAACTTTGTCTCCACTCTCCAGTGGCGTCTCTTCTCAAGATCTAAACGATCTGTTTACGACTTCTTCTTTCGGGGGAAACCATTGTTTACGACTTCTGTCGGCAAACGATTGTTCACAGAGTTCAGACTTCCTCTGCAATGTCTGCATGGAACATGGAGCATGCCATGGGATTCCTGTAAAGTTTGACGAAGTTTATAAAAAGGCTCCACCACGATAGACATCTTTATAGTATACTTATTTGATAGTGTAGACATTAATAATTCCTCCGTCAAACAAAAGATGTCTCAAGTTTGTCAAAATTTGGATGTATCTAGACATGACTTAGTGTATAGATGCATTTAAATTTGGTCAAAGTTGAGACATACTTTGTTGAACAGAGGGAATATTTTTTTTTATAAATTTAGTGAAATTTCAAAAGGTTGGACTTAAAGTACTCGAACATCTTATCAAAAGAAACGAATAGAAGGAGTACTTCTATGAAACTACACACACACACACAAATGAAAGAGGGTTGCCCATGCCCGAGTCCAATTCTCTTCCTTATGCACCCCACTTCTTCCTCATCTGCATCGTCCCAAACGGCATTCATCGGTTGACCGCCGAGATTTTTTTCTAGGAAGATGACCACCTAGATAAAAAAAAATACCTACCAAATGGCAAGGCTGCCTCCCTAGTTGCATATGTTTACAATATAATAGTTGATATAATGGAGAAATGGGATCGAGATGCTTTTCCTTGGGTCATAGGGTGTTCATGTCAATTTATGCGGTAGCAAATTTTTCAACCATTGTCTAGCAAAAATTGGCTAAGGATTCTTTGGCCTTGAATGGCCAAAAAAATTGGTAAAAAGTGCAAAGAAAACGTGAGGTGAATGGACAAGGTTTCATAGAATATCATAATCTGAAAAACAAAAACATCTGCCATGACGAATTTAGACACAAACCAAATGCATCCACCATCCACGAAAGCCCATGGCTTCTGCGCAGCCCACCAACGGTGCTAGCCGGCCCATCAGTTCGAAGAATCGTCACCACGACATGGGCATCGGCCCATCGCTCTCCGCCGTCCTCCATGTCATTTTCGTCTCGGGCCAACCGCCGCCAACCCACACGGAATCCATCCGCGCCAGCGAGCGCTCTTGTCCGTCTCCCGAGTGTCGGACCCAACAGCCAGACCGGACCGGAGCAACCCAAGCCGAAGAAGCGGAAGAAGCCTCGTTGACTGCCTACCTTTCTCGCCTCGTCTTCCCCGAAGCCGTGCTGCTGCTCTTCCCCCTTTTCCCTGCTCCGCCCCGCCCCGCTCCGCTCGAGAGCTCGCCACCGGCTCCTCCCGTCCGCTCCCTCCCCCGCGCCCCGCGGCTCGCAGGTGATCCACCAACCAGACACAACCGTCTCCTCCCATCTCAACTGCTCCGTGTTTTTTATTTTCGATTGGGCTGCCGAGTTGAATTGGATGCTACGGTCGTTAAGTTCGATTTGATCGCCGCGCTCCGGGAGCCGTGATATGTGCTCCTTACCTGGGCGGCGCTTAGATCTGGATCATCCTGGGAGGGAGGAAGGCGATTGGATGGATTCGGTTACTTTCGTTTGTTTGCTAGCTAGGGAAATGAAGGTGTACTTTCCTCTGGCACGGTCCCTAATTTGAAGCTGTGAAGAGTCCTACTGAATTTCAGCGTTGAATCTCTTGCTTAATATACCAGTCTGCTTCAGTTTATCACACTTCCTAATTTGAGTGTTTCGATTTATTTATTTTTGGTTGCTGCTGCATTTGTACTATATATGATGCTTATCTGACAACTTCGTCTTATGCTTTCACCTGTATTGATTTGTTTGACAGGTCAAACAGATAGGATCATTTGGGGCAGGGACTGTGGTTGTTTGGGTGGTTCTTGACAGCATGAACTAAAGTGGAAATGAACTTAGATCCCCTAAATGATAATTTGATGGAATTCCTTGGAGCCGTGGACGAATTTTCCCCAGAATTACTCTTCCTCTGATGCAGTGGTGTATTTGATTGTGTCAGGAAGCTCTATACATGGACAGATACAGAGATAAGTTTAAGAGGTTGGTCATTTTACTTAAAGGGCACTTCTGTTATGCTCGAGCATCTGTATCAATGTTCTCCGGACACCATTCTATAGCTGTAGTCTTGGTCCTCTGCCTGTATATAATGGAAATCATGTATTGCTGAAACAAAACAGCTAATTATTAAACCTTTTGGTTTACCTGGAAGAATCGCCCCATGTTAGTTTCTAGGAGAATTAGGAAATGAAGTCAATCGTGTTTGTTTTTGTCTTGCATTTTCCTTCATGCGTTAGATGTTTTAGATGTTTTAACTTCTCACTGTTAACTGTGCATAACTGCATATACATATAATGTTACTTTTGTTTGACTGTAGGCTGTTGTGAGTATTTCTCATATATATCTCAATACTGTATGTAGGCTGGATGAGGCAAGCCCTAGGTCATCTGTGCCTTCTGAAGTGGGAGGGGGAAGCAGCCTGAGGTTCAGCATGCCTAGGTTTGGTTATGCCTCGTTTAACCCACTAAAATCTTTCATGTCAGGGATGAGAAAGGGTTCTGGAGGACTCAAATCACTTAGACAATCAATTACATCTGGTGCTCCAAAGACAGCTTTTGCGGAAGATCTTAAATCTTTTAACAAGAATATATTCGATCCCCAGGAAAAGTTTCTTCTGCGAATGAATAGATTTTTCTTCTCGTCGTGTATTCTTGCTGTTGCAGTGGATCCGTTATTCTTCTTCCTACCCATCATCAACAATAGAGTCAACAATTCAAATTGCATCGGTATAGATAAGAAATTGGCAGTGACATCAACAGTGCTACGGACTATTATTGATTCTGTCTATCTTATTCGTGTGTTTCTTCAATTCCGCACTGCTTATGTTGCTCCATCTTCTCGAGTGTTTGGAAGTGGCGAGCTTGTTATTGATCCAGTGCTAATTGCGATGCGGTACATGAAAAGTTACTTTATAATGGACTTCTTTGCATTGCTACCACTTCCACAGGTACTTCTCATTCTTGCCCTAAAACGACACAAATATAATTTACTGGCCCATTGTGTTTATCTGAATAAATATTACTTGCACAACCATACAGATAGCTTCCCAGCAAAACTTCCTGTCCATATCTTGAAATATGTTTACTTCTTAGTTCTAAGCATTTTTTTCCTGTTCCTTGAACTATCTTGTTGGTAATCAACAGATTGTTGTTTGGAGATATCTTCGCATTTCTGATGGTCCAGATGTACTGTCTACAAAAAATGCACTGGTTTGGGTTGTCTTGTGTCAATACATTCCAAGGTTGCTAAGGATATTCCCTGTGACCAAAGATCTGAAAAGGACAGCTGGTGTATTTATTGAAACTGCCTGGGCTGGTGCTGGTTACTATCTTCTCTGGTTTATGCTGGCTGGTCATGTAAGTGTTTGCCTATGCTATTTGTGCATACTGAGCTGTTAGCACCTTCATCTGGAGAGCATTATCATGGTTGTTTCCCTGTATTTTGCATTATGATGAGTGCCTGGAGTAGTAGCAGAGTCGATTTTTTGACATTCTTTACATTCCAGACAACTCTGTGAAATTTGCTATCTTTGTTAGATAAAATCTTGTTGGCTTCATACCTCCTGTTCAGCTGTTATATCATACAATCATACGGAGTATATGGCAATTTAAAGATCTCAGTAATTGAAGACTGCGCATAATATATTGTAGGCTTGCCAATCTGCCCATTAATTGATTACAAATAGTTGCATGATCTCCGTTTGTTAACTTTTGTGACATCCTTTTTTTTCACCTAGAATTATTGTCTATCGTCATAATAAACAAAACATTGTCCACATCACTCGTTAATTTTGTCTTGTAGTTTGTTGTAGATGACTTATGGTGTACATATTTTAATACACTGATTCTTGCAGAATGTTGGTACTCTGTGGTACTTCTTAACCATAGAGCGCGAAGATAGTTGCTGGCGTTTCAGCTGTCATCGAGAAAATGGATGCGATACCAGCTACTTGTATTGTAGTGAAAACCATGGTGTCAGTAATAGCTATAACAGTTGGAGTATTAGTTCCCAAGTATTTAATCAGTGCGATGGTACCAATGATGATTATTTCAACTTTGGTATCTATAAGCAAGCCTTGGTCTCTCAAATACTTGAACCAGGAAATATTATCTCTAAAATTTGTTATTGCTTCTGGTGGGGATTACAGAATCTAAGGTAATGGACACATAGTACCCTGGTCACTATTTTATAAGAAATCTCCATTTGTTTGGATAACTCTGAATTTAAACAGTCCTAAGTTCCTTTGTGGTCGAAGTGTGTGTAAAGTCCAGTTTTTGCCTTCTCAAGTGAACAAATTTAGTTAGATCTGCGTGATGGCCACTCCAAATAAAACTTATTATGTAGGAACCGGGAAGCAATAAGGGGAGCTTAAACCCCCATAAAGGAACTTCTTACCTTTCCTAACTCGTGGATTTGATGTGCAATGCATAGTATGAAGTGGCATAAATATAACCTATGTGGCACCGATACTGATACCTGTATCAGTATCGGTCGGATACGGATACGGGGTTACACTAGTTTTCCAAAATGCAGATACACGGATACATTTGAGTACTTTAAAAAATAAAATAATAATTCAATACAAACATGAGACTGTGAGATGATCAAATGAAGTTCAAGTTCAGCATACAAGCACAATATTGCAAAGTAGCAAACAGATCTACTTAACTACTTATGGTTCCTTGTCAGGGTTCAGAAAACCAAAGGGAAGTAGGCGGAGCTAAAGTAACACATGGAAAGAATTGGTTCTACCTTGTATGCTTCCTTAACAGGAATCTAATATTATTAGTCATGAAAGATGAAGATGACTCAAGATTAAGTCTCAACAAAAAAAAATGACAGGCCGGGATAGAGCCAGAAACCAGCCAGTTCACAACTCCCTGGCTTAGATCACAAAGTTTAGCTAAAGCTATTTTGTGAACCCTTATCCCCATTAGGAATTGGGTCCTTCTTGGATGTCAAAATGTGCATTCTATTTGTTGTAGGTTTATATGAGCTGGGTACTCCATCCAATTGCAAATATACGTGTCCTATTGAAACCATGTTAGTCAAACATTATAAAGATTGATGAACCTTCAATAAATGTATAGCAATGTTTCTACATTGGCATCATGATTTTTTTTACTATATCTTTAATGAAATTTACTTCCTTGATAAAATATTTTGCGATCTCTTGCAAAATATTATGATAGAAATAGCAGTCATAGTGGTAGCTTGAAGATCATTTCAGTCTCCATAATGACTAATGTTACCACTAGAGATAGAGAGTATATAACATGTCCATTTGTGGTTCATTATCTATGATTAACTTCCATGAGCCATCCCATTTAACAGTACCCTTGGTCAAGGGTTTACAACAAGCACATATCCTGGAGAGGTGTTATTCTCTATTGCAATATGCATCCTTGGACTGATCCTTTTTGCGCTCCTCATTGGTAACATGCAGGTAGAGTGATATTGTACCGTGAACTTTCTCTGTTGAGCCTTCTTTTCTTTGCTTGATTATTTCTAAGTTTTTCCTCTCAGACCTACCTTCAATCAGTTGCTATACGCCTTGAAGAGATGAGAGTTAAGAAGCGTGACGCTGAGCAGTGGATGCATCACCGTGCACTGCCCCCACAAATCAGAGAACGGGTAAGGCGGTATGAACGGTATAGGTGGTTGGAGACCAGAGGAGTAGATGAAGAAAATTTGGTTCAGACCCTTCCCAAAGACCTTAGGAGGGACATCAAACGCCATCTCTGTTTGGGTTTAGTGAAAAGGGTATGTTACCTCTGGTCAAATAACTTTAACAGCTCGTTTGGCACCCATCATTTGGGCATAGAATTGTAGAATTCATTTTGAATTCAAAAAATAACTTGTTTGGTTGGCACGGAATTAGCCACAGGAATTCAATTTCAAATTTCATGGAATCACACTATAACTAGCCTCAATTCCTCTCTAAAAGCCATTATTTCTCTAGAATTGTCTCTCACTTTTCAATTCCATGTGGTAGACAAACATGATTTTTTAACCCGGAATTCAAATTCAACCAAATGAAATCCTATCAAAAATTGGATTTCATTTCATTTTGATCAAATGAAATGAATTCTTGGTTGCCTAACGAGCTGTAAGCTTCTTTCTGTGAATTAGAATGACTGGTGACGTCTTTCTGTTTTTTTTGCTGACTGCAGGTTCCTTTGTTTGAGAATATGGATGAAAGATTGCTTGATGCAATATGCGAGCGATTAAGACCTGCACTCTACACTGAAAACGAATACATTTTGAGGGAAGGTGATCCAGTGGACGAGATGCAATTTATTCTCCATGGCTGCTTGGAGAGTGTGACCACCGATGGGGGCCGAAGTGGATTCTTCAACAAGGTCCAGCTAAAGGAGGGTGATTTCTGTGGCGATGAGTTGCTCACTTGGGCACTGGATCCCAAGTCTGCTGCTAATTTCCCAGCTTCTTCCAGGACTGTGAAAGCTCTTTCTGAGGTCGAGGCATTCGCCCTGTGTGCTGAGGAGCTGAAATTTGTGGCCAGTCAGTTCAGGAGGCTGCACAGCAGGCAGGTTCAGCACACATTCCGGTTCTACTCCCAGCAATGGAGGACTTGGGGAGCCTGCTTCATCCAAGCAGCTTGGCGCCGCTACTGCAAGCGGAAGATGGCTGAGCAGCGCCGCAGGGAGGAAGAGGCTGCGAACCGCCAGAGCAGCAGCGGCGGCCCTAGCCTTGGAGCAACCATCTATGCGTCTCGCTTCGCAGCCAACGCGCTCCGGGGAGTCCACAGGCTTCGGAGCAAGACTGTTCCTGCCATTGTGAGGTTGCCAAAGCCTCCTGAACCAGATTTTGGTATCGATGACGCTGACTAACAAAACAATCATCACACTTTAAAATGCCTGTACTTGACTACTTGAGCAGTTAACAGAAGGTGCCTGTAGATTGTGTACAAAATTCAAAGACGGATGCAGAACATTACGCTTGTAAAAGTTCACTATAGAAGATGCAAATGTATAATGCTTTTTTGCCATGCTTTGCCTGACATATTTCCGTGGTGCGAATCAAACTAGCGAAGTTTTCCGGGGGAAAATGTGCTCCCGGGTATAGAGGCAAGTTGTTATTACTCCGTATTCAGGACTCGGGGAGAGAGGAGAGGTTTGCTGGCATCATCAGGATCCACTCTACTCTTCTCAGCTTCTCTGCTTCCGGGATGCTCTCCCTATTGCGCCGCCGCCTCCTCGCCCTGCCCTTCTCCACGCTGCAATCGCCCGCACCCGCGGCCACCCCCGCTCCGTCTTCTTCTCTCGACGCGGCGGCGGTGCTGGAGACGCTCTCGCTCTACACAAACGACTGGCGCCGGGCGCTCGACTTCTTCCACTGGTCCGCCTCCCCCGCCGGCGCCAACCTGCCGCCGACCGCGGCCACCCTCTCCCGCGCCATCGACATCCTCGGCAAGCACTTCGAGTTCCCGCTCGCCACCTCCCTGCTCCTCTCCCACCACGACCCCTCGGACCCCGCCTTCCTCCGCCCCGCACTCCGCGCCCTCCTCAACCGCCTCGCCGCCGCCAACCTCGTCGACGACGCTGTCCGCGTGTTCGAATCCACCGCCGGCTCCATCGGCCTGCGGGACGAGGCCTCCTTCCACCTCCTCATCGATGCGCTCTGCGACCACCGCCGCGTCGATGAGGCCCACCACCTGTGCTTCGGCAAGGCCCCGCCGCCGTTCCCGCCGGGGACCAAGACCCACAACCTGCTCCTCCGTGGATGGGCCAAGACGCGCGCCTGGACGCGTCTCCGGCAGCACTGGTTCGACATGGACAATCGAGGCGTCGCCAAGGATCTCCATTCCTACTCCATCTACATGGATGCGCTTGCCAAATCAGGGAAGCCCTGGAAGGCCGTCAAGGTGTTCAAGGAGATGAAACAGAAACGACTTCCGGTGGATATTGTTGCGTACAACACTGCGATCCACGCGATTGGGCTGGCGCAAGGCGTCGATTTCTCTGTTCGGTTGTATAGGCAGATGGTTGATGCTGGTTGCAAGCCGAATACTGCCACTTTTAATACGATTGTCAAGCTATTGTGCAAGGAAGGGAGGTTCAGGGAAGGTTATGCGTTTGTACAGCAGATGCACAAGGCCGGGTGTGAGCCCAATGTGCTCACCTACCATTGCTTCTTCCAGTATTTGAGCCGCCCGCAGGAGGTCCTTGTACTGTTTGAGAAAATGCTCGAGAGGGGTTGTCGGCCAAGGATGGACACGTATGTCATGCTCATAAAGAGGTTTGGGCGTTGGGGTTTTCTTCGTCCAGTGTTCTTTGTGTGGAAGACAATGGAAGAACAAGGGCTCAGCCCGGATGCATTTGCGTACAACACACTTATTGATGCATTGCTGGAAAAGGGAATGGTGGATTTGGCTAGGAAGTATGACGAGGAGATGCTTGCAAAGGGGCTGTCACCCAAGCCAAGGAAAGAGCTAGGGACTCAGTTGCCAGGAGCAGAGTCTGACAGTGATAATGCGATGAGTGGTGTGTTTTGATGCTGAGAATTAGCCAGGAAAAATGGTATCAGCGTGTTCGTCTGTCCACTGGTTATCATGGGACCACTGGGAGTGATTCACAATGAAGTGGTGATGTCCATGTTTCCCTTTCCCAGAGAAAGTAGGCTTCATGTTCATGGAGATCTATTTTGAGACCTTGGATTTTATATTGAAGTAAAGATCAAAAGCATTATTACATTTCATGTCAATTATCAAGCAGCTGCTCCCTGAGAAAACAATTGCAAGTGGAGGTGCTTGGCTCAGATGTTTTGCTCACAGTTTGCTTTAATTTGTGTTCCTGGAAAGCCCTGTTGCTCAAGTTGACGAATGACAACTAAATGGCTGGGAGCTGAGTTGGACTGTTAGCCTGATTCAACCTTTGATACAATGATGAATGGCTTATTCACAGGAAGTTTGATATTACAGGTTTAGCGGATTTCCTTTGCTCCTCAGAGATTGTGGCATCATTCTGACTGCCCTGGGATGATGATGAATCAATGTCTTGAAGGGGTTTTAATCATACAGTCATTATACATTTGAAGAGAAATGATACAGTGATACTGGTCGTTCTTAAACTTTGTGTGGCTTCCCTATGGAAACTATGAAAGGATATGCGACATCTCATGGCATGCCGGCATCTCGGAAGTCGGAATAGCAGCATGCCATGCATAGAGGATTTATGAGCTGTTCATACAAATTGTAGGTAAATGTACTGAACACTTCTTGTATTGCAGTGAAGTTTCTGTTCCTCTCCATCTTGACTCTGTCAATGACTTTGTACTGGCCATTGACAACTATTTACAAATTGACTTCACCCAGCTTGAGTTATGTCCTTGTATACGGCTTCTGAAACCTTTTTCCTCTAGTTAAGCTTGCACATTTTCTTTTATTATACTTATATTCCAGCCTTCCAGGCGTATAATGTAAGCATAGCTGCGATTTATTGTTAGAGCAAGCTGGGAAATCATTGCCTCTTAATTTTAAACATAAAACATGTACTATTGGAAAAAACATCTTTTAGCTTTTAAAGTTCCAAGTCTCAACAGACCGTAAGCAACCAAATCATGTGTGCTAATCTGTGTTGCCTGCGGGAATGACCTAATCATAATCTTAGAAGTATTTCTCAATCCAGTGTGATCTTCTGTTTACTCATATTTCAATATCGATTGGGTTGCAAAATCATTTTCTCTGGCCTCTGAATTTACTTGTATAAAGTCTAAAAAGAATGTGTTGTATCCAGTTCTCAAGGTTAATGCTACTCCCTCCGATCCATATTAATTTTCTCAAATTTGCTCAAATATGAATGTACTTATACCTAAAAAGCGTCTAGATACATGTAATATTTTGACAACTAATATGGATCGGAGGGAGTATCTGTTTCCTGTCTAGTTTAGACTTTAGGCTGTTTAGCGAATAAAACACCACGTTGCTCTCCCCTTGAACTTGACAAATTGGTTAGGTAAGAACCAAAGATGATCAAAATATTTGGACATGTATGTTTACGCTCAAACAGGTTTGAAATTTCAAAATCGGTGATGATCACTTCTAACTGTCACAACTCACAACCTGAGGGTATTTCTTGCCTCAATTTAGTTAGGTGAAATTGATCCCGAGGGGATCCTGGTACAACTGGTTGCCTGCTTCAAATTTCCTCAGCATGGGCAACTGTTCTGGTAAAAGCACGTATCAATATATTGTAAACAGGCTATCCAACAGTTCAATACTGAACATTAGATGTTTCATTAACTGACTAACATGATAAAAAGACAGTGTCATTAAATTTTGAAGCAGGAGTCCTCATGGGCACATATAGACTAGCATTTGCTTAACATGTTTGCCGTTCGTCTCCCTTGGTTATTTCGGTACCTTGTGCAATCTGACCTGTAGGTGGTACGACTTACTGTTTCTAGTATAAAAGTTTATTGATCCACATGTATGAGTGTTTCTAGTCTCAAAATCTATCGAACCACATTTATGAATGTTTCTAGTCTAAAAAATTATCTAACGTATTGTTCCTAGTCTAAACCAGACTATAAGAGTAGGATTGTCTGTGTAACCTCGGTGTAAATTTCACACTGATTACACATGCACCACTGATTCTTTGTTCGATTTGATGTGGATTGTGTAAACTGTTGGTCACCTTGAATTAATTCTATCTTGATCTCTAGTATTTCACCAAAAGCTATACTGCAGATATTTTTTAAGAATAAAAGATTGATGAACACTTTACATCCGAGTGTAACAATGAAACAGTAAATTCCATCATTGTTGGAGTTCTGGGGATGGCCTGAGAGTCATATGCTTACGTAAAGATATATGTGGAGTGGCATTATTTTGAGATGTTTAGATGGTGACGAACATTGCTGTCACCTTCCAAAATCAGGCAAATTATCAGTTGAATCAGGTTGTATATATTCTTATCTTATCCAGCATTCCTTATATAATCTCGAGTGACTATCAGATGCGGGGAACAGAAAGAAACTACAGGCGCTTGGACGAAGGACGTCTACTGATCTACTGATGACCTTGCAAGGAAGATAACGTAGTACCATAAACCCGGTGCTGGACTGACAGAAGATGATGGGGGTACAGGAGTAGCATCCTGCGAGATAAAATATGCACGGAGGAATCAGTGAAGATTCTGGAGTAATGACTCTGCAGCCCTTTTGAAGACAAGAATATTTGATGTTTTATTGCTTTACCATCTGCCTAGTTCCTTTTTTTTAGACCTCTGTCTAGTACTACTCTAGTTCCTTTTTTGGGCGTGTAAACATCAACATGCACTGTCTTTAGTTACCTCTGGTTTCTGTAGCTACTCTCATGCCCCGTTTGGAACAAAGGTTTTTCATAGGAATTTCACATGAAAGGAATTCTGCAGGAAATTTTCCTATGATGCCATTTGGATTGTAGGATTGCTACTTAGAATTCCTATAGGAATGCTTCATTTCCTTCATGTTTTGGAGGATTCAAAACATTTACTCTGAACTCATGTTTTCATTTCCTTTGAGAACTCCAATGCAATATGTGTCTTTATCTCTTCTCTTCTCTTCTCTCTCATGGAAAAAACTTTCCTGTACAATTCATGTGTTTGAGATTCCTGTGGGAATCCACGGAACATGACATCCAATTCCTGCGATTTTCCTATTTCTCTGTTTTCCGTATCCTGTTTTGATCGAAAGCCAGATTGATCCGTTATTCCCATGTGATCCTCAATGCGCAGCACATGATCAGGTTGGAACTGTGGCGTCGATTTTGTCATGATCCGCAGAGTACTAGACTATCGACCACGTGACTCGATCCAGGCGGGCGTGTCAACATTTGTTGGCCGATTCATGCACCTCCGTCCGTACATGCTGCTTATCCATGCGAGCGGGACCAAGCCGATTCGCTATGTTAGTTAGCAGTAACTCCGTTCGAAATCTTACATGTATATAGACATTTTTTAGCAATAGATACATTATTTTTTGACAAATTTGAAACAAAAATTATGCAACTGAGAGAGCATTACTGTGCTGCTACTTTATTTAGTCGACAGCCTTACCAGAAAATGCATGACTGTTCCTGCTGTCTCTCCCCTGACTACTTTATTTAGTTAGAAGAACGCACGCCTTGCTTCCAATACGCCGCACACTCTGGGCCGGGCGCAACGCACGGTATCTGCAGAGAAGCGGCCTACGTATACGGTTATACGCCGGCAGCCACCCAGACCCACGCTGTCTACTTGTCTCGTTGCTACGATCCTGGCCGACCGGGCAGCACGACATTCCGGCGAGACGACATGGGCGGGCCTAGCATCGATCGATATGCACGTACCGACGTATACTACGTCACGGAGTATATTGGAAGGCATTGTAAATTGCCTAAAATTTTTCTGAAAGTGCCTTAAAATATATTTTAAGGCTGATAAAAAAGTGTTAGAACTAATGGTGAAGGGAAAGAACTTTTGAGGCACTTTTTAAAACATGCCTTCAAAATCAGGATTTAAGGCAATTTAAAGAAAGCCGTGAATTTAAATTTGAGGCACTTTTGAATAATGCTGCCAAATTAATTTTCACGCATATCATAATATTGCCTCAGTTAATTCTAAGGCCCTTCTGAAAAAGTGCCACCAAATAAATTTGCAAGCAAAATGCAAAATTGCCTCAAAATTCAAAGTGAGGCTCATTTGAAAAAGGCCTCAACAATCATTCATGTACGGCACTTTCATGCATGGACGTATTTTTATGCGCTATTTATATTTCACACACTTTTAAACAGGCACAAATGCCTTCTAATTTAATACTACTATTTGATTGCACTATTTAGCAATACCAAGTTTATACAATCCAACCGAAGGAAAGCATTCAGTTCAACACAAGTATTGTTCTAAACAAGTATTCACTTCGGGACAATGTCCGTGGCTTCACTCGTGGTTGTATTGGAAACTCTCTTCTTCTTCCTTCTCTTCTCTATAGTAGTTTGTGATTGAAGCCATCGGCAACGATTCCAGGTTGTGAATTTGCAATGTTTATAGCCACCTTCCCTAGGTAGTTAACAGGCTCCTATATGACATTGCAACATACCAGCTTAGTTCAGTTCAGTTAAATATCACATCATAAGTATAGATGCTACAGTACTAACAAGGATCATTTCTTTTGGCTGGGTGCAATAATTTGAAACACATAACAAATAAAATTATGTACATGTAAAGACTTGTCTAGAGACTAAGATCTTTTCTAATCTGTAACTAAAGACCATGCAGAGGAATGTGACTCCTTGAAAAATGATCTATTGGTCGGGTGTAATAGATCATTTCTTTTCATGCTATTAGTAGTAGCAAACGTCAATTCCTTGCAGGTCTCGAATGCAGTCTCTTAACATTTCTACCAAACAGACATGCCGGGCTCAGGACTTGCATATGTAGCAATCCTTTGTATGAGTACATGCTTGAGGGTGATCTAACATCACAGGTTCCAAACACAAGAGATATATGATATCAAATAAGTACCTTACTGTAGAAAGATACACTTACCTGATGTTTGCATAGTGCGTATGTATGTTCCTTCCGTCAAGCACCTAATACAATTACCATGTGGAAAAATTGTGTTAGCAAAAGGAAAATAATTGCATTGGGCGTTGTATAGTATCGTGTAAGAATTTGGCTTATGCGATATCTACAGATGCAATAAAGCACATTTTACCTCATTGCCCATCTTCTCCAATGCTACAACTGCTTCATTTTCTGAAGAGAACCTGACGGAGACCCGTATCCTTTGGATCTCCCCGTCACAGCATACATATTACTTTCCCTATCAGACACATCAATGAGTAAGAGAGCAATCCCTAATCAACACAAATCATAGATCAAACACCAAACAGAGTCAAAGAATATATATTAGTACCTTCTGTCTTTGGATATGCCAGCCATCTCATGATGTTAGTTGAAAACCAGCTAGCTATTTGCTGTAAAATAGTTGCAAGCAAAATACAGAAGAGCTCAGAGGCCAGAGCTCTATTTGTCTTGAAGAAACGAAATTATTAGATGCAGGAATCTGCTCCCTCGTGCGGTGAATCCTGACAATAGCATTAAGAATTTGCATCCAAGTTACCTGCAAACCTGCACCATGGAAGTTGAATTTCAGGAAAGGAGCCACCACAAGTAGAACAAGTGTACAATTGCGGACAAAAAAAAGGTAGCCTGATTTCCACGACCATTCACGAAAGATAGAATAGAATATATTTTACTAAACATTTAAAACTAAAAGAGCATGTATTTAAGGATATCACAGACGTCCTGCAGAAGTGGGGCACTCTCTGCAGATAGCACACAAGCTTTCATCAACCAAGAAACAACATCGGACATTTGTGCAGTAGAGAAGCTGCAGCGCACATCCCTGCAGAGGGTGATAATAAAATGCGGCGCGTTGCTCAGAAGTGAGAAGCAGATTGAGGTGACCACCTGCAGGGCGTTGCTCCTGAACTCGTCATCCCTGAGGACCTAGCACGCACATAAGTGAGAACTAAAGGGAACTAGATGGATTTGCTATTTGACTCCGTAGTGCAGGCTTCATAAATATAACTAGCCGATATCCAAGGTGTATCTAGAAAATCACTTAGGCAATCTAACAAACACCTGGGGTGCAATCACAACGCAAAGTACACAGTGTTGCGAATACAGCATCACACACAAGCAAATCACACGATTCGGAGAGATAGGAAGCGGTTAGAGATCGCGGACGAAGCTCTCACCATTGGGATTTCCAGTGAGGGGTTAGGTTGGCGACGAAAAGCCCACGAATCCAATCCAGCAATGGTGCTTGCCTGCGAGGGGTCCCAAGGCCACTGGTGGGACACCGCAACAACGAGAGGACGTGGCTGAGAGAACACACGGCCAGCGGAAGCGATCCCGATGTCGGTGGAGGTTGGCTCTTGGCTGGCCTCGCCGCCGAGGAGCAACACGACTCCGTCTCCGTCGAGGCAGGCGACGCGCGGGGTGGCGGGAGCAGGAGGCACACGCGCGGTGGAGGGCAGGTGGCGCTCGATGGCAAGGGACGGTAGGCGGCGTGCGGGGTGGCGGAGGTGGAGGCACGCGTGGTGGAGGGAGCGGGGAGCGGCGTGAGCTCTCGCGAGCCAAACCTGTTCTGACGACCGATTCTGGTGGGAGGAGGAGGATAGGACTCAGAAGGGTGTAAGTAGAAAGAGGAACCTGGTGGGAGGGTGATTCTGTACGAAAAATATAACACGAGGGCCCTTTTGCAAAATGTATGGATATTTGAAGGCATTTTTATCAAATTGCCTTTATGAAAATCAGTGTGGACAATTTGCCCTACAAGTTTAGATAGGGGCTTTTCTTATCATGCCTTTGATGCTTAAAACTTTTGAGGCATTTTTTTCATTATGCCTTTGATACTGAAAGTTTTTGAGGCAATTTTTCTAATAAGCCTTTAGTGTTAAAAATTTCGAGGCATTTTTATAAAATAGCCTTCGTGGCCTTTTTCTTTGGAGGTATTTTATGAAATTGCCTCCTATGATGAATAATTGAGGCAAATTTAAAAAATGCGTTAACCAAAGTTCCTCCGAACATGCACTGTGACGTAGTGGTATGCCGCGCCCGGCAGCTAGCGTTCGACGGATCAGCCCCAGGCCAGTGGTAATAGCGGCCGCGGGGCGTACGCGATTGATTAATATTGGCCGGCCCGGCCGGTCGGTCGGGGGACGGGGACCGTACGTAAGGCATTCATCGTGGAGGCAAGGCAGTAATGGCGACCACGCCGCAGGCTTGGGAGGACATATGTCGTGGACAGACCGAGACGTGCCCCGCAGGTCGCGACCACTGCACCGGAGGAGCCAACGATCGAGCGGTCCTGCGCTTGTCCGTCGGTAGAGCGAGCGAAGCGATCACGTCGTCGTCGTCGTCGCTGGTCGCTCATCCGCGCGCGCAGGGGGAAATGGAATTATGGAAAGCATGTCCAGTTGCTAGTTTCTCATCGGCGTAGGCGTACGTTTCAAACGAACGGAGAAGATCCAATTACTCTCCCTGATCCCTCCTTGGGCAGGGCGGCCGGGCCAGGCACGATGAAATTAAAGTCCGCGCGCGTCGACACCGAAGGGTGTCCGGCACGTACGGCCCTACGCCCTTCTTCCCGAGTCCCCGACACGCCGTAACCCCACGCACTTCTCTGGGCGGTTGGCGGGGCAACAGTCCCGCGTGGTGGCGACGCTTCCTCCCGATCCGTCGTCTCCTTCGCGGCAGATGCATGGTTGGCGTACAGCTAGCCGCCGGCCGGCCGGCCGGCCGGACCCGGTCGATCAGTAGCCATCAATCTATACATCGCCGTGGGCACGGCATATATGGTGTGCGGCCGTCGACAGGAGCAGCAGCTTCTGGCGATCCTCGTAGAACGTACGCTCGATCGATCAATCGACATCCCCCGTGTTACGTTGTAATCCACGATCCTCGAATCGTCGTAAACAGCCGTGCTCTCGGTTTGGATTTTGGTCTGACTTGTTGGCGCCAGCGGATCGATCGACAAGGATCGTGTGGGACGACGGTGACGTGTTATTCGTACCCGTGCCGGAGAGCACGACGACACCTGGGGTCTCCTCGTGTTGGCGTCGGGCGACGGGTCGAGGGCGGGCTAACCGCTTGATCGAATCCACGGCTAATTATTTTGGCTCCAAACGTTCACGCGAGCGTGTCACGTTTTGTCAAACCTGTGGTGTGGGCAAAAGATGGGGACCCTTTTGATCCATCACGATCGTGCAGATTGACTTCTCGCCTAAAAGCATGGCTGAGTTGTTCTACAAAAAATTGGTCCAGTTTCCAGCTGCCTAATTCGAATCCGTGACAAGTATTTAGAGCTCAAGTAAGACTCTCAAGGTAAATTAACCTGACTGTTCAAAATTTCAAACCATTTTCGTCTAAAAAAAAGACTCTGGTTTTGCAGTATGACCGACCGCTTGTCAGTAGCAGCACGAAAAGGCGCCAACCTTTCACGCTAATTATTTGAATCTCTTTGCATGCCCGCTAGCTGTGTACGTCCTCTAGACCTGATCTCGCTGTTTTGGCTTTACACGAGATGATGAGACGATGCGAGAAGAATGTTTCATTGTTTGAAGGGATGTGAGAGGAATGTTACAGTAACACTAGTTATCCGGGATGGAGTTGGATGATTGGAAGTGCTATAGTGCACCGTGGAGGAATCTGCCCCGGGCGCGAGGGAGTACTGTACGTCTCAGGCAGCTCATCACGCTGGATCGCACCTACTCTTTTCCTCCGTTACTCTTTTCCTCCGTTTCTAAATACTGCTTGTCGTATTTTAGTGCAAATTCAAGAAGGACGTCCGATCCAGGACGCATCAAAAAGCGCGGGCGCCCGAGCGGCGCGGCGTCGTATCAATCGTATGTGTCCCGGCGCCTTGAGCCAAGTGGCACAGTGCCAACGACCCGTAAAAAGCGAAGACGCTTTTTCCTCCGCGCCGGCCGTGTGGCACTATCGCCCGGGTGATTCTCGATCGCCATGCATGGAGTTGAAGCAAACTGTGCCGGTCGGCCGACCTCGAAGACGTGCTAACATCGATTTGTAGTAACTCTCTCTCCAAAGAGGACATATTGAAGAAGGCTGTGTACGCACACGGTAGGCGCAAATATGCAATACTACGTGGGATGGGAAGAAGGCATTTCTTTTGACTGCACGCGTGTCTCCGATCTTTTTACGCATACGGTTGCATGACTGTAATAACAAAATTACATGGTTGATGCATCTATATAGTCAGCTGATTCAGATCAGGTGACGGCATGCATATTGCTAGCTATAGTAGCTGCTCCTTCATCTCAGTCTAGTCACACGGTCGGGCAGACGCGGCCACCGTGCATGTACGTACGCACGCGCCGCGTGCGTGCTAGCTTCTGTGCTTTGAACAACAGCATCTGGTCAAAGCTCATGGCGCCGTGGAGATCGATCTCTGTGGCCCGCCGCGCCCCCTGGTACAGGAGCTTTGATGAGCCTATGAATGATACGCCCTATATACATGGCCAAGTTCCAACGGACGTCCCCAAACTCCCACGCACACACCTGGCCATCTGCGTGCATTCACCTGACCTAGCTAGCCTGGTGGCCTACCCTACCTCTCCCCAATTATCTGGGCATCGATCAGTACAGTCTTCTGGTAAACTGATCCTGGATAGAGCACAGTTTACCATGTCCTAATTAAATCAACACCAACGTTTAGTTAACGTAAAGTACTTAATTAAGCATAGCACTTATCAGTGTACTGAGTACCGACACTAAGGGGGACACAGGGTCGTCCTAGAGCTTGTCCGTGCCGAAAGCTTGCCGCGGCTAGCACAAACAGGGAAGGTAGACCGTACAAGGCTTGTACAGTTCAGGACCAACATGGAGTACATGTATATATGCATATTATTCTCCTTGCTGTGAATTTGACCTCGAAAGAATATCGTGTGAGATGTGGTGTCCACTGTGTCCAGCCACAGGACAGGATCTAGCTGCTAGCTTTGGTGCACACAATATTCTACTAGCGCGATCTTTTCATGCAGTAGCATGCATGCAAGGACTGGACAGGGCCAGGCTTTGTTTGTTAGTTTAATTAAAGAGATCTATAGTTTAAATTCGGTACTGTACGTACGTATGTAGCCGTAGTGGAAAAAAAATCCTTGCATGCTGATCTTGCATTCTTGCATGCCCGAGAGACAGGGCGTGGTGCATTGCCGACGGGTAACCACAGATCAGGTGCATGTAGGCATGTTCGCTGTACCGACGGCATTGACTCCGTTGGAACTCGGGGACTTTGGGGTTCTTGTGAACATTCGTTCGAATATATATTAACCTACTCCTTCCGTCCGTCTCAATTTTGATTAAATTTGAATGCATGCATACGTTAAGTCATGTCTACATACATCCAAATTTTGACAAACTCGAGACATCATTTGTTGGACGGAAGGAGTATGTTAATTACGTACATTCGCTCACATTAATTTTTTTCTTCAAGTTCTTCGAGTACGGTACCGTACCACAAGATCCATGATCATGTGTTGTTACTCACTCTGATCCAGATCCGGGGAGTAATTAATTGGAACACATTTTTACACCATATAATATATACAACCAAGGTCGTCAATATATCAACCTCTTTATTCGCCTCATGCATTAATTCTCATGCCTCTTTGATTAAATATCATGCCTCTTTATTCGCAGGCAATGGCGAAGCTGGATTACCAAATCATTGGGTTCATTGCCTTTATTTATAGTGCAAATTTTCAGACTAAGTTAATGAAGGATTTGCTTAATTCATTGGGTTCATTTGAACCCAATGGTTATACAGCAGCTCCGCCGCTATTCACAGGATTCTCAAATGGCAAGAATATATAGGAAAAAAATGAAGGCTCGAGGTAACATGCCATCTTGATTACTACATGATTCGAATGATATTAATTTGATTATGCACAAAAAAGAAGTAGGATTATTATTTTCAAAAAGGTAGGAGTGGACGGAAAACTTCCTATGAAATCTAACGTACATGATTCAAACGGTCCACATAGGAAAAAAAAATTCATATACAGGAATTAGAATCCTCCAAAGTTCTTTTGAAAAAACTTTGAACCAAAAGGGCCTTAGATATTGATGGAGAATAAATTCATGAGCAAGCTAGCTCTCATGTAGGTTCCTCCATCTTTCTCTCTGTTACCATGCAATTGACCAGCAACCAATGGCTAGCCGGTGATGTTGCCAAATGTTGGCAAGTTTTGGACATGCATGCTTGCCGAAGCATTGCCAAATATAGTTTGGATATATTTCAGGAGTTAATATGCTTGGTCAAGCGGCCATCCGTGAGACAGTTAATATGTTTGTGACATTAGCTCACTTCTAGGTTCCTCCATCTATGTTACTTGCCACATTAGCTCCCTTGCTTTCACAGCTGGGATGTCACCATCTTTTCTGAAGAGAAAAGCCAAAAGTTCAAAGATAATTAAGCAAAGCACTGGTGAAGTACTAGCACTTTGACTGCTTCTGAATCCAATTATTAATAGATGATAAACCAATCAAACTTGCAAGAAGTAGGGACCATGCATGCTGCCAAGTTCAGCAGTTACAGGGGAGTTTATAACACTTACAGGGGCTATAATTCCGTATAAATTATACTCCGTAACTGGTTCTGGTCAGGACAAGCAGAAGGGTAAATTAAACAGGTACCAAGTTTTGGGGAACACCCATCCTTAAAAAGTGACAGCCCAACCAAGCACAAGATACAGAGGTGGATTAAAGAACTTTCACCAAGGCACCAAAACTAGCATTGCTAATTGTTTTTTTAAGCTCACCTTAATTGGGGAGTTTGACATGCCAGTAGACCGTGTGGGCAGGCAGTGGATCTGGAGGAGACCACTGCCTGTCTATTGTCTATAAATAGAAGCTCCTGAGGGCCATTTGTTCTTAGGCCTTGCTTCCATTCGATCTCCTTCTGCTCTGTTTTCCCCCATATATATATATATACCACGGCATTAGCAGCTCCCATCAATACCAGTACTGTTTCACTCAGGATTCCAAACTCCTTCAAACGAGCAGTACTCAAAGCACACAGATGAGGACTTCCTCCATGGTCATGGCCTCTCTCCTCCTCTTTCTGCTTCTGGCTACAAGAGCACATGGTATGCTTAGCTTAATCCCATGGCTAACTATTGGCTGTTTCATCTAGCTAGCTCCTGCATTCCTATGTAAGCATGTTTCTTTTTGAGGTGCTCACTGAAAACTCCTTTTGTTATGAAATGCAGGGATTAGGATGGACAGGCAGCTACATGACGCACTCAGCAGCAAGGTCAGTAACACGAGCTCGAGCGACCATTCATGCATCCAGCCAGTTTCTTCCTTGCTGCAACTGAAACAGAGTATATGCAAATTTTGCTCATTGAATTGCTTTAATTTCCCTGTGTGTCCAGCAGGAGCCGGCCGGCGATTCGAAGGCCGCCGCGCAGCCATCCGAACTCGCCGCCCATTCGGCCAGCAAGCACTGCGCGTCCGATGGGCGCTGCTCAGGTACAGCAACGGAGCAGATTCCTCCTCCTACTGCTGCTGCTGTTGCTGCAAAGGATACAGACCACCAAGTGGTGGTCAGTGCGTACGCGCGGCCCGTGCCGAGGTTCCACGAAGATTACTACGGGGCCGGTGGCCACGAACCTAATCACCACTAAGCACAGCTAGCTGCATTTCTTCTCTCTCTTTTTCCGAAGGGAACTACGGAGCTGCATGCATTTGTTTTTACCTTCGTTTTCTTCTTCTCCTCCCTTGCAGGGCTAGATGTAGCTGCAGTACCAGCAGCTTACTGATCTTAATTAAATCTTTAATTATCTTAGTAGTGGCGGTTAATAGTTCTTCTCTCTTGACGCTGCATCTCGGTTGGGACTCTGGAGTTCGGATGATGTAAAGGGAGAAGAAGCATTACACTTGCGCCACCAGCTCGCTATGATTAAATTAGTACTGCTAGTACTAGTGCTCCCCTTGATTAAGACGAGCCAGTTTTCACCTACTGTACCACTCTTCCCTGCTGCATGCATGGTTGTTTTTCTCTGATGTGGAGTGTGGAACAACTGTGGATGCTCATGCATCGATATTCGTGCGTGGACCATAGGTCCATAGTTCCATTCTGGCCTGGTCAGCATGAAACGGTAGCACTAGTGCCGATGTCACATGTCAGGACACAGCCAAAAAAGGTAAAATACTCCAGCCAGTCAGCACTCCAGTCGCCGACTCGCCGGGGTAGTAGAAAAATAAAAAAAGCACGTATCGGGCCTTGTACAGACGGCTGTAAATCGTTAGCTAGTCCCGTATAGTAACAAGCTCAAAGCACATCCGGTTGCAGCTTTCGCAGCGCGCAGTACAGTACAATTTTATTACAGTAGTATACAGTTTCCTCAGCCAGCTTTAATCCAACATCAGCTCTCTGATCTCTCATTGTCATTTTGCAACCTTTGGTGCGTGCAGATGCAGGAAAGGCGAAAAAGGCAGCGGCGCCGGCGCACGCTGCGAAGCATCATCAGCCCATCCCGGGCGGCGGCAAGCGGGAGGAGGAGGAGGAGGAAGCGGCGCCGTCGTCGCGCGTGCTGCCGCGGCAGGAGAATAATGCGGCGGCGACGACGTACCCGGACATCCTCGACATCGCGGGCATGGACTACACGCCGGCCAACAGAAAGCCTCCCATCCACAACTGATCATAAATAAAAAAGGCGCGATATATGGAGTAGATTAGTAAGTACTACTGCGCCAGGACTAGAATAGTGCATTGCGTGCAGCAATGTGACGGGGCGGTCGACAGCGTTTGCAGGAAGTACGCTGCGCCTTTTGTGAAGACCGACTCGAGACGGACGGAGCGCGCCGCGGCAGTGTAACATGCATGCATGCATGTGTAACGTGCAACATCGCCCTGTTGACCAACTTGATCTCCGTCCATTAATTTTTGACGATTTGCCCCAATTGATGCTCCATCGGTCTGAGAATGTGACTATATATGCATGGTCGATCGGTGTAAGCGTGTGAATTAATTAATGTAATATCGTCGTCGATGAAATTATACAGTTATTATGTGCCGATGCATCATGCCTGTGACCACGCCGAAGAGATACTACATGCATGTGTTCCCTCGCAATAGAAAACTTGACAGACTAATGGAATGCTATGTTCCCCGTTAACGAGATCGATCGAGCTAGCTGGTCGTCTGAACTAATCTAAGATATGCCGGTGCATGCACGGCTTTTGCCTGCGTCGTGCCTTCACTAATTAGGGCGTTCCGGCCGGGCCGGAGGTTAAAGCTGTCGCAGGCCGGTAGATCTGGCCGCGCATGGCCCGGCCGTACGCGCGTATATACGAACTGGGCTTGCAATGCAATCTTGGCATGGCGCTTGGCGCCCCGCCAACCGCTTGATCGATCATGGCCGAACCTTGCATGCATGTATATAGACGTTGCTTTCGCGCGCGCCGGGCCGTCGCTTTCCGGCGAGGCGGGGTGGCGCGCGGCCGGACCGGATCGACCAGGAAGCAGCGTGAGGTGCATGCACATGGGCGTGTTGCCTGCCGTGCTGGCTGCTGCACGGAGCCTTACACTACACCCGCCCGCCCAGATGGCGATGTGGCCGGGGGCTACGACTTGTTGGCGCCGGCCGGCCGGGGGACACTGCATGCAACATACACCAGGCCGGCCGTGCATGCATGCATGCATGACTGTAGCAGTAGAGAGATGTGCGTCTGCATCGACACGCCGTGCGTAGCTCGATCGGACGATGTACGGGTATGATGCTTGTCAGAATGTCAAACATGTCATGCATGCAAGTCAGCGAATGGGCCGCCCGGCGTGTGTACAAGTAAAACGCGGCACAGAGCACGTATGAACTGCTAGTCTGTTACCACTGTAAAGCTTCAGACTTGTCATCTGTTCTTCACTTGTTTTGCTCGTCTCGCGACGCTGCTGTGCAGGGAGTAGTTATGCCTTCAATTCTCAACCGATATATGTCGTCGCACGCAAATGCGTTGGGATGTGTACTGAGTACTGTTCTACAGTAGTACCGGCCGGCCGGATCGAATGCATGCACACACAGACCGGAATTGCGATCTATCCAGTTCTCTGACGGGACCTTTATGTTTAGTATTTTCCGTGCTTGCGTTTTTGCATGACTACACCCGCCCTGCATGCTGACAACCACCTGATCGAGGACTTTTGATGCTTGCCTGCGTGCCATCCTGATAGGAAAAGCACAGAAAAATAGCTGCATGTCACATGGAACAAGACGGAATATTATACTTCCTCCGTCTAAAAGTCTCGAGTTCGTCAAAAGTTGGATGTATCTAGACATGATTTAATGTATAAAACTATAGATGCATTCAAATTTAGTTAAAACCGAGACATCTTTTTGTTGGACGGGAAAAAATATATTTTTGGTGCATCCATCCACCCTGATCATGTACGACCGAACCGAGAAATGCAAGCCAAGAAGGAATTACAAGTGAAGAGTAAAAACGTGAACATGACACGGTACACACATAAAAGCACGCTGGGTGCTTTGATACTTCTTCAAATGGACGTCTTACAGATCTGCATAACACCAAATGGAGCACCTTTTTCGATATTTGAACACGTCCATTTGAGCCTCTGCACATTCAGACAATTCACGATGATGATCCCATCATTTGCTGATTTGCGCCAAACCACACAGCACAGCAATCCTCCATTTCTGGGCCGGCCTGTTTCACGGGTAGGCCTCAAAAACACCACGCGCGCCCAGTTTCTTCACAACAGTATAGTCACTGAACCCTGCTTCCACGAAGATCTCGCGCCAGTCATTTTCGTCCCGCTGCCGGCCTTTGGTCATCACCATCATGGCCACATCCATCAGGAGCTCGGCTTCCAGCGTCGGCCCTGAAGAAGACCCAACCACTATGTCGATAACGATCACCTTCCCTCCGGCCTCTCTCGAAGGAACGGCCTTCTTGCACTGGAACAGGATCTTCACACAGTCCTCGTCACTCCAATGGTGCAGCACAAGCTATACATAAGCAGAAAAACCAATTTAATTAGTAATCTTGCAGTAAATTGATTGAAACATACTATATCTGTGGCATGTTGAAGCTAGACTTGTAGTACCTTGAGCATGACGGCTTGAGCGGGTGGGACGAACTTGAACATGTCACCTGCCACGTAGTTAACGAGCCCACCATCAGCAGCAGTAGCAGAGACATTGTTGATCACCCGGGGAAGGTCAAGCACGGTGCATTTGATCCGCGGGAAGGCCTCGACGACTGCTCTGGCCGCGGTGCCGTCGCCGCCGCAGCAGTCGGTGAGCGACTCGAGCCCCGCAAACACGCTGCCGCCGCACTCCCTCAGCACGGCGGCGAAGCCAGAGTTGTCGTGCGCCGCCCGGCCTTCGTTGAACATTACGTCGTTCTCAGGGTCTAGCTCCGCGAAGCTCTCGTGGAAGAGGGTCGCGCCATGGACGTTCTCGAACGGCGACGCGCCCGTGGCCGTGGTGTCCTCCTTGAACCAGTCGGCGAGCCCCATGGCGGCCTCGACGCAGTGCCTCGAGGACGCGGCGAGCACCACGGAGGTCTGGCTTGGATGGCCTTCTATAACGCCGCCGTCCAGGAGGAGGTAGGATATTGGCGTCAGGCGGTAGATGATGATCCCTTCTTGTTTCTGGCTGGTGTTGTCGGTGGTGGCGAAGACGCCGGACATGGACAGGAGGCGCATGATGCGGCGGAGGAAAGGCAGCTTGGCGGGCGGAAGGGACAGCGCGGTGACAAGGTCGGGCAACGATGCCGCGCCGCCCAGGGTGTGGATGGCGGTCGGGATGCCGAGCTTGACGGCGCACTGGAACGCCATGGATGTGAGGTAGTAGAGGCTGTGGCGCCAAAGGTCGGCTTGCGCTTGCAACAGCTCGGCCTCCGTGGGAACTGTCAATTGCTTCTGAGCCTGATGGGCCGCCATTAGGATTATTGCACTCCCTCGATCGACCACTGTCCTTCTCAGCTGTGAGGTGTGCTTTATGGTGCTCTGATCCGATCAAATTAAGTGTACGGATCAAGTACTATTGGCCGGGAGCAGATATATAGTGACTCCATCGCGTGGGGGGCGAGGTGAACTGTGAACATGGCCATGGCATGGCTTGATCACTATCACGCGTGTCTGGCGTGGACATTAAATACAAAAGAAAGAGTACACATCTCTGCGAGTTAGTCAAGATCCTTTTACATGGTTGCATGGTAGTGGTGGCAGCGGCAGGTGTATAGCTGACGTGGATATGCGCTTAAAGAAATAAAACTTAGAGCGGATACTTAGATTCTAGGTATATATAAGCACGCACGCCATTGCTAAATTGTAAATAAGACATATACACTTGCGCAACTGGGACAATTGGCGCGTCATGCACAATCTTGAATGGCTGACATTACCAAATTGTAAAATGTCAGGACCACCAAATCTCTCTAGATTATCATGGTTAACATCGATGATGATGATGGCATTTATGATGATCATGATAACAATGGCATGATAATGCACACTTCTCTACATTACATGTATCTTCTTTTTCAAAAAAAATAAAATCTACATCACATGTTTGTGGGTGGCTCGTTGTTCTTTCCGTTGAATCTTGTACACTTATTTTAGCACAAATAATTGTACTTCTTTTATTCAAATTGTTGTTGTGCTTGTTTTTCAACTTTGTTGACATTCATCTAGTCGTCCATTCGAGCAAATGGATGACATGTAGGGCCATTTGGTGATCTCCTTTGTGATGCGAGTAGTGCCTACGGCTTTTATATTGGATGGCAGGAGCCAGATAGTGTGTTGCTCTACGTGAGCAAGCGCTCACGATGGCGTCATTGGCAGAATCGAGAACGAGCATGAGCTTTCTTCAGGTAATAAAAAAACAGTGATCTAGCCTCTCTAACAGGATCATACAACATCGGCGTACGTGCATCATTTTCTTGTTGAAGAGTGTTGGCTTGAAGTTTCGTTTCGGATGTGATAACCCAAGTTTGACCTGTTAATTAGATCTAGCAACATCTGCGTACGATGGTACAGTGACCCCTTCTTGAATCTTGTTGTTGGGTTCTTGATATCCTATTGGTGGATTTGTTCACGACATTAGGTTTTGTTGTAGATGTTGGAAAAATTGGTTGCCACAAGGTTAGATGATGATTTCTTGTTTTTTTTCTTGTCTATAAGCCGATTAGTTCGGTCATAACGTCAAATATTTTTTCTACACATTTAGTCTAAGAATATAGAGATCGAGATGCTTCCAAAAAAATCCAGCCTTTACATTTCAAGGTTTTTTTTACATCATTGCAAGTTTTTTTTTTGAGGGGACATCATTTCAAGTTAGAAGGGAACTGTTTTTGTTACTATCGGGCCTTCCTTTGCCCGAATACCGGAGCTCGTTTGACATATTATTCTAGGATAGTTACGGGCCTGTATAGGCCAACGGATTAGGGTGGGCTGATTGGGCCTTGCCATGTGTTTCCAACCCGGCGAGTGACCAGGAATAGAGACAGCCCGCCGCCAGCTCGGCGGCCATGGATGCACAAAATAAACGCTTCGTGTTGCTATTTCCGGCCATGGCGGTTTTGGAGGGCGCAGAGAACAGCAGGCCATCCGCCTCCGCCCTGGGGCATTACCCACAGCTCCCAACAACGAAGCAGTAACTGGAGCAAAAGGGCAAACGGGGGTGAAAACAGAGGATGGCCATTACGATGTGAATTCTCTGTGGCGTGAGGAAGCGCGAGGGAGCTAGGAACGCGTTATTATATTAAGGGAGCTCGATCGATCAATCGATCCGGGACCGGTTGGTTTCCCGGGGAGATCGGGATAAGCGAGTTGATCGGAGAAAGCTAGAAGAGGAGGAGGAGGGGGGATCGAGTATATATAGATAAGGGCACGTTGTTCGTGGGGACGCATGGCGCTGGCCGCCGGCTCGTCGGTCGGCGTCGCCTCCGTCGTCGTTCTGCTCTTGCTCGTCGTCGCGAATGCCTCCTCCTCTTCCTCGCATGCTGGTTCGGATGGCGGCCGCGTCCTGTCAGGTAGGTTTGCGCCGTGTGGGTTAATTTTCCCTTGTCTTTCTGCTCTCTGTATCTCGATTTGATTTGAGGCGGCCGGTGATGTTCTTCAGTTTCCCCTTCGATCTCAACTCTTCAGCAATCTGTTTCATTTTTCATTCTCACATTGTGATTCCTGAAGCTTAATTGATTGTGGTCTTTGAATTAGCTGTACTGTACCTACCATAATGCCATATTGTATTGATTCAGTTATATCTGCAGAAAATGCACGACGAATTCCCCACTGAATTTTGCGGTACCAGTTTTCTGTGTCAGCATTTCCTGTACAATAATTCGTAACCATGGCTTTCGAATGGAGCAGAAGGAAGCACGGCGGCCTCATGGAGGAGATCGGTTGCGGAGTCACCCTTGCCGAGAAACAACTCCCTCGTCCTGGCCGCGGCGAGGACTTACCGGAGCGACCCATTGGCCAACCTCACCATGTACACCGGCGGCTGGAACATCAGCGACCAGCATTACTGGGCTGTACGTACGGCAAAAATCCTCATATCCAACCCAATCCACTCTACACAAAAGTACCATTCTTTGCCGTGTAATGTTCTCTTACATTTCTCCTTGTTGTGCAGTCCGTGGCGTACACCGCGGTCCCCCTCTTCTTCTTCGCCATCCTGTGGTTCGTCGGCTTCGGCATCGCAATGCTCATCATCTCCTGCTTCTGCTGCTTCTGCCGGAACAAGAGCGACGGATACTCGCCCACCTCCTACGTCACCTCCTTGACCATGCTCATCCTCCTCACCTGCGCCACCATGTAAC
Organism: Brachypodium distachyon; assembly: GCF_000005505.3. NCBI lineage: Eukaryota > Viridiplantae > Streptophyta > Magnoliopsida > Poales > Poaceae > Brachypodium > Brachypodium distachyon. Next base: position 25,738,708 of record NC_016135.3, read on the forward strand.
TATCATCCATCCGTCTCATCCTTGATCTAATTGGTCGATCATGACCACCAAGAATTCACCATTTCTGCTTGGCGAATCCCAGCGCCGGGTGTCTCGTGCTGCACGTGGGGACGGAGTTCTTCCACAATAGCACGATCAACACGGTGGAGTACGTGGTCGGGCAGGGCAACCTGACGGTGGACAACCTGCGGAACTTCGCGGGGAGCCTTGCGGCGGCCAAGAACATCGGCGTCGACCAGATCTTCCTCCCGGCCGACGTGCAGCGCAAGATCGACCTCGTCGAGGAGAAGCTCAACTCCTCCGCCAACGAGTTCTCCGCCCGCATCGTCTCCAACTACGAAAAGTTCAAGGACATGATGGACAAGATGTGAGTACATATACATGCTCACATTGTTTTTGTTCTTGCATGGTTATCTATCCAAGATGTGGTGATGTGATTTCGTACGTTTTGCCTGCTTAATTCCAGGCAGTACTACTTGAGGTATCTTGCAGCTATCATGCTTGGCCTTGCGCTACTCGGGTTCGGTAAGCATTAAACCTGGCTGAGCTCACACAATCCGTGTTCCTGCTACAGTACGTTGCTGTAATTTACTAGGCATATACACTGAATTACCTACTCTCCTTGCCTCCCAATTTGCAGTGTTCTCCGTGCTGGGCTTGCACTTTCTTGTCTCCCTGTAAGTCCACAGACGTCCACTTACAAATTTCCCAAGCTGCGTGTTATTCCCAACTTGAGATTGATCACATCTGTATGCTGCAGGCTGGTGATCGCCGGATGGATCGTCGTCACCGTCACGGTCATGCTGGCCGGCGGCTTCATCCTCCTGCACAAGTAAGCCAGCCAGCCAGCCAGCCAGCGGAAACGTAGAGATAAGTTCCCATTCGGTTTCAACACAAGGCACTGACTGAGACATTAACACGGGCAGCGTGGTGGGGGACACGTGCGTGGCCATGGACGAGTGGGTGACGCACCCGCAGGCGCACACGGCGCTGGACGACATCCTGCCGTGCGTGGACATGGCGACGGCGCACGAGTCGCTGCACCGGAGCCAGGAGGTGACGGCGCAGCTGGTGGCGCTCGTCAACAACGTCATCATGAACATCTCCAACCGTGAATTCCCTCCGGCCATCAGACCGCTCTACTTCAACCAGTCCGGGCCCCTGATGCCGGTGCTCTGCGACCCGTTCAACCAGGACATGAGCGCCCGCCAGTGCGGCCCCGGGGAAGTGACTTTCAAGACGGCCGCGGCGGAGTGGAAGAAGTTCGAGTGCGCCGTGAGCGGCCCGCCGGGGTCCGAGGTGTGCACGACGGCAGGGAGGGTGACACCGCCGGCGTACAACCAGATGACGGCAGCGGCGAGCATCAGCATGGGGCTGTATGAGTTTGGCCCGTTCCTGATGGATCTCCAGGACTGTTCCTTCGTCAGGGAGACGTTTGAGTCCATCAGCCTGAAGAACTGTCCCGGGCTTGAGGCGCATAGCAGGTTCGTGTATCTTGGGTTGCTCGTTGTCTCGGGGGCTATTATGCTGGCCGTCGTCTTCTGGATGGTGCACACGCGGCAGCGCCGCTGGCGCGCGCGCAGCAAGCCGGTGTGATTTTTGTGATCCGGGCCCGCGTTGGTCTGATCGTGTTTTGTTGCGGCTGTGTCTCTGCCTGTGTACATATGTGTGAATTAATCGTACGTGTGCCTGAAATGAAAGGTGGGAAAAGTTCAAGTATGATTTGGTGTTGGTTCAGCTAGCTAGCGCGTTGCTGCGGTGGCCATCTCTGCATCTCATTCTCTCCTGCCTGCATATCGGTGCCAGATTATACGCATTCGGACGTTTTTCTTGCCCTTGAGCCCTTACGCAAAAAGCATCATACGCATTGGCTGCCAAGTCTGCGATCAGAGTAGTATCTAGAGTCGAATGACGATAAAGACGCTTAAATGATTTGAAAACGTTAGCACGAGGACACGACTACTGGCCTCCGTGTATACACACTACAATAGTAGTACCCAAGTGGCAACATGATGAGCGGCGGGTGATTGTCACGACGACAATCAATCTGTTCTTGAATACTCTCCGGTACTGTTCGTGTTCGCCTTTACACAAACCTTAATCTGTTTCCTGCTTCCCGTCTGTTCTTACACGGAAAAGAGGCATTTGCTTGTTCATTTTTTTGGCACTCATTACTGCATTTGCATGTGTTTGTTTGACGAGCGGAAGCGGGCACGCACCCCACGTGACGTACGAGTCCCGCTCCCAACTCCCAACCGCGCCACGCCGTAGCGCAACGGACACCGTCAAGATCGCCGTGCCCAATTTCCATTGCACAGCTTTATAAACTCCAGACTTACCCGCGCGCCCTGTCGATCGCCACGGCACGCAGCAGCGCAGCGCAGCGGCAGAGGAGCCACGCGACCCGCGCCGAGCGAGAAGAACAACGCGCGATGAGCGTCATGGACTGGCACGCGTGGCTGTCGACGGCGGCGCGGCTGGAGCCGGCGGCGGTGCACGAGTACGCGCTGGCGCTGGCGCGCAACGAGCTCGACCCGGGCTGCGACGCCGCGCACTTGGACCACGACCTCCTCCGCAGCATGGGCGTCTCCGTCGCCAGGCACCGCCTCGAGATCCTCAAGCTCGCCCGCCCCGCCCGCGCCCACGCCCGCGGCCGTGGCCTCTCCCGGCGGCTCCTCGCCGCCGCCGGCCGCGTCGCCAGGTGCGCGCTGCGCTCTCTCGCCTGCCGCCGGGAGGAGTGCCACGGGGCGGGGCTCGTGCTGGCCCCGGGCCAGCTGCAGCAGCAGCAGCCTGAGGGCGACGGCGGCATCGGCATTGGCCAAGCAGGTTTGGGATCCGGTTGCACGGTGCCGAAGAGGACCAGGTCCAAGCCCAAGGGGGCCGCGGCTGGCGCTGCGCGGCCGGCCGTCGGCTTCAGGGGCGCCGCGACGGTGCACGCGATTGGGGATGTTGTCGAGAGCGGCGGCGGCGAGGAGACGGTCAGGTGGGACCGCCTGTTCCAGGGACTCAACCCCAACTGATCGCGAATCGCGATTCCGTTATCAAGCCGTTGAATCATCAATCATGCATGCAATGCAACAATGGTGGTTTCTGGCTTTCTGCTTCTGAACTCTGTAATAATTCCTGTCGTGATGGATAATACCTCTGCCTGCAGCTTTCAGTTCTCAGTTCTCACTGAGCTCCTCAGTGGGTACTTCAGTTCTTCCGCGGGCTTCGTGGCGACATTTATCTTGAATTCTGTTTACGATCCTGATGTTTTTTTTTTCTTACAACTTAACCCCTGGCCATTCTCGGTATGTTTCCAAATTGCAACGCAGAAGTATACATGTCTGAAACTGTCGAATCATAAAGTGGAAGTTGCTCACTGACTCTCATGTAGGTGTGAGTTGTGACAAGTCACGACCGTGATTAGGTGGATCGTTTGGTTGCGTCGATGTATCAACACGAACGTACTGCCTTTCACGATTGATGGGCATGGACATCGAGCTACAATGTAAGGTGTACATCATTCGTATACCTTGGACAAACTCAACACGCATATTGCAATCTTACATCATTCTGAGGTTTCCAATTTCGTGGGCTTGGACCTATGGAAATGCCTCAGCTCAGTGCCCTGCCTCAAATGAGTACTCTGCACTCTGCAACCTAACCTAGTAACTTCCAAAGGGGGCATCGCTTGCTCAGTAAAACCACTAGTACTACTGTACTACGAGAGCCGCAGAGAAACTTTTGTAATGACGATCCAACTAAACAGCCGTTTGTCAGTTCGTATCTATTGAGAAAGATGGTACCGAGACTGTGCAGTGTAATACCTTTTTGCCCCCCACATGACTCATCTTTCTTGTAGAGTTTCATGGACCATTCGTTGTGTGCCGTTGGGCCTGGTCTGCGCTGTGGGCAATGGCAAGCACTGGATTGGGTCATGGGCCACCTTTTCCCTAGATCAAACTTAACTAGAAGTGACATTTAACAGAGAATACATGTGTTGGGCTGAACAAACAACAAAAAAGAAGCTTTGGTCACACGATGTTCAGACAAAGTTTTATTTTTAAAGGAGGAAGGGCAAAGCTTTTGAACTACGAAAAGTTTCCGCATCAGATAAACTAGAAATGAAGGGTATCATGACGAGACAAAATCAGCAAAAAAAGGGACATAAAGTTCAAGAGCAGAATTATATTGACAAGGCAAAAGAGAACACAAAGCACAGGAACAACTGTACCCATTTTACTAGTGGAAGCAACAAAAAGTACCCCCAACATGAGTGTCGACTGTTCAGCAATCTCAAACGACTATATAAGCGATCCCTCAAGAAAACATGTATAACACATCTAACTAATTGATTGCAGCAAATGCTGGAAACTGTAAGCAGGAAGCACAAAATCCTCTGGGGATCCAATCTCGCTCAAAGTTAATTATTTAAGCTATGCTACAGAAAACACATATTCTTAGGCTATGTTTGATATGGTGCTATGTGAGACTATAAAGACTACATATTGCCCGGCATTTACCATGCTACGCTAAAAATTAGAGGCTAGCTAGTCAGTAAATCAACAAGAGTATTGCATTGACAGAGGGAGCTCCTATACATAGAAGCTTAGCATCAGTTATACAAGGGGCATTCCACGTGATGCTGAGAGATACAGACTAAATATGTACACTAGGCAGCAAAACTGTGGAACGCACACACAAAGACACAGGTTAGCTCACTGCCACTGGTTACGGCTTACCAAGCTCAAGTGTGCAGCAAGAACATCCCGGATCCTCTCCCCTTCCCTGTCCCTCTCCCCCTCAAAGTCCACAAACACATCGGCTTCTGCCGGAACCCCGTCGGCGTCGGGCATCGGCTCGCCGCACTTGATGAGGAAATTGTGGAGCAGGCAGCCGGCGACGACGACGTACGGCAGCGCCTCCTGGCACTCGCCCTTCCAGGACTCCCCGAGAAGCTTCCACCGCGCGCGCACATGGCCGAACGCCCTTTCCACCAGCCGCGCCCCGTGCGCGTGCACGCCGTTAAAGATGCTCTCCTTGGACATGCCATCAGCGGCATCCTTGTAGGGCGTCACGAGCCAGGGGAGCAGCGGGACGCAGGCGGGGCCGAGGAAGTAGCGCGGCACGGAGCCGCCGATGAGCTCGCCGTGGGGCGCGTTGGCGAGGACGCGCGACTGGGAGGCGTAGAGCTTGCTGCGCCGGAGGATGTCCGGGGCCGGCATGGACGGGTCCCACCCCGCGGAGACGTCGAGGAAGCGGCACTCGGCGTCCACCAGCGCCTGCGCGGCCACGGCGCCGTCCGCGCCGAAGCGGGCGTAGCCGAGCGCGCCGCAGCAGTTGGGGAGGGAGAGCGCGCAGAAGCCCGGCACGGCGCGCGAGATGCGGTCCGGCGCGGCCAGGTCCAGAAGGGTCGCGAGGCGGTCGGCGATGGCGCGGATGACCTCGTAGAAGGCCCGGGCGGCCATGGCGGGGGTCGCGAGGCCGAAGCGGCGCGCCACGGCCCGTAATGGGGCTCCGTGGGCTAGGCGGTAGAGGGCTGCCGCGAGCTTGTGGTCGGCCGGCAATGGGAGGGAAGAGGATGGGGAGAAGGTTGTGGTTGTGGGGTCGGAGAGAGCGAGGGAGTGGAGGAGGTGGAAGAAAGCCGGCCTGGACATGCCGAACGCGTCGCGCCATGCGGAGTCCGGGAGGGAGGGGGAAGAGGAGAGGCGGAGGAACCAGGAGGAGGAAGACGAGGGCGGGGGCGAGGGGGTCGGCGGGGAGAGGGAGAGGCATGTGAGCGTGAGCGTCTGGAGGTGGAGCGGGAGCAGCGCGAGCAGGCGGGACACGGCCCGGGCCGCGGCCAGGAGGAGCGGGTCGAGCGCGAGCGCCTGGGACGGCCGGAGAAGAAGGTCCCGGTCCGACGCGAAGCGCAGCGCGAGCGAGACCGACGAGGCGAGATGCGCCAGGAGCGTCGTCAGCTGCGGCGGCGGCGGTGGCGGACTCGGACGCTTGTTGGCGGGAGGGCGGTGGTGGGAGCGCTTGCTGCGGGCTGCGGCGGCGGCGACCATCCTCGGGAGGCGCGAGGGGCTGGTGCCCGTTGGATTGGTTTTTTCTTTTCTTTTTAGCGGGAGGCAGGCAAAGGGCGGTGGTGTGTGGTTATTGGCGATGGCGACGTGAGCTTGGAGGAGTGAAGTGAGGAGGAGCTGAGTGGTGGGAGCCTGGGAGGTCAGTGAGTGGATCACTGGAGCGGTGTGGGTGGGTTTAAAGATGATGGGCTCCGCCAGCCGCGCCTCGGGCTTGGCGAAGAAATGGGCCTGGTGTTTTTACAGGTTCGTGGTGGTTCGTGCTCGAGGAGGAGGAGGCAGTGGGAAGTGGGGGCGCTTCCTTCTTTTCTTTTTTTCTCTTTTCCTCGGGAGACAGGATTGGTACTGCCACGTCGTCGTGTAGCGCGACGCGTGCGAACCGGGTTTATTGTCTTCTCCGAGCGGATTTGTTTTTAAGAGGGAAATCTTCTCCGAGCGGATAAGTTTGTGTGGGTTGGAAATCTTCCGGGCGGGGTGCTTGTTTTCAGATTGAGCCGTGTCCTTTTTTAAGATTGGGCTGCATACTGTGGTCGAATATTGGCCCAAGCTCATCTTCGAAAGACAAAGACCATGATTATCTTCTTTTTTTTTTCCGATGAAGACCATGATTCCTTTGACAGTATCCTCTCAGAAAAAAAAGACCATGATATATATATATACATATATATATGTTGTTGTTCTCGACAACAATTAGAGTAAGGGGTGCCAATGCTCGATGGCACAAGTGCGGGCATAAAAATAGGGTGTGTACGCCGGCCTTATAGCGAAAGTCGTCGTACACTTGGATAAATTGACACGTCGATATTTTTTGAATAGGTTCAGTCGACCCTGCGGGTGCGACTCAATCCTATGTTACGAAAGGCTTCGAGGGGGTTGTTAGCCAAGGGCTTGGGCCGAGCGGATTTTCCCAAGACACCTTTTGGCGAGAGGTTCGTCGGGGCCGCCCCGTACTTGGACCGAATGCGTCTTTCCAAGTATCGAGGTTAGGATACACTCGGAACTCTAACCCAACCCCTTCTCCTTCGAGCCCGTGCCAACCAAGGTTAGCTCGGAGTCTCGAAACTAGTGTCCCCTAGAAGGTTTCCTCGAGGCCGATCGACTTTCAGTCAAGAGCAGCGCGCGAGAGCGAACCTTAGAGGGAGCACTCTAGCCCTCTCGCCTTGAGTTTATTCAAATGAGAGTGAATGGTACATGCCCCCGTGGGGGGTATTTATAGCCTAGGGGTCCATGACAAAAGACCATGGCTACTCTTGAGGGAGAGAGAAAAGTGGGGGCAAAATGTTAAAAGATGCTCCTTTGGTCCATAGCTTTTGTCTGCACATGTGAGAAAAGGGGGGCTTGGTCCATGGTCCGCCATGGACTAGGGGTCCCCTCCTCACACCTTTCTTGCCTCCTACTCTAACTCATTTGATTCTTTGACCATGGCATGAGAGGCTTGACTTGTTGACTTGTCTTCCTTTGCCACTTAGGATTGACCGCGCCACGTGGGCGTCTTGACTCATGCTGGGGAAATGTTGACTTAGTCGTCGCGACATAGGATTTACGGCCCGGCCCACATAAGGGTTTTATTTTACTACAACAGTAGCCCTTTTGAGCTGGAGGCATTGAGAATGCCTTCGGGTCAACCTTTGATGCGAGACTCCCGAGATCTTCCCTTTGCAAGAGGAAATTATACTTTGATGGCTTTCATGCAAAAAACAGGATCCTTGGAGGAGTTGCGGAGAAATTCCATGCCCACGACGAATTTCTCTGCGAGAAATCGAGTTTTGGGAGGTATTTTAGCAAAAACCGGGACCCTAGGGGCCTCTCTGCGAGAAATCCGGTGGACTTTTTTGCAAAAATCAGGGGCCCTGCGGGCTCCCCGAAATTTCCGGGGTCTTACTGGTAATTTCTCCACAATTTTAGGTTTTTCCGCAAGATACCTGCACCCAGCCGATCGCATGGGCCTGGTGGCCCGGCCTCGCGGTTGCGGGAGTGGACCGGGCCGGCACCTGGGCTGCCTCCGGTCGCACAGCCCGCTCCTTTTTTTTTATTTCGGCCGTTAGTTGGGCTGCTCCTGGGCCGTGGCCCGGTACCGGTTCGTAGCTTAAATTTTTTCATAACTTTTGTGTGCACCATATGAAAAAATGGGGCTTGATCCATGGTCCACCATGGACTAGGACACCCTCCTCACACCTTTCTTGCCCATACTCTTAACTCATTTGACCCTTTGACCCTTGACTTGTTGATTTGTCTTTATTTTGCTACAATAATAATATATATGTATGTATGTATGTACCGTTTGACACGTGAAATGTATGCGCCTACACGATTACTAGTAACTCAGAGTACCGCGGTAGATCTCGTCCATAAGTGTCTCAATGACCCGAGAACAGGACACTGCCTTAGCATGTCCTTAGAAAAAAATGTGATAAAATGTCATATGACGGTAGAAAATTTACGTAGCCTATCATCTCCCGTTAACTGGGTCGTCAATGCTATAATACGATAAGATTCTCGCATTGATGCTGTCACATAGCTTCTTAGCGAAGAAACAGATAATCCGTGGTTGGAATTTTTTTAGTGCATTTTTAGTGAGCAACTAAGCACTCATTGAAACTAGTGCACTGGTCTAAAATGGAAATCTTTTCTTATACTCTGCTTTGGAAAGAACGAAGGGCACCCATGGTGCACTTTCGTAAAGGACAGATATCTCTTCACAAGCAACCTCAGCAATTCGTCTATACGACTAAACCTAGCATACTGCAAAGACAAAAAAACAAACAAAGCAACCAAAATTTGCATCGACAGTAGCCAGTAGGGGCTCCCGATTGGTGCATGAGAGAACCCCAACTATGTAGAATGGTAGTGTGTGCATACATTGCATATACTATGGTTTGATGGTTATAAAAAACAATTATCCCGCTTCAAACAAATTAAAGGCCACACCCGTGAAGATTTGGTTGCCTTGCGACTTGGGAACCATATGTTAACTCGGTTTCTTTCAAAGTTGAAAGTCATTTCCCTCAAAGTTCGACTTTACTAATCATACGGTCACAATCTTGTAGCTTCGATGTCCGCTGTTGAGGCGATATTTTATTTGACTAGCTAAATGCCCGTGCATTGCTATGGATAAAACATATTCTCTCCGTCCCATATTAAGTAGTATCAAAATATGAAACGGAGGGAGTATTAGATTGCTCGTGAATTTAAAAAGTTTACATATTAATGACACTCGCTAGTAATTTTATCTTAACTTGGATGGAAAACACAATCTGTTACGATGGAGGCAAAAGAGGCGACGGACCGTCGCCACAATTGCCTTTTTCATAAGAGTAGAGATACATAGCTTAATCAACATTGTGGCCATGATGATGAATTTTGTAGGAATGTATATCCTAACATACGTCACCGAGCAATATTGCTCTTCTCATTATTTAGATGGGACTCCATCACCGCACTTAACATTAGCATGTCCCAACATACAACAGACGACAGACAAGCGGGGGAGTTTTTTATACCGGACTCTAAAAACTTGTCTCTTGCTCCCCTCAATTAGGGATGTAGACCTCGTCAGAGGTGCAATAATGTCGAGTTGGATGAGCATCCAAAATCACTTCGCCAACTCCATTTGCCAGCCCCCTTAGAACTTTCTCCTAGTGGTAGAGTTTTATGGGTAAGTGGGTAACCATGGATTTGAATCCAAATTGACATTTTATCCAACGACGAACGATCAGAGAAGCCAACATACTCATGTATTATCAATGCCAGATGGCGGAAACCAGGGCAATGCCCCTTTTACTCTAAAAAAATGCCAGATTGCGGATAAATGTGAGCCTTCAAGCATAACACGCTGCCAATCTCCGAGGCAATGGAACTACCTCACGAACAGATCTATACTAATGGACCAACTTTCTTTGCGACTCCTCAGGCATATCGCGGCGATTAGATAAAACACTAGCTCGCTATAGGTTTTGTCAATGTGGACGCTGGTGACAACAAATCACCGCATCTCTATGCCCATCTCCTCGTCTTCATTGAGATTCAAATAATCGAAATCGCCGTCAAGTTCCAACTTGTGGAGTGACGCTTAGACGCCTCCACCTCTTACCGGCTGCCGCTCGCCGAGTCGCCGCCACGACAGCGAGGTCACCCAAAGGTGGTGTCTAGGCTAGAGCTAAGACGACCAGGGATTGGGATTTGAGAGATCATGATCTGAATAAGATTATATTAGAGCAAATTCGATGGTGGCTTTGGCCAAGGATCGATGGAACCCTGACTCTAGGGTATTTCTCGAGAGCTTCTTACTTTGTTTTTACCTCTCCTTCGACCTTCTTGTGTGTGAAGAAAGACCTTCTTGTGCGGTAAGAAAAGACTTTTTTTTTCTGACACGTTTAGAAAAGACCTTTGTACGTGCCATCCCAGGATATGCCGACGGCCTCAAATCCCTTTATTTTTAACTTTACCGACGACCTGAACTCCTATAATACTGCAAGAAAAAAGAAAAAGAAAACAACTCTGAACGAGCCTTAATAAACAGCTCGTTCGTTTTCCGTTCCTATCTGCAACAAACCCCAAAGCCGCACCAAAACCAACTCGAGCCAAAACCTCGACCCCCGATCACCCGATGGCATCCGACGAGGTCTCCCCGGCGGCGGAGCGGGTTCGCGTGGTCGGCGCGTGGGCCGGCACTCTGGAGGTGGAGCTGGGCGCCTGGACGGTGCAGATGCTGCGGGCGGAGGTGGCGCGGCGGGCGGGGGACGTGGAGCCCGACCGCGTCAGCCTCATCTCCGGCGGGCGCTTGCTCAGGGACGATCCCGCATCCTCCCTGCAGAAGCTCGGTCTCAAGAGCAACGCCAAGGTGCTGTCCAGCCTCACCTCCCCCGATCGCGGCAAGGCCATCGCCGCCGAGGCCGCGGCGGCGGCGGTGGAGGAGGAGCATGCCAGTAGGCTCGTCAGGCTTTGGTAAGGATCGCTTCGCTCCCCTTCATCGAATCCTGAGGGTTTGTTATTTGGATTCGAGATTTCTTCCCCCCTTTGCCTGCAGCAAAGAAAATTGCAGTCACCGAGAGCTGAATTTCACTCGCCAGTCCAAAATTGGGAGCCGCGATGTTATTACTGAAAAATTAAATTCCACTTTCTTTTCTTAGGGCATTGACTCTGGTAGCAAGTCAAGTACCCTAGTCAACAGTATGTGTTTCCACATGGATGAGTCACAGATTATTGTTGATTCAGTCATTATCTACACCCATGATTATCTGTATGTTTGTAATGTAGGAAATGTTAGTTGCACAAAATAGGTGGAAGCACATGTCTATTTCTCAACAATAGACCATAATGTACACACTTCGTAATTCATAAAATTCACAAATTCAGTATTTTAGTAATGATGCAAATGAGGTGCTGGGTGGAACTCCTGCTGAACCTGAAAGCTGAGAGTTTGCATAGACTGTGTGCATTGATTAATAAATTCAGAATTTCGGTAATCTTGGGATGCTGTATGCTCAACCAGGATTAACTCCTAAGTTACATCAAATTCTCAAGGTACTTGCATCTTTTTAACCTGATGATCAATTTTTGTTGTTTTGTAGGGATGCTGCAAAAGCATTATCTCAAAGGCATTCAGATGGCTCCTTTCCTGAAGAAGACTTCAACTTAGATCTTGAGGATCAGAGTGGCCAGAAAGTGATGTTTGGATCTGTCGATGATATGAAGTACTCCCTCTCATCCTAAATTCTTGACTCAAATTTGCCCAAATATGGATGTATCTATTCTTAAAAGGCGTCTAGATACATCTAGTATTTCGACAACAATTTAGGATCGGAGGGAGTACTATATTAAAACTTCTGGTCGGGGATTTCTATCTATATATACTATTTAAGTCATCACCTGTCTTATCTGTAGGGCTCTGAAGATGGCTCTAATGCTTCATCAAAAAGCCAAAGTTCTTATCAAGAAGGACATGTATAAGGAGGCACTGGATGTTCTAATAATGGCCGAGGTATGCTGCCTTGTATCACTATTTTCATCCTACTGTAAGAAGCACGTGCAGCTTTCGAACTGCTAAGCCATGTTTTTTGTTAAAATAAATAGCTGCATATTGACCAATCCTTTGGTTGTGTTCCCAGGAAGCCTTTTCTCTTTGTGACCCTAAACTCATTGAGGTAATTTGAACTGCAAGCAGAATTATCTGTTACCTGTATCAGACTGCAGCATGCATTTTACTTACACCCCATTCATATTTTGCAGAGGGTTGATAATGTGCCAATGCTTCAGCTGGATATAGTGTGGTGTTATTTTATGCTTCGTGATGTATCACGCTTAGAAGTTGCAGGGGATCGCCTAAAAAAGGCTAGGGTAGGATTTGAACGTTCCCACGGTAAAGATTCCAGTCGCTTCAGATTACTCCAGGCTGCCCGTCATGCAGATCTTGCCATGTAAGATTTTTACTATTGTCCCCTGTCTTCTTTTATACGGTTGTTATGGGGAGTGGGTATTCTTATTGAGAAGTTGAGAACTGTAGTTGCTACTTCAAAACTAAAAGAGAACCGAAAAACTGGAGGAAGTATATTGATACTGGAATCAACTGGTGATACCACAATGTTGTATTCTGGATGTTGCGTGCTCATCTCTAGTTTTGTCTTTTATTGGATTTGCATTAAGAATAAACTTGACGATTGTATTCATCTTGTTCTAGTGGTGGTTGTTTGTCTTAGGCCTTAGGGTTACACCTGTTAAACAGTCTTTGATGTACGTTGTTTCCTAATGTATCAAAAATTGGCCTGTGTAATAGCTATGTAAGGCTGGAGCTTTTGGAAGGAGTGGTAGCATATCATAATGGTCATACTGAAAAGGCACGTGGCTCTCTCAGTTCTGCACAATCTAAATACATGCAGGTATACTCTGTTGGTTTTTATTTTTTCGCAGATATTTTTTTTAGGGACGCAGCTTATTCTCTTACTTCTCTGCACCTTACCATAGCATGCTCTATTACTCAATGTTAGCCTTATGTTTTGCTAAATGTATATCCAATTTAGTTGCAAGTACCAGAGGAAGCTATAACAATGTTAATGGAGATGGGGTACGAGGCACGCGCTTCAAAACGAGCACTAAAGATGACTGGCTATGATATTCAATCTTCTGTTGATCTCTTATGTGAGGAGCGTGAAAAGAAAATTCGTAGAAGAGAGCAGAACTTGGAGACACAAAGAGAAATCAAGTAAAGCTTCCTTTTGATCTTACTTTTCATCCCAAGGCTCCCTCGTATATCCTTCTCTTTCTCTCTTTTTTTTTTCCGCTGACTTGTGCACATTTTCTTTGGTCTTTTCCTAGGGAACAATGGAAATTTGGTAAAACACCCATGAACAAGGCAGTTGATATGCAGAAGTTGAAAGGCTTGACTAGTATTGGGTAAGAATGTTTGGTCTTATTATATGAATCATAAATATTTAAGCACTAGACGAAATAGGCCTATTGTGGGTCCAAACTCCAGGCGAGAGGCTCCTGGCTAGTTAAATTTGAGAAAGAGATATAAATGCTTTTAACAGGCAAACAGTATTGTTTAGCTTGATTAGCTTGGACATTTTTTTTTGCTGCAAACAGTATTGTTTAGCTTGATCAGTTCATTTTGGCAGGGCATTTGAGGTGTTTTTGTGTTGGATAGCCTACCACTTGCCACGTGGGAGCTGCCATATAGGCCATGCCTGTCAGTTTGTGATTAGTTTGACGAAAGAGAAAAGTTGGGTTGAATGATACATCTTGCCCCAATAGCTGTGATATTGTCGTAAATTTCTAAAATCAGGGGTTTTGTGTGATTAGTGCACCAAAGAATGGGGTTTCTTGATATTTACTCACTCTATGTATGCCCGGTTGCACTTTTTGTTACACCTACTGAGCAACGAAGTCCAATATAAGCAAAAATGAATTGCAAGCAGTTGTGCTTGTGCATAGCAGGAGTAAAACTAATATTACATTACCACATTTATGCTGCGATTCGGCCTATTTGTAACTGATCAGTTGTCTCAAATTTGAAGGTTTGAGAAATATCTTGCTGCAGAAGCACTCCGCATAAATGAAAATGATGCCGACAGAGCATTAGATCTTTTGACAAATCCTGAAGAGAACTCTATCCTACAAGTATGTCTTATTGGCCTCTTTTATTTTTCTACTCCTATCATACCAAGATGCTCTGCATTTGTTAACACTTCCTCTTGTTTTTGTCATTTTTCCACTCAGAGTAATATTGAGTCAAGGAGGAAGCGACCATCCCGTGGTATGTATGGGGAGTCATCGATTGTCATTATTCATTGCTCTAGAGGTTTAGTGGCCACATACGAAATGAACTTACACATCTCCTTTGTTTCTCCTTCCTGCTAGGCTTGGGTGCAGGCTCATCGAGAGCTGCAGCTGCTTCTGCCGTGAATGCTTCAACGGTAGTTAACACTGCACCACATGTCCCGGATGGGAACACTACTGAGGGTAACCATGAGCAGCTTGTGAGCAATGAAGCTGCTGTGAACAACAGTGGAGAAGCTCTGAACCGTGATGAAGTTATGAACGATGAAGGAGCTGTGAACAACAATGGAGAAGCTGGGAACAATGAAGGAGCTCTGAACCCTGATGAAGCCATGAGCGAAGAAGATGATGAAGGCGAGCAAGCAGCGAGCCACAATCAACCTCCTGCCAGGGACGTGGTGATGGAGAATGAGCTTGCCAATGAGCTGACAGGGGATGCCCTGGATGACTACGATATTGATGTTGCCAACGAAGGACAGGCCATAACAGAGTACCTGAGCTTGCTGGAGCCTGCAGCTGCTAGCTCTTGATGTGCACAGAAGTATCTTAAAGCTCTGGGTGGAAGAACATAGGCGTAGCTTGAAACTGGGTGTTCGTTTACTTTTGGTAGAGTTGGATTTGTACATATGAATATGATGCTACCTTTGAGCTATTACTAAGACACCTGCAAACTCATTAGTCACTTTGTGCTGAGTGAATTTATCACGTGATCTGAGGTCACTATCTTATACAAAATCTCCTGTGTGCATACTAAATCTGGATCGACATTTTTGTTTTTGGTAAACCATGTCCGTTTGCTTATGTTAGCTTCAGAACCATGTCCGTTCATAGTGCAACCATCAGCAAGAGAAATGTACACCTTGTTCTTTAACCGAGCAAACACGAGAATTACACTTGAGAGAAAAATAGTCCACAAATTAACATACAATTACAGTTTCCGCTGGCACTGGATATACAAATATTCTTACAACACAAATAAGAAACCGGACGATGAAATCAAACAAATAAATAATAGGAGTACTAATAATTGAACAAGCACAGAAGCGAGTGGCTTCATGCATGGAGCCGTGGATCTGAAGAAGGAAACGCGTGCAATGCATGTAGGAAAATGAATGAATCAAGCGCAGGTGTAGCCGGGCGGGATGGCGCAGCCGCAGTCGTTGACGAGCACCTTGAGCGCGAGCGGCACGTAGAGGGAGATGTCGAGCACCTTGGCCTTGATGGCGGTGCAGAGGCACGCCGCCACGGTGAGCCCCGCCACGCCCTGCACCAGCGGGCAGCACTTGACGCTCGCGTCCCCGATGTGCACCTCGTTGCCCAGGATGTCCAGGCACACCCCCAGCTTCAGCCCGTCGATCGGGCACGTGTCATACGACGGCGTCGGCGTGGGAGGAGACGGCGTCGGTGTCGGAGGAGAAGGCGTCGGCGTCGGGGGAGAAGGCGGGCACGCCTTGCGTCCGCCGTGGCGTACCTTGGGCGAGGCCGGGCTCCCGGAGCCGCCGATTATCGGGAGCTTTGGGAGTGTTATCGGGCTTCCGGATCCGGAGCCGCCGAGGACTGGTGGGAGGGAGCCGCCGAGGACTGGGGGCACGGAGCCGAGGACGGGGGGCACGGTGCTGCCGACGACTGGGGCAATGGAGCCGACGACGGGGGCGATGGAGCCGACGACTGGGGCAATGGAGCCGACGACGGGGGCAACGGCGCCGAGTCCGGCGGGGGGTAAAGTGGGGAGGGTTACCCCGGTGGAAGGGGTGGCGCTGCTGCCGGTGGAGCCGCAGGAGGAGCAGGCGAGGATGACTGGGGAAGAGGAGAGCGCCAGCATGGCCAGGAGCAGCAGCGCCGAGACCTTCGTGGACTCCATTGCTAAGAGCGAGATGGAGTGCAGTGAGTCCGGGTTGGTACGTGCTGTGGCGGGAGGCGTGCGTCCCGGGCTGTGGTTTTATAGGCCAGGGCCGCGAGTGCGAGACGCGGGGCATGGCATGGGCTGCTGGGGAATTATTGCTCGGGCCCCGATGTGCCAATGGTGTGCGATGGCAATTGGAGGCTTGGAGACTTGCAGGGAGCGGGAGAAGCAGCCAACAACCGGCTGGCGGGCTGGCTGGCCGTGGCCGGCTGGTCATGTGAAGGCACAGCGGCGGTGGGGGATCGCCAGAGCTGCGGGTCTTGGCGCGTTGCCCCGAAGCGGCCAAAAGAGGCGCGGCGGCGTGTGACTCGCGCTTGGCTGCGTCTGTTCCTCCTCGCGCGCGCATGCATGATTGCTGCTTTGCTTGCTGTGTGTGCCGCTAGATGCTTCTTTGCTTGCTCATGCCCTTCCTTGGCCTGGAATTGGAGCTAGATGAGTGGTGCACATCTCTTCGCGGCGCTGGGTTCTTCACCGTGCTTCTTCGGTTCAATGATGGTTTGGAGTTTCGGTTTCAGAAACAATTCGGATACGGTTAAAATCACTGGAATTTCAGTCATTTCGGTTCCCTACTTCCTGGTGCAGGTGATAGGTTCAGAAACTATGGGCGAACTGAGAGAGTAGGAATTTATGAGTTACTCCGTATCTATATGGGCAGTTCAATAGTCCATGTATTCATCCGATCCCTTTTTGTGTATGTGCAGTGTATGATGCACTCTGCTGAGAGCCATCAGTGATGCCTTGCTTACATTTCCTGCTTACATACAGAGTTGGCCAATTGTGTACTGGCCACTTGGGTCGGGTGCCCATGTCTGCTCCAGTACAATGTTTGGCACTTTCCAATACTCAAAATCACCTCGATCTCTAGCTGAAGCAACTGAGGAGGAGCCGGGAATACGAACTAAGCATCTGCTGGGGGAAGTTTAAGCTTCAGCTTAGCATTTCGTTGCATGCAAACTTGTGAGCGACGTCTGACCAAGCCAGATCGTGTTCTATTAGGCAACACTTTTCTCAACCGTTCTGGCTCTCGATCGGCTAAATGTTCCACCATCAGGTCTAGTCGTCGTACGTAGCGTACAGCTAGCTCTCATGCTGAAATCGTACCCATGTGACGATGGGTCGAGGAGATATATGGTTTCGTTTTCGTTCATCAGACAAGATCAGGGCCAGTTAAGCTCGATGGGACGTTGCTCGCTTCCCTCGTGATTCCATTTTAGCGGTGACACGACGGACCTGACACAGCCAGAACGATGCATTCAGATCTCTGCTATACATTCTCCATTTACATGTTTCTTTTTGGGTGCAAAAACAAAAAGTTATCTTTCAACTATCATCTGACTATGGATTTTTTTTCCATTTACATGATTTTTTTGTCGGTTTTGCTACTGAGAAATAACTATTTCTAAATCAAAACTAACAACCATGATCTAATCACTGAGATTCATGCAAGTGCAAATGACGAAAAAAATCTGAATATGATGACTACGATTGTCGACTGAGAAATAATTATACTTTTAAGTCGACTGATACGATTGTCGACTGATAAATAATTATACTTTTAAGTCGATTGAAACGTAGACACTCACATTTCTTACTTCTCCCTAAACTTTGTCACCTTATTGAACTTTGTGATGTTTATTGCTTTTTGTGTTGATTAGGCTTCTAATCGCGCGAAACTACCATGTCATCTGAAAGGGCCTAGAATATTTTGAGACACAATTTTTTTATGGTTCTGACAGATAATGATCAGCAATGCCAGGTTTTCAAGTCTATTGTCGAAGTCTAGACTTGGACGTGAGATAAATCGTTTTTCCCCTCGTTGCTAGATTGCTAATTCCCAATTTCTTGAATTTTTTTGAAGGTCATAAAACCCACAAACTTTTCTTCTGACCAAAAGCTCCTTTCCAGATTCGAACCATAGTTTACATCAACAAGTCTCTTCTACATGACTTCAAGCGAAACAAAACAATTGAATTGAAGTAGATTCATGCGCAGTCCATGCAATTGCAATTGTGTCTGCATACGCTTTGGGCCTAGCAAAGGACAATGTAATCTTTTACGAGGCGAACAGATGACCGTTTATACATGGGCCGGCGCTTGCAGCAAGCAAGCTGTACGGGTATCACACGCACTTGAACCCGTCGGGAAGCTCCTTGCTGCAGGCGCTGGCGAGGAGCTCGACGCCGACGCTCCACTCCGCGGAGACGACGCCGAGCACGCTCTCCTTGGCCGAGACGCAGAGGCACGCGGCCGCCTCCGCCGCGGCGAGCCCGGACACGAGCTCGCAGCACTTGGTGCTGCCGATCAGCTGCGAGCCGGCCTGCGCGCCCACGAGCCCGAGCGCGGCGGCGCACGCCGAGAACTTGATGCCGCTGTCCCACGGGCAGAACGGGTCGGCTGCCGGGTACGCGGCGGCGGAGAGCGTTGCCGCGGCGAGGAGGAGTGCCAGGACTGCGGTGCCGCTGCGGCTCGCCATTATGTGCCACGCGTATTAATTAGCTAGTGTGTTACGTAGTAGGAGTGCTAGTGCATTTTTATATATCCGCGTATATACGTACGCTGCACACGATGTACGGAGTACCGTCAACGAGTAAAACTTATGTTGACTCCGTGCACACGTCTACGTTTACAATGTACTCGTACATGATGTGTGTTCGACAGCACACGGAGAAGCTGGCTGTGATATCCACACGATCCATCGGCAACCGCTCGTATGAGGATGACGGGCAACGATGAAACGGCAAGATGGCCGGCAACTCCGGCCGGTGGTCCATATATCATCCATGGCCATCAGCTCATCATTCCCGCCTCGTGATGCCACCACCGGCCGGAGCCAGCGTGCCGAATCGCGTATGGGCAAGGCATCCCAACGAACGCGGGGATACGTTGTGAGCTCATGTGACGAAGGGGTGGCTTCATCGATGGAACAAAAGCCGGGACAGGGGAGACGATGGGGGCATTGCCGGCGCGCGAATGGCGACACGGGAGCGCCAGAGTTGCACAATTTGCATTTCATGCCTTGCCCCGTTGTTTCAGGCTTTCAGCGTCTCGCCACCACCACTCGAATTCAACCCTTCTCGTCTGGAGTATAGTAAGAAAGGGGCCGGACCCGCGCGCTTTCCCTGTAGCCGAACGGAAACATTGCCCCTTCTGGGATGGATCATACAATCCGTTGGTGCCCATGTGCTAGCAAGCTCCAGAGATGGGCGGTGCAAGCCTGCAAGCAAAGCAAGGTCGATCCATGCCGGAAGCAGCAGCAGAGGCTAGCTGCTAGCTGCCTGCTTAGCACGGGTCCACCTTGCGGACAGCTAACATGCGTCGGGTTCGACGGTTCAGAACGCCGCATTGGCGGCAGCGCCAAACGGGAAATAATCGAGATCTGGTCTTTCCTCCAGACTGCCAATCGGTCGCCGGCGTCTTGCGCAAACGAATGCCAATGCAGCAAAACTGCAAAAGGCCCCAGATCGGAAGGGCAAATCTGCCGAGCGAATCGTGTCGGGTGGTAGACGTGGGCGCAGAGCCAGCGATCCGTGGAGCGGTTTGCTTGGGTTCCAGATTGATCTGGGACATCTGGATCGTGTGGGCTGGCAAATGGCAGAGAAGCCGAGAAGGCCGGCGGCAGGGAGAAAGAAGCCCGGCAACCGTGCCACCAACATCCAAACGAATTGGTGCAGTCGGATCCCCCGCTATCCGAGGCGTCGCTCACGGTTCTGCCAGTCCGACTAGCCTGCGAACAACTTCACGAGAAAATATCACAAACAAAACAACAACCGTTAGGTTCGTCTTCTTATCACTTAACTACAACTTCTGTGTATTTTATCCGAAAACCACATCCGCATGGCTTAATTGACTCGGGCCTCTCTTAACAAACAAACTGACAAGCCCGGCCCACCTTTAAGTCCTGACGGGGCTGATGATGTGGCCCAATCTCGACCACTCTCCTCTTTCTTCCCCGGCACCGGCAGCACACACGCGCCAATATGGATCAACCGGCGGCAGCGCCTGGACCGGCGAGAGCGAGCGCCCGGTGGCGCCGCAGGCAACCAAAACAACCCCTACTAGCACAGGCCACGTGCGTGTGCTCTCCATCGACAGGGACGCAGACGGCGGGGCGCTGGTAGCGCGTGTTGGTGCGGCTCGAGTGCCGCCTCCAGGAGCTCTCTGGCGACCCCACGTCGCCGACTACTTTGACCGCGCCGCCGGGTCCGGCGCCGGTGGGTTCCTCGCGGCCGCGCTCTTCACGTCATGCATGCCCGTCGAGGACGTGCGAGACCTCATGGCCAAGAACCAGAAGCTCTTCTCCGGTTGCCATTGCGGCAGCGAAGGGCTGTTCCGGGCTCGCCCCGAGGCAGTGTCTAGAAGGCGTTCAGGATGACCTCACGGTTCGATCCCATGCTACGACGTGGCCACGGCGGCGCCCTTCGTCTTCTCCCGCGACGATGCCGTGGAGGTTGACGCCTTCGACTTCCTGCTGTGGAAGGTCTGCGCCGGTGGCGTGCGGCGTGGGCCCCGCCGAGAGGGCGTCCCTTGACGGCCGCACCAGGCTGTGCGCCAAACTCCGCCCTGTGCCACATCATCAGCCCCGTCAGCACTTACAGGTGGGCCGGACTTGTCAGTTTGGGTGTTAAGAGAGGCCTAAGGCAATTAGGCCACACCGTTGTGGTTTTCGGATAAAATTTCCAGAAGTTGTGGTTAAGTGATAAGAGGGACGTGACAGTTGTGGTTTTGTGATATTTTCTCACAACTTCACAGTGTCTCTCCTCTGCTGGCAACTGAGGCGGTCTGACTGACAGAAACGATATGCTACTGTTGAGTGTCAAGTAAATCATCTTCAAATTAGGTAAATGGAGAGATCCTGTTATATACACATCCTTATTGTATCACACACAAGTTGTCCTGAATACTTCCACTACACCCTGTACATTTGATCTGTACATTTTGTTTTACCTTTTACACATGGCCGTAACAATTGATTGGCCAAATCGTTACGTGTATGTATGTACCTTGTATGACGGCCCCTGTGGGCTAGAACAGGAAGGATGTGAGCGCCGTCACGACCTTCTCTGGCCTGCAAGATGCGCCAAAATATCAGCAGAAGCATATGGCGTATGATGTCTACACTATAACTAGATGTTAGCGTGTGTACACATGGTGTGAAGCACTACTTAATCGCGATTTTCAAAACTGAGTAGTCTACATGAATTACCAGTCCTCTTGTGGCATATGACCAGCTCCTTCTATGGTCTTCAATTTCACCACAGCAGGATTGCTTTTCTTGAACTCCTCGGCTATCGAGAGCGGCAAGTACTTGTCAGACTCCCCCCATGCAAGCAATATTGGTTTTTCCCAGCTGCAGGAAATTGCCCAGAAAAGGTTACAGTTCAGCAGATTATATGGTATAACTGATTTGCATGTTTAATATTGCTTGCTTTGTGTTAAGATTTCAGAATGACTACTGAGTGAGGATGGAGCTTAATGTACCGATCCTTGCATATAATAATACATACTATGTCTGTTTTTCATTTTTTAGATAAGTCTACCTGTTGGATGAAAATCCAGCCGAAATTCTACTTAGTACATCTTGAAATTTGGCTTTCCTGGCAGCTTCAAGCAATGCTAGAAAAAAGAAAGAAATAAAAGAGTCAGATATTAAAGCTGCCAAACAAATTGGCACTAGTAATTAGAATTTTGCAATTACATAATTAAGTTTATAGCACAAAATCACTATAAAAAATTGTCTAAAATAAAAATAAGTGCACAAATAGGAAATTTACTATCCAAGAAATAAACTGAGATGACCATTCCTTGGATAAGATGGCTTTCTAGATGGTGGGATAGTGAGGTCAATCTGCATAGACATACCGTGAAGAAAATTTCCCACAGGAATGCCATGATGTATAAAGTCATGTCGACATATGACTTCAGGTGGTTGATATTACCAAAACATGGTTAAATAATGTGTGACTGCCCATGTAGAACTCCATTTCCTTTAGGATGAATGGATTCTCTTGTTTGGGAAGTTCTTTTGATGGCTAGTGACAATACAAACTCTATGCAAACAAATCAATATATCTGATACAATGACATAATGGAAACAGGAGATTTGGAGTAAGGACAAACCAAATCCAGGCGCACCACTTGATAGATATGGTAATCTGTATACATCAGCCTTCTCGGACTTCAGCACATAGCTGTCAAACAAAAAGAGGACAACAGTTCCAATTTCATAATTGAAATTATACGCCAATAAGCGAACTGATAATGTGCTATCCATTGCGAAATAGACCAAAAATACCAATACAAAATAGCATCATACGGAATGTAAGGAACAGAGTTTCTGTGAAAGGATACATACGGGCTACCTGCTTCAATGAATCTCTCAGCCAAAATAGCATTTTGGCAAGTAAATTCACCAAAAAGCGGCAACCTGTATTGAAGATTACATCAGTTTACATACATAAGTAGAATACTGCAAAAATCAAGAGGAGCATGAACTAAAAAATTGAGGAAAAAAAGGGAAACATAAATAACTGACCTTAGCTGATTGAACAATCCAGGCACTGGAGAAGAAACAGTAAGTGGACTGTTAAGAATTGCTAGCTTGCGAACTTTGCTTGAGTTCTTCAATGCCCATGTTAGACCATATGAACCTACTAGAAATCCCTACAACGAAATGAAAGAAATGATTCAGCAGTCCACGTGAGAACTTCTACAAATAAGGATTTTCCTTAAAGTTCCAAGTTTGTACCTGGACAACTAAGAAGAATGGTTCGGTGACATTTAGAGTACCAAGAAGATCATCAAATGCCTTGTGGAACTCCTCTTCTACAAATGATACAACATATATGAGTCTTTAGGAAACTCCAGTTTTATATACATTTATTTTACCAGGAATTTTAGACATCTCCTGACCTTTGTAATCGAATCCATATCCAGGCTGCGGCATCTCACTGAACCCAAATCCTATCCAGTCAGGAGCAAAGCAGTGGTAACCAGCATCTGACATCTAGTAAATTCAATAGCTTCTTAGGTTGGTAGCAACACAAGTGGCTGTGCATGCAATCAACATAACAATTTTTAAACCTGTTGGGAAGTTTTGCTCCCAAGACCAAAGCAAAAAGGGCCCGTTGTGGTTGTTAATCTGTCTCAAGGCACGATGCAAAGTAATGTATAGCTCTACACTTTGTAACCAGAAAAAAATGATCTAGATAGCTGTACCACATAAAGAGTTTACAGTGTTCTGTTTTGAAAGAAAACTGTAGGAGAGGCTCCGACCGTAAAATATATTCTAGGAAACAAAATACTTACAAGAATTTACAAGAGGGTCAAAGACCCCAGGACACACAAACACAGAGTCCAGACACACACAAGAAGAAAAATGACAGCACTAAGTGATCTCGTTTAACAGAGTGAGCCAGTCAAACATGGCTATCACATGAGCTTCTTTGACTCTAAGCTATGAGTAAGTAACTCCTGCTTAAACTTTAACAAGCCACTGGCGAGAAGAGGGGGGATACCTATAAAAAATTAAGATCATTGCGCTGCTTCCAAATATGCCAAGCGGCACAAATGAAGACAAGCATAACCCCAGGCCCTCTGAAGGAATTTTTAGCAATCGCCACCCTATCCTTGACCGATACCAACAGATCCCAGATCAAACCAATTTTGTTCCAACATCTGGTACTAAAAGAGCAGCTGAAGAACAGATGATTGCAGTCTTCCAAAAGGCCCGAGGTGCATATCCCGCAAGCAAGTAGAAGAATAGGGTCTATTACAGTGCTGCCTATCCATCACGTCCAAGGTATTCAGCTTGTCATTGAGCAGCAGCCAAGTAAACAATTTAAGCTTAGGAACACATTTGCTCCGCAAAATCTAGCCTAAAACCACATCTGATTGAAGATCTTGAAAACAAGAAGCGTAGTTTTTCCGGATAGAGAAAACAGAGAAAGAGTTTACTACTTAACAGTATTGTAAAAATTACTACAACATACTGACAACCGTGTCAACATCTAAAACATCATCTATTTACGAACAGAGAGAGTATATGGTAATGAATCAAATCAAATAATTTCCAGAACTAGCACTATTTGTTGTTGAGTAAGCAAATTTAGAACAACCAGTTGTTTCGTAGTACGGTTTAGTCTAACTGACTACAAGGTCAACGAAGCTAACCTGAGACATCACCATGCGATAGCTAAATGACTGAGTTGGAGCACCATGAATAAAGATAATAGTCCCACGCCGTGCATCAGGGGAACCTGCAATTGTATCACCACATATATGAAAACCAATAATTGCAATAGGATTGTGTTTACAGAACAATAGAACATGAAACATATATAATGGTGATATTTAATTCTTTATAGAGTGAAGGACATACACAGCACACACACAAACACAAGGTAAAACAACAATTATATAGAAGCAGTACCAAAGCACACAGCAACAAATTGTGTTCTTCCTTTTCATGCAAAAGCTTTGCAGAAGGTGAGATACATCATACATATTTTGCATTAGACAAATCAATACTTTCAAGTTTCACAAAGGTCCGTGTCAATCTGCATGAAACTAAAATGTGGTTTTACACTTCCAAGAACATTGACATTCACATAGTACAACCCTATGAAAGCCATCTCAGCAAACAAATCACCTGTTTCCCTCACGAACCATCGTAGGTCTCCCGATCTCACAGTCTTACCGTACTCTCTTCCTTTGTACTCTGTCCTCTACACGCAGTAAGGCAAGGTTAGTCATCAGCTAAAACACATACTCCCTCCGTTCCATAAAGATTGGCACGGTTTTAAACCAAAACCATGCCAGTCTTTATGGAACGGAGGGAGTAGATAGAAGGATCAAACACGGGGAACGGGGGTAGGCATTACGTAGAGCATCTGGCCGACATTGCCGTCCTCGGCGGGCGACGGCTGCAGCTGGATAGCGGCGCGGCTCGACGGGTTGTCCGTCACGAACCCGAACGGGTTGAACGCCGGGTCCCCTCCTTCGTCTCCCTGCTCCTCCGTATCTTCCTTGTTGCTACTGCTCGCCGCGACTCCCCGTCTCGCTCCTGCTTTCCGCAGCCTCACACCGCACGAAGCGAAGGCAACGCTGCTCCTGGAAGGGGTGGAGACGGAGGGCAGGAGGAACAGGGGAGAGGAGGAGGCGGAGGAGGTGGAGGCGCAGGGACAGCCGGCCATGGCGGCGCCGGTAGTTGTTGCTGGATCAGCGGACGGACAGCAACGGTAGCCTCGGTGGATGCCGGCAAAAATGTGGCCGCGAGGCGAAATGCTTCGGTTGGCTCAGCGGCGTCGCGAACGAACATTCTGTGGATTGCCGTGGGGGCCACACCCCAGATGCATATTCTTTGGCAAAAAAGAAAAATATAGTCTACTACTGTAGTATTCCTACTCTACTGCACACGCTTGAATTCTCAGAGAAAATTACCGAAAAACTTTGTTAAACTATAAAAAGAAATGCATAAAAAATATTACTCCCTCCGGCCGGAATTACCTGTCGACATATTACATGTATCTAGATGCTTTTTACACATAGCTATATCCATATTTGGGCAAATTTGAGACAAGTAATACCGGTCGGAGGGAGTATTATAATGTGGTTTCGGGAACAAACATACAAACCACGTTCATCGTTGAACCACGTCCATCGTTGAACGTTTCTAAACAAACTTCTTGGCTCGTTTCAGAGCTACTGGCTACTACTGGACTCCTTAAAAATTTAGATAAAATATTTCAGACATCTATCTTTTGTAGGTCAAAAAAGAAAAATCAAGTGTCTCGTTACCACCTTCCTTTTCATTATGCTAGCATTTTTAGACCAAACCTTTCATTTTTTACCTCTTTCATCATGATTTCTACACACAACAAAACTATATTTAAAGTGATGTAAACTTGATTTTCCATATTTGACCTTTAGAATTTTTTTTATCCTGAGAATGCATATGTAGGAGTACTACTTGGAAACCCGCCAGCTTGCATAACATGTTTGCTTCACAAACCATTGCTGCTCCCTCGATAGCACACTTTTTGTCGCACTATGTTCCTTTGTCCAGTTGTCCTCTATCCTCTACAAGCAACAAGCTGAGGTCGTCCATCAGCCGAAATGCATAGGAAAGAAGGATTGAACAAGAGACAAAGAGGAGTTCGGCATTACGTATAACAGAAGGTCGTCATCGCCTTCCTCGGCCGGTAACCCAGGCAGCTGGATGGTGTTGCGGATCAACAGATGTCTGTCACGAACCCTGATGTGTTGAACGCTGGACCTTGTCTATGTGCTCCGCCATGTCATCCTTGCTACTGCCGCTCGTGCGGTCGACTTCTCGCTCTTATTGCTGGAAACGGTGGAGTTGGACTGGAGGGTAAGAGGAACAAAGGAGAGGGGAAGGAGGTCGGAAGTGGAGGGGCAGCCACGACTCGGTGAAGTGTTGTGGTTGGGTCGGCCCTAGCAGCATCAGGACTCATGAGCCATGAGAATGAGCTTTCCGTGGATAGCGACTATATATGTGTTGGCGAGGAATTGCTTCTATAGTTTCTATTGAGGAGTCAAAGTATAATAGAGACACACGTGACTATTCGAATAATACATGCTAGAAAAAAACTTTGTTAAACAACAATATGGGAGAAATAAATGATGAAAAAACATTAATCACCGAATCTGAAGAAATATAGTAACATATTATGAAATTAATAGTCAATAGTGACCTGCAACATAACTTGCCACCAAGAGAGTGCTCTCGGGCATCGGCTAGAAAAAACAAAGATCACAATCATATTACAAACCAGAATTATGTTTCCCGGATGTTTGGAGGAAATTGGAAAAAAGGTAAAAAAAAAGAGGCAAGGTTCCATGTCTTGATGTCGAGCATATAGTACTGAAGAAAATCAGTCCAAGACAACTCATTCAGAATATTTGCATGTGACTCTATGGTTTCATTGTTCACCCAAACTGGAGGGCGAGTTGCCTGGCCAATCACCGAACCTAGAGTAATGAGTTGATGAGGTTCTAGTGTCAGAGAAGTCGTCTGAACTTCTGAAGCCATGGTGATTGTTTCCACGCCTTGCATGCGGCATTGGATGCCGTGTACCATGGGGAGCAAAACCGTCAGGTGGCCTAATTTGTTGTGAACTTGAAAACGCGTAGCTAATCTCGGGATGCTGGCCAAACCGTAAATGTTGCTGGTTCGGAAAATTTCCATGATATGACATGAATGGCTGGGGTGCAAAATTGGGAGGGCGGTGAGGAATGAAGCCCTGATCTCTTCGTGCATGACGATGATGCTGATGAAACAAGACTTGATCTGCTGGCACATGAGGAGGATGCATATGACCTAATTCTTGATCTGGTAGAGCAGGATGACCATGAAATAATACTTGATCTTCGGGTGCAGAAGGAGGAGGAGGAGGAGGACACCGAGGGAATGATCCTCCACCCGCCTCCACAGAAGAATAATGATGAGGAATTAATCCGAAAGCTAATGGATGCACAAGCTTACCATCCGCAAAATCTTGCGCTTCCACATTGGTGCCTTGAATTTCTTCTGTTTTTTCAACGCTGTTGTGGACCTTGCTTGTGTATGATTGCGGTGGTTTATTCCATACAACGAACCCAATTAACGAGTCTTGGTTGGTCTCTGTTGTTGATGTGCATTTATAGAAACCATATTCATCTAGAAGTTTTATTATATGATCACTTCTTGGACATACATAAAGACCACAACCCTCGCAAATCTCTGCAAAACCAACCCTTTGTCTCTGTTCAAAGCTATTTGCAGCCTGCACAAATGTTTTAAAACACAGCAACAAAATATTCAAAATATATACTTACCATCTAAAGGTAAGAAATGGAAAATTGGAGTGCGTGTGTTACCTCCTTAGTTCCCTTTAAGCCTACTTTTGAGGACCCAACCTTCTCGTGAAGGGAAATTACCTATAGGATATGAATTACAAGTTAGTTTGAGTATAATTTTGCAATGTTACATTAACCGGTACAAATCATGATGAAGCAAACTATCACCTACAAAACACCAAGTTATCAAGGTATTACACAACCTATTTTAGATTCATAGCCGCACAAGAATAAAACAATTATGACAGGGAAGAAATCTAAATCATAATGAAAAACGATAAATTATTTGTAAAGTAAAGAGAAGTTAGGCATGCATTTGATTAGCAGAGGAATATGCGGGTTGTGAAAAGGAGACATAAATTATTACAATTTATTGATATTTTACAGAGAAAAATAATACAAAAAGAAGTGTAAGAAAATAATCTTACCATCATTATTCGGCTTCGAGAAGGAGGAAGTTCTTTGACGAACTTCTCAAAATCCTCCAACTTAACTCTTCCCTTGACCACTATGCTTTTCGGCCATTGAATATCTTGAATTTTCTCTCCACTACAAGGAAACAAGCAAAACCTACTTAATAAGAAACACCAATTTGCCGGGAAAATGTCCATCACTCACAACATGAAAAAAATGGTGTTTGAGTCTATGAAACAAGTACAATGTTTCACCATAAGTGTGATTACTGAGGAAAAAATACTACGATGATTGCATCATCAACAAAATCGATCAACCCAAGATATGTATAGTCATAGAGAGACAAATTATATTTATACTAACTAGTTACAAAACAATCAATTCATTAGATCGTAGTGTTATATTATGCTTCATACCTTCACTAAAGTTTAAATAGAGGGTTAACGAATATCTAAGAAGCAAAATAAATAGACTTGAACAAAAATCCAAGTCTACAGATGGAAACATTCACTATCTGATGACCACTAGCAAAACTTCTCAACACCAAATAGAATGGCAAGTAGTGTAAATGTTGCAACAAAAGACTTAAACATACAACTACCCTCTACAGTTCATACAAATTTGATAGAAGGCTACTTTTTCAGAGTTATGACTGCTCTTGAGCTCATTGCTCTAGCTAACAACTAGTCATTCCCTCTGCCAATCAGGAATGAGCTACCTCAAGGAAAAGACCATTTTAGATATACTAATCACTTCGATGAAGAATGCAAAATAAGAACCAACTGATTTTGAGGACTAAAGGAAGTTGCTAAACTTAGGGCCTCTTTGATTCGCAAGATTTAAAAAACACAGGAATAGGAAAAACATAGGATTTGAATGTCATGGCATGTTTATTCCTATGAAAATTCAAAATACAGGAACGTGTAGTAGAAGTTGTTTATTGCACCACATGAAAAATGTAGGATTTGCTTAAAGGATTATGTGCTACTCATTGTTTTCAGAGACAAAGGAAATTTTCCATGAGGTTGGACCTAATAGAAATTTTCCTTTGGAATTGCATGCAAACTAGTTCATAGGAAATATTCCCATGGTTTCAAATCCTGCAAATCAAACGAGATAAAGGAACAATTCTTTAGGAATAGAACCCTCCAAATTTCCTATGAAATTCCTTTGAATCAAAGGAGCCCTTATAATAGTGCAAAGTTCTGCAAATAAGTAAACCAAATAAGGAGATATTACTATGGCTAATGTCATTTGTCTTAAACACTATTTTTCATAATTTCCAAGGCAAATATTGTAGTAGTACATGTATAGAATATCAAGATATCTATTTAAATGTAGATAACATTCATGATTTATGCATTAATTGGGTCAAGGAAAATATATCTATGCATTGTACAGAATAAGAAGCCTTCATGTCATGCAGAAATAAAATATGATTGTACTAAATCTATCATAAGAATAACATCAAAAGATCATTTAAAATCATAACAACGATCATTCGAAAACTGGCAGTCTTTGTAGTCATGAATTACCTTTCAAAGCAAGCAACAATTGTTTCCTTTCGGCAACTATCCAGTTGTATAGTGCCCTCCCACAGAATTTTGTGAGTCGTAGGAGAAGAGCTTGCCGATGACTGACTTGATATCATCTGAAAAATATGAAGTCAATACACTTGAAATATAAGGAAATCTTTTTTAGAAATCTTTGTATACCATGTTCTACTATGACACAATCTTTATTTTTGGATTGGTCAATAAAACTTTGCATAATGTGACAATATGTACATAAGTATTAGAGATCCAATGCAAAATATGTTGGGATTTTAAAATAGGTCAATAAAACTCAGCATGACACACCCAACCTTGAAAATCGGAATTATAAGGTTGTTAATGGTGGATCTAAGACGAAATCACACAAGAAAGCACCACAAGATGGAACATTCTAATCGTCTAGTAGCATGTTTTGGGAGGTTAATTGAACACAAGTAGTTTGTTATTGTCATATATCTAGACCTGTGGATTGCAACTCGTGCTTCAGGTAGTCAAATTCTTAAGTATGAGTCTTGTTTGTGACTTTCATTTCTAGTCTTTTTTGGAGTCAAGGAACAAACAAATTATTAATCCACTATAATGGTCCAAGGAAGCGCTTAGACATTTTGTATGTACGAGTTAGAAATGGGCTGTAAGTCAAAGAAAACACATAGATAGGTTGTAGTGTGAAACATGGTAAGAAGGACAAATGCAATTCAATAGATGGCTAACCTAGGCCTTTAAGCACTAGGATATTTATCCCTAACTAGGCCCTACTAAAGCATGTGTATGGATTGAAATGGAACACCAGATTTTGGGGTTCCTCTACCATATTGCATCTCTCCTCTGCCCCCCTCTCCCCCTCCATGTAGTGATGAAGACCCACCGATGAAGCTCTATCCATTGCCAGCATAGGTCGATTTGTCGCCGGAGTGGTCAAATTCTAACCTAGAAAGTCAATTCATTGGGCAAATTGATTTCTTGCTAGAGAATACAATTCCTCGCCTGAGAAGCTTAATTCCTTGACGGAGGAGTTGGCCAACCTCTTAAACCTTTGTCTATGGACAGGTACTGCATTTCACAATCACCCAACGCCTGTGCGTGCCTAGCAGAGTGTGAACCTGCACCTTTTATAACCTTACCATTTATGGATCCTCTCGCCATCAAGAATAGTGAGAACAAAAAAAATCAAGGCGTGAGGATGGTGGAACCCCAATGCTTCGACTGCCTTTTCTATTGCGACGGATTGCAACTCCTAATTCAAACAATTTAAAGATGAAGTATGGATCTTGTTTCTGACAATCAAATCAGTTTGAATCAAAAATAGCAAAAAGTCTTTACGAATCAATTGTGTGTTCTTCCCAAACCATTTGTACCATCTATAGATCTCCCACACCATCATGGAAAAGGGAGGACAAAAAGATCAAGGATGGGGATGGAAATCGCTACCGCTGCACATGAAGAGGAAGGAGATCTGGTTGCAGCGGATTTGGTTGAAGCAGATCTGGTTTGAGAGTTGCCCGGAGAGAAGTTGGAGACGAACTAGTGAAGATGACTATGATTAAAAAAAAAGGTAGCGGCGGCATAGGCATGTGAGGTAACCCTAATACTTGTGCTTGCCTCACCATATGGATCTCTGATGGGGTTGCTCTCTTTGTGGGATTTGGTCCATCAATTGAAGCATGAACTTATGTCACATGGGTCACAACCTACATAGAACAAGCCCAACGGGCCGGGATCCATGTGCGAGCATGAGGGCTTGATGCATATTGTGTCTAGATGAAGTCTCAGAAATCATTTTTTCCGAAAACATTTTCGTAGGGCTAAATCCTGATTTGGCAGGCCAATTTGATATGAAGATGCATCGGCCCACCAGCATGGGGATTTGTTTTGCACCCACATGTCTGATTGCGTATATTATTAGTTAGTTTCTAACCATAATTTGTGAAATTCCCGTGACGAAATATGAATGGAAAAACCATGCTTAGTTTATCTCGATAATTGAAAATATTATACGGGAAGTGCACGCATCCAGAGCTGATTTGAACAAAAAATAATGACCATATAAAAATACAAATTCGATGGAGATAGTATATAGTTATACGTGAATTAGGATGTGTTTGGTACTGCTCCAGCTCCACAGATTTGGTGGTGCTAGTCATTCATAATTCCACTTTTTCGTGAAGATAGAGTTGTAAGTAATTAGGAGATGTTTTGTAGTCTTACCTTATTATTTATGAAATTTTTACAATTCCAGCTCCACCAAATCCATGGTGCTGGAGCCGTCACAAACACAACCTTAATATACCCTTTCACTGACTGCTTATACATGCTTTACACTCATATCTATTTACCCTTAATGACGACTACATAAGTTTTGTTCTATGATTTCTTCATGATTCTCCAATGAGGAATCCCATCTGCACGGTGGAGTACTGTTGTGCTTCCACATTTGTACATGCTTTCCCCGTCCAACGTACTACGGAAACCCACCAAACTTGCATAATTCATTCACTGACAACCGGTCACATATATAAACACTCCTTCACACGCACGTCTTTGCGTAGCAGCGCAAACACAGCTCCCCCTTCCCTGGCCCTGCGTCGAGATCCAGACCTCCCGCGCACACCGGACCGGAGAAGAAGAAGAGATCAGAAAGCAATGGCGGCGGCGCCGGACGGACTCTTCGGCCTCCGCAACAGCTTCCATGTGGGCGCGTACCAGGCCGCCATCACCGGCAGCCAGTCCGCCCCCTCGCACGCGCTCTCCCCGGACGAGGTCGTCGAGCGCGACGCACTCCTCTACCGCTCCTACATCGCCCTCGGCTCCCACCAGCTCGTCATCGACGAGATCGGGCCGCGCGCCGCCACGCCGCTCCAGGCCGTCAAGCTGCTCGCGACGTATCTCATATCCTCCGGGAACAAGGTTGGTTTCTCTGTTCCTCCTATTGATTTGCGTGTTTGTGCTTTCGTTTTACTTGTGGCGTTGGTGGAAAGGAGTCGGTGATCTCGAAACTGAAAGAGCTCCTTGGGGATGCGGCGGTGGGGAGCAACCCGATCCTCCGGCTGGTCGCCGGGACTGTCTTCATGCATGAACGGGATTACGCTGAAGCTCTCAAGCACACGAATTCCGGTGGGAGTATGGAACTGTAAGGATCACCCCTTGTCGTTGAACCATTCTATGCGAATAATCAACCTTTTTCTTCTTCTGAAATCATGACCTGTTCCACGGATGACACGAATGTCTGCCCGGCGTACATGAGCCAGTGTGGCTGCAGTTTTTTCTTTCGTGTAATTGAAACAGCTTTGAAATTCTTGTTACGTTTTGTTCAGGAAGATCGAAATGCTAGAGTCTCATCCTCCAATCGGTCATTTTCAGGCTGGCGCTGAATGTTCAGATATACCTCCTGATGAACAGGCCCGATCACGCAGAGAAGCAGCTCAGGGTCATGCAGCAGCTGGACGAAGACCACACACTGACGCAGCTCGCCAACGCGTGGGTAAACCTTGTCATGGTATGCAAACATATTTTCTTTTGCTTGGGAATTGTTTATTTTACTGGAAAAAAGGGCCAAAGAGGCATATGGAAGGAAGCTGAACACGTATGTAGTTCTGATTGTCCTCATTTCCCGATTCTGCATCAGGGTGGCTCCAAGATCCGAGAAGCGCACCTCATCTTCCAAGACTTCTCGGAGAAGTACCCGGCGACTTGCATGATTCTCAGAGGGAAAGCCCAGTGTTTGATGCACATGGGCAAATTTGAAGAAGCAGAGGGCTTGCTGCTGGAATCACTGAACAAGGTCAGCTCTAATCGTCTTAGCTAGCCAGTCCCATCTTAACTAATTTCCGTCACCGCAAGCTTTATGTGCTTCTTAGTTCTTACACAAAGTGTAAAGGTACTTCACAACAATGCTGAATTTTTCCGGTTTCGAAAAAAAAAATGCTGATTTTTTTCAGGACGCCAAGGATGCAGAAACACTTGCCAACCTCATCGTGTGCAGTCTTAGTTTGGGTAAACCTGCATCTCGATACCTCAAGTGAGTGAATTCTGGCTGTACCAATACAGTCATAATATGACAGTTTACTGGCACTTGGAACTTTCAGATGCATTTCTGGCTCGTAAGCTGAAGTAGCAGAGTTCTGAATGTTACCATTTTTTTTTTCAATTGAGGAGCTCTCGCTCGTACTGAATGTTAACCTACCTATGACTGCCTGATTGATCAACCTGAACTGATGCAAAATCTGGTGGTTTTGCAGCCAATTGAAGCTAGCGCATCCCGAGCACATGCTGGTCAAGCGGATGTCTTCTGCTGGAGACAGCTTCGACAGAGCCTGCCAAGAGATGACATGAGTTTTGTTGTATTTTTGTTATAAACCTGTAAGCTGGATAAACCAAAGTAGCACTGGTCTCAGTCACAGGAGCCAAATTCAGCTAATAATGATGGTCGACGAACATGCTACGCACGCTTCTCAATAACATTTTTTCTTCAGAACGGGCGCTCGTTCTAGCTAGCAGCTGCAAGTATTAACTCAACGATTAGCTGCACGTACATTTGGTGGCCTATGAGTTGGTTAGTATCGAGACGGTAGCTGCAATGCATGATCTACCACCGATGACCAGTTCACCCGTCAGAATCAGTGATAAGCAATGAGATGCATGCAAATCCTCCGAAAGGCGCATGCAAGCCTGACATCTCGTCGGTAACCTCCATTTGCTGGCCATTTCAGTGTGTCAGTACTCCTCTTGTCTGTTGGCTTGACTCCCGCTCAATCAATGTACAAATAGTTATTTCTCAATCGACAATACTAGCCGTCTTATCAAGTTCTCTCTCATTTTTTGTACTTGCATGAATTTTTTATGAATCTTAATAATTGCATCTGACGGGTGATAGCAGCGACTTATAAAAATAGTTATTTCTTAATCGACTTGAGGTGAGTTTGGCACAGTTTTGCCTGATATTTTCGTTCGTGCAACCAACTTTTTCTGTTTTCGTGTGTTCTTTTCAAGACAGATCAACAGGTTATAAAAGTATAGTTCAGCAATACCAAACTAAACCTTAGAAATACCAGGAAACGAAAACCGTTTCCTTAAGAATGTGCCACGTACGTGCGCGTTCTCATTCTCCCGGCGCCGGAACTTAATTAGCCTGCGGCAGCCGTATGTTCAGGGCCGGTTGACGGCGACGGATTGGTTTTGTCCGTTACCGAACAGCATTTTCCCCTGGCTACGTACGTGTGTGTTGGTTATTTTCTCCGATTGGTTCTGTTCCCTAGCCGTCATCCCGTGTCTTCAATTCTTTGTTTAGCGCGCAGGCTAATTAAGTTCCGTGGCCGGCTGACAGCGGCCTGCTGTGACCCTGGAGTTGGTTGGTTGGGCGCGCGGCTACCCTGCTGATCACTGCATTGTTCTGTGGTCGGCAATCTCTCCATTTGC
Source organism: Brachypodium distachyon (assembly GCF_000005505.3). Taxonomy (NCBI): domain Eukaryota; kingdom Viridiplantae; phylum Streptophyta; class Magnoliopsida; order Poales; family Poaceae; genus Brachypodium; species Brachypodium distachyon. The sequence goes on from NC_016135.3 coordinate 25,774,170, forward strand.
TGATCACCTGGCCGAGCGATCCCACCGAGGCAGGCTTAATTCCTTCTCCCTTGCCTGATGCCCCCGTTGTTGCCTTGTGTAAATTGCGCTGCTAATTCCCTTTCGCTCCCGTCGGTACGTTCTCGAGCGGTCGAGGGGCCGGACGGACCAACTTCGCTTTCCGATGGGTACTCTTCCGTTTCGTCCCGTGCGTTTAGTTCCTACGCCGGGTACAAATCCCTGACCAGGTCACGGGCTCCCTCGGCTGGCTATAGCTGGTTCCGAGCTCTCGTCGACATTGGTTTCAAGTTGAAACACTTGGACACTTCCGGTGGTATATTGGCTCTCCCTTAAGCTTCCTAGCTTTCTTTGCGTCGGACTAGCTCTCGGATGCATATATTGACAGTTGACACCCAGTGATGCATGCTCTGCTATTTGTCGAGGAGTAGAGATCGAGGCCTTTGCTTACGTTTCTCTTATGCAGAGGCGCACCCCCATCGCCGTCGTCTATGTCGACGGCGGCGGTAGGATCATCAACGACGACTGGTGGCGACATGCCCGCCGCCGACGCGGTTATCTTGCCCGACGCTTCTGCCACTGCTGCTCCAGCGACCACGTTGGCCGCTGACGAGCATATATGTCTCGACGTTCCTTGGGTAAGACTACTTCAGGCTGCATCTATACTGCGGTATGACCCCTCGATCTTTTCATTATTTGACATACACATTTGGTGGACGTACGGTTTAACCTATGTCTATGTGCACCTCGACGCATGTACACTTGCTCAGTTGGTCTCCCGTACGGTGATTGCTTTGCCACAGCGGTCAGCGGATACCGCGCGAATGCCAATACGCTTCTTTTTTTTGCAGAGTACGGTGTAGCTAGCTCGTACGTTGAACTTTTTCCTAGTTGGCTTTGGTGCGCATGATCTTCATCTTCGTAACTTCGTTGATGAGTCTCTATTATACTCCCTCCCTCCCATAATTCTTGTCTTAAATTTGTCCACAAATGGATGTATCTATCTTAAAAAAGTCTAGATACATGTAATATTTCGACAAGAATTATGAGACGGAGGGAGTACAAAATTGCAAGTTGATTTGACAACCATCAGGCTTGCTTGGAGATTTGTGCTCCGGCGAGGTTGCCATCTACCGGGCGCCGGGTTCGGTGTTTTGCGGGAGCACCACAAATTCAGAGGGAACCAAGAGAGACGGAGGATGATGATGCCAGATATAACCAGTGAAAGCCCCACACTTAGCTGCGTGAGACAGTAGGTTGATTCAGTTATATTTGGGGCAGAAAAAATGTTTGAGTCGTTTGATGCATAAAAATAAGATAAATCTAGCAAAATCAAATATAGTCAAATACATGAACAATAACATGGCACGACACTTCTAGATGTTTTTTAGTACTTAGGCACTTGTTTAACAAAGTTATGTTGGAAGAGGAATCCAACCAAGTAGAAAAGTGACACCTCACTTATGTATTTTGTTCACTTCACTTCTTTAAATCACGAGACTATAGAATAGGAACCAATCATGCCGTGCCGCCAATTGTGTGGGCTCGAGTTTGACGCATTGACGAAACAAGACATCACATCATCCTCTTTGGTTTCTACATCCTCAATATTCTAGAGCATGTAATTAGCCCAGTGGCTATGGATAAAATAAGATTGCGTCCTTGAATCCTGGACATCAGGGAAGCACGCTTTGATGTATTGGAAAATTGGCCTTATACGACTCTTGTGCCTTGACTAATGGGTGCATCCAACAATAACAGCCTGTTTGGTAACATCTTTTCATTTCATTTGGTAGAAATGATATTCATTTGGTTGAATTTGAATTTTTCGTTCAAAAATCATGTTTGTCTGCACATGAATTTGGAGAGTGGGAGACAAGTTCAGAGAAATGATGGCTTTTGGAGAGAAATTAGGGTTAGTTAAAATTTGCGATTGAATTCCTGTGGCCAATTCTGTGACAACCAAACAAGTTCATTTCTGAAATTCAAAATGAATTTCTGAATTCTAAGCCCAAATGATGGGTGCCAAACAAGATGTAACAAGAATTGAAAAATTACAGGTCACTCTACTTCTGTTCCTGAGTTTGTACTACACCAACTTGAACTAAATTACAAGTCAAACAACGTCAACGACTGAGAATCACTTTTTAAGACTGCCGCCTGACGCACATCAACCTGCGACGGCCTCGCAGAGAAAATTCCCGATGTCCCAGAAAGAAAACTTCCATACAACCCAAAATTACGGGTTTAAAGTTAGAAAATCGCACGCCTGAAAATGCCTCCACAAAAAGGTCAAGATTTATTCCATGAAAAGGTTGCTAGATTTGTATAACACCCAAGACAAAGCAAGAGAGGGAATCAAACACAAGAAATGCATGTCGCCGCCACATGGATCAGATCCAATCGAATCCAAAACTGCCTTTCACAACCCGCTGGAATCCTTTGTCGAGAAGCGTTTCCATCCTCGGCCTGCAGTGTGCAGCCGTCGGATTCTCTTCCCCAACCGTTTCCGAACCCAGCGTCCCAAACGCTGGCCCCAGCGCCTTCGTGCCACTGTCACATCCACATGGGACCCACTCATGGTTCGGCCCCACCGGGCAGCGTCCCAGTGACAAAATGAGTATCGCTATCCCGGGAATTGGTGTCTTGGACTCACCGAGCAAGGGGAGCAAGCATCACTGCTCTCTGCCCCCGTATTCCTGTGTGTGGCGGCAGCGGCGGGGTGGAGCAGATCGGCGGAGGCGAGGAGATGGCTCCGAGGGAGCAGAAGGGCGGGGGCGGGGATCCGGAGGCTGACATCGAGGCCCCTCTCATCTCCTCTGGTTCGTCCTTCTTATTCCAGGACGCGGCGTGCGAGGAGGACGGCGAGGGCGACGAGGAGGCGGAGCAGAGGAGGAACCGGCGGCGGCTCCTCAACGGAAGCCTCCGGCAGTCCAACGTCACCTCCCAGGTCGCGCTCGTCGGCACCGACGTCTGCCGCATCGAGAGCCTCGACTACGAGTACGTACGCACAAACACGCCTCTCATCTTAAGTTCTTAACCCCCCCAAATTTGAGGCGATTCGCTTGCTGGCTTTGCCTCCATTTGGTACTATCGGCTTAACTCCGTCTGCGGCGGGCTGGGTTTTGATTCGCGCAGGTTGATCGAGAACGACGTGTTCAAGCAGGACTGGAGGGCGCGGGATCGGGCCCACATCCTGCGCTACTTCGCGCTCAAGTGGGCCCTGTGCTTCCTCGTCGGGGCCCTCACCGCCGCCGCCGCCTTCGTCGCCAACCTTGGCGTCGAGAACGTCGCCGGCGCCAAGTTCGTCGTCACCTCCAACCTCATGCTCGCCCGCAGGTAAGCAAGCAGCAGCACTGGAGCGGCTTCCAGTTTCTGAATCCTTTTTTTCATAACTGTTCCTGAATCCAGTTTCGGAGTACAGACTGTACAGTACGATTTAGATGTAGATGTGCACTTGTGGTGTTGACTCGAGATTGATTGGCAGGTTCGAGTCAGCGTTTACGGTGTTTCTAGTGTCAAATTTTGTGCTCACGATGTTCGCGACGGTGCTGACGGTGTACGTGTCGCCGGCCGCGGCCGGGTCCGGCATCCCAGAGGTGAAGGCCTACTTGAACGGCGTCGATGCTCCCAACATTTTCTCTCTCAAGACTCTGGTGGTGAAGGTAGAGTAATTCCTTTTGTTTTCATTCATGTTGTTTTATGAAATGAAACTTTAATCATCCTTCGGTGTCCTTGTAGTGATGATGGTGTCCTTGTGTTGATGATGGTTTGCACTTATTAGTTGTCCGTTCGCTTAACTTTAATCAATGGACTGTTTGATTGGTTTCATGGTGTGCCATTGGGGGTAGCATTATAGCAAATATATTCTAATCTGCTTGTCTGACAGTTAATGGGATTTTCAGTAGTTCTGTTCTCTTCCACACTTCATTCTGTTTCTATTCGACACCATGTGAGAGATGATCTGCACAAGTTGGAGTGTTGGATATGATCAGATCTGTATGGCTACAGTTACACAAGTTCAGTTCAGTCTCTCACTCAAGCGATACAATAGCTCATCGCCCTTAGTAACCTCCTGTGCTTTTTCAAAACAATAAGAACAAGCCTACTGGTTCCAGAGAAAGCAACCTGGCCTACTGTCTTGCAGTTGGCCCACTGATTTCGGAACAACTGGATCTTGTGAAGTGGCATTAACCACGATAATGGTGCTGCAGACATGGATTACAAAGCAGCTAGAACTGTGGGCTTGCACAGAGAACGTTTCTGAAAGACAGAGATTGTCGATTAGGCTAATAAGTTTGCAGTTTAATGCCGCTTCTATTCTATTTTATTATTTTTGGTTCTCTGGTTTTCTTTGATGATTTTCTGCGTTTTCATTTGCTGTAACACATTGTGCCTTAATGACATCAATGAAGAACATAAAATAGAGAATCATTTATCTTCCTTAGAAAGGTCTCTATGGCTAAGAAATTAATAAAAAGAATGTAGGGAAGTTTTAGATGCTATATGCCACTACAAAGTGCGCTGTTTCTAGAAATGCCCTGCAATGTTCAGTACTGTAAACATGTCACTGCTCAGTTGTAGTAATTGTTCAGATGCCATTACGGTCACTTATTCGTGAATACAGCACCCCATATTTCACCCCCTTTTTTTTGTTTGGATCAAATTACCCTGCTCTTTCCTCTTCTATTAATATGGCTGAATTTCATATGTTCCGGTTTGAGCAGGTTGTGGGATGCATTGCTGCGGTATCAGCATCATTGCATGTGGGAAAAGCTGGTCCTCTGGTACACACAGGCGCATGCATTGCATCAATACTTGGGCAAGGTGGATCACATAAATATCACATGACATGTAAGTGGCTAAGGTACTTCAAGAATGATAGGGATCGGAGGGACCTTGTGACTTGTGGTTCTGGTGCCGGTATTGCTGGTGCTTTCCGTGCTCCAGTCGCTGGAGTCCTTTTTGCTCTGGAAACAGTGTCTTCACGGTAAGAACTTTCTGTAAGTGGAAATATGGTTTTACCTCGATGAGTTGTCTTATTTCATTATTTATTGATCCAGAGAAGAATAATGTTGTCACCAGCTAAGAAATGTAGGCATTATTTTGCCTACATATAATTCTATGCTCAAGATGTTAAACTTAATGATCCAATACATTACTCAGTTCGAGTTTGAAGTTTATTTCTTATTATGTATAAGGGGAAGATGGCTCCACCTAGCGGCAAAACTTTATACTTGCTGCATAATATAAGAGATTTGGCCATCTGCAGTTATCAAAATGAATCTTTTCTTTTCTCACTACCCTTTCCCTTAGGTTGGGGTTAACACTGAAATTTTGAACCATAGCTACCTATTTGACCAATTCTTGTTGAACTTTCTGAAAATTGTTACAGCAAGGGGTGTATTGAAGGGTAGGGTGAAATACAAATATGCCCTTTATGCATATCCCTTGAAATGAATATATATCTAAATGCTTCTGCAACATGTTTCTTGTATGCAATTTTTTGCACAAATAATTCTATGGATCATCATTTTTGTTGTCTTTGCAGGTGGAGGAGTGCCCTACTCTGGCGAGCTTTTTTCACAACAGCAATGGTTGCTGTTGTGCTTAGGGCATTAATAGACATCTGTAAAACTGGCCGGTGTGGCTTGTTTGGGAAAGGCGGACTTATAATGTTTGATGTGACATCAGGTTACATCAACTATCATGTGGTTGATTTACCTCCGGTAATCACTCTAGGTGTTCTTGGCGGAGTTCTGGGGAGCTTGTACAACTTCTTCCTTGACAGGGTTCTTCGCTTCTACAATCTTATCAACGAGTATGTACAGATGTTGGCTTAATGTTACTAGCCTTCAATTTCGTAATTTTAAAAGGCAGGCATTCCTTCTAGTAAAGATTAAGTAGTCGATAATATATCACTTTCCATATACTATTGTTCTCTCCCATCAATGTGGAGGAAAGTTTTAAACTGATCATAAAAACGGCAGCATGTACCTACTTATCCTTTTCATAGATACTTGATCATAGTTGACAATTAGACTCATTTTTCATTCAACTTGAAAATATTTTCTCTAACTTAACTTCTTTCCCGATCTCTTTGATTTACTCCCCAGGAAAGGGCAAACCTACAAATTACTCCTGGCTGCAACCGTTACCATCTGTACGTCATGTTGCCTCTTTGGCTTGCCCTGGCTTGCTACTTGCAAACCTTGTCCAACTGGTGGAGAAGAAGCTTGTCCATCGATAGGGAGATCTGGAAATTTCAAGAAGTTCCAGTGTGCAATGAATGAATACAATGACTTGGCTAGCCTGTTCTTCAACACCAATGATGATACCATTCGAAACCTCTACAGTGCTGGCACCGATCATGAGTTTCATCTCTCGTCAATCATCTTGTTCTTTATGGCATCATATTTTCTGGGAATTTTCAGTTATGGTCTTGCCTTACCATCTGGCCTTTTTGTACCACTTATTTTAACTGGTGCAGCTTACGGTCGTTTGGTTGGCATGTTGATTGGGTCACAATCAACATTAGATCATGGCCTTTTTGCGGTTCTTGGCTCTGCTGCCCTTCTAGGTGGATCAATGAGAATGACTGTTTCAGTTTGTGTTGTCATCCTAGAACTGACAAATAATCTGCTCATGCTTCCTCTGGTTATGCTGGTCCTTATCATATCAAAGACAGTGGCAGACGCTTTTAATGCAAATGTCTATGATTTGCTTGTTAACTTGAAAGGTTTCCCTTTTCTTGAAGGGCATGCTGAGCCCTACATGAGGCAACTGTCAGTTAGTGATGTTGTAACTGGCCCTCTACAGACATTCAATGGCTTAGAGAAGGTTGGCCGTATTGTGGATGTCTTGAAGACAACGGGTCATAATGGTTTCCCTGTGGTCGACGAGCCACCATTTTCAGATATTCCTCTGTTATATGGTCTAGTTCTTCGGGCTCACCTGCTTGTTTTGTTGAGAAAGAAAGATTTCATCAGTAGCTGCACAGCCTCAGCATTAGATGCTTCAAAGCATTTCTCACCTGATGATTTTGCTAAACGTGGTTCAGGAAAGCATGACAGAATCGAGGACATTGAATTAACTGCAGATGAAATGGAAATGTTTGTAGACTTGCATCCATTCACAAACACATCTCCTTACACTGTGGTTGAGACTATGTCTTTGGCCAAGGCTCTTATACTTTTTCGTGAAGTTGGATTGAGACACCTTTTGGTTCTTCCTAAATCTTCCAAGGTTAGCGACTGTTTACATTTCAAGTATATCAATGTTTCAGATTGCGGGGACTATTTCTTAAATCTATTATGTGTTTCATCCTCCTGTTTATTTCTGTAAGTCTAGCTGACTACTCCTGAGAGTAATCATGATGGTTTTACTAGTAGAATTATCTTTTGTACTACACACATAAGAATTCCTTGTTTGATTTTTTTTTGTTCTCGTGATTATCATGATAAATTTTGGACATGTTAAATTTCTGTTGATGCAGAGAGCACCTGTTGTTGGCATATTGACACGGCATGATTTCATGCCCGAGCACGTGTTAGGTCTTCATCCTTACCTGATCAAGAGTAGATGGAAGAAGGTGCGATTTGGCAAGTCAGCGTTCACCAACTTCTTTTGACAGTTTGTGCTACTAACTGAGGATTCGGAGAAGCTACCAAGTGATCATTGAATCAGCATGGCATTGCTTCTGTTTATTCCATTATACCATGGTCGAGATGATTTCTTTTCTTTCCTAGACATAATAATCATACGAGAACATCCTGTAGAATTACCTTGAATAGTGGTGGAGAAAGGGATTACTGTTGTAGTGTCTTTTTACGGTCTCTGTAAATCTTTTGAACCGTACTAGCCCTGATAACAAGAGAACACGGTGGTGCCGGGGGGCGGCAGCTTTCCCAACCGTACAAATCTAGCTTTTTATAGCCTCGATCGCATCTTTCTTATAATACATGGGGTTGCATTGTATGTAGTACACATGAAAGGAGAGAGATGCCAACGAGAGTTTCCATTGCAAGCACATCTGTTACAATATATTAAAATTGAAATCGGTGGTGATGGTGGACGTCGTTGGTCGGTCAATTTCGTTAAAATTACAACCAATATGTCACTGTTCCTTATTTTTTTTCTCCCGTCTTATTCACGATTTCAGTAGCAGAAATTCTACGGTTTAGATTTACCAAAAGTTATCATACGGTCCAAATTTGTCACAACATAATACGAACAGTCCTAAAATAAATCAATCTCCTTAGCATGAAATTCAAAATTCTTTGTATCCATCTCAGTATGGAAATCAATCCGAACCCAAACAAAAAATCTCGGTATCAATCTCAGTATGGAAATCAATCCAATCGAAAAATCAATGTCCAGACTTCGCCTCCACCGGCTCGTGCTTGATACACTTTCCGTTGTTCTGTAGCATCGCACGGGTTCTTTTGCTAGTTGAGATGTGTTGCGAACACTTTATAATACGAGTAAATTTCAGAGTCACATATTTTGCTAATTTGCTCGGAAAACTACATGTTTTGTGTTTGATTGTCTCAAGTTGCCAAAAACTGAGAGTTAAGTGACAGGTTTCCTTACATGTGGGCCCCACCTGTCATGCCACGTCGGACTTGACTTGACCCGATCCGATAGCCCGCATTGGTACTGACCAATAAATGGCTACCGATAGAACTCGTCGAGACCACCTAAGAGGCGTCGACTAACCTGACCCTGACCAAGGTGCGGGAGAAAAACCCTTCCCCAAGTCTGGCATTACATGACAAATTTTGGGCTGGGCTTTTTTTTTCAACTCTAGTCCCTTGGGCCAGCACGGGCATGACACGAAAATGATGGGTTGTGGCTCGGCACGACCCGACACGAAAAGCGCGACCCAAAGAGACCAAGATAGTGGGCATGCTTCCTCTAGCCCAATTCCCTCTTTTTTCTAGTAAAAAAAAAAAAATTCAAAACTAGCTCAAATGGGTCAAAACAGTAGGCTGCACCTTTTCCTGGTCTGAATTATTTTTTAATTATACTTTCAAAACAGCCCAAAAGGACCAAACCAGGCACTTCAGGCTTTTGGGCCGCGAACCAGGCACGAAACGAGGTCGGGTCAGGCTTTTTCCATACAAGACACATGGGCTGGCTCGGCACGGCACGAAACCGTTTCGGGCCGACTCGGTTGATGCCGGCCTGGCCCGATGGCCAGTAGCAAGGGAGCCAGGGGCACCGTCGCCACCATAAACCCAATGTACTCGCAGAGCTGTCTAATTCTCAAGACTCTGTTCCCGCTGGTTGTTGAACGCTGTCGTCCTCCTCCTCCTTCCTCCCCTCCCCTCTGCGCTCCACATCGAAAACGCCGCTGAAGCCCGCGGCGCCCCTTCAAACAGGGCTTATTGCTATCGATTCGATGATCCCTATAGGGCGCGGTCAGCGAGAGTTAATTATTGGGGACAGACAGACTGGCAAAACAGCAGTAGCCACAGATACAATTCTCAATCAAAAAGGGCAAGATGTAATGTGTTTATGTAGCTATTGGTCAAAGAGCATCCTCCGTGGCTCAAGTAGTAACTACTTTCCATGAGGAGGGAGCCATGGAATACACTATTGTAGTTGCTGAAATGGCGGATTCACCTGCTACAGCTGAGCATGTATGGTATTTGAAAGGTCTTCCTAGTTATATCGCGAATCTTTTAGATAAACCTCTGAAGAAGTTGGAGGGCTTAGTATATGGAGATTTCTCTTTTGCTAGGCCCAGCACTAAAAAACCTACTTTCTTACGATTACGAGGTTTATTCGAAGAGGAAATTGCATCCTGTAACCACAGCATTTCTCCCTTTTTTTCTACCCCGAGCTTTACAACATTTCGAAATCGGGAAATTGCGACAGGAGCAGGTGCTATTAGAGAACAATTAGCAGATTTGGATTTGCAAATTATTATAGAGAATTCGTTGGTCGAATGGAAGGAATTAGAAGACGAGGGCTATAGTGGAGACGAATGGGAAGATAGAAAAAGACGAATAAGAAAAGTTTTTTTGATTAGACGCATGCAATTGGCGAAACATTTTATTCAAACAAATGTAGAACCTGAATGGATGGTTTTGTACTTATTACCGGTTCTTCCTCCCGAATTGAGGCCCATTGTTTATAGGTCTGGGGATAAAGTAGTGACTTCGGACATTAATGAACTTTATAAGAGAGTTATCCGCCGGAACAACAACCTTGCCTATCTATTAAAAAGAAGTGAATTAGCGCTAGCAGATTTAGTAATGTGCCAGGAAAAATTGGTACAAGAAGCCGTGGATACACTTCTTGATAGTGGGTCCCGCGGGCAACCGACGAGGGATGGTCACAATAAAGTATACAAATCGCTTTCAGATGTAATTGAAGGTAAAGAGGGAAGGTTTCGCGAGACTCTCCTTGGGAAACGAGTCGATTACTCGGGTCGTTCCGTCATTGTTGTGGGTCCTTCGCTTTCATTACATCAATGTGGATTACCCCTAGAGATAGCAATAAAGCTTTTTCAGCTATTTGTAATTCGCGATTTAATCACGAAACGCGCTACTTCTAATGTCAGGATTGCTAAAAGGAAAATTTGGGAAAAGGAACCGATTGTATGGGAAATACTTCAAGAAGTTATGCGGGGACATCCCTGTACTGTTAAATAGAGCACCTACCCTGCATAGATTAGGCATACAGGCCTTCCAACCCACTTTAGTAGAGGGGCGTACTATTTCTTTACACCCATTAGTGTGTAAGGGTTTCAATGCGGACTTTGATGGGGATCAAATGGCTGTTCATCTACCTTTATCCTTGGAAGCTCAGGCGGAAGCTCGTTTACTTATGTTTTCGCATATGAATCTCTTATCTCCCGCTATTGGGGATCCTATTTGCGTACCAACCCAAGACATGCTTATCGGGCTTTATGTATTAACGATTGGAAACCCTCGAGGTATTTGTGCAAATAGATATAATAGTTGCGGAAACTATCCAAATCAAAAAGTAAATTACAATAATAATAATTCTACGTATACGAGAGATAAATAACCCATTTTTTATAGTTCTTATGATGCACTATGAGCTTATAGACAGAAACTAATCAGTTTAGACAGTCCCTTGTGGCTACGATGGAAACTAGATCAACGCGCCATTGGATCAAGAGAAGTTCCGATTGAAGTTCAATATGAATCTTTGGGGACTTATCATGAGATTTATGCCCACTATCTAATAGTGGGAAATAGAAAAAAGGAAATCTGTTCTATATACATTCGAACTACTCTTGGTCATATTTCTTTTTATAGAGAAATAGAGGAAGCCGTACAAGGATTTAGTCAGGCCTATTCATACACTATCTAAACAAGGAAGTTAGATTCGGGGATGCCCCGCCCTTTTCGGGGGGCATTCCGATTTCCTTAGTATCATCATTTTATTTTTGCCGCGCGAATCCAGATTGAGATTGAGAAAATGAAGCTAATTAAATTTTCGAATCACTGACTCACGCCCATTGTCGAATCCTACCCAGCAATTCTCGAATCCTACTCAGCCGAAAAAGGGGGGTACTTATGTATGGCGGAACGAGCCAATCTGGTCTTTCATAATAAAGAAATAGACGGAACTGGTATGAAACGACTTATTAGCAGATTAATAGATCATTTCGGAATGGGATATACATCCCATATACTGGATCAACTAAAGACTCTGGGCTTCCATCAAGCCACTACTACATCGATTTCGTTAGGAATCGAGGATCTTTTAACAATACCCTCTAAGGGATGGTTAGTCCAAGACGCGGAACAACAGAGTTTTCTTTTGGAGAAACACTATTATTATGGGGCTGTACACGCGGTAGAAAAATTACGCCAATCCGTTGAGATATGGTATGCGACAAGTGAATATTTGAAACAAGAAATGAATTCGAATTTTCGGATAACAGATCCTTCTAATCCAGTCTATCTAATGTCTTTTTCAGGAGCCAGAGGAAATGCATCTCAGGTACACCAATTAGTAGGTATGAGAGGATTAATGGCGGACCCTCAAGGACAAATGATTGATTTACCTATTCAAAGCAATTTACGCGAGGGACTTTCTTTGACCGAATATATAATTTCCTGCTACGGGGCCCGCAAAGGGGTTGTGGATACTGCTGTACGAACAGCAGATGCAGGATATCTTACACGTAGACTTGTTGAAGTAGTTCAACATATTATTGTGCGTAGAAGAGATTGTGGTACTATACGAGGTATTTCTGTGAGTCCTCAAAATGGGATGACGGAAAAACTTTTTGTCCAAACACTCATTGGTCGTGTATTAGCAGACGATATATATATCGGTTCACGATGCATGGCTGCTCGAAATCAAGACATTGGAGTTGGATTAGTCAATCTATTCATAACTGCTTTTCGAGCACAACCATTTCGAGCACAACCAATATATATTAGAACCCCCTTTACTTGCCGGAGCACTTCTTGGATCTGTCAATTATGTTATGGTCGGAGTCCTACTCATACTGATCTGGTCGAATTGGGAGAAGCCGTAGGTATTATTGCGGGTCAATCAATTGGGGAGCCTGGGACTCAACTAACATTAAGAACTTTTCATACGGGCGGAGTATTCACAGGGGGTACTGCCGACCTTGTACGATCCCCTTCGAATGGAAAAATCCAATTCAATGAGAATTTGGTTCACCCCACACGTACCCGTCATGGACAGCCTGCTTTTCTATGTTATATAGACTTGCATGTTACTATTCAGAGTCAGGATATTCTATATAGTGTGAATATTCCCTCAAAAAGCTTGATTCTAGTGCAAAATGATCAATATGTAAAATCCGAACAAGTAATTGCGGAGATTCGTGCCGGAACGTCCACTTTACATTTTAAAGAAAGGGTACAAAAACATATTTATTCCGAATCAGACGGAGAAATGCACTGGAGTACTGATGTTTATCATGCGCCCGAATATCAATATGGTAATCCTCGTCGATTACCAAAAACAAGTCATTTATGGATATTGTCAGTAAGTATGTGCAGATCCAGTATAGGGTCTTTTTCACTCCACAAGGATCAAGATCAAATGAATACTTATGGTAAAAAAGATAGGGAAATTCTTGATTCTTCAACGTCGAATCGAATAATGTCCAACGTCCTTTGGAATTTTATCTATCCTTCTATTTTTCAAGATAGTTCGGATTTGTTGGCGAAAAAGCGAAGAAATAGGCTCGCCATTCCATTACAATATCATCAAGAACAAGAGAAAGAATTCATATCCTGTTTGAGGATTTCGATTGAAATACCCTTTATGGGTGTTTTACGTAGAAATACTATTTTTGCTTATTTTGATGATCCACAATACAGAAAAGATAAAAAGGGTTCAGGAATTGTTAAATTTAGATATAGGACCCTAGAAGACGAATATAGGATTCGAGAGGAATACTCAGAAGACAAATATGAGACCCTAGAAGACGAATATGAAACCCTATATAAAAATGAGATCCTACAGAACGAATACGAATATGAAACCCTAGAAGACGCATATGGGAGCCCAGAGAACGAATATGGGAATCCAGAGAACGAATATAGGACTTTAGAGAAAGATTCAGAAGATGAATATAGGAGCCCAGAGAGCAAATATAGGACCCGAGAGGACAAATATGGAACTCTAGAGGAAGACTCAGAAGACGAATACGAGAGCCTGGGTGAAAGCTCAGAGGACAAATATGGGAGGACTTTAGAGGAAGACTCAGAAGAAGACTCAGAAGACGAATATGAGAGCCCAGAGGAGGATTCCATCTTAAAAAAGGAGGATTTGATTGAGCATCAAGGAACAAAAGAATTTAGTATAAAATACCAAAAAGAAGTAGATCGGTTTTTTTTCATTCTTCAAGAACTGCATATCTTGCCGAGATCTTCATCCCTAAAGGTATGCGACAATAGTATTATTGGGGTGGATACACAACTCACAAAAAATACAAGAAGTCGACTAGGTGGACTGGTCCGAGTGAAGAGAAAAAAAAGCCATACGGAACTCAAAATATTTTCCGGAGATATTCATTTTCCTGAAGAGGCGGATAAGATATTAGGTGGCTGTTTGATACCACCAGAAAGACAAAAAAAAGATTCTAAGGAATAAAAAAAAAGGCAAAATTGGGTCTATGTTCAACGGAAAAAAATTATCAAGAGCAAGGAAAAGTATTTTGTTTCGGTTCGCCCTGCAGTCGCATATGAAATCGACGGAGGGATAAATTTAGCAACACTTTTCCCACAGGATCTCTTGCAAGAAGAAGATAATCTCCAACTTCGACTTGTCAATTTTATTTCTCATGAAAATAGCAAGTTAACTCAAAGAATTTATCAAACAACTAGTCAATTTGTTAGAACTTGCTTAGTAGTGAATTGGGAACAAGAAGAAAAAGAGGAGGCTGGTGCTTCCCTTGTCGGGGTAAGAGCGAATGATCTTATTCGCCATTTCCTAAGAATTGAGTTAGTCAAGTCCACTATTTCATATACACGAAAAAGGTATGATAGGACAAGTGTAGGGCCGATCCCCCCTAATGGGTTAGATCGCACCAATAAAAATTCCTTTTATTCCAAGGCAAAGATTGAATCACTTAGCCAATATCAAGAAACTATTGGCACCTTGTTGAATCGAAATAAAGACTACCAATCTTTGATGATTTTGTCAGCATCCAACTGTTTTTGAATTGGTTTATTCAAGAATTCAAAACATCCCAATGCAATAAAAGAATCGAATCCTAAAATTCCTATTCGAGATATTTTCGGGCCCCTAGGGGCTATTGTACCTAGTATATTGAATTTTCCTTCATCTTACTATTTACTAACGCATAATCAGAGCCGGTTAAAAAAATATTTGTTGCTTGACAATTTACAACAAACCTTCCAAGTACTTCAAGGACTTAAATATTCTTTAATAGATGAAAATCAAAGGATTTCTAATTTCGATAGTAATCTCCTGTTGGATACATTCTTTTTGAATTATCACTTTGCCCATCATGATTCTTGGGAGAACACATTGGCAATAATTCACCTTGGACAATTTATTTGTGAAAATGTATGTTTATTTAAATCGCACATAAAAAAATCAGGTCAAATTTTCATTGTTAATATGGATTCCTTTATTATAAGAGAAGCTAAACCTTATTTGGCCACTACAGGGGCAACTGTTAATGGTCATTATGGAGAAATCCTTTACAAGGGAGATAGGTTAGTTACGTTTATATATGAAAAATCGAGATCGAGTGACATAACGCAAGGTCTTCCAAAAGTGGAACAAATCTTTGAAGCGCGTTCAATCGATTCATTATCTCCGAATCTGGAAAGGAGAATTGAGGATTGGAATGAGCGTATACCAAGAATTCTTGGTGTCCCTTGGGGATTCTTGATTGGAGCTGAGCTAACCATAGCCCAAAGTCGTATCTCTTTGGTTAATAAAATCCAAAAGGTTTATGGATCCCAAGGGGTACAGATCCATAATAGACATATAGAGATTATTATACGCCAAGTAACATCAAAAGTGCGGGTTTCCGAAGATGGAATGTCTAATGTTTTTTCACTTGGGGAGTTAATTGGACTATTACGAGCGGAACGAGCAGGACGAGCTTTGGATGAATCGATCTATTATCGAGCAATTTTATTGGGAATAACAAGAGCTTCCCTTAATACCCAAAGTTTCATATCTGAAGCAAGTTTTCAAGAAACTGCTCGGGTTTTAGCAAAAGCTGCCCTACGAGGTCGTATTGATTGGTTGAAAGGCCTAAAAGAAAACGTAGTTCTGGGGGGAATTATACCTGTTGGTACTGGATTCCAAAAATTTGTGCATCGTTCCCCACAAGACAAGAATCTTTATTTCGAAATTAAAAAAAAAATATATTCGCTTCGGAAATGAGAGATTTTTTCTTTCTCCATACAGAATTAGTTTCTTCTGATTCTGACGTAACAAACAATTTCGATGAGACATCAGAACCCCCATTTACCCCCATTTATACCATTTAAGGATACATAAAGCAGATTTTTTTTACTTTACCTTTACTATACTTTTTTACTTTACTATACTTTTGAACTTAGACTTAGAACACTAACAGGTAAAATGTGAGATTTTTATTAAGTAAAAGAAGTCAGTTAATTCATTAAGGTTATGTTTATATCATGTATGAATAGCCAACTCTCAGTAGAAGGTTCCCTCGGAACAATTATTATATATTTCAAGTTATTTCGGATCTTTCTTAATCTTCAAAAAGATATTCCCTAATGGAATGGTAGGATGAAAAAAATAAAAAATAAAAAGGAAGTGTGGAAAAAATGACAAGAAGATATTGGAACATCAATTTGAAAGAAATGATAGAAGCGGGAGTTCATTTTGGTCATGGTATTAAGAAATGGAATCCTAAAATGGCCCCTTACATTTCGGCAAAGCGTAAAGGTACTCATATTACAAATCTCGCTAGAACGGCTCGTTTTTTATCAGAAGCTTGTGATTTAGTTTTTGATGCAGCAAGTCAGGGAAAAAGTTTCTTAATTGTTGGTACCAAAAAAAGAGCAGCGGATTTAGTAGCATCAGCTGCAATAAGGGCTCGTTGTCATTATGTTAATAAAAAGTGGTTCAGTGGTATGTTAACGAATTGGTCAATTACGAAAACTAGACTTTCTCAATTTAGAGACTTAAGAGCAGAAGAAAAGATGGGAAAATTCCACCATCTCCCAAAAAGAGATGTGGCAATCTTGAAAAGAAAATTATCTACCTTGCAAAGATATCTCGGCGGGATCCAATATATGACGAGGTTGCCAGACATTGTGATCGTCCTTGATCAGCAAAAAGAGTATATAGCTCTTCGGGAATGTGCCATTTTGGGGATTCCTACTATTTCTTTAGTTGATACAAATTGTGACCCAGATCTCGCGAATATATCGATTCCAGCCAACGATGACACTATGACTTCAATTCGATTGATTCTTAACAAATTAGTATTTGCTATTTGTGAGGGCCGTTCTCTCTATATAAGAAACCTTTAATTAAGAAGAATAGTGAATTCTTGGGCAACTGCGTAGATTTCTGGAATCACTTACTATTCTTTTTTGTTTTGCATAGATAAAAGAAGGGGAATATTGATATATATTAGAGGGTATTGATATATATTATGATCTGATGTGCTTTCTTAGTACCCTAAATATAACATTAATACTTCAAGTTGCTGAGTTTAGAAAGAGATGGTTGAATCAAAACAATACCTTTTTTGAAGTTCAATTTTTATCAGAGGACAATATGAATATTATACTTTGTTCCATTAAAACACTCAAGGGGTTATACGATATATCAGGTGTAGAAGTAGACCAACACTTCTATTGGCAAATAGGAGGTTTCCAAATTCATGCCCAAGTACTCATCACTTCTTGGGTCGTAATTACTATCTTGCTAGGTTCAGTTCTCATAGCTGTTCGGAATCCACAAACCATCCCGACCGACGGTCAGAATTTCTTTGAATATATTCTTGAGTTTATTCGAGACTTGAGCAAAACTCAGATTGGAGAGGAATATGGTCCCTGGGTTCCTTTTATTGGAACTATGTTCCTTTTTATTTTTGTTTCGAATTGGTCGGGTGCTCTTTTACCTTGGAAAATTATAGAGTTACCCCACGGGGAATTAGCAGCGCCCACGAATGATATAAATACTACTGTTGCTTTAGCTTTACTCACGTCAGCGGCATATTTTTATGCGGGTCTTAGCAAAAAAGGATTGAGCTATTTCGAGAAATATATTAAACCAACCCCAATCCTTTTACCAATCAACATCCTGGAAGATTTCACAAAACCATTATCGCTTAGCTTTCGACTTTTCGGGAATATATTGGCAGATGAATTAGTCGTTGTTGTTCTTGTTTCTTTAGTCCCCTTAGTAGTCCCTATACCGGTCATGTTTCTTGGATTATTTACAAGCGGTATTCAAGCTCTTATTTTTGCAACATTAGCCGCAGCTTATATAGGTGAATCTATGGAGGGTCATCATTGAATTGACTAGTTTTGGAAATAGTCTTTTTTTCCGCTTAGCTCAATTCATGCATGGTTCCAGATAATCCGCTTGGTTGCAAAAAATTGTTAGAAATGCGTATGAATATACAACTTAGAGTTGTAGGACTTAGAATCCGATTCAATAGAAAATGAGAAAATACGCAAACCAAATAGAAAAAACAGATGTATATAGGATATTATATATTCCTAAGTTAGATTGATTATCTAATCCGATCTATCGAATTCCCTCTATGTAGTTCGAACAATTCACATTATCTTTTCAATTTGTACTTTTTAGTTACTTCTCCCCAATAGAGCTTAGAATTAAGAATTTCTTGGTTGATTGTATCCTTAACCATTTCTTTTTTTTGACACGAGGAACTCACCATGAATCCATTAATTGCTGCTGCTTCTGTTATTGCTGCTGGATTGGCCGTAGG
Organism: Brachypodium distachyon; assembly: GCF_000005505.3. Lineage (NCBI taxonomy): Eukaryota > Viridiplantae > Streptophyta > Magnoliopsida > Poales > Poaceae > Brachypodium > Brachypodium distachyon. Next base: position 25,792,618 of record NC_016135.3, read on the forward strand.
GCTTGCTTCTATTGGGCCTGGGGTTGGTCAAGGTACTGCTGCCGGACAAGCTGTAGAAGGTATTGCGAGACAGCTAGAAGCAGAAGGTAAAATACGAGGTACTTTATTGCTTAGTCTAGCTTTTATGGAAGCTTTAACAATTTATGGACTAGTTGTGGCACTAGCGCTTTTATTTGCGAACCCTTTTGTTTAATCGAAAAATAAAATAAGTTCTTTCGATTAGATACTTTGTTTCTTTTTTTAGTCAATTGTTATTTGTTTCTGGAATTCCAATTATATCAATACCTTATTTAATTTACTCCTATTTATTATTCCGGGAATTTTTTATTTATCGAGACAGACAATATCCCACCCAGGAAGGGCCGAGTTGAGTATGATTAATTTATAGTATATGCTCGCCTTCTTCCTTCCCATCCTTAGTTTAGGAAAGTGGAAAGTCCTTTTCCTTTTATTTAAGGAAGTCTTTCACAGGTCAAACGAGACCTAAGACTTAATCTAAAATAAATTACTAGATTGAATCTATTTGCATTAAAAAACCCGATCAAAAAAGGGCGAGCGAAGCAAGTGATCAAAAACTTTGTTCGTCCTATCTATAAGAGGAGAGCATATGAAAAATGTAACCCATTCTTTCGTTTTTTTAGCTCACTGGCCATCCGCTGGCAGTTTCGGGCTTAATACCGATATTTTAGCAACAAATCTAATAAATCTAACTGTAGTGGTTGGTGTTTTGATTTTTTTTGGAAAGGGAGTGTGTGCGAGTTGTCTATTTCAAGAATAGGTTGGATCTATCCGACTGCACTTTAGAATATTTCGTAGTATTTTTCGGATAAATAAGGGTGCGCAATCTCGACGAATTACTTCTGAATAAATTCAGAAATCATATGGAAGAACCATAGCATTTCGCGACTCGTTGGTAAATCAACTTTGATTCTCTATAAACCAATTAATGTGAGACTATTAACACGGTTAAAGCTAAACTGCTTGAAGTCCAGGCAAAAAGGGGTACTCTTTCTACACCTACATTAGTATTAGTACCGAAATGCTTTAAACGGGAAATAGCTAATGTAGAATTTATCTGATATAGAACACTCATATCGATAAAATGGTTTGAACTATTTACTAGAAAAAAGGAGGCACCCTGCCCTTTTTTATCGAATGCCGAATCGACAACCTATGTATAAAATAAAAAAAGAGAAATTTTTTGGATTTGAAGAAAAAAAAGACTTCGATTCATTTTCTATTTATTTCGTTAGTTTTTCTTAATGAAATTGAAATTCTGAAGTAAAGTGCAAATACAAATAAAGAAACAACTTTGCTGACCATGATAGATTTTTATCTAGGCGGAAGAGTCCTCTTAATATTTATCTAATCTTATATAGGTTTCAGTATATTGAAATAGAAAGATAAAATAGAAGAGAGAGGATAGGCTCATTACTTAAAAAAAAGATATGGAAATAGCCATAGCAAAAAAAGAAAAAAGGAGCGTGAGAGCCAAATGAATCGAAAGATTCATGTTTGGTTCGGGAAGAGATCATAAAAGTTGTAAACTTAATAGCAAGATAATCTACTTTCATTAAAAGATTTATTAGATAATCGAAAACAGAGGATCTTGAGTACTATTCGAAATTCGGAAGAATTGCGTAGAGGGACCTTTGAGCAGCTCGAAAAAGCTCGGATTCGATTACAGAAAGTCGAACTAGAAGCGGATGAGTATCGAATGAATGGATACTCTGAGATAGAACGAGAAAAAGAAAATTTGATTAATGCTACTTCTATTAGTTTGGAACAATTAGAAAAGTCTAAAAACGAAACCCTTTATTTTGAAAAACAAAGGGCAATGAATCAGGTCCGACAATGGGTTTTCCAGCAGGCCGTACAAGGAGCTCTAGGAACTCTGAATAGTTGTTTGAATACCGAGTTACATTTCCGTACGATTCGTGCTAATATTGGCATTCTCGGGTCCATGGAATGGAAGAGATAATGAAATTAATAAGGCCTTGAGCTTCTACTTTCGTTTAGAATTTAGGCATTATTTTTCCCCTTAGCTTCCGAAAAAAAAGAGTCAAGAAACACTAATGGCAACTCTTTGAGTCGACGAAATTCATAAAATTCTCCGTGAACGTATTGAACAATATAATAGGAAAATAGGAATTGAGAATATAGGTCGCGTAGTTCAAGTGGGGGATGGGATTGCTCGTATTATAGGTCTTGGTCAAATAATGTCAGGTGAATTAGTCGAATTTGCAGAAGGCACTAGGGGTATTGCTCTTAATTTGGAATCCAAAAATGTTGGGATTGTATTAATGGGCGATGGGTTGATGATACAAGAGGGAAGTTTTGTAAAAGCAACAGGAAGAATTGCTCAGATACGCGTGAGCGAGGCTTACTTGGGTCGTGTTATAAATGCTCTGGCTAAACCTATAGATGGGAGAGGTGAAATTATAGCTTCGGAATCTCGCTTAATTGAATCCCCTGCTCCAAGTATAATTTCCAGGCGTTCCGTATATGAACCCCTTCAAACAGGGCTTATTGCTATCGATTCGATGATCCCTATAGGGCGCGGTCAGCGAGAGTTAATTATTGGGGAGAGACAGACTGGCAAAATAGCAGTAGCCACGGATACAATTCTCCATCAAAAAGGGCAAGATGTAATATGTGTTTATGTAGCTATTGGTCAAAGAGCATCCTCCGTGGCTCAAGTAGTAACTACTTTCCATGAGGAGGGAGCCATGGAATACACTATTGTAGTTGCTGAAATGGCGGATTCACCTGCTACATTACAATACCTCGCTCCTTATACAGGAGCCGCCCTGGCTGAGTATTTTATGTACCGCGAACGGCATACTTTAATAATTTATGATGATCTCTCCAAACAGGCACAAGCTTATCGCCAAATGTCCCTTTTATTAAGAAGACCTCCCGGCCGTGAAGCTTATCCAGGGGATGTTTTTTATTTGCATTCACGCCTTTTAGAAAGAGCCGCTAAATTAAATTCTCTTTTAGGCGAAGGAAGTATGACCGCTTTACCAATAGTTGAGACTCAATCTGGAGACGTTTCTGCCTATATTCCTACTAATGTAATCTCCATTACAGATGGACAAATATTCTTATCCGCGGATCTATTCAATGCCGGAATTCGACCTGCTATTAATGTGGGTATTTCTGTTTCCAGAGTAGGATCCACGGCTCAAATTAAAGCCATGAAACAAGTAGCTGGCAAATCAAAATTGGAACTAGCTCAATTCGCAGAGTTACAAGCCTTTGCACAATTCGCCTCTGCTCTCGATAAAACAAGTCAGAATCAATTGGCAAGGGGGCGACGATTAAGGGAATTGCTTAAACAATCCCAGGCAAACCCTCTCCCAGTGGAAGAGCAGATAGCTACTATTTATACCGGAACGAGAGGATATCTTGATTCGTTAGAAATTGAACAGGTAAATAAATTTCTAGGTGAGTTACGTAAAAACCTAAAAGATACTAAACCTCAATTCAAAGAAATTATATCTTCTAGCAAGACATTCACCGAGCAAGCGGAAATCCTTTTGAAGGAAGCTATTCAGGAACAGCTCGAACGGTTTTCCCTTCAGGAACAAACATAAATTTAGCATGTCTACTCTTGTTAGTAGAAGAGGAATTGTTGAGAATTTTTTTTGATTTAAATCATCAAATTTTTTTTCTTAGTTTTTAATATAGTTATTTAAAGAATAGATAGAAATAAGATTGCGTCCAATAGGATTTGAACCTATACCAAAGGTTTAGAAGACCTCTGTCCTATCCATTAGACAATGGACGCTTTTCATTAGTATTTTTTAGACAATGGACGCTTTTCATTAGTATTTTCTTGTTCCGAGAAAAAACTGTTAGAACGAAACTCTTTTAGGAAATAAAAAAACCCATATACAAATGCTAGTGGGAATCGAACCCACAACCCCAAGGTTATGAGACTTGTGAGCTACCAGACTCCTCTATCCTCTTAAACTAAAGAGGGGAGGGTAGAACTAGTGGATAAAAGAGTGTTGGATACGCCCCTCTACCATATCCATACAAATAGAATAGTCCATTTATACAGAATGGTAAAGAGGGCTGTTCTACGATCATCAATTCAAGAAATCCATACAAATACGAAAGGGTATTTTATCCTTACCAACTGGATCTTGTTGCACCCGGTAACAAACATTCATAAACCATTTCTCGAAGTACGTGCCCGGATAGCCCAAAATCTCGATAGTTAGCTCTAGGTCTTCCAGTCAAAAAACAACGTCGATGAAGGCGTGTAGGTGCACTATTACGTGGTAGGGATTGCAATTTTTCTCGCATTTTCATTTTTTCACTCAAAATCAAGGGGGAAACTTTGCTTCTTATCTTTTTTTTTAAAGATTGGCGAATCAAATGATATTTTTGTTCTAATTTCTGCCGCTTCTTTTCCCTCTGAATCAAACTTTTTTTTGCCATAATGTCCTGTTACTATTATTCACAAATATACAGTTCTAATCCTAGATGGAAAAATAAATAGAAAAAAATCTAAGAAGGCGGATCCTCCCTCTCTATCAAGAGTAATGAACTAGGTGCTAATACAGTACAAAAAAAAACTAACTAAATTAACCAAACTTGCCTGATGTTGAGGCAATCAAGAAAGCTGCATAAGTGAATATATAACCCACAGAAAAGTGGGCTAATCCAACCAATCTTGCTTGCACAATGGAAAGAGCCACGGGCTTATCTCTCCAGCGAATTAAAGTAGCCAAAGGTGTGCGTTCATGAGCCCATGCTAAAGTCTCAATTAATTCCTGCCAATATCCACGCCAGGAAATTAAGAACATAAATCCAGTAGCCCAAACAAGATGTCCAAATAAGAACATCCACGCCCATACCGATAAACTATTCATCCCAAAAGGATTATATCCATTTATAAGTTGTGAAGAATTTAACCATAGGTAATCTCTTAACCATCCCATCAAATAAGTGGAGGATTCATTAAATTGTGAAACGTTGCCCTGCCATAATGTGATATGTTTCCAATGCCAATAAAAAGTAACCCATCCAATAGTATTTAACATCCAGAAAACTGCCAAATAAAACGCGTCCCAAGCAGAAATATCACAAGTACCGCCGCGTCCTGGACCGTCACAAGGAAAACTATACCCAAAATCCTTTTTATCCGGCATTAATTTGGAACCGCGTGCATCTAAAGCACCCTTTACTAAAATCAATGTAGTTGTATGCAAACCTAGAGCAATAGCATGATGAACCAAGAAATCCCCAGGTCCTATTGTTAAGAAAAGCGAATTACTATTCTCATTAACAGCATTCAACCATCCGGGCAACCATAGGCTTCGACCTGCATTGAAAGCGGGGCCATTCGTTGAAGATAAGAGTATATCGAACCCATATGTCGTCTTGCCATGAGCAGATTGTATCCATTGGGCAAATATAGGTTCGATCAAGATTTGCTTTTCTGGAGTACCAAAAGCAAGCATGACGTCGTTATGAACATAAAGGCCCAAGGTATGGAATCCTAGAAAGAGGCTAGCCCAACTTAAATGAGATATGATAGCTTCTTTATGGTCTAACATTCTTGCCAATACATTATCCTCATTCTGTTCTGGATTGTAATCCCTAATGAAAAAGATAGCTCCATGAGCAAAAGCCCCTGTCATGATGAACCCTGCAATATATTGGTGATGAGTATATAAAGCAGCTTGAGTAGTAAAGTCTTGCGCTATGAATGCATAAGCAGGTAAAGAGTACATATGTTGAGCTACTAAGGAAGTAATAACCCCTAAAGAAGCTAGAGCAAGACCTAATTGAAAATGAATCGAATTATTGATTGTGTCGTAAAGGCCCTTATGCCCCCGCCCTAATCGACCCCCCGGAGGAGTATGCGCTTCTAAAAGATCTTTGATACTGTGTCCAATTCCGAAGTTAGTTCGATACATGTGACCGGCAATGAGAAAAATAAATGCAATAGCTAAATGATGGTGCGCAATATCGGTCAGCCACAAACTTTGTGTTTGTGGATGGAATCCACCAAGAAGAGTTAGAATGGCAGTTCCCGCTCCTTGAGTGGTACCAAATAAATGGTTACTCGAATCAGGGTTTTGGGCATAAAGATTCCACTGGCCCGTCAAAAGGGGCCCCAACCCCTGGGGATAGGGTAATACATCTAAGAAATTATTCCATCGAACGTACTCCCCCCTGGATGCGGGAATAGCAACATGAATTAAATGTCCTGTCCAAGCTAAAGAACTTACCCCGAAAAGTCCTGACAAATGATGATTGAGACGAGATTCCGCGTTTTTGAACCACGAAAGACTTGGTTTCCATTTGGGTTGTAGATGTAACCAACCCGCTATTAAAGATAGCGTAGAAAGAAATAATAGAAAAAGAGCTCCAGTATAAAGATCTTCATTCGTGCGTAATCCTATTGTATACCACCACTGATAAACCCCAGAATAGGCGATATTCACTGGACCGGCAGCACCTCCTCGAGTAAAGGCTTCCACAGCGGGTTGACCAAAATGAGGATCCCAAATCGCATGAGCAATAGGTCTTACGTGTAAAGGATCCTGTATCCATGATTCAAAATTTCCTTGCCAAGCTACATGAAACAGATTTCCGGACGTCCATAGAAAGATTATTGCTAACTGCCCAAAGTGAGAAGCAAAAATGTTCTGATAAAGACGTTCCTCAGTAATATCATCATGACTTTCGAAATCATGTGCGGTAGCAATACCAAACCAAATACGACGAGTAGTGGGGTCCTGAGCTAAGCCTTGGCTAAACCTGGGAAATCTTAATTCCATAATGCCTTTCAAATCCTCCTAGCCACTATCCTACTGCAATAATTCTCGCTAAGAAGAATGCCCATGTTGTGGCAATTCCACCTAGAAGGTAATGGGTTACTCCTACAGCACGTCCTTGTATAATGCTCAAGGCTCTAGGCTGAGTAGCAGGAGCAACTTTTAATTTGTTATGAGCCCAAACGATAGATTCAATAAGTTCTTGCCAATAACCACGGCCGCTGAATAAAAACATTAAACTGAAGGCCCAGACAAAATGAGCACCTAAGAAAAAAAGACCATATGCAGATAATGAAGAACCATAAGACTGAATTACTTGCGATGCCTGTGCCCACAAGAAATCTCGAAGCCACCCATTAATCGTAATGGAACTCTGTGCAAAGTTCCCCCCTGTGATATGAGTTACCACCCCTTGATCACTTATAGTACCCCAAACATCCGATTGCATTTTCCAACTGAAATGGAAAATGACTACCGAAATTGCATTGTACATCCAGAATAAACCTAAGAAAACATGATCCCAAGCAGATACTTGACATGTTCCGCCTCGCCCAGGCCCATCGCAAGGAAAGCGAAAACCGAGATTTGCTTTATCGGGTATCAAACGGGAACTGCGAGCAAATAAAACACCTTTCAAAAGTATTAATACAGTCACATGGATGGTAAATGCGTGAATGTGATGGACTAAAAAATCTGCAGTTCCTAATGGAATAGGTAACAAAGCCACTTTGCCGCCTACTGCTACTAACTCGCCACCTCCCCACGTTAAACTGGTACTTGTTGTTGCACCAGGAGCTGTTACACCAGGCGCGTTAGCATGGATATTTTGTACCCATTGAGCAAAGATAGGTTGTAATTGTATGGCAGTATCCGAAAACATATCTTGTGGACGTCCTAAAGCACTCATGGTATCATTATGAATGTACAAACCAAAACTGTGAAAACCTAGAAATATACATACCCAGTTAAGGTGGGATATGATTGCATCACGGTGTCTAAGGACGCGATCTAATAGATCATTGTATCGAGTAGTTGGATCATAGTCTCTTACCATAAAAATTGCTGCATGTGCAGCAGCACCGACTATTAGAAATCCGCCAATCCACATGTGGTGTGTGAACAAGGAAAGTTGTGTACCATAGTCAGTAGCTAGGTATGGATAGGGGGGCATAGAGTACATATGATGAGCTACAACAATGGTTGTCGAGCCTAGCATAGCTAGGTTAAGAGCTAATTGAGCATGTCATGATGTTGTTAAGATTTCATAGAGACCCTTATGGCCTTGTCCTGTAAATGGGCCTTTGTGAGCTTCCAAAATATCTTTAAGTCCATGGCCAATACCCCAGTTGGTCCTATACATATGACCTGCAATTAGGAAAAGAATAGCAATAGCTAAGTGATGGTGCGCAATATCGGTCAGCCATAGACCACCGGTTACTGGATCTAGTCCTCCGCGAAAAGTAAGAAATTCTGCGTATTTGGACCAATTTAAGGTGAAAAAAGGGGTTGCTCCTTCGGCAAAACTAGGATAAAGTTGAGCCAAAAGGTCGCGATTTAAGATAAATTCATGAGGAAGTGGTATCTCTTTAGGATCAACCCCGGCGTCAAGAAATTGGTTAATTGGTAAAGATAAATGAATTTGGTGTCCCGCCCAAGAAAGAGACCCAAGTCCTAATAATCCCGCTAAGTGGTGATTCAACATGGATTCTACATCTTGGAACCAGGCCAATTTTGGAGCGGCTTTGTGATAATGGAACCAACCAGCAAAAAGCATTAACGATGCAAAAATCAATGCACCAATTGCAGTACAATAAAGTTGTAATTCACTAGTTATTCCAGAGGCCCGCCAAATCTGAAAAAACCCAGAGGTTATTTGGATTCCTCGGAAACCCCCGCCTACATCACCATTCAATATTTCTTGCCCTACTATTGGCCAAACTACCTGAGCACTGGGTCCAATGTGAGTAGGATCACTTAGCCATGCTTCATAATTGGAAAAACGGGCACCATGGAAGTACATGCCACTCAACCAAAGAAAGATAATGGAGAGTTGCCCGAAATGAGCACTAAAGACTTTTCGAGAGATCTCCTCCAAATCACCCGTATGACTATCGAAATCGTGAGCATCAGCATGTAGGTTCCAGATCCAAGTGGTAGTATCAGGGCCCTTAGCTAGTGTTTTTGAGAAATGGCCGGGTCTGGCCCATTCCTCAAAAGATGTTTTTACAGGATCCCTATCCACAATAATTTTTACTTCTGGTTCCGGCAAACGAATAATCATTAAGTCCTCCTCTTTCCGGACAAGACATATAAAGAGACCTGCCAACTGTCTTTTTAGTGAATCTTTGAAAGATAGATTTTGAAAGATAGATATTATGATTAGTTCTTTTCTTTACTATCTACCGTCCTTCTATTTTTTTATAGTTATTCACTGGAGCAATTATATATTGAAGTCAATCCTAGGCAAGTGTTCGGATCTATTATGACATAAGGATTAGGTGCCTAACGAACATTATATATCTTGAAAAATATATATATATATATATATATATATATGTATGTATGTATATATTTCCCGATGTAAGAAAAAAATCTTTTTAAAATTTAATAAACTGGTGTATTTTTTTTTGAGAGTATAAGCTCCTATCTACATCTACTTTCCTTGAGCGTAATATAGGATTTTTTATTTGATTCTAAATTCCAAGATAACTCATTAGAATTATTAAGAATTAATAAGATGGTCTTGATATATTAGCAGTATTTAGATTGCCCCTCTTTTTATTCGCTTTATTACTTCTATTCTAGATCCTATCCCTCTGGTTTATCCTTATAAAATCTCATATAAAATAGAAGGTAGAAGAAAGACGAACGGGATATAATGAAATTCTTGATTCGATCTTACGACCTAATTTATATGAAAAAGGAACGTGGTCTTATTCAAATTCAAAGCGCTTCGTAATCTTCAACCAGTTCTGTGCTTCAATATAATTTCCCGGAGTAAGCGCTATAGCTTGTTTCCAATACTCAGCAGCTTGATCAAACCAAGCTTCTGCAATTTCTGAATCACCCTGTAGAATGGCCTGTTCTCCTCGGTCGGAATAGGCAGTTCCTTCCCCTAGAACCGTACTTGAGAGTTTCCTACCTCATACGGCTCAGAAATTGCTATCTTAATTTCCCCTATCTTAACTGAATTCGATTTTTGAAAAATCGATCCAATTTGTTTTTGGGTTAAGCAGAAGAAGTTAATTACCTAAGTTTCAAACCCTAATTTTTATAACTAATCAGTTTGATCTTTTTTCCCACCTTCAGAAGAATGAAGCATAGATAGATCGAGAGCTTTCGTTCGAATTTTCTGAAAAGTAACTATCCCGGTTTCATATATGAAATCCCTATAGAATCCTTGAAAAAGACTTTTTCCCATAAGATAAGAAAGAAAAAAGAACTTACTATCTTTGGGATCTGATACTACACCGCTGCTTAATCCCTTAGTGGATCGGCTCTATTACATAAGCAGATTCCTAAACTTTGCCCCATATCATGGGATAAGTAAGCAGTTTTTTTTAGTTGTATCGACCAAGTCGCTCACTAATTGATCTTTACGGTGCTTTCTCTATCAATTTGAGAACTTTATCCATAGAGTAGTAGTATAGGCCATACTTTCTTCCTTTTTTGATTCTCGTGAAGTGTCTTTCCTTCCTACAGCTGATAGGGAAAAATCGTTGTTTTTACGACCCCTATGTAGAAAGACCCTTTTGTCTAGTATTTACTAGAAAATTTGATTCTTTCTTTTTTTCTTTCTATAGTGGAGATAGTCGCACGTAATGACAGATCACGGCCATATTATTAAAAGCTTGCGGTAAGAAGGGGTTTCGCTCTAGTGCCCGGAAATAATATTCCAAAGCCTTTGTATGCTCTCCATTGCTTGTGTGTATAAGGCCTATGTTATAGAGTATATAACTTCGATCGTAGGGATCGATTTCTAGTCGCGTAGCTTCATAATAATTTTGCAAAGCTTCCGCATAATTTCCTTCGGATTGAGCCAACATCCGTTACGGTCGTTCATTCTATTCAAAAAATCTCCGTTCCAAAACCGTACATGAGGTTTTCATCTCATACGGCTCCTCCCTTCTGTACATAGTACTAAGCGAAATAATCTATAGAATCAAATTAGTCCCGTCTCATTATGGACCGAAAGGGGCTGGTATTTTTCCAAGAAATCTCTAGCCAACCTTCCCGCAAGAGGTTTTTCCTAACACCAATGAATTCTATGAATTCTATTAATGCTAGAGGAAAATCATAGCTCCAAGAATTTCTTTGTTCTCAACGCCTTCTATTTAGAGGAATTAGCCACTTCAACGATCTTTGATGGTTATAGGGGTATCCAAAGTACAAACCTGATGGTTGTTTATTATCCCAACCATTCTTCCCAGCCCTGATATCGATCAGGAAAGGGTTAATTTATAACAAAGTTTTTCTCTTGTTGATTCCTATTTTTAGGTGTAGTGCTTTTCTCCCCTATGTGCTGCCTATTGGTACTAATAGAGTAGGATTGGCCTGTAATCCATAACCTATCCTGTTAGGTGTAACCTTTCGCTCAATACTTAAATCTACAATTGAAGCATCTGAGGCCGCATCAATCGAGGATACACGATAGAAGGAATTGTTAATTAACCTCACCTTCCCAAAGCGTGGGTTTGCTTTACTAATTTTGTTCTCTCTATGCGAACCCCCTCTCCTTATCAGAAGACTGAGGTGTAGGTAGGGCTAAAAAAAACAAAAAAAAAGAGTCAAATCGCACCATCTCTATAATAAGTAAATGCCCTTTTTTCCCCTGAGGTTGTTGGAATTATTCGCAATAAAATATTGGCTACAATTGAGGAGGTCTTATCAATGAAATTTCCATTTACACGGGATCTAGGCATAATTCCCAACCCATTCTATGATAAAATTGTTTTCATTCCTTCACAAAATAACATAAAAACAAACACATTTGATTCTTATAACTAGATCGATCCATATGCTCTAAATCGATAAGAGAGGTATGGATTTTCCGCTCAGCTTTAATTTTTTCCTTTTCTTTCTGTTTGGACAAGAAGATATATTAGATATTTGACTAAGACTGGGTTTGATTCTACTTTCCTATTTCTCAACAACAACTTCGCTCATCAGCTATTTCGTGTTTTCAAAGTTATTAATTGTCTCATACCTTATTTTCGATTTCGATAGTCTGGTGTAGCGTACCTTATGCAAACAGAATTCTAAGGTTTCTTTATTTTATTATGCAATAAGAAGAATTCTTCCACTCTCTTTTTCTTTGGTGTTAGGAAAATCCAAACTAAAACTTTTATAGGGGAAGCAATTCCTAGTAAAAAAATCCTGGATCCTTCCACTTAACTTAGATCAAAAGGAATTTTTCCAATAGAACTATGGAACCCCTGAGCGGTTGTACTTGTACTGCAGGAATAGGAAAACTCGCTATTTACTCAGTTTATTTGCCATAATGAGTTATGTGGGAGAGATGGCCGAGCGGTTCAAGGCGTAGCATTGGAACTACTATGTAGACTTTTGTTTACCGAGGGTTCGAATCCCTCTCTTTCCGTTTTTCTTAATTCATCAATGTTAAGGAGCACAGTGTATCAAATCAAATAACAATTTATTCCAGCAATAATACCCTTACCCTTATTTAATAGAAATTCTCTATAGCAAATTACTGTGGTATGTAAAAATACACATAGAGAAAAGAACAAAAAAGAAAAAAGGATCCTCGGGTTAATCCATTTTTGCTAGTTGAGTAGGAAAATACGAATTAGGGCCTTAGGTCGATTTAGTTCGGGAAAAGGGGAAGAAAATTCTATGAACCTTTCCTTTTTTCGTTAAGTTCAAGTCTGACGAGAGTAATATTCTACAACTAACAACTCATTTATTTTGAGACCTACCCACTTCCTATCTAGGATTTTATTTACTAGTCCTTTATATTCCAATGTGTCAATCGTCAAATGCTTTGGCAATTTTCCCGGGTCGGATGAAGCAATAGAATTTTGAACCAAACTTTGTGATCTTTGGTTATCTTTCGTAGTAATAATATCTCGAGGTTTGCAACGAAAACTTGGTATATTAACTATACGACCATTAACCAAAATATGTCTATGGTTGACTAATTGGCGGGCCCCAGGAATGGTTGCCGCCATACCCAATCGAAAAAGGATATTATCCAAACGCATTTCAAGTAATTGTAGTAAAACCTGACCTGTGGACCTTTTTGCTTTTCCAGCAATATGTACATATCTAAGTAATTGTCGTTCTGTCAGACCATAATGAAAACGCAATTTCTGTTTTTCTTGAAGACGAATACGATATTGCTCCTTTTTCCCAGAATGGAATTTCTTTTTCAGATTACTTCCGGATTTAGGTGTTTTTCTAGTGAGTCCTGGTAAAGCTCCCAGACGGCGTATTTTTTTTAAACGAGGTCCTCGATAATGGGACATCAAGACTCCTTTTTTATTTTATTGAAATTTCATTTTACACAATTAATTTCATTGTATTTACATTACGGAATACATCGAAATTAAAACTGAATTAAACTAAAGGATAAACAGAGTAAAATCAACTAAAGTACCATAAAAAATAGAATTTCATCAACATCTGGATTTTTTGTATATATATTATTTATTTTATTCTTTTGTATCTAGCAAAATTGTAAGGTAGAAAACAAAAAAGATCCTGGATTCCCCATTTAATCCGAAAAAAAAAGAGATTCTTGTTCGTAGAACATCGATAACGAAAAAAAAGCCGACTACCGGATTTGAACCGATGACCCTCGCATTACAAATGCGATGCTCTAACCTCTGAGCTAAGTGGGCTTAGATAGCAGAAATAGTGTAACAAATAGAAATAGGTATAGTATAGAAATCCGTAAAATCTGAGATCTTAGTTATTAATCTTAGCTATTAACTAGTTCTCAATTTGAAGTTCTACTTAAAAGAATACTAGAACTTTTTAAAGATAAAGTTAGCTTGATATGCTTAACTAGAGGATATCCTTAAATAAAAGTATAGAATTTATTGAACTTTCTTTTTATTTCTCTAATTCGCAAATCTTTTTTCTAAGAGTTGATTCCAATTTCTATATTGAATTTGATTTCAGATATTTTCAATTTGATATAGCTCGGACGAATAATCTAATACATAGAAAAGAAATATATATATATATATATATATATATTATGAAATATATTAAAGATATAATAATATATATATATTAAAGAAATAATAAGGGGAAAATACGAATTTATTGGTGTTTTCATTCAATCATTATAGACATTTTTTTAGATCTTTTTTTATTTGTTAATAATTTAAGGATTCCTATTTCTCTAAGGAGAACATAAAGTCATAGCAAATAAAATTGCCAATTTTGAGTAGAAAAAAATGAATATCAAGCGTTATAGTATGATTTTTAATACTCTAAAAAAGTAAGATGAGCGGTGGGGGAGAGAAATTTTTTTGGATATATTGATTCGGATTGAATTGCAAATACAGCAACAATAGAATCAATGCAATTCTGAATTGCAATAAACAAGCGTGGTCTCTCAAATAGAATCGAACTGCTAGATGACGTCGAGTGATGAATTCAACGATTCCAAAAAAACTAAGAGATGGATGAAATTACGCAAGGAATCCAGGTCTCAAAAAAAAAGGAAAATGGGGATATGGCGAAATCGGTAGACACTACGGACTTGATTGTATTGAGCCTTAGTATGGAAACCTGCTAAGTGTTAACTTCCAAATTCAGAGAAACCCTGGAATTAAAAAAGGGCAATCCTGAGCCAAATCCGTGTTTTGAGAAAACAAGGGGTTCTCGAACTAGAATCCAAAGGAAAAGGATAGGTGCAGAGACTCAATGGAAGCTGTTCTAACGAATCGAGTTAATTTATTTAGGTTGTTTTGGTAGTGGAAATCCTTTTAAATTAGAGAAAGAAGGGATTTTTACATCTAATAAACACGTATAGATACTAACATAGTAAACGATTAATCACAGAATCCAAGTATAACATAGGTTCTTTATTCTTTTTTAGAATGAAATTAGGAAGGATTATGAAATAAAAAATTAATAAATTTTTTAGAATTATTGTGAATCCATTCTAATTGAATCTTGAGTAATCAAATCCTTCAATTCAAAGTACTTGAGATCTTTTAAAAAGTGGATTAATCGGACGAGGACAAAGAGAGAGTCCCATTCTACATGTCAATACTGACAACAATGAAATTTCGAGTAAAAGGAAAATCCGTCGACTTTATAAGTTGTGAGGGTTCAAGTCCCTCTATCCCCAAATCCTTTTTATTCCCCAACTATCCTCTTTTATTCCCTAACTTTTATCCTCTTTTTTTCTTTTTATCAATGGGTTTAAGATTCATTAGCTTTCTCATTCTACTCTTTCACAAAGGAGTGCGAAGAGAACTCAATGGATCTTATCCTATTCATTGAATAGATTTCTTTTTTATTAGAGTATCCGCAAGGACTCTCGGTTATTAACTCTATTTTTAAGTATTATTAAGTAATCCATGCACAATGCATAGGACCACCCCCCCCCCCCCATTTTTCAATTTGGAATTTGAAATACTTTAATTGATTTTTGAGTCCCTTTAATTGACATAGATACAAATACTCTACTAGGATGATGCACAAGAAAAGGTCAGGATAGCTCAGTTGGTAGAGCAGAGGACTGAAAATCCTCGTGTCACCAGTTCAAATCTGGTTCCTGGCAGAGAAAAAAAAAGATCTATCGAATAGGTTTTGATAAAAATGCCTCAAGATGGATTAGGATACATATTCGTTAATACTATAAATAAAGTCTGATTTATTCATCTAGGTGGATAAGTCTCTAATATAGAGGCACTTCTTTTTCTTTTTAGAGAAGGGTAAAAATCTCTGGTTCTTTTCTTTATGGTACAGAAGGAGGTGAGATTAGGTTCCCCTTTATTTTTTTTTTGCATTTCTTAATTTTGTATTCTGCATATTACGACGAATATTTTTTTATTCTTGCTTATCTTACTTTTCCAATTGTGCTAAGTCATGCGCGCGATACAAAGTTCGTGGTAGAGAACTTCTTTGAGTCATCATATTTTTCTGTTCATATGAGGGAAATTCATATGTGATTTTCCAAATAAGGGAATCCAAATGAAACCCTTTTTTTGCTCAGTCTATCTGGACTACTTTTGTATAATAGGAATTAATTCGAAATAGGTATTCCGTTTCATCTAGGAACAAAACGTAAAATTTTTCCTTTACTTGAATAAAATCTGGAGTTGTGTTGTATAAGTCCGCATGAATTTCTTATCATTCAATGAGCATCTTGTATTTCATAGAAATTGGGGGTTATATAGTCCTTACGTAAGGGCCAGCCTACCCAACTTTCAGGCATTAGGATACGTTTAAGGCGCGGATGATTATCATAAGAGATTCCCACCATATCATAAGATTCGCGTTCTTGAAAATCGGCACTTCTCCAAATCCAGAAGACAGACGGAATTCTAGGATTATCCTTTTGGGCAAAGACTTTTATGCATACTTCTTCTGGGTTATCTATGCCATACTGTATTCTCGTAAGATGATACACGCTAGCTAAAGATCCACCGGGTGCTACATCATAAGCACATTGGGAGCGTAAATAATTGTAACCATATACGTATAAAATGACAGCAATGGAATCCCAATCCCCCGCTTTTATTTGTAAAGTCTCTATTCCTCGGTGATCAAAGCCCAAAGATCTATGAACCACCTTATGTTTGACTAGCCAATTAGATAACCAACCCTGCTGCATTGTCTTGATCTCTCCCTCTTTGT